>NW_027205738.1:0-600000 GCF_024711535.1 Dipodomys merriami | reverse complement strand
ATGTTCTATTGGACGTTTGATTAAAGAGACATAGGTGGAAACTTTCTAGTATTGAGTTCTAATTTAACCACTAAAGGGCCTTTGTGCCTGTTTAGAACTGGTAAGCAAGAACAGACCAAGAGTTTTATGCATAGATAAATGGAAGGGTTTGGAGAGCTTGTTGAACAGAGACAGTGCAAGTAGCACTAAGTGGACCTAAGACCTGGTAGGTGAGGAGCTGGCTAACCATGTGCTTGGGACGTGGTTAGCCCAGGGAGGGTACAGAGCAGGGTGCATCTAGGGTTCCACGCCAGGCTTAGAAGCAGATCCAGGCCCCATGGTTAGTTTGCTATTTCTCTTGGTCCTTTTCCAATGCTTATGGAGGAAGTAACCCCTTGAAGCCAGTGGAGCAGACAGCTTGGTCAGAGAGCCCAGGCATTGAACCTGCTGAGAACAGGGGATGGGATGGCAGGTAGATCTCAGCAGTGTACAGACACTTAGGGTCTTCTTCTTGAACCCATCCCCTGAGGCCTAGCTGTGACTCGAATTCAGTTCCCCACTCCATTCATTGATTCTGTCCTTCTTCAGAGCTACAAATGCTTTCCCTAGATGGCAGCTGAAGTCATCCTTACAGTTGTCTTTGGGTGGGGATTTAATGATGATTTCCAGTATACTGACAGGACTAGTGGCTAGGAGGCCTGCCTAAGGCATTTGGCAGCAAGGGACACGCAGTTCCAGCTCCCAGGCCTTCTCATTGCTCAAAGTTGGGGTGTTTCAGAAAGAGGGAACAGTGTGTCCCAAAACTTGCGTAGGCAGGGGTGTGTGGTAGTGGTGGTGGTAGAGGTTTGGAAGGGAGGGACTAGTTGTTTGGATGGGATCCAGTGGTAACTAATGGAAGATCATTTGAATTAGCTAGTCTTGGAATTTGACCTTGTAGATGTGGTGAGTACTCTTGAAAGACAGGATTTCTACAAGAATTTTATTCATCCAAATAATATTTACTAAGCCAGCAACTTCTCTGTGTTTTGCTACACCATTCCTGCCACATCTTTGAGAAGCCAGCTGGCTTATTTAATAAGGAATTAACAGTCAGGTGTATCAAGTGCTATGAGGAAGAACATGAAGAGGACACAGAGGTAGCACCAGACCCAAGAGGAGAGTGTTCCAGAGACAGGGACCAGCTTCTGCCAGAGACTGGGACCAGCCTATGCAAAGGTGGTTGGGCAAACTCATCAAGTAAATGTATGGAAAGAAAGGCCTTTGTAAATTGCTACTAAATATGTGTTAACAAGTTATTCTCTGTCAAGTGTTGGGCCTTGGGGAAGGCCTCCTTGAAAACCCTCCTTTGTACTGCCAGCACCTTAGGGGTGGGTATCCTCCAGGGGAATTTTTTTTCCCACCCCCTGGTCCTGGGGTTTGAACTCTAGACCTGGGTGCTATCCCTGAGCTTTTGTGCTCAAGACTAGCGCTTTACCACTTCATCTACAGCTCCACTTCTGACTTTTTGGTGGCTAATTAGAGATAAGAGTCTAACAGACTTTCCTGCCCCAGCTGGCTTCAAACCTTGGTCCTGAGAGATCAGTCACCTGAGTAGCTAAGATTACAGTTGTTAGCCACCAGCGTCCAGTTCTCCAAGGGAAATTTTGCATCTGTTTCAGAAGCCTGACTAGCCACCTCCAGCTTTTCCCATCCACGCTCTTGGCCCACTTCTTTTATTGGGGGGGGGGAGGGAGGGCAGGGGGATCCAGTAGTGGGGCCTGAACTCTGGGCCTGGGCGCTGTCCCTCAGCTCTTCAGCTCAAGGCTAGAGCTCTACCACTTGAGCCACAGTGCCACTTCCGGCTTTTTTTCTTTTTGCTTATGTGGTGCTGAGGAATCGAACCCAGGGCCTCAGGCATGCAAGGCAAGCGCTCTACCACTGAGCCACCTTCCCAGTCCCTTGGCCCACTTCCTTAGCAGCTTCTTACTACAACTGTAAAGGATGTGTATGATCTTGAAAGTTCTGGACCGATTTTGGGGTGTACCAGCAAGAAAACTGTGTGGATATAGAACACCTCCAGATGAGGCTGTGGACTTGGCCATGGTGAGCTGGAATGGCAGCCCCCTGCCTTAAGCCACAGTCTAAGCTGACAAGTCGAGGACCAAAAAGAAGGGAGCACACTGGCTCTTGGTGGGTCCCTGACCCCACTCTTCAACCCCTCTACATCACTTCAGGAACAAATCAGTCAGCACTTTCTGAGAGCCTCCTCTAAACGTGTGCTGGGGCAAGCTCTGTTCTAGAATGCTGCTGTGCTGAGCAGGGGTGTGAGACCCCTTTATCAGCTGATAACTGTGATAATAGAATTTGAGACATTCAGAATGGCTGTGGTGTTCCTAGGGAAAACAGGTACTAGAGCTATTACCTTTTCTTCTCTTCTACAGACAGATGTGGTTATGTGCATACACATGTACACATACACACACTATCCATATGTACATGACTCTGTGAGTCTGTCATTCGAGGTGTTAACATTGCTCTCAGCTCAGTGTCATTCCTTTCTGTGTTTGTTGAGAACCCTGAGGACTGGAAGCTGGGTAGCCTGGACCACTTTGGTCTGGTCTGGTCCAGTACAGCAGACGTCCCTGGACCTGCTGCCATGTGGCTGATGGGGTAGCCGGGAAATGTGGAGTCCACATAGGGCCTGAGGAGGGCTCACTTACCACATAGGAGCACTCCAAAGGGAAGCAGCACTAATTGACAGGGTGTTGGTTGATTGTGTTGACACAGTCAGTGTGGCCATTGCAGAGAGAAGTAGAAGGGACTCCTTATAGAATCTCATCCTTCGGTGTGGCATCAGGGCTCACCCTGTAACCATGTCATTTTGTAATTGAAGCACTTGGGGCTCTGAGAAGGGCAGGGGTAGCCTTGTTTCTGGTCTCGTGCCTGTTTCTGTCAGGGTTCTCCTAGAGCTGAGCTGGAGGTATAGGGCCTTTTGTGTCTGTCTGAAGAATTTGGTAGAGGGGAAGAAATGTGGACTTTGAAGTGAAGTACGCTGGGTTTGCGTCCCAGACTGCCACTTCCTGACCTGCCGTGCAGCCTGGGGCAGGTCAGCTCTCTGAGCTTCAGTATTCTCTCTGTAACAGGGAAGATAATGCGACTACCCGTTGGACTGTTGAGAGGATCAGAGATAAGTACATAAAAGGCCAGGCATTAGGAGGCACATGTTAACGCATCCACCGGATGATGTCGTATGGCTCCTGTAGGCAGTGCAGGGGGAGTGTGTGGGCTCAACTGGAGTATGTCACCTCCAGGGGAGTGGAACCCTGCCTTTCTGGGTTCCTTGCCACAGATCCAACCATTACAACTTAGTGCTACCAGGGGGTGGAGGGCCTATAGGCTTCTTGCCTCTCGTACCTGAATTTCAGGCAGGAGGGTCATCTATGCTGTCCCTCAACAAACAATGGGGTGCACAGGACTTCTGGAGTGGACAGTGGAAGTCACCGAATGCCCAGCTCCTCATGGCATTGTTTGGTCCAATTTCCTTTGCATTGTGACCTACATCATTCTTTATTTGCTAAACCCTCTGAGCAGGCAGCAGTAATAAATCAATTAATGACTCCGATGAATCGTTTAATGGCTGACAAAATAACACTAAAGCCAACAGCTTGCATCTCTCCAGCAGTACCAAAGGACGCTGGTTGACTCGGGTGGGGGACGAAACAGAGACTGTTAGCTAAATTAGCGCAATTAGTGCGTGCTTTAAAGGCTTAGGCGGCATCTGCTCAGCTCTGAGCCAGCGTGTCGGGCGCACTGGGGAAGGCTGTGAGCACCGTGGTGGGCAGCTGCTTACCGGCTTTCCTCCTGGCCTAGCAGGAGAGCAGGAGGGCTCCAGTCCATTCCTTTACACACAAGAGGCCTTGGCAGGTTTGAATTATGTGCCCCCTTCCCTGCCAAGTATAAACGTCCCCAGCTTTGATATCAAGGGACCTTGGTGAACTTTCTAGACTGCACATTCGTCCTGTCACTGCAGAGAAGGAGGTGAGGGAAAGTGACTCTGTCCCTACTAAATTGGATGCCAGCTGAGGAGGTGTGGGCTCCCATCCTTGAAAGATGCTTGGAGTGCCTTGCCTTTAATGATTTCTTTTAAACTAAAGAAAAAAAAATAGTTTTAAGAAGTGAATCGGATGGCTTTCTGTTCTCTGCACACCTCGGTCCTGGCAGGATTAAGTTGTCATTGGAACTGAGTGTGTGTACGGGTCCACGCCAGGGAATTTTCCACTTTGCAGAAGCGACTGCCAGTGTTCTTGTTAAGGAGCTGTCACTGGCCTACTATGACATGTTTGTGGTTATAAGTAAGTAGCTCCTTAAGACAGTAGGAAGTGTGTGTGTGTGTGGGGGGGTGCTAATGGTACAAACCAGGGTCTGAAGCTCACCTTTCTTTAAGAAGACAACCAGTGTTGAACAAATATCACTGATCCATTCATAGTGTTCACCTGAGGGGTCCCCCACAACCCTGATCTCTCTAGCCTTATTGTATAGGCCATAGGCCAAGCCCCACATCAGGTTACCCAACTAGGGAGGGGTTTGCACAAAGAGAAGGGTGATATCTGGACAGTGTCCAAGGTACATCCAGGTGTTAATTACATAGGGATCCACCTCTTAGCCACATTGTGCCCTTTGATCCAGTTCCCAGAAGAAGCTAGGTGCTTCCTGGGATGAGTGGGCAGGGCCCAGTGAGGTGATAGCCTCCTCTCCTTAGCCCAGGGAAGTCAGTTCCTCAGTTCTTTCTGTTGAAATGTTCTGACAGGCATACTTTTCTTTCATCCCCCTCCCCACCCCACCCCCCTCCCTAGTGCTTACTAAGGTGACATTGGGGAGAGAGACCACAGCTACCTGCAGACTATTCATGGAATCATAAAACGTGAGCATATCTAGCCAGGCTCAGTAGTTGGCATGCCTATGAGGCTGGGGTAGGAAGATCACTTGAGCCGAGGAGAATGTGCAGCAACATACAAGAGCCTGTCTCACAAACAAGCAAACTTAAACAACTAGACATGTCTGCCATTGCCAGGTGCTGTGTCAAGTTCAGGGGCTATCTCACCCTGGCCTAGCGGAATGCCTGTCCTGAGAGTTGTGTTATCATTGACCCATATATATCCCTATGGGCTAGAGCATCCTTCCTTTAAACGTGACCCTGAAAGACTCAGAAATGTAACATGAGGTACCCAAGTGCTCAAGCTCCTGGTAAATGGAAGGAACTGGCCATGAAGCAGACCTCTGTTCTCAAGTGGCTGCTGTAACTGTCTGAACTATATGACTGTATGACTCTGAACTGTCTGAACAGAGCCTCTCTTTTCTCCTATGCAGCAATGGTGGGTTGTTGGGAGGACTTGGGGAGAGAAGCTTCAGCAAGCTGGCCAGAAGTGACAGTTGTTGAATGGCAAGCCCTCTGGGAGTGGGTGGGCTACGTAACTCCTGCCAAGGAGCCCCCAAGGTAAGGGAGGGCAAGTAAGCTTCACCCCAGCTAGGAGGTGGGATGGGCATGGGGTGGGTAGAGTTCAGAGGGATTTGCACTCTAAAGGAGGCTGTTAGGAGCCCTGTGCCAGGAGGGTGAAGATGACAGCAGTAATCTCTTACCTCCATATCTCCTTCTACATCTTTCAGTCCTGCTGTCCTTTAAGGCCCTGGCTCGAGTACCACCACTTTCACAAAGCCTCCCTGATCCCCCTAATCCCTGTCTCACAGTGCCTGCCTGGAGTACCTTCACACGTCCCTCAGTTCTCTGTCACCACGACACTTTTCATCCTCCAGACCTTCGGGGCAGAACCTGACTCTCATCTCCCATCCCAGTGGGCACAGTGCCATCCGTGCGGCCACAGGAG
The DNA here is from genome assembly GCF_024711535.1 of Dipodomys merriami. Taxonomy (NCBI): domain Eukaryota; kingdom Metazoa; phylum Chordata; class Mammalia; order Rodentia; family Heteromyidae; genus Dipodomys; species Dipodomys merriami. Next base: position 594,160 of record NW_027205738.1, on the reverse strand, counting down.
CAAATGCTAAATGCACCCGCCCTGTATCAAGTACTCGTAACCTTTTTACAGCTCCCACCTACCTTGTTTCTCTTTTTCTTCCCAAGGTAATTTGCCAATTAGGCCCAACAGACTCTTCAGTGGACCTTCTTTGACACACACGTGCACACATGTGCACTCACGTTCTACCTCTTGTTAAATGCCAACTCATTGAAATATTTGTCAGAAAAAGCCAAGTAAGAAGGTCATCCTACTTGGTGGAGAAGAGTAGAATACATAGGTGATCTCAAACACAAAGAAGGACTTGTGATTGCCAGATGTTCTTAATGCTCTGTCTCATGACAGAGCATTTGGCTCTTTTCATGAGCCAAAACTAAAAAAGCACACATTTTTCAGAACTTACAGATGTTGGTAACAGGGAACTGTTACTTGAGATTTTTGAACCCAAGATCAGAGGTGAGGGGACAGAGGGGCTGAAGTTAGAGCCACATGTGAGCTGCATGTCTTTAAGATAACGCTCCTCTGTGCCTCAGTTTTCTTACTAGCTAAACAGAAATGACATCTTCCTTTTGGGACATGAATATTTCCCTCCTTTAACCTCTCCTGGTTTATGGGATCAGCATGAAATAGCAGTTGCTTCTCCTACCTTCTCTGTTGTTAAGTTAATCCTCTCCCATGGAAGAGAGAAGTAAGATGGAACTTTGAGAAAGAAGATTTTACCATGACTTTTGCCATGTCACTATTGAGCAACCCAAAATTACCATATCCTACCACCTCCACAGCAGTTGGTTCTGAGACATAGATCGGGGAAGCTTTGTGTACCTTGGAACAGCTACTATTGGACCCAGAGCTGTCTGTCTCTCCATGCTGAGTGGGCACATCCACTTCTTCCTGTGTGACAGCCCCCTGACTATTTGAAGGCAGGGATCCTATGTCATTCCCTTGTGTCATTGGAACCTATTTTTAACGCCAGCTGGTTCTCTCTTCACATAGCAACAGTTCTTTGTTTTCTCTGAGCTGCAAAATCAAGAGCATCCATTCCCCTAAACGCATTCTGTTCTGTGGTCTGTGCGTAAGACCAAGAGACCTCTTCTTCCTCTCTGTTCCCTTCTTCAGACTCCATTGCTCTGGTCTTGGCCTTTCTGCATGGGTGATAACATTGTGACAATTCTTCCCGTTCCTCCACCTGAATCTTTACTGTGGTGATGTTGTTAGAATTCCCTCCAGGAAACTTGGCTGGCCCAGAGGGACCAAATCACTTCAGCTCTCTGAATTCAGCCCTAAGTGAGATCTGAGTGAGCCTTCTTGCCTTTCTGGGCGCCAGACAGGCATTCTTGCCTTGTTCCTATGGTCATCTCAAGAGGCCCCACCCACACCCAGCTTCATGACCTCTGTTTCCCAGCCACACCCTTAGTACTCCTCACACCCCAATTCCTCTGGCCCTCCCAGCCATGTGGCTAGGGTTGAGTTTCAGTCAAGGAAGGCTATGCTTGGTGGTTTCACATGTGGCCTGAGTATTGGGGCAGGGGAAGGAGGAAGGTGATTTACCAAATAAAGCACCATTTTCTCACTAATCTGGCAGGAGTCCAAGGTTCACTCTGAGCATTTGTTTTTATTTGTTTTCCAGGAGCTTCATGTGCATAGAAATATTTATTTGTAGAAAATAGTAAAAAAGTGGATGAGGAGACCTCAGTGCTAGTCTGGGAGTGAGGAAGACGGGTTCTTGGGCTGGGGTCAGGAGGTAATGCCTTACAGGGAACATCCTCTGCTCCCCCTTTTTTTGGGTGGGGGGGGCCGGTTTTGGGGCCTGAACTCTGGGCCTGGGTGCTGTCCCTCAGCTCTTCAGCTCAAGGCTAGCACTTCTGGCTTTTTTTTCTGCTTATGTGGTGCTGAGGAATCGAACCCAGGGCCTCATGCATGCAAGGCAAGCGCTCTACCACTGAGCCACCTTCCCAGCCCCCATTTCAGCTTTTTAAGTTGACTCTATCCCCAAGAGTAGGCAGCTGGCCTATATCACCATGTGCAAAGCTCTTTAAATTAGTTTCTCTTCCTCCCTCCCTCCTTCCTCTCTCTTCCTTCCCTCTCCTCCTATCCCCCCCTTCTCTCTCATGAGTTTATACCCCGTGGTTGTGCTTTATTTAGCCATGTATATACACAAATAATGGGTAGCTAGAACCCAACCAGTGGTGTCTGCCAGTTCAGATAACAGGTGGGTCTCTGGGTTCTTTATAATCTTTGATCTCTGAATGTGCTCTAATGAAAAGAGAAAAGCTGGCATTCATGGTCCTCTGGGAAAAGCATTGTTGTCTTTTCCTGTAGGTACTGCTTTTTCAAGCCCCTTCTTGCTTCAGTTTGTGGGATTGGATGGGCAGAGAAGCTTGGAAGAAGAGCCATCATGGACAACTCTTAACTAACCCTGTGATAGAAGGGAGAAACTAAATCCCAAGTGAGAAAGGACTTTTCCTTGGGTTGTCAGCTGGGACCTGAACTCATAAGGGCAGCCTTGGCCTTCTAGATCCATTATTCTTTATTCTCTGACTCTGATGGGGAAGTCCTTCCTGTGTAACCACCACAGCTAGTCATGCTGTAGGCCTAGGGAAGGCCACGGGTTTGGGTTTTGTGTTTTTAGAGAAAACTCACATGAGACACTTTGCTGAGTGCCTTAATGGTGTTCTAACTCAAGCTGGAAACCACAGGGAGAGGCTGACTCCTAGCAATCCAGAAAGGCCTGGCTCCAGATGGTCAGGTTTGAGCAGGTCTTTGAATAATACAAGTAGTAATCATTTATTGAACACCTGCTGTATGCCTCATGTAGTGCTGGGTAAACAGCCCCTGCTGTCAAGGTGGAGGCTGGGATGCAGCACACTGTTGACAGAATAACATAGGGCCCCTTGGTCTGGGTTTTGTGAGTAAGGGTTATTTCTGAGGCCTTCCAGCCTCTTTCCCTTGTGCCTCCCAATACACCAGTTGCTGCTTTCTTGCGCTTTTAAAAGTTTTTTTTTTTCTTCTGTGAGTTTGTAATTTGATTCATAATCAAAGGGGAGAAGCAATCACTGTGATCCTGCAGGGCACAGACTTAAGCATTGCATAACTACTTGGTTTAACAGATAGAGAAGGCCTCTTCTGTCATAAAAGTTGTCTCTAGGCTCAACACAATAGCTTGTACCTGTAACTCCAGCTGCTTGAAAAGTGGAGAGCAGAAGATCATTAGAGGCAAAAAGTTACTGAGACCTCATTTCAACAAACAAGCAAGGTGAGAGAGTTGTATCTGTGATATCTAGAGGATCAGGTTCCAAGGCTAGCCCAGGAAAAAATGCAGATCCTAACTTAGGGAGGGAGAAATAGCAAAATAATAATACAGCAAAAAAAAATCTGGAGAGGTGATATGGATCAGGTGTGGTAGAGTGTCTGTCTAGCAAAGGCTCTGAATTCAAATCCCAGTAGTACAAAAAAAAAGTTGTCTCCTTGGCCTCTTGTCCCTTAGTCATTGCTACCATATCTGCCTTTGCTGCTCTTCCTCCAGGAGCAGATGGTGAAATACATCTTCCATCTCAGATTTCAGAGAATTACTCCACCCCTTTACTAGCATTTCAGTTACCCTGGTCTTGCCTTCAAAGAATCACCCCTAGAACTATTGACTCACTCTAATTTCATAGGAACACCACATCTCAGGATGAAGGAGCCTCATAAGCAAAACAACAATGCATTTGCAGGTTCAAGCTTTCACTTGAAGTTGTTTTCTTAATTTTGACATACTGAACCTATGTATACCTCAATATAGGAAAAGTCAAATACTCCAAATAATGAAAGACAGGAACATTTTACCATAAAAAGGTCTACAAGTGTCCAATGTGAAAGCATTCCAAAAGGTAATGATCCAAAACACTCAAAAGGTAACTATCAGGTTACCTCAGCTCCCCCACCCTCTTTGTAAGTTTTTTCTGGGTGCTATGGACAAGTAGTTGTTGGTTCTTAATCACAAAAGGTCAAATTACACAGAACCACTAACCTCAAAGAAGTAATAATGCAGCTGAAGAATTGCTTAGTAAGTTTCCCTTTGTGGCCCACTCCCAGCTGACAAGGGGTCCAGATGAGGCAAGTGGATCCTCCTGCTCTGAATGGGCTGTGGATTCAAGGAAAGGAGACCTAGATCCATGTTTGAGGATGTTTGAAACTTGGAGCACACAGTATGGGGCATGTGTAAGAAGACTCATTTTGAAAATCTGCTACAGCTAACTCATTCTCTTTTACTTGGATCCGTCAGACAACCTTTCGTGCCTGTCCCCAGTCTTAATTCCCATGTTCTCAGAGTAATCCCATCTCACAGACCATATCCCATCCCAACTCAACCCACCACACTCCTCTAATGCAAAGGTAGAAACAACAGCCATTCTGCTTTTTACAAGACACCGATTTGTAGAGGTGTAAGTAGCTGGTTCATGCCATTTGTTAGTACAAATGATAGCACTTGGAGCAGAGTGGGTTGTTCACTGTTACGTGTGGTATTAGTGGAAGATTGGAAGCCAGGAGGTCTGGTTCCTATTTTGTGACTTGAGGAAAGGAAAAGAAAGAAGTGAGTCCTTCAGGGGTAGGTAGTAGGAGGCTGTATTCATGAAACAAAAGTGCTTGGTTTCCTGACCCTAAGGGTCATAAATTTGTCTTAGAGAAGAGCCACAACTCTTGGGGGTGGGGTGATCAGTGGTGAAATTAGTTTTGGTCATAATTGAGACCAGGGACTAGACTGGAGATGGACATCTGTAAGAATGGCACCTGGATCAGGGAATGGGCCCAGGAAGGGAACATCAAGGCCCCTGGATATGTTCCTCAGGCTAGGTGCTTGGGCCTCCCAATCTTTTGCCCTGCCTTTGTGAGCACAGAGCCAGGCACAGACATGCCGGCCACATGAACAGGTTTGTCACAGATTGTTGGAAAGAGGCCAGGTGGGGAACGCAACAGCGTCTGCTCACCCCTGGGAGGCATTTGTTGAGGCAGATGTACCAGGTGGGTGCCAGGATAGCAACATTTAACGAGAGAACTAAAAACAGTCTTCCATCGTACCCCTGCTTCTCATGAGACACCCAGGACCCTTTAGGGGCTAAATTGCATCTGTCTGTTTCTTCCTTACACTTGTCTGGGGCATTTTCCTAGTTGCTTTGTTATTTATTTATTGAATTGTGGGTATTTATTGACCTTCTGCTCTGTGCAACATGCCAGCCTCTTCGAGAGAGTACCACCATTTATAAATCACTCCACTTGCCCTCAAAGAGCTCTTTAGAGCTCTGGTGGGTAAGGTAGGGCATCAATGTGAATAGTAGCCACCGTGGGTTAGCCATGTACCACCACTGGGCAGGTACTGCAGAGGAAGTACCTTTGCTGCTTCCATCTCTTGCTATTCCTGTAGCATTCCTAAGTGGTGGTTCCCTAATTTCCTAAGTGAGGCAATAGAGGCAATAGAGAAGGAAGGGATAGGGGCATGGGCAGACAAGAGTGGTGGTTTTATCTTCTTTGTACCTAGTTGGGGTTTGGCCACTGATTTCTACCTTCTCTCTCCACAGAGTGCAGCAGCTGCCCCGAGCCCTGTGCTTGGCAACATTCCCCCCAATGATGGGATGCCTGGAGGGCCCATCCCACCGGGTTTCTTTCAGGTATGTGAGGGCCGTGGGTCCCATACTCTTCGTGTACTTGGACTGGGGTGGACAGCCAGGCAGGCGGGAGAGGAAAAAAAGCAGCACAGCTCAGTTTGCCATGGTCTAAATACAGTTTCTTTGTGCTGGTTGAGGCCCTTCCCTTCCCTTCCTTTCCCATCGCTCTCTCCACCCCTATGGAAAGCTGGGAAGGGGAGGAGAGACTGGAAGGCAGACACCTCCCGCCTGGCAGTGCCCTTCACCAGTTTGTTTTTTTCACACCAGCTCCGCAGGCACAACATGGTCTGCCAGAGAGGTGGGGGTAGCTGCTTCTGCTTCGAGGCCAGTGTGGAGCTTTCTTTTAACAAAAGACTTTTTCCTTTTTTTTTCCTTTCCTCTTTTTAAAAAATGAGTAAGCTGTTCTCGTTCCTGTTTTGTTGCTGCTGTCATTGTCATTGTTTATTTTGCCCGTCCAAACTACAAACCTAGGCATAATATTAAAACAACAACAACAACAGACTCATCCTGGCAGGTCTCAGAATCCTTTCCCTCTGATTAAGCACTGATATTTTTTCCGAGTATGGTCACAGACTGTATTCCACAACATTTGTGCCTACACTTTGTACACCATGGGCAAGAACAGATCCCCCGTGAGTTGGGAACCTCGCCTCTTCCAGACACCTTGTTGGCCCTTTTCTAGGGTGCGTGTGAAATCAGGCTTTCCACTTTGTTGGGATTGGGTGTGGCTACCACCCATCTGTGCCTTCTTCTCCATCCCTCCTTCCCTCCTGGCAGTTTGTCCTGCTTCAGCCAAATTGGGACTGGGAGATGCCATCTTGGAGAGCTGTCAGTGTGCAGGGCTGTGAAGAACTTTGTGGTGAAGCTCTTGATTGTGACATCATTCATTCCGTCAAGCCTGTTTAGGCTGTGTTGGATAGCATGCCTTGACACTCCACACCTTCGTAAGAGTGACGCTCCGAGAGGAGGATGAGGAAAGAGCTGTTGTGGAGAAAGGAACAAAGATGTCCTCAGTGAAGCCAGGGAATTTGAAGCTATACCAGTGAGGCTCAGTGTCATACATCTAGCAGCAAATCAGGCAGCCCTGGACAGACACTGGAGGTATCTGAGAAATGACAGGATAAGCACATCTTAGGGTACTGAAGGGGTTTTCCACCTTGCAAGATTTTACACTTTGGTTGATGTTTACTCCCAGGGGAGGAAAGTTAGGACATGTTGCTTACTAGCCAAGAAGGACCATGGTAGACTTTGGTTATTCCCTTAAAACAGAAGCAGCTGTTTGTACTTGGCATAAAGTCAAGTACAAAGCCCGGTACCAGTAACTTCTACCTGTAGTCCTCACTACTCAGGAGGCAGAAATCCAGTGGATTGCAGTTCAAAACCGCAGAAGCAGAAAAGTCCATGAGACCATGTCTCCAAAATAACTAGCAGAAAGCCAGGTTGGCACTATGGCTCAAGCATTCAAACCCCAGTAATACCCAAAGAAAAAGGCAGTGGGAAGAAAGGGGGGAAGTCAGGGATGGTACACTAGGGCATTAGGTATCTGTGTGCATTCCCAGAATTCTACCAAAGCCAGGGCTTTGTCCAAGGGGTAGAGACACGTATAGCCTCAGAATGCTTTGAGGTGTGAGATTCCAGTTCAGACTGGACCAGGTATTGCTAGGGTCTTGGCTTGGCGGAAAGCCATATGTATGAAAGAGAGGCCAAGGGAAAGTATAACCTCAAAATCCCTGGAAATTCACTGACCCAATAAAGTTAGCAACATGGCTGTTTCCCCTCGCCAGAGAGGATTAGTCTCTGTGGGGGTGGGGGGTCACCTGCACCAAAGGCAGCTGTGTAGCCACTGCAGACAGATACTCTGCATCCATCTAGTGGCTTCCCTGCCATGTTCTGTTCAGATTCACATATCCTTACCCATGAGGCCAGGCATGTCCCATATGGTGCAGGTATGGCTCCTTCGCAGGCTTCTACTTGCCTGTTGCAAGCTAGTATGGTGCAAACAGCTGATAGTAGCCAGTCATGTATTTTTAAAATATGCTTTGACTTATGTTTTGGCCTGAGTCTAAGTCAAGGCATAAGTCTGCCTGAAATGTGGGCAGCTCCCTCTTCCTGCTTTGGTATATTCTCCTGTAGCTAAGGCTTAATTCCAGGCATACTTCTTTGGCTCTCCCCTATAATACTTTGAGGGGATATTGTCAGAAAGCCCAGATGATTCCTGTCCTCACTCATCTTCAGCCATATCAAGTAAAGGCAATTGTCTTGACCTAGAATCATCTCTGTTCTCTAGATAGGGTGGACTGTCAGAACTCGCTGGGTCATCCAGCAGGAATCTCTGTGCCCTGTCCTCTCTGCTTCCTTGGGTGGTCCTTCTCCCTTACTCTCTAGCATTATTTCCCTATCAGCCAGATGAAGTTACATGTGAAAGCCTGCCTGATCCTTTCTGGCCGTGACGCTGACCACTTGGCCTGAGTGCCTGCTAAGAGGAAAGAGTGTCTTTTCTGGAAGGAGGTACTGGCAGCCCATTTCCGGAGCAGGTTGTCTCACAACAGGAATATTAGCTATTGATTGCTGGCCCTGCCCCTTGCTCATCTTCAAGTGGCCACTCTGATATTAGAAGGGAAATAGAGATGATATCAAGGGTTTTATCTGCTGCCAACAATTGCACTTCTTCCCCTCTTGGCCCCAGCCTGGGCGGCTCTGGCACAGAAGAACTTTGTACGGGGAGCCAGCCTGGATGTTTGGTCCAGTCTGTCCTAGTGACTGCCCCGTTTTCAGGTCAGATCTGTACCATTAATTGGACCTAAATTTAGGGCTTCCAGGATAGATAGGAAATAATAGCTGTCTACCCCTATTCTAGCTCCTCAGAAAACCATACATGGAACCTATTTCCTCATGCTTCTGACACCAGGCTGCAGGGCCGAAGGTTGGACCATCCATACATTAGGCTCCATCTGTTTGCTCTTTTTTTCTTTTCTTTTCTTTTCTTTTTTTTTGGGGGGGGGGTCCAGTCTTGGGGCCTGAACTCTGGGCCTGGGCATGTCCCTCAACTCTTCTGCTCAAGGCAAGTGCTCTACTGCTTGAGCCACAGCACCAGTTCTGGCTTTTTTCTTTTTGCTTATGTGGTGCTGGGGAATCGAACCCAGGGCCTCATGCATGCAAGGCAAGCACTCTACCACTGAGCCAACTTCCCAGCCCGCTCTTTTTTTCTTTAGTGTTGAATTTCACCTGTCTAGTGCTGTGGCATGATGAGATGATATCTGTCTGGTAGCAGTTAAGGGATGTCAGGGAGAGGTTTCAGCACTGACTTGAGCATACCTAAGCGATAGTGTGGTGTCTTCTATGTAGAATTTAGCAAAGGAATTCTGTGATTTAGAAGAAAAACTACACTAATCTTGGCATCTCCCAGCATGTTTGCTCATGTTACAGCACAGGAGCCTGGCCAGCCTCAAAGCACTGGATTGGCCTTCTGGCCAGGTTGGGTCTAACAGGAAACTGGCCTAAGAGTCTAAGATTGGGTTTATTGAGTGAAGAAGGACACAGAGGACTTGACTATGTATTGCTGAGTGACTGAGGGCCAGTTGCTCTCTTTCTTTGGGCCTGTTTTCTCACCATTAGATGAGGCTGGACCAGATGGTCTCGTGAGGGATCTTGTAACTGATTTCTTGTTTTGGATGGATTTTCATAATCAAGCAGTGGCTTTTCTCTTCCATGCAGCGTAACTTAGGCTGCACATCTGACAAACCCAGCTTGGCCAGGCATGTTGGTCTGGGTGGGTCCCTTAATTCCTTGGCCCCAAGGGGGCATCATCCAGTTAGGATTTCTAGATCTAGCACTGGAGGTCACAGAGAAACAGCATTGGGTACAGACTGTTTTTGTTCTTGCTTTGTTTTTAAATTCCAATGATTGTTTTCAGTCATGTAGTGTTTTTTAACATTTTGATCACGGTGTTTCTACAGAGAAGGGATGGCTGGTTGGGAAAGGTGAGTGGCTACCCAAAATTATCAACCTGGGGCTGTAATTGAAGTCTTAACACCAGGTTTTCTGGTTCCCAATCTACTGTTCTTTCACAGTATCATCAATCCCAAGTGTAGATTCATGTCTGCTTGTCTAGACAGAGAGAGAGAGAGAGAGAGAGAGAGAGAGAGAGAGAGAGAGAGAGAGAGAGAGAGAGAGAGAGAGTAGCCATCTTCTCTCAAAAGTAGCAAAGAATTTTCCACTCACTGCTAGCTGAGCTGGACTAGAGGTGGCTGTTTAGAGTCACCATGTTGAGAATGATTCTGAAGCCATGTCTGAGCTCAACAGTTCCTGATTGGCCATGTCTATCATGACAGTGAGCCTGTAAAGGGGAGTGCATATTCTACTTATCTGGTCCAGACTTAGAGATGTGAATATGGAATCCCTGAGGGAGCAGGGGTGGAGTTTGGGATAGTCATTAGCCATACTGGTGTACAAGGGTGTTTAATTTGGCTTGGGTTTGGGTTCTAAGCTAGAACTGAAATCAACTGTCTGTCTGCCCAGAGAAACAGATCAGCAACCCTGTACCTTCACATGGTCTTCCATGATAAGGTAGGTTGCCTACCTGTCTACCTGCCTGCCAAGACAAGAGAGCCAAAAGGACTACCTGTAAGCAGCACAGCCCTTAGATGTCTCTAAAATTAGGTATGAGACAGATACTTGGCAGAACACTGAAGAAGTTTCTGGGTAGTTGCGAATGGACCTCTAATATTGCGGGCTTCAGCTAGAGGGCAGTGGGAGACCAGTGGGGCACTCTTGTCTGGCTCAAGCCAGAACAGTTGCTTCACAGATAGTCTAGTAGCTCTTGGACCTGGGTGCTACAGTGGATGTTCAGTAAGTGGTTAACCTTGTGAATGATATAGAGACCCGGCAGAGGTTATTATAAGGTAAAGATAAATCCTAGAGCAACATAAAGGTCCTGCTCTCTTCACCAAAAGCTCATGTCCTGCTCTGAGAGACTCATGGTGGGAACAATAAGGAGTGATTGACTTGTACCCTCACTTCAGTTAGACTTTGATCCTGCCCACCTTACCTGAAGGAGGTAGAAGTCTGTCTCCAGAGACACTTCCCCCTCCCGCTAACAACTCAAAGGACAGAACTAACTAAACGGAGCAAATGCTGTGTACAGCCTGGAACCAGAGAAATGATCAGCAAGCTAAGAAGAGAAGATACATACCATCCCATACTTTGCCTTCTGTGATTATAGGGACGGCTCTTCTCGCCTCTCTGTCTCCAGATGTAGCTGGGGTTTCCCCAGGAGAGGGCAGCCTCAAGAGGGCTCTAGTGACTGTCTGAAGTGTCTGACATTCTGCCAAGTGGCAGCCTCAGATCCCAGGTCCTCAAGAGAAAAGAAGAGGAAGCCAATTTGAGTCTGTATGGAAGACATTTATACTATCTGCCAATTTTATGATAAAGCAGTGAGTTGCTTGACAGTGGTGGTAAACAAGCAGAGACAAGATGCCCTGTAGACAGCATGAAAACCGTGAGCTTTGTCATGGTGATGTTTCCAGGAAGGTCAGAGTCAATGAAACATACCAGCGGCTGTAACTGGGGCAGTTCCAGCTGGTCTGGGTGCTGTCCATTTCCTATCCTGCTGTCTTATGGGAAGAGGAGAGGAGCAGAGATCGAGCTGGCATTACTTCTTCCAGAAAGCCGCCACAGGAAAGGTCTCTCTATGCTAACTGGTACAGGTCTAGTAGAGGGGAGACTTGGAAAGAATCAAACCCCTTGTTTTATGGTTTCCAAAGCCTGCTGCTAAGCTGCTAACAAGGACTTGAGGGATGCAATCTTCATCTGACAGATGGTAAAGCAAGGCAGGTGAGAGAGCTAGAACTGAGGCCCTATGAGGTTCCTTGGCCCCGGGTTATGTGTGGTTCCTAAGATCAAGGCCTTTGAGGAGCACTGCAGATCTAGCAAAAGGATGAGGGGTGGACAACATCAGACAGAGTGCCATAGGGCAGGCAGAGAAGCAGCCTGTTTGGCCTGAAGGTCTTCTGGGAAAAGGGGCTAATGTTTGAGCTGTAGGCTGCCAGGGAGTGAGGAAGGTGTGGGGGAGGGGCGGTGTGCCAGGGTGTGGATGTGTAGGGCATGTTTGTGATGGCAGCAGGCCTGGAGGGCTGGGCTGGGCTGGGCTGGGCTGGGCTATGGGAAGGATTTAGGAGGTGACCAGGACTAGCCTGAAGTGAGGCAGCAACAGGCCCAGGAAGGACTGGACCACTCCTAATGAGGGGAATGATGGTCTTGGGAAAAGCATCAGATGCTGGAGGGGCTGGCACTTGGAAGGATGCTGGCCAGCGCAGTGTCCTGCTGTGGTCTCCTGAGGAGGTGCCCCAGCCTGAGCCAGAGTGGTGACTAGGTGAAGCTGAGACTGTAGCCTGTGCTTCCTGCTGTAACTGGATGCTCCTGACAGGTGTTGGAGCTGGGGGAGCCAAACTAGGAGGTCTTGGTGAAGACTTCTGGGATGGTGATGGAAGTGGGGTGGGGCGAGAAAGGGTTGATATGTTAAGTTTGAGAACCTTCTACCCCTTTAGATCCCTACCATGAGGCCAGGAGCAGCATGGTCCTCAGGCTGCCCTGCATGGCCCTCCCTGTCTGCTCCAGCCAATGTGCTCTGAGTGGAGCTGTCTAACCCTGCTTGGAGTTCAGGTGGAAAAGGTGTCCCCTTCCCATCTTCTGTTACTGTGTTTGACCCTGGAAGGTAGGCCCCAGATCCAGTGGCATATCTGCTGCATAGATGAGGAGACCAGGCTCAGACTGGTCAGGAGATCTAGTCAGAAAGACTGTCCTGGACATCAGTGGGACTGTACCTTCTCCATGAAACATCATTTCAATGCCTCCTATTCTGGGCTCTGCTGCCAGGACTACAGCCCCAGCCCTGATGGCTCTGTTGCTTGTGGGAAGAAGACAGGACATGATGTGTCAGTTCCCTGGAGGACTGAAGTACCACCCAGCCCCTAGCCTTGTTGTCTGCCTCCAGACTGACAGAAGGCAGGGTCACCCCTGCTGAGAGGGATTAGAGAGGAGGCGGGGCGCCCCAACTGCTGGGCTCCAGGCCACAGTTGGTGGTGGGAGATTGTTGCTCTTTCCTGACCCAGGCCCACCTGTTCAAACCAGCTTACTCAGAGAGTGGCAGCCCCCTCTTTTGGTTACTATGATGGAAGCCAGCTGCAGGCTCTAAGCTTGAATCTCCTTACCCCCCACTCAAAGAACTGGATACCCTGGTTTGAGTGTCCTAGTGTATACTTAGGCAGCCCTGCTGCCAAATGCCTGTGCATCCATTAAGGAGTCACCTTGCCCTCTCTGAGCCCTAGTTTGCCCCCTAGTGAGAGGGAACTAAGATAAGCACTGTGGTTCAGAGTTTGACACCACCCTCTATGGCTCCCCCCAACCCCAGTCCCCACCACTCCCCCAAATTGCCTGGCTTGGGCAGAGGCTGGGGACAGGAGAGGGAGAAGAAAGGCTCTTTTCCTGGCCAGCACCACCTCCGCAAAGGTCAGACTGAGCTCCGCCCGGCAGCCAGCCTGGTGCCTAGCCTCTGCCCAGTGGCAGATGACCGGCACCAGGACTCCTAGCAACAGTGGACAAAAGGTTACTCCTGACGTGCCAGGCTAGCTCAGCAGCTGGCTCAGCCTCTTTACCCTCCCTCTTAAACAGGAAAAAGTGGTGCTTATTGCCAGTATGTACGTTTGTGGACATGTTTGTGTCTGCACACTGGAGCCTCCTCTCCCTCCCCTTCCCCCTCCAAAAAACGTGCACTCCACATGTAGCCCCGTAACTCTCACTGATGAAATGGAAAGTTGAACATAAATCAATGTCTGCCTCCCGGTTAGCTATGCATCAGCAGTCAGCACCAGGGAGATTTGCTCAGTAACAAAGCCCCTAGCGGCTCCACAGGCCTCGACTGCCCCCTAACGCGGAACCATCCCCACACTGTAGAGCCCTATGGGTTGCACACAACTCCTCCAACGTGATATGGTTCTCCCACCCTTCTTTCCAAGGTCTCTCTCTCTTCCTCAGGGTAGTTTTGGAGATCTTGGTAGGACTCTGGGACCAGTTAGGAGGCCTGGGCTGTGTATCTACTGCTCCTTGCCCCTCTCTGGGCCTCCCCTCCTGATCTGTAAACGGACTCCTGAGTCAGGTGTTTATGGATCTGATACTGGGAGGATTGTTGTCACCGCTGCCTTTGCCACTGTTTATTAAGAGCTGGGACTGGTTTACCCTCTCTACTTTAGACCTACATTTGCACCTGAATTTCTCTTAGCACTGAGCAATCCCTGCCACTGGGAGCTGCCAGCCTGATCAGCTCTAGGCTGTTTCCCTTCTCGAGAGCCTCTCATGGGGGACCATTTTTTGTCTTGTCTCTATGATAGCTGATCAGAGTACTTAGACTTTCCTCTGCTCCTGTCCTGCCTTCATCGCAACAAAAATTGTGTGAGGTTTTTCTCCTTTACTTCATTTTATTTTGTTTTTGAAAGGATACATTCCTTAGCTCTTGCAGCAGTAGAGGTTTGAGGAAAATTCCAGCAGAATCCTGTAATAACAAGCTTCAGCAGTATGTGTATCACAATCAGATACCCCCTCTCCAAGTCAGATAATGCCACAACCAAAGGACCTGCCCCTTTGGGAGTTCTAGGCTAGCAGCCTAGGACTGGGTTAGGGGCTGCTTATATATCTAGTGCATTATGGAGGACTCATCTGAGACCTGGGACATGGCAGGGGCCCACCTGTGAGTTTTTAGTCTATGCCCTATTTCTGCTAAAGTCCCCTCCCCAAGCAACTTCTCTATGAAAAGCCACCTCTCCCCCATAAAGCAAGGCCTTGAAGTCACTGGAGCCTCTGATCCAGGCGCACTTGCTTCTGCAAGCTTTCTCCTAGAAAAGCCCCCTCTCATGCTAAAACAGAATGGTAGGGAATAAGTCTGGAGATGCAGGGGACAAGGTACAGCCTCCATACTGTGCCAACTCTCTATGCTCTATGCAAGGCAAGACAGGAGCAGACAGCATTGGGCTGGGGCCTCGGAGATGGTGAGTGGCTATAAACAAAACAGAAGGTCCTTTGGCCCTTCCTGGTGGAAGGTGTAGACAACCACTCAGCTTCCTAAGGTACTGTTTCTTCAGTGCTCTGGGAATCCTGTTGCTATGGGAAGACTGAGTAGACGAGTAAATATGTATGCCTGTTCACATGGTTTATGGCTGAAAGATGAATGATGGTTTCTGGATTTGTGCTGGCAGTGGATAGACTCCATTAGCTGGGTCTGAAGATCCTAGCATGCCCATTGGTTCACCTGTTCCCTCCATCTTAGGCAAGGAGATGCTGGACTCACCCCTTCCTCTCATCTGTGTCAGTGTGTCATCCTTCCTGGTAGCTTTTTAAGTCATTCAGCCTGGGTGGACACATGGTTGCCTGAGAAAGTCAGTTGACCTCTCTGAATCTCAGTTGTTTCTTGTAATGATAGGGGGTGATGACAGCCCGATCTCTTACAGCATTTGTGAGAATGCTGCGATATAATGCATAAGGAACCCACCTGGTTCCAATGAACTCCTATTAGCTACCTATTAGTTTTTGGATTGTTGCTGTGCATCCTTAGGACTGTTTTGTTCAGTGAGCTAGTGGCCAAGGTAAAGCTAAATCCTTCAGCTTACCCAAGTGAGAGCTACCTCAAGATTTTTTGTTTTTGTTTTTTCTTGTTAGTCATGGGCTTGAACACTTGAGCTCTTCAGCTCAAGGCAAATGCTCTCCCACTTGAGCCACAGTGCCACTTCTGTTTTTATGGTTGTTAATTGGAGATAAGAGTCTCAGGGAGGGCTGGGAAGGTGGCTCAGTGGTAGAGTGCTTGCCTTGCATGCATGAGGCCCTGGGTTCGATTCCACAGCACCACATAAGCAAAAAGGAAAAACGCCGGAAATGGCGCTGTGGCTCAAGTGGTAGAGCGCTAGCCTTGAGCTGAAGAGCTGAGGGACAGCGCCCAGGCCCAGAGTTCAGGCCCACGACTGGACCCCCCTCCCCCCCACAAAAAAGAGTCTCAGGGACATTCCTGCCCAAGCTGGCTTTGAACTGTGATCCTCAGATCTCAGGCTCCTGAGTAGCTAGGATTACAGGTGTGAGCCACTGGTGCCTGTCTTCAAGTTTTTTGTCTAGCTACAATGGAACCTTGGAGCACAGCATAGCCTTTATGGCATTGCTATGTGGAGACACATGGGAGACCCGAACAGTTGGCCTTCCCGCACAAAACCCTTTGGTTCCACCAACAGATCTGGCACCTGTGAAACACCAGGTATTGGCACATTAACACTTTAACATATTAACTCACTCCATCTTTCCCACCTGTCTAGTCTGCTCGGCTCTTACCACCTTGTCTCCTGTTTCCTGTCTGCCCAAAAGGAGGCACCAGGTAGGGCAGGGCAAAGGGGTTGCAGGATTAGGAGCTTCTGGTTCTGTTCCTAGCAGGCTTGTTTGTATGAGCTTGCAGAAACCTGAAGTCTGACTTCAGGGAATAAGTCTTTGCCTGTACATCCAAGCCTTTTTGTAGTGAATTTTGCCTGAGTCTCACTTGACTTTCTTGGGAGAGGGGCTATAAAATAGAAGTAACCTCATCTGCTTCACTGACTACTGTTTGAAAGAGTTTGGAAATATGATCAGGTCAGGAAGCAAGTTGCAACCCCCTTACCCTGCTAGCATTCAATCATTTATTCAACTTAGCACCCAGGCATGAAGAATAGCTTTTTGCCTGGCCTTGTTTGGGTCCCAGGGTTGGGAGAAAAGGCAGTCCAGGGCCCCAATGGGTTCATAGCTCATGGGTCAGACTACAGCCTGGGCTAATGCTAGGTCAGTAATGGTGCATTCTCCTCCAGCAAGTACTTTTTCTCTCCAGGGTGTCCCTTCTTTAGAAGAACAAAGCCTACATTCTCGGTAAGGTTTTTGGAGTTCTAGCTGTGCTACCTTCATGTCATTGTTGGACCATCTCTTAGTCCCCAGGGCAAAGGCAAGAACTGTTGCTTTCAAACCTACATTAGTCTGCATGTTTGGTTCTTCTTTAGGCTGCAGACTTCACCCCTCACTTTGAAACCTCTTGGCTCCTAGGTCATTTAAGAAGGCTCTGACAAAATCTCGACCCATCCTTGCCCTAAGTTCAAAAAAGATATGCTCGACATATGAATTTGATCTTATTTTCTCAGGTTATATAATTAATCTCAAGTAACTTACTTGGAGTTTTAGAAATGGTTTAGATTTTGGAGATCCTGTGGTCTCTTCTGGGCCAGAGGTCCAGTTTCTGAATGCCAGTCCCCAACAGCATTAGAGGGAGTAGACGTGGGTGCTATGGGGAGCCCTAGACACCCAGCCCCTGCACTCTGGTACATCAAGGGCTTTGGAGGCAAAAGAAAGAGGGGACCACTTCCAGGGCTCTGGGCACTTCCAACAGCACCACAGACCTGATCCTTATGTTTCTGCTAAGGTTTGCTGCATGCTGCCTGTGTCCCCTGGGTCATATTCCTTAAACATCAGTGTGTTCTGGAGTCTCCTAGACTTTAGCTTTGCCTCCATCATATTATTTCACGTTCACTGAGAAAGGAAGGAGGGATCTTGAGCCATTTCCTGAGCTTTTTAGGGAGAGAGAATCATGAGAAACTGCAACTGCTCATGTGTCTCTAGAGCTGCAGGAGCAAAAGGGGACATCCTTGGCCCTTCTTCTGGTCCATTCTTAATCCTCGTCCTAGTATATTAGCAGGGCTGAATTCTGGGCATTCTGAATTTGTGTGGCACTACAGTTTATGATAAATTGTTATTTTGGAATCATTTTTGAGGTATGCAGTGGAAGGGCAGGAGGGCTGTGTGCATATGGGTGTCTGGAGGGCTTTGCGTGGAGCTAAGATTTCCTGGGTGGACAAGGCAGTGCCTCTTTAACATACGTCCCTTACCTTTATGTGCTGTTGTGATTGATAGTGGAATTTGGGTGCTGGCAGAGATGACATGGAGGAGTGGGCCGCGTCTCTATCAGTATCCATTTTCACAGCAAAGAGCAGCCCTTAGGAGGGGAGAGAAGTTGATTACTCTGGCCAAACTCCTTCTGCATTCCAGGGACCAGCATGGTTCAAGATGGTGGGGCCGTGTCTGTCTCTATGTTCCCACTTACCCAAAAGCTTCTGCAGTAAGTAGAAATCAAGGAGGGGAAAATCTGCTTAGACTCTCTCTGTATTCCCAGCTCCTTATGCATAGACTGGAAGGGGTTTATTAGGGGTAAAGGTTCAGTGGCCTCACTCACAAATGATAACCTTGATGGGTTTTTTTTTTTTATTCACTGCATAATCCAACAAGAAATGGGAATTAGCACCCCAGAATGCTGTCAACTCTTCTCTCATGACCACTAGTCTTGATTTCTGACTTGAAAAAGCATAGAAACATCTTTGGGATGAAACAAAGTAGATGTATGATTTCCTGACACAGATCTGATAGCCACTTTCTTGCACTAGTTCCCACAGGCTAATACTCCCTCCACAGCTTGAGCTCCCCAAGTAAGTGTGTGTATGTGTGTGTGTGTGTGTGTGTGTGTGTGTGTGTGTGTGTGTGTCTGTGTCTGTGTGTGTGTGTGTATGTGTGTGTGTGTTCCTCCGCAACTACCAGCACCATGCATCTGGGTCCTCCTTTTCTGCTAGAAGATATTGTTTCATCCTTTGAGGACAAGCCTAAGTGTGCTTATGTCGTGATCACTTCCCATCCAGCTGCCCAGTGCACCAGTCCCTGCCTCCGAGTACTGCTGAGATTTAGTTATAGTTTGTCTTCAACAAGTCTGTTACTCCACTTATTTGTGTGTCTGTAGTGCTTAGCATATTCAGTTCATGGAATGGTACTCAGTGACTGGATGGACTTGCAACTCAGGAGAAGTGAGTTCAGCTCATTTGTCTGGATATTGATGCTTTTCCTTTGTCCCTGAAATGTCTCCTTAGTTGTACAAACACAAAAACATATAATCTTCAGAAAGTATACTACAGGGCTTTACTGGCCCACAAAACTACCTCTCTTCTCCCTTGTCCCATTGTAACTGCTGCCATTCAAGGTTGAGCCCTCTCCTGGTTAATAATGCTAGAGAACCCCTCCATGAACTCACTGGACAGGAAGAGACCAAGCAGTTTGAACCTGCTGAAATAACACAGGGCTGGGAGTCAAGCCCTGAACTATCTAAATCGGCAAGTGAAGGAATAGCTTTTCCCTGCATTGTGCAGCCACAAAATTGTGGGGATCATCAGCAAGGAGGTCATCTGGGACCAGGCTCCTGGACCCAAATCTGGGCTTATTGCTATGGTAACAAACTATACATACATAGGTTTGGTCTTACAAGCAAAATATGAAGTTAAAGTCAAAGCCACATATAAGACATGAGTACGATGGTGCTTTTTTTCTGGATAATTAAGAAATATCCCCATTTGTCCTTCAAGTCTTGAGAGCTATCATGTAGCTCTGGGGTCTGCAGATCTTTTTTGTGAAAGGCAGGTAGCAAGTATTACAGGCTTTGTGAGTCACTTGGACTTTGTTGAACCAGGCTTGAATAAACATGTCAGCGTTGCAATAAAACTTTATGCAATTTCAGTAAAACTCTTTACAAAACCTGTTGGCAGGCTGGATTTTGCCATGTTCCTAGGGTCCTAGTGCTGCTGCTGACCCCAGCCTCCACTCTGCACAGTGTAAAGCGGGTGACCAAGCCTGACCCCTTACCTTGATACAGATCCTGACCCCCTACCTACTGTAGATCTGGCCTCTCTGTGCCTGAACTCCATGAACACATCACTGATACTTAGTCTTCCCATCTGTGTACTGATACAGTCATATTCCAAAGGTGAGAAACAATAAGCAGTATGTAGAGGAACTCCTAGTTAGGTAGTGGATAACTACTTATGTTTTCTATTTCTTCCCTCCCCCTCCCCCTTTTTATTATTAATTTATTTTAATTTTATTATTAATTTATTTTTTTCCAGAGCTGAGGACCGAACTCAGGGCCTTGTGCTTGCCAGGCAGGCACTCTCCTGTTGAGCTAAATTCCCAGCCTCCCTTTTTAATTTTTTTAATGTGAAGGTTCTGGGCTTTAGGGCCTGAGCATTGTCCATCAGCTTCTTTCTTTGCTCAGGGCTAATTCCCTACCACTTGAGCCATAGCTTTACTTCTGGCTTTTTGGTGGTTAACTGGAGTATGAGAGTCATGGATTCTTGCCTGAGCTGGCTTTAAACCACAATCGTCCAAACCACAATTGTCAGATCTCAGCCTCCTGAGAGCTAGGGGTGAGGCACTAGAATCCAGGTTTCGCTTTGTTTTGAAAACCATTGCTTGCTGATTCTGAGCTTCCATGGGGCAGGTGTGCCTTATACCTATTACGCAAAACCTGAGTTGCTCCCCCCACCCATACTTTGTGTGACTTAGCAGGCCATCTAGGAAGTCAGATTCACACGGTGGAGGCCTGTGTCTCCACTGTTTTCCCAACACTGTCCTGACTTCCTGGAGAGATGCCTGGTAGGAAAGGAAGTAGCTGGGCCTTATCTCAGGTGGAAAGCAATGAGCCCTTTTTGGTCTTTTCATGAAATAAGTTTCTGGTTTAGTCTCTGATATTGCACCCAGGTGGCCCCAGTGAGGAGACATTATATATTCCTTCTCATTAGCGTGAGTTCCCCACCATTCCAGGAACATGATGCATCACAACTTGCAGAGAGTTGTGGTATTGTGGCTCATTGACTGGCAGCCAGGGAGCCAAGTCTGGCTGAGCACTTAGGTAATAGGCCCAGCTCAGACCCCTGAAGACCTGCTGTGCATGAGCCAGGCCTGTGCTGGGCACCTACACACACACATTCAGACCACCTCTCCTGGAGTTGGGAATCTCAGCCTCAGCTCCACCCTGTACCACCAACCAAACATGCATACATATAAAGAAGTCTCTTCCCCAGGGGATAGATTGAGGCAGGATTAGAAGACAACTCTCCAAGCTCTGCTGAGTTTATTCCTGAAGGTTGAAATGAAATTACGTTCCCTCCAACGAGCTGCATGTAAAATTGACTCCCTTTCTTTCTCCCACCTTGCCAGGTCCTACTCAGGTGAGGGTGAGGATGAGGCAGCCCATTCCAACAGAGGCGTGGGTTACTCATGGTTCACAGACACCTTGGCCCTCTCCCCAAAGTGGGCTTACAGCAATTTCTGTCCACATTTGTGTCTTAGGAGCAAATTGGACTTGTCTCTTGGCATGTGTATAATCACCATAATTTTATATTCACTCAGTTTAAGCAGCATGCCCAGCAGGCAGATTACACTGGCCACCAGTACAGAAAGCCCTCCATGTCTTACTGCCACTTGATAAAACCCACCCTTCATCCAAAGCAGACCAGTGTCCAGGGTCCATAGGATATGTAATCCTACATATCACAACCTAAAACACCAAGTCCCCTTAAAGTCCTGGCAGAGGACAAAGGCAGATTTAGCCTAGATGATAATGACAACCCCTGCAATTTACAAAGCACTCTCCTGGCTCTCAGAATCTGGGAAGAACAAACAACCTGGGGAAGTTGGTACTCAACATCTTTTTGTGCCTTCTAGTCGTATAAGCTAGAGGATCCATTCCTGTCTGCTCTGTCTGACCTGACACTGGGCATGGATGTGCTGCAGTCGTGCCGAGTGGTGAACCAATCTAGATTCCCAAAGCTCCAGACTTTGAAGCCTGAATCTACCATTTAGTAACTCTCCATTCAGTGAATGGCTTTGCCTTTCTAAGACTACTTCCTCAGCTCTAAAATAATGTGGTTAGTGGCCCTTACTGCATGTAGCCTAGAATTAAGTGAGATGGCACGGGAATAGGCCACACTCTTTCTTGTTACCATAATTGCCCCCATTCACCAATGAAAGGACAGAAGTATAGTCATTAGAAGATGCAGGATTTGAATACAGTTTGGGGGATATTGTTTCTTTTTCTAAAGTATACACAAAGACATGATATCGTTGCTGGAGTTAAGACATGACTTGAATACAGTTTGGGGGATATTGTTTCTTTTTCTAAAGTATACACAAATAAGGACATGATATCGTTGCTGGAGTTAAGACATGACTCAGCCACCAGCTAAGTCTCTGGCCATGGACAAGTCCCACCTCTCCCCTGTCTCTTTGCTCTGTAAATGAAAATATGTTGGAGGAAGAGGTAACACATCTGCCAGGGCAACCTGGATGCTGGACAGATGTGAGTTTCCCCTAAGCTTCTAATGAAGCCACTCGGTGGTCTAGACTGGGCTTGTTATTATGCAACACCTGTGATAGAAAGCCCAAGGTCTGCTGGAGAGACTCAGTGGAACTGGTCTCAGAGGCTTGTCATCGCCAGGCAGACTTTCAGATGCACCTACTTTGTGTTCCTCAAAGGCTTTCAGCAACTGGCCTAGGCCTATAGGGGAGTTGTTTTGCATGGGAACTGATGAATGACATGAACTTAAGGAACCCTGAGCCCCCTTGTAGGCCTCTTTACTTATCTGTTCTGTCTTCGTGGATGAGAGAAGCTCCCACCTCTCAGCGAAGGTCAGAAGCCTCTAACAAGGTTCTTTTTGTATTTGCCATCTAGGTAGTAGCATTTGGCCCATGTGGGTAAGGAATTGAAAAGGCAGTAAAGTCCTCTCTCTGTAAACTTAAATGTAGGTCTCAGTGAAAATGCTGGCTGGGGAAAAGGGGAGTGAGACTGTTCATTTGTGGCCTCAATAAAACAGGGCAGTGGCACCATTGCCTCCTGGTGGAAGCAGAAGCAAAATTTCCCCAAGCACAACTCTGTCCTTCCTCTTGGGGATTTGCCAGGCTGGGTGGGGTTTCTCCTGGGATACTGCAGGCAGTTTAAGGGACATAGACCAGAGAGAGAATACAGTGACAGCTCTAAGATGAATAACAATGGGATGTAGAAGATGTGGATGACCCAGTGGGAGATGATGGCTCCTGGCCAATCAAGCTAGCTTCTGGTAGGACCAGGGTTGTGGCAGGAGGTTCATAAGCAGAGCATAGTCAGCACCTGATGGAGGTAGGAGGAGAGCTTCACTCCATGAAGAGACCAAATTACCTTCACCTGGGTAAAGATTGTGGCGGGATTTCCTCTAGGGTAAGCAGGGCTTAGGCCAGGGTTCCCCGATCTTCGGTGTTGTGAATCCCAGCTCCAACTCTGCATGGAGATGTCAAAGCTGCAGCTCCCTCCCCAGGTTCAGCAGCCAGTTCCTCACTGTCCCCACAAGGCAGGTTGGCTGAGGCCTCATCAAGAACATTGGCCCACAGGTTTGTCTTAAAGCACTGAGAGCAAACATGCCACCTCCACTTGATCCAAAACCAGTCCCCAAGTCCCTGAGTCAGATGGAGATTTTCTGAGGGAGATAATAAAGGTGAACTTCTGAACCCCATGGAATCTCTCAGGGGCAAGGTGTCAAGGGTGGGGGGAAGAAGGGGGGGACTCAGACCTGGGGTTGAGTCCTGATGCTCTGAAGGCTGCATGTAGAGGCCCACAATGAGCACTAGGTGCTCCAGAGTTCCTCATTGATGTCTCCCCTACTAACTGAGCAAGGCAGGTACTGGTGGCCTCTCCTGCCCAGTGAGGTGCACAGGTATGAGGAGCTTGCCCAGAGCCCCGCTGCTTGCTCTGCAGAGGTACTATGTGAATAGGGAGGGGAGATGAGGATTATGAGGGAGGAGGTGCTCCCTTGTTGCCGAGAGCTGGAGGGCCAATAGAAGGCCTTTTGCCCCCTTTTGGCAACTGGACCTCACCCTTGAACCCTCCGCCTTGGTTCCTTTTATTTTTCTTTTTTTGGGGGTTGGCTTCAAATTATCTTGTTTTGTTTACATTACACCCAAGTTTCATGGTACAAAAGACTTGCAGGTGCAAATATGTCCCGCCTTCATTAACTTCCCCTCCCTTTTTAATTTATGTGATTTCAATTTTCCTTCCCTGTACTGTTAATTAGGGGACCCTCTAATCAGTGCCATTATCACAGTGGTATTCATGTTTAGGAAAGCCGCTAAACAAATGCTTGCAAAATTGCTAAATGGCTAATTAATGTCTGTTAATTAAGAAAATTGCTCATGGTAACAAACCATGCCGTTGCTGGCAGCCGCTAGAAAGACACACACTTGTTGAAATTAGTATCGTGGCAGGTAGGGGAACATCTGCTCCTCAGAGCTTTCCGGAAGTGAGCAGCCCCTTGCTCAGCCAAGAAACTCCCAGGCCTGTCCCCAGGTTCTTGTGCACACTTCCATCCCAAGCCCAGCTCCTTCCCATCTTAGGGCTGTGTCTCCCAGTGAGCAGAGCCTTACTACTATGGTTCCCTCTCTTTTCCACGTGTAACCACACCTATCCCTCATACATGTTTGAAGTTTTTCTCAGAAATGGTACAGTACAGTGAGAATGGAGAAGGGTCCAGCTCCCAATGGCCTAGTGGGCTAGGAGGCACTTTGAAGGCGGTTCATCACACCCCCTGTTCCCCCAATTCCCCCCACCACACACACACACACACACACCTGCCACATGTTTATATTTACACATAAAAGAGAGGCATTTGAAA
Organism: Dipodomys merriami; assembly: GCF_024711535.1. NCBI lineage: Eukaryota > Metazoa > Chordata > Mammalia > Rodentia > Heteromyidae > Dipodomys > Dipodomys merriami. Next base: position 569,982 of record NW_027205738.1, on the reverse strand, counting down.
GATAATCTTCCTTAAAAACACATGACTGGAATTTTTTGTTTTTAATCTTATTTTTTATAGTACTAGAATACTCACACTTGCTAGGCAGGCACTCTACCACTTGAGCTACACCCCTAGCTTTTTGTTGTTGATTGTTGCTGCCTGCTTTTTGCTTGAGTTATTTTTTCCTATGAAGTATCATGTTCTTATCCAGGCTGGCCTTGAACTGTGATCTTCTTGATACATGCTGAGGAATTGGGATTACAGATACACACCGCCATTCCTGGCTGTTCTTTTTCTTCATCTCCCCCCCACCCCTTTGAGGTTTCAGGTTTTTAAAAAAATAGTGGTTTCAACCTACTAAATTGATTTTGCCACCCACTAATGGGTTGCAACCCCACAGTTTGACCAGCCCTGTGGTTTAAATGAATTCATCTTCCTCCGTATTCTGTGGGATCCAAGGTCAGCATAGCCTGGAGCTTTGGGTCAGTTTGGTACTGGAGGTAACTCACCACCAACTGGTGAGAAAGCCCAGCCCTTTCACCCACCAACCCGCCCAGCAGCCAAGGGTAGCCACCCCCCCCTTCTATCCCCGATTTACCCTTTGTTGCCCTTGAACCATCAAACTTCTCATCTGACTTAATTGTGTGGCCATAGCCAAATCTTTTCAACCTTTGCAACTCCATTTCCTCATGGGTAAAAGTTAAAATCAGAGATCCCTATCTTAAAGGGTCATTTTGCAATGCAGGTGAATTTCCCAGTGCAAAGCCCCACAGCACCTGCCCTCTCATTCTCCTTAGTTTAAGCATTACCCTGTTGCTTCACTTCTGTTCATCCTCATCTGCCATTGTCCCCTATCTTCAGCAGGCTTGCTGCTCCGCTTCTCACTAGCTCTTGGTCAGTTCAGCCCTGAGGGACCCAAGTTACCTTGTCTCCCCAAGACTGAGCTTCTTGGGAGTAGAGATATCACCTCCCCCTCCTCTGTGAATGGCACTTGCAAGATTTGTATTAAAGCCCAGATGGCCTCAGGAGACCTCTGTCTATGTCGCTCCCCTCCCCCTCCCTCTTGAGTTCATCTCAACCAACGTATTTAACATGGCAAACTCTGCTCAGATGGATAGACCGTGTCTAGCCCTTACTCCTGTGTGCTTTGAATAAGGTGCTTCGTTTTATTTTTTGTTCTTCCAAATCCCCTGTGAACGTACTGATCAGCCTCCCTCCCTCCCTCCCGCCCGCCGTTGTACACCATTGAAGCAGGACCTAAGCAGCCGCTCCACCACCTCCCGCCAGCCAGAGCCCACCACCCGCACGCCCGCCGCCACCCTGCGTTTTGGTTTAATTTTTGTTCTTTTAAGCTTCTGCGCTTCTCCATGTGCTGTGATCTATAACCTGCCTCTACTGTCTGGCCTCACAGGGTCCTCCGGGGTCACAGCCCTCGCCGCACGCACAGCCTCCACCTCACAATCCCAGCAGCATGATGGGACCCCACAGTCAGGTAAACGCACTGTGGCTCGCCCCCCGCTGGCCGGGGCTCGGGGCAGGAGGAAGGAGAGAGCCCGCAGAGGAAAGACAAAAATCAGAACGAGCTCTAGCCATTGCCTTCTGGTCTTCATTGACAAGTTTAATCCCCCCCCCCAAAAAAAAGTCTTTTTTCCCCCACCAAAAAAAGTCTTCAGCCCTTGGACATCACACCCAGCAGCATGGATATAAACAAAAACAAGAAAACAAGAAAAAAATATTTCTGTGACCTTGTCAGCGGCCTTTGCGTTTTTGTTTTTTCCTCTCTCACTTTTGGTTTGGTTTTGAGTTTGGTTAACCATTTGTTTGTAACTGAGGCTGCATCCCTAGCCTTTTCTTTGTGCACTCACTGCTGAGAAAGCTTCCTTGCCCATTCCCTGCATAAGTTAGGATGCCCGCTGCCCCTCACTGTTTCCCATTGTGCTTTCCCTTTGAATCTTTGCTCCCCTTTCCACTCCTTCTTGTCAGTGGTTTCTCTATATGTGTGTGTGTGTGCGTGTGTGCACACGCACGTGTGTGCGTATGTGTGTATTTAGCTCTGTCTGCAAACCCTGAACATGTTATGTGTCAGTCCTTTGTCTTGTTCTTATATTTGCCCTTATAGAGAGCAGAAGTGTTCTCCTTTGCCCTCCATTGATTTCCCTGTTCTTCTGTGTCCTGTGCAAAGCCCCAGCCGCTGCCCCTCTGCCCATAGTAGGGCTCTGCAAACCAGTGCTGTGTTAGGGTTCCTTGTTCCTTTGCCATGGGAAGTTTTGCCCAGAGGGAAGAGGCTACCCAGAGGAAAGAGAGCTTAAAAGATCACTAGGCATAACAAACTAGACTTTGTGGAGTAGAGAGCATTTGTGTTTATTGCTGTACTGTAGCACAGGCTATCATTGAACTAATTCCCTGTAATTGCAGCCTTTTATGTCACCGCGATACGCAGGCGGCCCCAGGCCCCCGATCAGAATGGGAAACCAGGTACTGTACCTTTTCATGTTCTCTCTCCCCACACTCAGCCATCATTGGCCCTAGGCAGACTTGGTCTCAAATCAGAATTGGACAATAGGTGAAGGGATTGAAGGTGGAGGACAGAATTGAGGTGGAAGATAACTTATGGCAGGACTACTCTGAGCTCATGGTGCTGTGTTTGCCCTGCCTATGTGGGTGGTATTAGGAATCCTCTCCTGGGGTTCAGAGGGCAGTAGCAACAGCATCTTGGCTGGGACTGCCAGGGACTACCTTCCAGCCCCTTCTCTGAAGGGGGTCTGCCTCCTTAATGAAGTTAATTGACAATGTGATTTTTTTTTCTGGAAGCTTTTGAGAATCGCCAAGGCTGGTAAATGTGATCCTGCTCCTAGCGGGAGAAGTGGCTATAGGAATGCCTGGATCAGGAGCCTGGCTGCAGCAGAACAGGGTGTCAATATAGTCTGTCTACTTCCCAGACCCAGCTCGAAACAAGGATGGATTGTTCCTGTAATTAGAAAAGTGATGAAGAGGGTTTTTCAGCTTGGGCCTGTGAGGGTTGGTACCTCTTAAGTGGTCTGGAGAAATCAGTTGCCATGCCACCCTTCCTAGTCCAGCCCATTGGGCAGCAGGAGCCTGGCAAAGTGCAGATGAGTCGATGCCTCTTCTGAGGACTGACAGAAAGAAACAACCTTCAAAGAAACCTTAGGGCATTTCTCTTTAATGTATTTTTTCAGAAACTTTGCAAAAGCCCTTCAGAAAATCAGACAGCAGTGCCGGCACACCCAGCCCTTGTTGCTCTTGGAGTTGGGAGTTTAGTCAGTGACTACATTGACCTTACTGTGTGGAATTCTTTGCCATCCCCAATGCTCTGCACGAAAGCTCCAGGGCAAGTCACTTCAGAGACTGTAGAGTGGAGCGCATATGCAGGGTCTCCAATGTTAATGTGGAACTTTGCATCGAAATTCCCAAAGACCTGTTTACTGTTTTCTTTGGAAGGATGGATGAGATGTTATAGAGGCCCAGCCCTCTGAGCAAGAAGGGATTCTTGGGTATATCATAGATGAGGAATCAGAAGGTCAAAGTAGATGAATGACTTTCTAGAACCTCACAATAAGTTAGGCTTCAGTCAGTTCCCCAATTCAGCCCAGTGCAGATTCTCCTTACCCAATCCCATTTCACTTAGCTTTCAGAGTTAGAACTCCACTGCTCTGACTTGGCCTTCACTCCACCAAGTGGACTCCTTTCCCTGTCCCTTTAGGGGCTCTGCTTGGACCAAGCTAAGTATAGAACAGATATTCTTGCCACTGATTGTGGCCCTTCTTCCATCAACTGAAGGACATGAGAGGGCATGTACATGCTTCTATTCAGGAAGTAAGCGTGAGCAGCAGGCACCCAAGAACATTCAAAGAATAGATTATCCACACCTTGCATGGCAAATGATTCCAACACACTTGCATGAGAAATCCATGCAGATTTCCCACTTTCCTACAAACTCCAGAAATCTTCATCCTCCACCGAGGGATCTGTCCCTTCCACAGGTATTGTCCCTCGGGTTCATAGAGAGTGCCTGAGATGGGACCCCCGAGTGAGCTCGACCCTTTCCTGCTACCTGTAGAGGGAACAGAGGCAGGAGGTATACCAAGGCTCACACACCTGTCATAGGTGCCTTCTGGGAGAGGGTGATGAGTGGAGTGCTCAGGAAGACAGTGATCCCTGACTTGGACTCTAAGACTTGCCTCCCTGACTGGAGCTTTGCGGCTGTGTGTAGAGAGTACCATTGTTGTCCAACAAGGGTATTTGGGTGAGTGGTGACCAGTGTGGTTCACCATGGTTTAGGAAAGCAGGGGGTTGGAACCCAAGGGTGTCGAGTGCCACCCGCACACAACTTTCTGTAACTCCCACCCGGCCCTGACGCTGTCCTGGCAGCGCAGGTGTGCGCTGCAAGGATAGCTGGCATTTGTCCATTTCCTGCCACATGCTTTTTGTGCCTCACCCCCAAGGTTGTAAAACTGTTGGCCCACCTCCAGAAACATGTGGAACAGCATCTTTCTCCTCTGTGGCCCCAGGGGGTATACACAGCAGTATGATAGACCCATCCACAGCCATTGTTTTCTGCTTAGACTTGAGAGTTTCAGCCTTCTCAGTGTGAGACCTGTTTTCCTTCATCCTACCCTTTTCTGCTTAATAGAGGTCCCACACAGTCCTGTCCCTATACTCAGTGAGAGCTGCAGCTTCCAGGCCCCTCTGTCCTAGAGTCCTGGTGTGTGGCAGGTTTAGTGCAGGCCAGAATGAAAGCCCAAGAAGAGCCTTCTATAAGATTTGGCAGTCTCCACAGGCCGCCTGAAGAGGGAAGGAAGGGCTGCCATCCCTGTGCTACTCCATCAAGGTCAGTAGGGAGTTCCTGTCCTCAGGACCAAAATATTCCCCTCTATCTAAGTCTCCTAGATTTCCCCAGTCAAGCCCACCACAGAGGCAGGCCTGCCGGGTCCTCTGTGTCCTATAACTAAACTCCAAAATACTCCCAGCCAAGAGATTGAGAGTAAGAACTGAAATGGAGAAAGCCAGAAGCAGGACAACTAAAACTCAGAACATAGAAAAACAACCTCTAAGCTCCCCGAGGAAGAAGAAACAGCAAAAGCTAGTAGCACTTGACCTGAGGTATGCCCAGCCAGCAGGCTTGGGTGGTTCTCTGCAAACCTTCCCAAGTAGCCATACCCTCCTGTTATAAAAGGAAAGCAGGGCAGTTCAGTCCCTTTTTTTTTTTTTTTTTTTTGGGTCCGGTTGTGGGGCCTGAACTCTGGGCCTGGGCACTGTCCCTCAGCTCTTCAGCTCAAGGCTAGCGCTCTACCACTTGAGCCCTAGTGCCACTTCTGGCTTTTTTCTTTTTGCTTATGTGGTGCTGAGGAATCGAACCCAGGGCCTCATGCATGCAAGGCAAGCACTCTACCACTGAGCCACCTTCCCAGCCCCAGGTCAGTCCCTTGACTTCTCACCTCAGACCTGGCCAAAGGCAGAAGCTCCCCACCCAGCTAGCCCACAGTGACAGCCAGAACTGGTTGCCCTCAAAAGGGCCTCCCTGCTATAGGGCCTCACCCTTCATAAGCACTGGCACCTGCTGCTAGGGAGCCATGAGCATGAGTCACCATAAGGCTTTTTCCCTAAAGGTGTAGGTCCTAGAGTTGAAGCCCTGGAAGCACACTTCCCTCAGCTTCTGCAGCTGAAGTAACTTCAGTGCCAAATGCTTGTTTTCAGTAGGCTTTCACGAGGCGTACCAAGCACTCCCTTAGGAACCCACAGCATCCTGTCCCACTTTGACAGCAGTCACAGAGAGCTGCTACTGCAGCAGGCCAAGAGAGAGGTCTGTCCTTCAGTGGCTTATCTCATCACTCCTGAATGCGAACAGATGGGAAGCTGGGAGCTTGGAGGGCCCAGAGTGCCCTTGGATCTCTCTGGACTGCAATTGCCCTGAGTCTCAAAGCCCTCCTCACCCTTCTCCCCTTAGAAAGGGCTTCCCATGATAATAGGGTTTTAGCCTGTGGGCCTCTCCATTCTTGTAATTTGGAGACAGAAATAAAATGAGTTACCTCTTGAGTTTAGACAGGATTGGGCTTAAACTGCGGTATCTGGAGTTTTAGGTAACTAAGAGGGAGTGGGCTCTGCTGCCCTCAAGAATGTTTTGGCTCGGGGTACTGATGGTTCACAACTCTAATCCTAGCTACTCAGGAGGATGAGATCTAAGGATCACAGTTCAAAGCCAGCCCAGTCAAGAAAGTCTGTGAGACTCTTTATCTCTAATTACCCACCAGAAAACCATGGCTCAAAGTGGCAGAGCACTAACCTTGAGCAAAAGAGCTCAGGGACAGAGCCCATGCCCCGAGGTCAAGTCCCATGACAGACCAAAAAAAAGCAAAAAGAATGTTCTAACCTCAACTCAGGGTTCTGCAGTTCCACAGATCTGGAAAACAGAGCTATGATACCTCTTCACCACCCTATGCTCTCTAGTCCACCCAACCCTCACCACTACCCCCCCACCATGTCTGATGCTACAATTTGTATTTGCCAGAGCTGACCGTCCCTTACTAAGGGATCCTCCCCAGCCAGCAGCCAGCTGCCCTGGTCTTGAAGCAAAGTACTGGGTGAAGTAGACAGCTACATCTCCCTCTACCCACCAGCTCCAGGAAGCTGCTGCTCAACTTGTGTCTCAAATCTCTTTCAGCCTCCAGGAGGAGTTCCTGGGACACAGCCATTGCTGCCCAATTCCATGGATCCCACACGACAACAAGGTAGAGAGGGCAAAGCAGGTGCCTGGGCATGAGGAGGGCTTGTCCTGCCTTGACCACTAACCTACTCCCTCCCACAGGCCACCCCAACATGGGAGGATCGATGCAGAGAATGAACCCTCCCCGAGGCATGGGACCCATGGGTCCTGGCCCACAGGTAACCAGCCATCTATCTATCTGTCTGTCTGTGTAGCCTTCTCCCCTGCCATCTGTGTGCACCCGCCTTCTCTCCCCTTTCCACAGTCTGTCTTCCACATCTCTGCAGGGCTAAGAGCAAGGGGGTGTCCAGGTTCCCAGGTCCCACCCTGTCTATAATGGGCAAGCAGCCAGCAGTGCAGAGGAACCTGAGTGGGCATCATGAGAGCCATCTCATTGGCAGAACCTGCTAACAACCTGATAACTTGGAGAATTTGAAAGGCAGAGAGTCTGGTACCATGAGCTGCGATGGGGGCCTCCAGAAATCCATAGCTGCCTGCCGCTCAGCATGGAGTAGACCTGGGATAGGTTAGGAGTCATTGTATGTAATGACCCGGAGACAGGACAAGTAAGTGGCAGTGTGTCACTCACTAGCAGTCTTTATGTGTCCTTGGATGAGTCACTCTGAATTCTCTGGCCCTCAGTTGGTCTGAATTTCTCTATCTGTTAAATGAAGGAGGGAGTCTCAGGGAAGGAGGAACTCCTGCCCATTTGACCAGAGCACACCATTGCCCAGAAGAAATTATTTCAGGCGCCCCATGTACCTCTTCACAATGACAAGCACAGCATTTGCCCCATGCCCTATAGAGCAGGGCCATCTACACAAGAGTTGGTGGTTCTTCCTGCCTAGACCTTCTCACAGTTCCTCTCCTGCCCCTAAGTATTTAATGTGGCAGAGTTTAGTTTCATTGGGAATGCTCCAGAACCTGACTTACCTTTTTTTTTTTTCCTCTCCTAGTCATAGGGCTTGAACTCAGGGCCTGGGCACTGTCCCTGAGCTTCTTTTGTTCAAGGCTCGCCCTCTACCACTTGAGCCACAGCACCCCTTCCAGCTTTTTCTCTTTATGTGGTACTGAGGAATTGAACCCAGGGCTTCATGCATGCTAAGCAAGCATTCTACAACTAAGCCACATTCCCAGCCTATAGAACCTGACTTTCCTGAGGGAGAAGGGCAGTACTGATATTTGAACTCAAAGCTTTACACTGGCTAGGCATTGTTCTGCCATGTAAATCACACCTCCAGCCCTTTTTTTGCCCACCTCCCCCCTTCTTCAGATAATGTCTTATAATCTTGCTCAGACTGTGATATACTGTTTCTGTGTAGCTGTAATTATTGGAATGTCCCACACATTGTTGTGATGGAGGTCTCACTAACATCACCTTAGCTGATCTTGAGCTATAATCCTCTTGATATCTGCCTCTTGAGTAGCTAGAATTAAAGGCATGTTCTACTGTATCTAATCTAGAACATGACTTTCCCAAGGAAGCTAGAAGTCTTAGGAAAGTGGCTTCACATACTGAGAAGGTGGCTAAGTGGCTTCACACAGGTTTATATTCTAGAGCATTCCTTCCTTCCCTCCTTTTCTGCCCTGCTTAGATTTGCCTTGTTCTCCCTGCCTTGGTTGTAGGTGATAGAGATTCTCTGGGTCCTCCACAGGTATCTGGTTTCTCCAGGCTGGTGTAGTGCCTCCCGTTTACACATGTGTTTTCTCTCCCTCTTCTTCTCCATCTCCTTCTCCCTCTCTTTCTCTCTCATTTTCTGGTGGTTAATTGGAGATACGAGTCTCATGGACTTTCTTACTAACCTTGCTGTCTTGGAACCACGATCCTCAGATTTTGGCCTCTTGAATAGCTAGGATGACAGGCGTGAGCCATTTAGTGCCTGGCTATTTGCTCTCTTGAAGAGAGACATCTATCCTATAGACCTAAAAGCCTCTGCTCACTCCAACAAACCGATCCACTGCTTGAAAGGTCTTAGGGAAGTCCTGTCTTTGGCTGAACCCATTCTGGAAGAAAATGAGCGTGCAGCATTTGCAGCTCTGGTGTTCTTGTTTTATTCTTCTTCCATCCCTCAAAGTTCACGTGTTCACCATCAACTTTCAAACCACCAAGTGACTACCTATGTGGGGCTGCTTATAAGAGGGGACAGGATCTGAAAACAGCACCCCTCTTCAGAGTCCAGAATGGCTCTCAGTACATGGCCTGCGCCACATGGTAGACACTCTTGGTAGAGTCAGCAGTGGATTTGGGTTTTCAGTGTAATATGGGAGGGTGGGATCTGAGACCCCCATGGGGGGATGATCAGAGCCTCATTTGTAAGCTGAGAGCAAGTGCAGCACCTTGCCTATAGGCTGTTGAAAGAAGGAAGATCAAGTTCTATATATGATAGCTAGACCTTGGTTATGGCTATGAAGTGTCCCAAACCCCTTCTTCCTGCAAAATCATAACAGTTTTTTAAGCATGAAGATTAAGAGGTATAGCTACAGCTCAGTGCTTGCTTGCCTAGCATGTGTAAGGCTCTGGATTCTATCCCAGCACAGAAGTGGGAGAATTTGTGTAACTATAGTAAGTGTGGGGCTCTCGAAGCTGGCAATGGCTGCCACCCCCATGTCTGAGACAGGAGTCTTCTGGAAGCTTAGTTAGGGCTTCCTCCTGGCTTAGGGTCTCTCAGGTGAACCAAGCATCCTCCTCTCAGTACAGTGCAAAGAGATGAGGGCTCTAGTGGCTGAGATCTTGCTGAAAAGTCCTCTTGGTCTGAGAAGGCTGTTCTGGCCTCCCTCAGCAGTGTACAAGGGAAGGAGATGACAGCTAATGCTCCCCTGGAAACCTCAAGGGCTCACAAACATCCCTCCTGCCCTTAAGGAAACCCTTAAATATTTTGCCCATCTCTTGCACCCATATGGTTGGAGTGTAGTATTAAATTCCAGAATCAAGCTCCTCCACAGGCAGTCTAGAACATCCATACCAGCCATCATTGGAGGCAGGAAGGTCTGGTGTTTGTATATCCCTGGACCGTTTATAAAACAGGAGGCCAGGTGACGTTCTCACTGGGCTCATGGTATGGCAGGGTGAGACAGTGACTGTGAACACCCACTTGGTATCCTGTGGATCCTGTCTTCTTCCTACAGGTCCTGTGTTCTGCCTCATGCTGCAGTCCAGGCCATAGTAAGTATGCAGTCGCTGTAGATAGTCGACAGTAAGCACCACTGTGTCATGTAGTGAGACCAGACACAAAAGGGGAACACCACCATGTGTGATTCCCAGTGGGAATTAAATTGTGTTTAGCCAGTGACCAGAACTTTTTGAACTTGGGGCTACTTTATTGGTTTCAAAACAAGTAGAGTAACTTCTACCTTTTGAGCTCTATTGTGTTTCCACATAAACATCCCAGAGGAGCCAGCATCCCAGGTGGTCCCTGCCCTTTGCCTCAGGGTCTCAAATGAGGTTCGCTCTGGGTTTCTGAAGTGACCAAGAGCACAAGGGAAGCAATACTGCACTTGGTTCCAGAAATTATGTGCCTGTCAGCTCTGCAATGACCTTTGGTCCAAGAGTTTGGAAGGCAAATCCTGTTAGATAAGTCTAAAACTACAGGGCTTCTGGTCCCCTTGGGGTACAGAGCGTGCTACACTCCATGCACGCCCCAAAGCGATCAGATCTCAGGGCATTGCCTGAGTAGTTGTTGTTCAGATTGGGAACTAGAGTTAGATTATTTGCCTGTGTTTGAAAAGATTCACAGGAAGGATAACCTGTACTCTTCAGGGACTACCCTGCACTTCCCAGAGAAACTGCATCTGCTGGTGCCCTTGCTGATCCAGGGCAGAGTCAAGCTCAGGGCTTCTGAGGAAGCAGAAGCTGGACTGGGAGCCTAGCTCAGGTGGTAGAATGCCTACCTAGCATTTGAAGGCCCTGAGTTCAAACTAAGGGTGAGGATGAAGGGTCATTAATTCTGGTGCAGAAGCCTCAGGAATGGGCAAGGATAGAGTAGGGCCTTGAGGAACCTCTCAGGGTAGGATGGCCATCCCCTGTGGTTTGAGGTTGGTTCCCTGGACAAGTGAGTCTAACAACTAGGTGGCTCCTCTACTGTTTAAAAGTGAAGAACAGGGTGGATCACAGGAAGCACTGATAGCCCTGTGGAGGTCCCATAGGCCACTACAGGAGGCCCTGCCCCTGTCCCATGTCTTCCTATCACCCCTTGGGCCAGCAGAGCAGACTGAAACCAAGAGGGTACAAGGCCTGTATTATTTCTGACTGTGAGTCAGACCCCTCTGCCCAGGGGATGAGGGTGAAGAGTGGGAGAGGATGGACCTGGGTGAACATGGGCATCCTGTTGCTCCAGAGCAGTGCTGAAAGAGATAACGGGACAGCTTCTGGGTAGTAATGTCCCCTCCAGCAACCCAGCACTTCTATAGGTAGGTGCTGCTGTCAGAGAGGACCTATCTCCAGAGTCTGAAATCTAGCTAGTAGTAAGCTTTCAGCTTGGTGTGAAAAGCTGCTCTTTCTAATTAGAAAACTTGGCCTCCAAACTTGATTTCAGCCTGGCTTTCACTCCTACTTACTAAGGGACCTGGGGCAAGTCCTTGGCTTTTGTGGGCCTCCAGGTTGTCACTTGAGCAGTGGGAAGGGTGAGAGGCCCCCTAGGGTCTACATCTCTGGGAGGGAGATGTGGGGTTTCTCCATGCAGGAAGCTGCCTTGCTGGCTGGGTGAGAGGCTACTGCAGGCTGTGTAGGTTGGTAGAGTTGGGAGTAAAAGGAGACGACACCCTGCCCTGGGGTGTGGGCTTTCCCCCTTGCCTGGTGAGGGGCAACTGTGGTTTTCTAGGAGGTCTCACTCTTCCCAGAAGACTTTCTCATTAGCCAGCAGCATGGTGGGCAAAGAGCTGCCCTGAACGTGGTGAGCTTTCTTTGAGGGCAGGGGCTGGGTTTGTGGAGGACAGGAAGGAGTGGCTAGAAAAAGCATTAAAGGTCTGGGAAGGTGGCTCAGTGGTAGAGTGCTTGCCTTGTATGCATGAGACCCTGGGTTCAATTCCTCATCACCATATAAAGCAGAAAAAGCCAGAAGTGACGCTGTGGCTCTAGTGGTAAAGCACTAGCCTTGAGCTGAAGAGCTGAGGGACAGTGCCCAAACCCAGAGTTCAGGCCCCACGACCAGCAAAAAAAAAGAAGAAAAAAGAGCATTAAGGGCTGCTGCTGCCATTCCAAGTCAGTATGCATCCCTTTGGCTTTCAAAGCACTTAAGATCCAGCACTACACCATCTGTAGGAAGGGGTTGAAGTTCATGGGCTCTTGGTCCCCATTTAAAACAAGCACAGCCCTGGCCAGACCGTGGGCCTTGTCCCAGCTCAGTCATGCACACTGTGAAGCAGCAGCATCACTGTTCTGCAGCACCTCATTTCTTAAACCTCTTTTATGGGGATAGAAAAGTGGTTGCCACAAACATTTAATGTTGGTATAGTTCCATGCTGATAGCTCACACTATGATCCTAACTACTCAGGAGCCTGAGATCTAGAGGATCACAGTTCAAAGCTAGCCCAGACAGAAAAGTCTATGAGACTTTACCTCCAAAGTACCCAGAGGCATGGCTAAAGTAGTAGAGCTCTAGTCCAGCAATCATGAGGCTCTGAGTTCAAATCCCAGTACTGCAAAAAAAAAGGGGGGGTGCATGTAAAGCACATGGCCATGACTGTCATGGAGTAAGAATCGTCATTTGTAGCTTGCCAAAACATCTGCAAGTGGTCAAGCTGAGGCTGGGTATCTGATTGCTGACCTCAAATCTCTGGCTCTGCTCACCACCTGCAGAGATGGGGAACATCTGACCCTATAAAACAGGCCCATGAAATCCTTCAGAGACAAACATTTGCTGCTTGTTGGCTGCTGGCGATGGCTAAGAATGCTGGCCCTGCAGGATCCTGTCCCTGCCCACTGTCTTCTCAGACCTTGGTCTCCTTCTCTATAGGATTACAAGGACAGAGACTGAATAAAGGTGTATTGTGTGCTCAATAAAGAGCAATACATGTTGGCTCTGCCATCCAAATTCTACCAAACTGTTACTTCAGATTCCCCTGCCACAGTAGAGCTGCAGCAAGGCACAGTTTACTGCCCAGGCATGGGAGCATGCAGGGGCTTCTGGGAACTTACTCCCCTGGAGTCCAGCAGGAGAGGTGGCACCTTAGGAGTAAGTGGGTAGAGCAGTGATCCCCTGGTGGACAATGATGGCTCGCAGAGGTACTGCCCTCTGAGCTCCTACTCATCTGCTTGAAGCTTAAGTAACTCCATGGGGGAACCCATACCTGTTTACCTTCCCCTGAGCCCTGTGAGAAAGGTGTCCACTAGCAGCTTGCTTGACAGCCATGTGCTTTTGAGAACATCATCTTGAAGCCCCTATAATTGCATTGACTGTTGTGACTCTCCCTCTGTGCTGGCTTGTCATCATGGTCCCTGTCACTTGGTCCCCACCCTGCCCCACCTTTTTCTGAAAGAATGTATTATTTTTTTCTCATCAGATCCTCTTCACAGACTAACCCTCTCGCTTATGTTCTGTGTTTGTCTTCCCTCCCTCCTTCTCTCTCCGGTTCCCCTTCTCCTTCTCATAGACTGACCCTTGGTTATCGTTGCAGAATTACGGCAGCGGCATGAGACCACCACCCAACTCCCTCGGCCCCGCCATGCCCGGGATTAACATGTAAGGCAAAAAGGCCCCAGCCAGTGGCTCAGAGCCCATGGCTTCCCTGCCCTCTGTTGGCACCTGGAAGACTCTTGACAGGAGTCGGTGCTGGTGCTTCTCTGCCTCTCAGTGTCCTTATCAGTAAGAGGATGTTGACAAGCTGGGAACAAGAGTTCCGTGCTTATGTGTGCCAGGCCCAGTGCTGGGCGCCATGTAGCAAGTAGCCCACCTCATGTTCATATCACCCTGTGAGGGAGCTGTTAGGATCCTCCTCTTACAGCGGGGTCACTGAGGCACAGAGAGGTAAAGCAGCTTGTTCAGGCTCACATAACTTATTGGCTGAGTCCAAATTTCAATGCCTATATAAATAGCCACTGTTCTCTAATGCTTTAGTCCTTTTTAAAATATTTTTTGTGAGAATCTGTGGACTGCCTTCCCGAGAAAATGCACATGCAGGAATTTTATGTTATTTTATAAGCATCATATAATATGTGAATTTTACATATAATAAAGGGGTTCATAGATTTCCACATATGGCCTACTCGTTGCTACCCCAGAGCCAGATAGCCTCTGGGACTCGGACTGTGTGAAAGGTTTTCTGTTACTGATGTCAGCCTGCTCCTTCTGCCCATGCTGGCTCATCCTCTTACATTCTATTACAGCATTTTCATTGTCTCCATCTTTCCCTCTCAGGGGCCCGGGAGCTGGCAGACCCTGGCCCAATCCCAACAGTGCTAACTCAGTGAGTATCCAGGTCAGGTGGGATCTTGGTGGCCAGTGAACAGGTCCTGGGAACAGGGTGGCTAGTGTCACTAAAAGAAGAAATACAGTAGAGTTCTACCTGATGCCTCCAAAGAGGAGGCCACATGTATATAGGTGGAGCCTTGGGACCATGATAGAGCCAGGGTTGGCTCTATCACACTCAGCACAGTCCTCAAAAGCTGAGAACCTGAGCTTCAGGCATGTTGTCCGAGCAGGTTCTCCCTGCAAGGTGGCTTCTAGCCTTCAGAGGAAGGAGTGGTAAGGGGCTTGGCACAGACAGGCTGGAGGAGAGGAAGCGCTGTCTCCTGGCCTCCTACACCAGAGGCCACCTAGGCCCCTCCCCCAGGCTCCTCACAGGATGGGACAAGTGACTAGCCTCCAGGAACCACTCAGTGTGGCATCAAGACCCAGGCTTTACTTCCATCCACAGCATCACACAGCTAGCTTACTTGGTCCCAGTCTTTTACCTAGAAGAGTGGGTGTGTCCTCAAGTGGGTTTGGAAGCAAAAGGGGCACACCCTACCTATTGGGGAAGGTGACTCCAACATAGGGCTCCTACATCTCATTTCCAGATCCCGTACTCCTCTTCATCACCCGGTACCTATGTGGTAAGTGTGGCTATGGATACTGCCTGCCTGTGTGTGACTGATGGTGCAGCAGGGGAACAACTTAGGGTCCTATCTCATTCTCTGTCAAAACTCCCGCTGAACACAGGTTCCAAAGTCCTAGGCATGTGCAGGTCTACAGGGGCCCCAGGCATCCCCATAACTGACCTGGGGGCTCTGAGCTTCCATTTAAAACTTCTGACTTACCAGTTGGCATACACATAAGCACATGTGTATGCATGCCCCCACAATTGCCTGTGGGCTTGAGGAGAGGAAAGAGAAATTCAAGAACTCCCTGTAAACTCAGGTTTATAGCTCTGAATGTGCACCAAGGTTTAGCAAGAGATGAGTGCCAGGCTGGCCTGGGCATTGGGAGGGAACGCGTGGCCTCCTCATGCCTGTTACCACTGTTTGTAACTGATGCCAGCTTTTATCTCATCTCAGGGACCTCCTGGTGGTGGCGGCCCTCCAGGAACACCCATCATGCCTAGTCCTGCGGGTAAGAGGGTTTGAGGGAAAAGAATCTGGAGGGAAGATTGTTGGTGGGCCTGGAGTATAGGGCCCAGCCTTTCATCACAGGCTCCTGAGCAGCGTAACCTCCTTTGGAACTGTGATATTCAGGGATTTAGGGAGCTGTCAGCCTTTGATGCCCCTGCCCACCCTGTGGCCGCTGATCACACTTCTTCTGGTTCTTGGGTACTGCTCTGTAAAAAAACAAAGCTTTGCAGAGAGGTCTGGGAACAGGGGTCTTGTTGTCTTATTGTCCTATGTGGGCATTGCTCTAGACCACTCAAAACAGCCTGTAGGGCTCTGGGACCAGGATTCTAAGGAGAGTTCTATGCTTCTGTCCTCCTGAGAGGAAATTGCTTCTATCATGTTCTTTACCCAGAAAGCACATGTGAATACACATGAACATGTGCACACATGCATGCACATAGTTATTTCTTTCCCAACTGAGCCTAGCCAGCCAGAGGAGTATAACATATAACCCCAAAATAAGAGAGGTAGCCAAGATTTCTGCCTGAGAAATACGGTGCCTGTCCCCGACAGAAACGTGTTAGCTGATTGCTGATTTCCTAAGGAGACTTCTGTGGCTGAGTGGGGATTCAGAGACCCCTCACCCCCAGCTTCCCATAGAGGGAAGCTGCTTCAGCTACAGGGGTGGATACTGGCGGCGGCTGTGATGCTCGGCTCCCTCCCACACTCGCTCCCTCTTCCTCTGCTGCATTTTGATGAGCTTCATGACCTACATTCACACTGGGTCACGTTAACCCACTCCGTATGTTAATGTGCCTCCAGCCCCATCTCTGCTCCCCCTCCTGCCCCCTCCGCTTGGCAGGATAGCCCCTGGGTAATTTGCAGCCTTTCCCTTTCCCTGATTTGATTAAAGCCCGTGAGTGTGGCTATGGGGGCAGCACAGGTGCATTCTTACTGGCCCCATGATGCTCCAGTGTTCGGTGAGGACAAGGATGGGCCTGTAGTCCTCCTGGGTCGTGTCCACACTGATGCCCAGACACCCTGAAATTCTTCGTTTTGTGGTTGAGTGGTTTTTACAGTTAAATTTTCTGTGATTAAAAACTTTGTGAATCTTCATTAAATACAAATTAGCCAGAAAATGGTGGTACTTAGAGGAAATTTTAGGTGATAAAATACAAAAGAATGAGTTCAAGTGCCACAAGTTTGTTTTAATTAAGAAATGAATTAATCACCTCAACTTATGGGTTTGCACTATCCTACAGATTCAACAAATTCCAGTGACAACATCTACACCATGATTAATCCCGTGCCGCCTGGAGGCAGCCGGTCCAACGTAAGTCTGCTTTCTACTCATTTACATAGCAGATACCATAACAAATCATAATTAACTTCATCAGCTGAGGGGAAAGCAAGTCTAATTGATTTCAGCCATTTGTTACCAAAGATGAATAAAATAAACCATCAGAAAAGTGATTAACTCTTGGGCAACTCAGTTCCTGTTTCATAGCTGGCCAGGGTGGAAAGGATAGCATAGGGTGTCTCTGGTCAGGGTGAGGGCACTGGGCTTACTTTGAGGACCTGCTGTTGCATTGGGGGGGGGGGTGGAGGGCATACTTTGAAGCACCAGGCTTCGAAGGCCTGCTCCCTGTGCCTGTGACTAGTTCTGCTACCCTGGGCAATCCTCTCTCCTGCTGTCTCTTTCTTGGGCTAAGGGTGAGGACTCCCACCCCCAGGATGTGTGAAACTTTGGGGGACCCGTCTATCTCCTATTGTTGCCCTGAGCTGTTACGCCTGTGCCTGGCAGCTGTTTTGCTGCCATTCGTGCCATACTCATGTCTAAAGGCCACTTCCCTCCCTTCTTCCTCTCAGTTTAAAGTTCCACACTTTGAAGGGCATTCCAGCCCAAGTCCCGCCTGTTCTGACTTCCACTTGCCCTCTTTTCTGAAGCCCATTGGACACAACTTGCCTGTGCATCCATAGGCGCCTCACTCTGCTACCAGCTCCCCACAGACAGCCCCGGGTACCTCTCTCCTCCAGATGCTGTTGGCTTTGTTGGCCCAGTTCCTGAGCTGAAACCCGAAACATCCGAATCGGTGCTCAGTGTGGGCTGTGTCTACTATGACTGCACACAGTTTTGTTTGCTTATTGTGGTATTGGGTAACAATCTCAGTCCTTTGCATGTGTTAACCATGTGCTCCACTACTGAGCTGCACCCCAGCCCTGAAGACCAGACACATTTAATTTCCCCAGCAGCCTCCAAGGTCAGGCTCTTTCTTTGTGGGGGCCATGTGACCAATAACTGCAGGAAGCTCCATGTTCTTACCCTCCGCTGTCTGGTCCCCCAGCTTCCTCACACCTCCTTACTAGGGTGACCAGTGTGTGGATTTGGGCATTAAAAGTTCTGTTCCCCAGGGCACCACGTGCCCTTTTTCTTGGGAATGAATGTAGAGCTTGAGCGGAAAAATATGAAACCTATATAGGTCCTGAAGAGGTTGGTACACTGTTGAATTGGACGTAGAGTCACTGTCAGTGCATTTTCCCTAACCAGCATGGCTGGTGATTGTGACTTGGGTACATTGTCCCTAGAGCTGTGGCCTGCCACAGAGCTGCCTCTAACTGCTTGGTCATATTCACCCTTGTATTTGTGTTGAGGTGGTGCTTGCTTCATTTTTAACATTGCAAATATGGTGACCGCGTGGTTTCTAAGCGTTCACATTGTGAAAATGGGAGCCATGCCACTATCAGCAACAGCATGACCCAGACATAACAGAGAAAGAAAGCTGAATGACCATGTTATTTTAATGACAGGTAGAAGGACATAGACTGCTGGACTAGGGCAGTAAAGGACACGTTGCACAGCCTGTAGACAGGAACTTGGGGGTAGGTGTGGCAGAAAGGGGATGAGGAAGCACCAGAGCCTGCATCTTTCAAGTGTGGGATGACACAGCCACGTCCTGCTGAATCAAAAGCCCTTTTTGTCCTCCAAAGACACACCGGTCTTCAGTCAAAAATAGCAGTCACTGAATTAGCTTGGGCATACCCTGGAAAGAACACCATTATCATCTCGTTCCCTGATTGCACCGGGAACTGAGAAGGTTACAGTTCCTGTTTGAGAGATTGCAATGAAAAGTCCTATGTATGAACCAAATGGGGGGGGGGGTGTTGGTAACAGATTTGACTCATTTTGATCCTGACTGATCTTACCCATGACCCAGTGAATCAAAATTGATGTATTGAATCTTAGCAACACAAGCAAGTTTGTTACGGCTCAGGGTCTAGCTCAGTGTTTGAGCACCTGCCTAGCATGCATAGTTTATTGAGGGTCCTCAGCACCCCCAATAAACAGAACAAAAAAGAAGCTCCTACTAGGTCTTTTGAGCACTGATTTGAAAGTTGGGAATTTTAGATCACCTTGGTTTCTATGAAGATTGAAACTGAAGGATGAACACAGAAGAATGTTGCTTTCTTATACAGATAGAAAGTAGGCTTTACTCATTTATCTGATAGCTGGCAAACTATACACAATACACTAGTAGTTTCATTTAGTCTATATCTTGTTTTTGTTTTGTTTTGGTCCATCATGGGGCTTGAACTCAGGGCCTAGGCACTGTCCCTAAGCTTTTTTGCTCAAGGCTAGTATTCTACCACTTTGAGCCACAGCTCCACTTCCAGTGTTTAGGTGGTCTATTGAAGATAAGAGTCTCATGGATTTTCCTGCCTGGGCAAGCTCGAACCTCAGTCTCAGCCTACTGAGTAGCTAGGATTACAGACGTGAGCCACCAGCACCCGGCTTAGTCTGTATCTTTTTACAACAAAAACAGAAACATCTTAATGTTCTATACTTTTGCACCTAGTTACTACCACAAAAGGTATGATTTGTCTACCTGGGACACTAGCCTTTATGATGGAAGTTTGGGTCACTTTTCAACTTCCTCAAATCATGCAGAAGAACTGAATGGGTTTTTTTATTCCACAGAAACAGAATTTCTCAAAACAGGTGCCCACAAGATAAGGTTATCATTGGAGCTGGGAATGTGGCTTAGTGGTAGGGTGCCTGCCTAGCATGCATGAAGCCCTGGTTTCAATTCCTCAGTGCCACATACACAAAAAGCTGGAAGTGGCACTATGGCTCAAATGGTATAGTGCTAGCCTTGAGCAAAAGAAGCTCAGAAACTGTACTCAGACCCTGAGTTCAAGCTGCAGGGTGGGGACTGGTGGGGGGGGAGGGTGAGATGGTTATCATTGTTATGGCCATAGAAGATGTTGAAAGACTGGCCTGCTAGGAAAATTCCTATTTTTTGAAAGTGCAAAGCAGGAAGGATGTCCATCTCTGATCTGGAAGTACATTGCATTGAAATCAAAGAATCACAGTAAAGGGGAGAGGAGCACATTCTTTCTCCCCCAGTGTGTTCATCTTTAAAGAGGCCATGATGGGCCCAGAAGGGGTGAGCCAATCACACCTGAATTGTTCAGCATCATGTGGAGGTTGCGGCAAGATCTATGCCATAGAAATCACGACTTTTTAAATGAGACTGCTTGCAAATTCAAAAAACAGTCACAAGGAAGGGCAGCCAAGTTAAACAGTACTTTCAGTTTCTTTATTAAAACTAACTTCCTTGGAATCCAGGTTGGATCTCAGAAGTTCGGATTACCTCTGTGTTTAAACCCATTTTTTCTCTCTAGTACTCCCCACCCCCACCCCCCCAAAAAAATGCCACTGTGCTGCCTAGGCTTAAGCCATCCTCTGGAATAGCTGGGAGTATAGGGACTAAGAAAATGAGCTTTGATTGATCACAGCCTGTATCCCACATGTGCTTGGTGTGGTTTTGCAAATGATGGACGTCGTAGGCCAAGTGGTCATCCAGTGAACTTGTAGCTAACTGCAGGTGCTGGCTGCCAGGCAGCTGGTCAAAGCCAACTATAGTCATAAGGGGGATGCAGCTCTTGAGGTGCTGGAAATAATTCCACAAACCTGTGCTGATAAGAAAAGTTCTCCATGTTCCTAGTGTGAACAGGATTGTGAAAGGATTATCCGGTGTTAGGTTGAACTGATGGTTGTCCTGCAGGCTGCAGAAGGGCAGACAAGTCAACTGAGCTTTACATTTGACTCTATTCCTGTTTCCACTGTATTTTTTTAAAAAAATGTCCTAATGGCTACAGGTACTTCAGACATTGTCAAAGGAAACAAAAATCTCCTATGTGGTAATGCAGAAGGAAAAGGCTAAATTACTGTATTAGAGGATAGAAACATTATAAAAAATGTTTTATTTTTCTCACATTATCATTACTTAAACCAGCCTGCCTGCTCCTGTTACATTATTTCAATAGTAGCATTTATGTAACAGAAAAGTAAGTCTTGCTGAATACATGGTTCCAGATAAGACAGCTGGCCATCCACAGGCAAGCTATAGGGATAAACCTATAAAACACGCAGAAGAAATACAGCAACAATTCTTCATGGTCTGTGTTAAACATGCTTAGATATAACATCACCTGCACAAAGAACAGAAGAAAAAAGTAGAAAAACTGGACTTTTTGTGCATTGGTATGTGTCTATAGTCACAGATACTCCAGATGGCTTGAGCCTGGGCAACATAGTGACACTTTTTTGGGGGGTGGGGGGAGTGGGCAGTACTAGGGTTTGAACTTGGAACCAGACAGTTGCTCAGCTGGTGCTTATCACTTGAACCATGCCTCTAAGCCCTGCTTTTTGCTGGTTATTTTGGAGATGAAGTCTCATGGACTTTTCTACCCAGACAGGCTTTATCCCTCAGTCTTCAGATTTAAGCATTCTTAAGTAACTAAAATTTTTTATCTATTAGGAAAAATCAAATGGAACACAGTAAAGTGCCACGTCACCCCCCATATATATATAGTTAGTGACTAGTTCTGGGAGGATATGGAGACACCAAAACCTTGCTTTGCTGGTGAGAATGTTAAATGGTGCAGCTGCTGTGGAAAACAGTCTGGCAGGACCAAGAAAGGTCAAACATAGGATGACCATATGACCCAGCAATTGTATTTCTAGAAATGAGCATGTGCCCACACAGTGCCTTGCATGCAAATTGGTGTTTCAACAGCCAAGACTGGGAACATCCTGAATGGACTGTCAAGTGATGAGTGCATAGCTGAAGCATGATGCACCCATACAGTGCAGAAGGAATAATGCAGCTGGGTGCCAGTGGCTGTTGTCTATAACCCTAGCTATTCAGGAGGCTGAAATCTGGAGGATCATAATTCAGAGTTAGGGTTAGAGACATGGCCCAAGTGGTATAGAGTTACCAGCTTAGCTAGCAAAGCCAAGCAAGCAAAAGGGCCCTGAGTTCAAACCCTAGTACTGCCCCTCCCCCTCCAAAAAGTCAAATTCTAGTGTATTTAACAACATTCAAAGTGAAAAAGTCAGCAAAAAAAAGTGTGTGATTCCCTTTACACTCGATGTCCAGTATAGGCAAATCCACAGATACAAAAAGTAGATTCATGGTTGTCTGAGGTTGGGGGAGAAAGAACACTGAGGACTGACTGCTGGCAGGCACACAATTTCTTTGGGGGAGATGGAAATATTTTGAAATTGATTGTGATGATAGTTGCACAACCCTATGAGTGCACTAAAAACCACTGAATTGTATACTTCAAATGGGACAAACACAAAAATGTAATTTCAAGTAAATACCTGACTGTTAAGTATTTATGTTAAGGTAATGACATGCATTTATGTTGAAGTGATAACATATATATGAGCATACATTATGTTAGCATGTTTGGGATATTTGGCTAGATTCTGGGTTCCAGGGTTTGGGGTTTTTTTTGGTCAGTTGTGGGGCTTGAACTCTGGGCTTGGGCGCTGTTCCTGTGCTTTTCTGCTCAAGGCAAGTGCTCTACCACTTGAGCCACAGCGTCACTTCCGGTTTTTTAGTGGTTTATTGGAGATAAGAGTCTCACAGACTTTGCTGTCCAGGCTGGCTTTGAACCGTGATCCTCAGATCTCAGCCTCCTGAGTAGCTAGGATTACAGGCATAGGCCACCAGCGCCCAGAGCCAGGGTTTTGAAAACATTAATCACTCTTGTTCTCATATTGCATAGGATAGTAAACACCAAGTTAGTTAGCACAGAGGGAGGTAAGGTGCTAAACCCCAGAGTGGCATAGGGGGGTGAGTAGGGAAGCAGCTCCTCCCAGCCCCATCTTGGAATCTGTCTGGGCCTTGCTTCCTGCACGCCATGCTCTTTCCTGCCCCTCCATGCTGCCAGCCCCCTACATGGCTTTTTGCTCTTGCAGGATGTCTAGCCTGCCTTTGCCTGCCCAGATTCTACCCCTCAGTTGTGCTCATGCTCAGCTTTGTATCCTCAGCACCTAGTGCAGGCCAGGTGTCTAACAGTGCTCTGGCCTTTGGTTGCCTCCTCATAGGTGGGTTTGGTAGTTGTAGGCAGCCTGCGGATAGAGAAGGATGGATCTCTAGGTTCGGATTTGCCTGCCCTATCTGTTTGTGAAAGGCTTATCAGCTATCCCAGCACTGACTGGTCCTGTTTCTGTTGCCCCTAAAATGTATTCATGCTTAAGGAGGTACATGGAGGAGACTAGTAGACAGCCCTGGGCCAGACTGCCAGGCCTTCATCTCTGCTGTTTGTAAAAGGCACATAAAAAGCATGCGTAATTTTGGCCCCCGGCCTGCCACTGCCAGATACCTGTGTGGCTGCAGCTGGTGAGTCAGGCTCTGCACGTAGGGATGGAACGAGCACTATTGATTGAGAACTGGGTGGCCTTTAGCCAGTCCTTTTCCCTGGGTTTGTCCCTTTGCCCAGTACCCAGGAGCCTGCTCCATCCAGTTACGTGCACTTAACTCGGGCTGGTACAAGGAGCCAGGTACCAGAATGGAGGTTCCTGGGCTGCTGTGGTGTAGGGCTTGTGTCCTCGAAGGTTTATTGGCCAACTCACTGGGTAAGGGAGCCATGAGGGATGTTGAGAGCCTGGGCCCACTAAGCCATGCTCTGTTGCTTCTCCCTCAGTTCCCAATGGGTCCTGGCTCAGACGGCCCGATGGGAGGCATGGGTGGCATGGAGCCACACCACATGAATGGATCACTAGGTAAGCTAACTCCGGTCCTGAGTCACATTCCCACTGTCCCTTGCCTAACTCTCCTAGCTACTTGCCCTCTGTCTGGGCTCCTGGCCCAACCGGACTGGTATATATCATTCTTAGATGTCTTTCTTTTGTGGGTCATGGGGCTTGAACTCAAGGCCAAGGAACTGTCCCTGAGCTCTTTTGCTCAAGGGTAGTGTTCTACCACTTTAAGGCACAACTTCACTTCTGGTTTTCTGGTAAATTGGAGATAAGAGTCTCAGGACTAGCCAGGTGCCAGTGGCTCACGTCTGAAATCCTAGCTACTCAGGAGGCTGAGATCTGAGGATCGTGGTTCAAAGCCAGCCCCGGCAGGAAAGTCTTGAGACTCTTTATCTCCAATAAAACCACCAGAAAACCTGAAGTTGTGCTGTGGCTCAAGTGGTAGAGCACTAACCTTGAGCTGAAGAACTCAAGGACATCACCCAAGCCTAGAGTTCAAGTCCCACAACCGACAAAAAAAAAAAAAAGTCTCAGGATTTTCTTGCCCAGGCTTGCTTCAAACCATGATGCACAAATCTTAGATGTCTTGACACATAAGAAGCTCCATACCCAGACAGGAAATTCTCTGCATAGATAGAATGTGGGATCTAGGGGAAGCCCAAGGAAGAGGCTGGAGACCTTCCAGGAAAAATGAGCAAGAAACTAAATTGGATTCTTCTTTCCTTCCAGGGTCAGGTGACATAGACGGACTTCCAAAAGTGAGTATGCACTGTCTGTCTCCTCCCTGGCATACCCATTCATGGGGGCAGGAGCTTGGAGAGACAGGCTCACTCTCCTCTCTTCGTTCTACAGAATTCTCCTAACAACATAAGTGGCATTAGCAATCCTCCGGGCACCCCTCGAGACGATGGCGAGCTAGGAGGGAATTTCCTCCACTCCTTCCAGAATGACAACGTAAGGCAGCATGTTCCTCTTACATTGGGTCCTAGTCCTTTTGGTCAGGCCTGGGAACCCTCACAAGCTATTGACTGTGAGTCTGGTCTGCACTCAATGCTGTGGGCTTCTCACCTCCATTTCACCTAGCCACTGCCCAGCCTAGAGGGACCACAGGCTAACCTGACAAGCCTTGGACTGAGAGCGAGGCATCGGCAGGGCAGCATTGCCCCAGGAGCCCATTTCTACCTGGCCTTGGGAGGAAGAGCCATGCAACCAGGCATTTCAGGGTGTCAGGGCCCAGCCATATGCTGCCCATAGTGGGCTTTTTGTATACTTGCCTTTCCAGAAAACAACCTTGGAGAACCCCCGACTGGCCCCCAGCCAGGGTACCCTGGTGGAGCCCTGGTTCCCCAAAGCTCAACTCCCTGCTGTCTCAGCTGCCCAGAAGAGGCGGCTGCCAGAGTTCTGAAGGGCACACAGGCTGGTCCTAGTAGTGGCCTTTAGTCCTCGCTTCCTAGCCCTCATCTTGGCCCTGTCCAGCTGTCACTGAACCTTAAAAACTTTATCAGGCCCCTTGGGAACTCACGCCCTTCTCTCCTCTCATTCTTCCCTCAGTATTCTCCAAGCATGACGATGAGTGTGTGACCCCCCTGTCCGAGACGCTGAGAGCCGGCATTGTAGGCGGAAGATGCCAGAAATTATGCAAGAAGTGAGGTGTCGTTACCAGGAGCTGGGGGAGGGCATCTCCCATCCCCTCTCCATCCCCCTCCACTCCCTCCTACCTTTCCAATTTTAGTTTCATGCAATAAAAAGGCTGAACTTTTTATTTCATAAAACATGAAGGACAGAACTCAAAAGCAAAAATGTATTTCAAGTCAGTGACCAGAAAAATCCAACCCCTTGCCCTTTCTTGAAAAGGGCCTTTTCTGTAATGACATTTTTTGTTTTTTGAGGGTTTTTTTTTTTTTTTTTTTTGTCTTGGGTTTTATCATTGCTGGGATTTTGTTGTTGTTTTCAAGGGGAAAGGGTTTGGGACAGTAATTTTTAAACACGGAAGCTTCTAGCAAGCCCTCCACCCCAATCAACCTCTGTTTTCTTCTTTAAAAAAAAGGAAAAGGAAAAGGGCAAAAAAAAAAAAAAAAAAGAAAGAAAGAAAGAAAGAAGGAAAAGGAAAAAACCCCGCAAGCAAGCCCTGCTGTCTTATCTGTCCGTCCCCAGGCCCTTCCACCTTGAACCTAGTGCAGGTGTGAGATGTCACACTGTTCGTAGCCATCTCAAAACAATAAACTGGACAGCTCGCAATCAGTGGTTTCTTTTACAAAGCTGCTTTGGGAAAGGAAGGAAAGGAAATCACCCTTTTCCAGCTGGTGTTTTGGCCTGGTTAGTGACAGCAGCGCACCTGGACGCCCAGCCCACCCCCATCACATGGGCCAGACCACCCGCCCTGCCACGCGCAGCCGAGACCACCGCCGGACCGGCGCATGCACTGTGTTCCCAGGACTGCTTCCTCTCCCGGACTTCTGTCCGCCCAGCCTCCCTGCCTCCACAGCCCCTCCTCAGCCCCCACCAGCTTCACTGGATGACTGTGACCTGGCCATGGAAACTGTGACCTCCACGTTCTGGTCCCGGGCTTCTCACACCGTCACTCCCGTGCGCAAGGGCAGGGTGGGCTGGAGTTTGGTTTTTTTTTTTATTCTCTCTTTGTTTGCCCTTTTTCAAAGACAAGAAACTGAGCAGAATTGCTCTGTATATGCTTGGAACTGGATGGAAAGACTTTGGCATAGCTGTGGGGGTGGGGGAGCACCAGCAACCAAACAGACATGCTGTTTCCAGTCCTATTTTTCTGTTTTGTTTTGTTTTTCAAAAGCCGACAAACCCAATGGTGGAGCCTGTCCCCTCCCGGGAGGGGGAGACTGGCAGCCTCCCTCACCTCACCCCTGCGGGAACCTGCGTGTCTTGCCCTGGAAGACACGGAATTCTTTGTACATTTACACTCCCCCCTCCTTACCCCCCCTCACCCCTCCCTCGTAGCTGGTCTTTGTTTTCTTACCTCCCCTTTCTGACCCATGTATATCATATTATGTGAGATACCATCTGCCTGAAAAAAAGACCTTGTGCGGATTATTGGGAACATTGTAGCTGTTTCTGTGTTTTTTCTTACCTTGTAGTCTGGTTCTGAATTATGAGAGGAAAAAAAAAAGTAATTATGATACATTGTAGTTTGTGTACGATATATGTTGATAACGTTTTATTAAAGGGACATCTTTTTTCCGCAGCCCTTCCTGACATGTTTGGGGGACATGGGTTGGAGTTGATTATGCTGATTGTAAAGTATATGGCAACTCGTGAAGTATAGATTCTGTGCCTGGCTCAGGCCTGCTGACATTTTGCCTTCTTTTCCTGGGCATGTCTGTGCTGTGTTTTGTGGAAAGCTGCCCCGGTGGCCCCTGGGGATGTGGGTTGGGAGGGTCCCCCCAATCTCCCTCAAAATATTGGGAGCCTGCTAACAGTTCCAGTTTCTTGTCCTGAAAACACACTTATTTTGCTGGAACATCTTTGTTTCTGGAAATAGGAAAAGGTCCCAGGAGCTCGCTGTTTTGTAAGGCTCAGATGGCCAGGCTGGTCCTGTGGGTCGCCACCACTTCCTCAGATAGGAATTTTGCCAAGGCCTTTCCCTGAAGTGCCTGGTGTGTTAGCGACTGTGGGGTGATACACCAGGCTACTGTTTTCTTTTGTTGGTACTGGGGTTTGAACTCACTCAGAGCCTCATGCTTGCTAGGCAGGTGTTCTACCACTGGAGCCATACCCCAGCCCTTTGTGCTTTAGTTATTTTTCAGATTAGGTCTTACATTTTTGTGCAGGCTGGTCTGAGTCAGTATCCTCCTACTTGAGGTTCCCAAGTGGCTGTGACAGCTGTATACAACTGTGTCCAACCTTTTTTTAGAAAGGATCTCAACTATTTTGTTTAGGCTGGCCACCTACTCCTCCACGACACTACCCACAAGAAACTGGGATTTCAGGCATGAACTACCATGCCCAGGCACTCTAGAAGGATTTTGGTGGTGGTGGTCATAGGGCTTGAACGCTGATCCTGGGCACTCTGATTTTCTGGTGGTTAATTGGAGGTAAGAGTCTCACGGACTTTCCTGCCCAAGCTGGCTTTGAACCGCAATCCTCAGATCTCAGCCTCCTGAATAGCTAGGATTACAGGCGTGAACCACCAGTCCCCTGCTACCCTGGAAGGATTTTAAGAGTAGCACAGACCTAAAGTTTAGAGAGATCAACAGGTGAGGCTGTCAGGATGTGGGTAAACTGTTCCCAGCTGTCATGTGGGCAGGAAATGCTGAG
The DNA here is from genome assembly GCF_024711535.1 of Dipodomys merriami. Lineage (NCBI taxonomy): Eukaryota > Metazoa > Chordata > Mammalia > Rodentia > Heteromyidae > Dipodomys > Dipodomys merriami. The sequence continues at coordinate 542,435 of NW_027205738.1, read as the reverse complement.
GGCAGGGATAAGAAGAGAGGCAGAAGACAGGGTGGGACTGACTTGATAGTGTTTGGGGAGCAGAGCTGGCACCCCCGAGCGTCTCATTTAAAGCCTAGGCAGAGCCCAAGCAAGGTGAGAATTGAGTTTCTAAGGATCGTGGGAACAGACTGCGCAACGCCATGTTAAAATCTTGCCTTTGTCTCTAGTTGCAGTGTGGCAAGGTTTGTTTGTACCTCTGTCCCTGGGTTTCCTCATCTGTGAAATGGGGATAATGATTTACCTACCTCGTAGGATGTGAAATATCCTTGCTGGACAGATGAGGGGACTTAGGCTGTGACTGGCCCTCACTGGCACCTCCTCAGAACTGCCTGCTCAGTGATGGGGTTCCCCAGAGGAACTGAGAGCAGACAGGGACTGTGGACAAGTGCTGGGAAAGAGGAAGAGCTAGATCACTGAGAGGCCCCATGAGCACTCTTTCCTGCCACCCTACTGCTGCAGCTCCCAGGCAGTGCCTGTCATTCCTGCACAACCCCATGGCCCTGGTGAAGGTTCATTCAGGCTGGCCCACCCAACCTTGAGGAAAAGACTGATTCTTCCTGCCGTATCATCACTGCACCTCCCAGGCCTGGCCAAGAGATAAGGACCAGGCTGGAGCTCTACTTTGTGCTGGTGCCCAGCATCCTGAAGGAAAGGCAGAGTCCTTCCACAGAGGAAGGCTTTACTAGCTCATCCCAGAAGCAGACAGGAGTAGTACAGGAGTCAGACCCAGGGTAACCACTGCTGCATGTGAGCATACATGTGAGTGTGTGTGCCAGTACTGGGGCTTAAACTCAAGACCTTATACTCTCATTTGGCTTTTTTACTCACGGCTGCCCAAGCTGGCTTTAAACCATGATCCTCAGATCTCAGCCTCCTCAGTGGCTATGATTATGGGTATGAGCAACCAGCACCTGGCCCACTCCTTTCCTGTTAGTCCACACTGTCCATAAGACACCTGGCTAGGAGCCCACAAGAGGGGAAAGGCTGGCCTTGCTGAATACCTGGTTTCTCTTGGCTCCCTGAAATCAGCATCTACACACACGCATGTGCACATGCACACCTGGGAAATAGAACCTGGACTTCAATGACCTGTGGAGACTCCTCTGTCCATGAATACAGGGGGAATGGGTGCTTCAAGATTCATAGACCTGGCTGGGAAGGTGGCTCAGTGGTAGAGTGCTTGCCTTGTATGCATGAGACCCTGGGTTCGATTCCTCAGCACCACATAAGCAAAAAAAAAAAATGGAAGTGGCATGTGGCTCAAGTGGTAGAGCCCTAATCTTGAGCTGAAGAGCCAAGGGACAGCACCCAGGCCCAGACTTCAGGCCATGACCGACAAAAAAAAGATTCATAGACCTCAGGAGCCTAACAATGGCTCTGGCCCTGACTCAAGTGGATCTGAGCCCACTGGCTTCCCCGGGGCTTAACTTTAGGGCTAGGCAGGGAAGGAATTAGGGCCTACTCAGGGAAAGGGCTGACCCTACTCTACCCCACTCTGGGATCACAGGGCTTAGCCTTGGGGCTTGAGGTTAGACACAAAGGACCAGATGTCGAGGGAGGATGGGACTGTGGAGCCCAGAATCTGCCGTCTAGACATTCGCCACCTCCTCAATTCTCGGCCTCCATCTCAGCCTTTCTAGGGCCCCAAAGATCTCCCTCTGAGCCTCTACAGACTTCCATCCGTTCACCATGTGTTTGTTGAGAAGACCTGGAAGGATGGTGCTGCACCTCCCTCCCCAGAGGTGGGGCTGGAATGGCTCAGGCAAATTAAATTGAGGTGGCATAAGACTGGCTGAAATCACCTGGGAAGTGGAGACCAGCCCAGCATAGGACCCTGGGGCTGTCAGTAATCAGAAACAGGAAGTGATTGAGAAACAGGAGGGACCAGCTGAGGCAGAGGAGAGAAGAGAGGAAGGAGGGAAGGAGGGCCTAGGAGGAGAGCAAAGGGTTCTAAGGCCAAGTACAGTGTGCCCTGAGCTGTGGGGGCCCTGAGTTAGGGGTGAGGGGCTGAGGCCAAGTTTACACTCATCAACCTCTACAGATATGGGCCATGGGCTGTCCTGCATTTTCTTGTTCCTCAGCACTTCACGCCCCAACTGTGTAGAACTCTAGAGGGCTTTTTGGCCTAGGACATTGGTTCTGCCCTGCTCTGGCTGGGCCTCTCCTAGTTCCTTATGGAACCCAGATCAATTGGTTCCTCCATCAGGAGGCTCCTAGGCTGGGGCAGCTGCCTGGGTCCCCAGGGCTCCTGTGCTCTGTGGTTCTATACCTGCCCCCTTTAACAAGGAGCTATGTCATCCTCATCCCCATGCACCCAGCTCAGAGCCTAGATCCCATGGGTGCCCAGTGAGTGTTCCTGGAGCAACTGGAGGATAATGAGTAGCTGTCCCTAGAATGTGCTTAGGACACCTGTCCCCATCGCATGCTGTCACCTGAGGCAGGTGCTTAGGCAAGGGGTCTAAAGGAACCTGGCTGCAGACTGGAGCTCCCGGGAACAGAGAGTATGACACCCTTATTCTATATCCCTAAATTCCCAGCACAATACCTGGCACACAGTAGGTACTTCTTTATTCTATTTGGTCAGTCATGGGACTTGAACCCAGGGCCCAAGCACTGTCCCTCAGCTCTTATTGCTCAAATCTAGCACTCTACCACTTTGTGCCAAAGTGCCACTTCCGGTTTCTGGTTAATTGGAGATAAGCATTTCACAGACTTTCTTGTCGGAGCTGCCTGGAACTGTGAGATGGAGTGCCCAAGATCCATAGTGGGGAACCTCATATCTCAGTCCCGGGTCCTGCCCAGTTCTTGGGTTCCTTCACTGGCCTGTCTGAGGAGACCCATGGTTGTGGATATGTTGGGCTCAGGTGGAGGTCCTGCCCTGAGCAGCAGGTCCACTCCACTCCCTGGATGTGACTTTGGGTCTGAGGAAATGTGGCTTGAGATGTTCAGCCGTGGGACAAAGAATCTCAGCAACAACCAAGACTGTGTCCAGGATGGAAGGCACCAGCCTTGCTCTACCTGTCTCCAGCTGAAGCAGCAGGGCCCTGGCCCTGCTCTGTGATGTGGACTGGAGCAGGCAGCTGAGACAAATGGTGAACTGAGAAGTGAGACAGGATGAGAGGGAGAGCGGCAGACACTGAGCTGAGCACCCAGGGCCCAGCCTTCCAACCCTTCAGGGGTGGGAGACTAGCTAGCAATGGGTCCCCAGAAGGCAGAGCTGGGACCTTGAATTGAAGTTGCAGTATAACACTCTTCCTGGCAGAGCTGCCAAGGAGTGAGTTCCCAGTATTGGGAGTGTGCAAACTAGTTTGGGCAAGAGAGTCGGCATGTTTTAACAGGTGTGTTGGTTTGGGATCCCAGGTCCATGGCAGGGGAAGACAAACATGCCCTTCTCAAGGGCAAGGCTAGAATGAGAACTAGCTCACTTGGACCCTAAGAGGCCCCTCCTGACTTTGGGCTGGATCACCAACTATAAAAGTCAGTCCTGTGCTGGGTGTGGTAGTGCACACCTGTAATTCTAGCTACTCAAGAGGTGGAGGCAAGAGGATAACCAGACCCTATCTCAAAACAAAAATAAAAGGGCTGTGGGTAGGGCTCAAGTGGTAGAGTATTTGCATAGCCTGTGCAAGGCACTGGGTTCAGTTCCTGATACTTGAAAATAAAGTAAAATAGACGTCAGGCTTCCGTAACCTCTGACGTGGTGGAGCAGGGGCACAGGTCCCGATGGCTGTGCCCCATGACCATGACCATTTCAGAGCTCCCACAGTGTCCCCAGGTATTGTCCTGGCCTGCTCCCACCTTCCACTCTGGCCTCTATCCAAATGGCAGTCTGAGGCCCTTCTGGACTTGTCACCTAACGCAGCACCCCCTGGCCCTGGGAGGGAAGGGCTGACAACCTCACAGCAACTGCCAACTGGTCTATGGCTGCCTCCTCAAGGTTTCCCCCTCCCAAGTAGTGGTCGTGGTGGAGGTGGGCCCAGGCCCCACATTACTGCTCGCTGAATGGCCATCCTAATTTCCAAGTTCTCCACAGATCAGCTGAGGCCTCCAGCCCTCCCTCTAATTCTGCCTCCTGAATACTTCATGGGTGTCTCTAAGGGAACACCCCGATGAACAGTCAACCCCAACTCTTCCTTCGCATTTCTCCTATCACTGACACACCAGGTCTCCTCCACAACCCCTCTGGCTTCCCACAGAGGAATGCAAATGCTTCCAGAGCAGGGACTTGCTTTGTTTGCTACTCTGAATCTAGTCACTGCTCAGTGCTCCCTGAGTGCTCCTGAGTGAACCAGTGGCTAGGAACTCATCATTCAGATCAAGGAGCTGGCATTAGGACTGCAGCACATGCCTACCTCTGAAGGTACCCGGTGTGTCAGCAGAGGGTTCCCACGCCAGAGGGACCTTCAGCAGTCACATGGGAAGGGCTAAGGTCACAGAGACGGAATATTCTCAATGAAGGGCCAGGATGAGTGACTTGGGTGACAGGCACACGGCAGAAGGCACCGAGGAGATGTCTGTGTGACCTGCCTGGTGCCTTCCCAGCCTTGGACCAGCAGCAAGCCAGCCTTGGGAGAAGACAGAGAACAGTCTAAAGTGAGCAACGCCCCCCCCCCGCCCTGAAAAAAAAAGCTCCCCAAACTTACCTCTCAGGGGTTTCTGAAAACTCCATATCCATCTAGACAAAATCTTTTAACCAAGAGCAACTTGACCGGAATCCTGGAGGGAAACGCTTTAGCCCCACTCACCAAAGAGGCTGGGGATCTGAGACTGGCTGCATGCAGAAGGCTCTTGGGAATGTCCCCCTACCCCCACCCCATCCCCAGCCACCAAACTCCTAATTCCCTTGTCCGTGAAGTCTGCTGGAAACAAACTGAGCCAGGCACTTACATAGATGACACTATGAGAAATGTATTCACATCCAAGTTCACAATAGGGGTGTCATCTTGGTTCCAAGTCTACTGCTTAAGAGGTCCCTTTGTGGCTTTCCATTGCCAGTGTTTCTCCTGCTTCCTTCTCCCCGACTCAGACTGCCTGTGGGAAACTGCCCACAGGTTCTAAAACCAGACTTCACACCACCCCATAAGGAATGCAGGGTGGTAGGGATGAGGCGGTGACACTGGGGACTTGGGGAGGGGAGTGTATCTGTGGAGGGGGGAGTTGTCACCACATAGAAACTTTGGTCTTGGGCATGCTCGATGCACTGGCCACCCCTGGCCTCAGTATATGCATCAGCCGCCCTGTACATGGAACGTCATAGGCTCCAAGCTGCCAGAGAGGGCTGTGCTATCTGGAGCCAGAGGGAGTGCAGGCTGCCTGCCACCCTGCCACCCTGGCCCATCCAAGGCAGACCTCATCCATTAGCTCACATGCTGCCTGTGTGTACTGAGCCTTGCTCAGCTCACCCTCTCACTCCCCATGCAACCAGTTCCCAGGAGATTCATTCCCTTAAGATTACACAGTAGCTTCCAGCTGGATGCCTCCCTGGGGCCCTGCCAGCCCAGTCTGCACTCCCACCAGTGTTCTTTAAAAAAAAAAAAAAATCCCTTAGACTCAGCAATCACACTGTCTGGAATTTACCCCATGGCTACACTCAACAAGAACAAGAGCAGACCATGATGCATAGATAGATACGGGTGTGCATGGCAGCCTTCTTCCTAACAATAACAACTGGAAACAACCTAGCATCTGTCAGCAGACACTAATGTGGCTGCTTGAAGAGGGAAAGCCAATGTGCCAGGATGACACTGGGCCTGGTCCACAACTGCAGCTTGTTACACATATATCCTGACTGGAGACGCCCCGCATCAGGGTAGAACAACTCTGGCCCCAGGGCCTTGTGGGCATGGCTGAAGCCTCAGGTTTGGCCATGGGTGTGACACCTTGAGTTCAGTCCCTCCCGCATAAACTGCTACCTGTGACGCCACAGGTGCTGAGCCTGAAGCACTTCTTCTTAGGCACATACATATCTCCAGAATGTCCTAGGGAGGCTGACCCAAAACACTCGACTACAGACAACGGAGGACATTCTTTCTATTATCTGTTTGCTCATTTTAGGCATAGAGCAGTGCCTGTTTACTTGAAGCAGAGATGCCATTTACTGTACCGTTGGTTAAACTGTAGGGGTTGTATGACAACTAAGCAAGATGTTTGGTACAAGGTGCCTGGCAATCGTGACACCATGGTAAGAATTGTTATTCGGACAAATGAAACCCAGCTAATCCGGGCAACTAGAGAAAGCTACAAATATTCTCTTCAGATTCTCTGCCTGATTTAAGCAGTTCTGCAAGAACTTGGTGCCTTTTACCGCATCTGTCACGAGGCAGGCACACCGGAACGGCCTAGAATCGCCGAAAGACTGAAGTGGCCAAGTGTGGTAGTATATACCTAGAATCTTTGGGAAGCTGGAGACAGCCAGTCCGGACTGCATAGTGGTTTCCAGGCAGCTAGGATACATTGCAAGACCATCTCAAAAAAAGAAAAAGCAGAGGCGAGCATGTTAACAGCAAGTGCTAGATGAAGCAACTGAAACCTTGCCCCTCCCATGGGTCTGGGGCAGCGCTGGGCTTGTACTGAAGCAGGCCAGGTTCCCAGGCCTGCACTTGTCTCGGGGGCAAGAAGGCCACATGGTATGGCCCTCATGAGACGTCCCCCTAGACAGCACCCTCACACCCACACAGGTCGAGGAGAACAAAGGACTCTTTATTGCCATCAAAATCACCAGGCTGAGCAAGTGTGGAGTGCCTCCATGACCCCGGCACCTCCTGGCTAGGACACAGGCTTCTTCAGAGGGCCACGGGCAGAACATTCTTGACTCACAAGGCGCCATGCAGATACAGAGCTAAAAACTTCCTGAATGTCTCTGGCTGGAAACCAATTGGCCCAACAGGTTCCTGGAAAGAACACAGCCCATTAGGATCCTGCGACTGGGTTTTAATGGCAGCAATTAAAGCAGAGGTCAGTCTTATGTGGATCGTCAGTGTGGATCCTCACTGCTTTTCCCCCCATCACCTCTCTCAGGGGCCAAGGACCCTGAGAGATGGCCCTGAAGAGACAGACGCCTGAGGGGCTGCAGTTAGAGCAGGAAGCACTCCTGGCCCCGATCAGTCAAATCATCTGCTGACACTGCCCGGCTCCCTAATTCCTCTCACTTCAACCGCCAGGAACAAAAGGCCGGCTGCCCTCTTTAATCCCGGGACAATAATCCCTCACCCATTCAACACTCGTTTATCAGGCTCTGGCTCTTGCTGTCCTGGGCCTCTGCTCTGTGCGAGAGACCCAGAAGCACCATGATCTGGTTTCTATCCCCAAGGAGCTTTCAGTCAGGTGTACAAGGAGTGATAATAAAAGGTGACAGACCTCGCTGTGGGAGTAAAAAAGGTGCTGCAAGAAGGGAAATGATTAACTCACACACACAAGGGTAGGCGGAATGGACTAGAAAAAGAAAAGGAAGGCAGCGCTGGAGAGGGCAGTGTTTGCGATGGCACAGGGGGATACCGTGGAGGCGAAAAGGGTGGGGGAGGCTGGAGCCTAGGCCCACTGTGGTGAAGGGAGGGGATGGACAGGTGGGAACTGGAGCTGGAGAAGTGGAAGCCATCTAAGCAAACCCAGCTTGAGCTCAGCACTGAGCGCAGATTCTAGAAGAAGAGGTTATAGAGAGGGGACCTTAAAAAACAAGGGGAGAAGGGAGAATGGGGGGAGGGAAAGTGGGAGGAAAGGAGGTAGGGGGCAACAATGTTCGACAAGAAATGTACTCATTACCTTACTTATGTAACTGTAACTGTTCTGCACATCACTCTTAAAATTTAAAAAAAAAATTCAATGGGATGAGGCTAAGGAGAGACAGGAGGTGGCAGGTGAGACTGCATGGGTCACAGGGGTCTAGAGCCTTGGCTTGGAAGGTGTTTCCAAAGAGAAACAAGAGCTGACACTCAGCAAGTCTGGACTCAGGTCTGTGTGGGACACAGCTGGTCACAGACCCAGCAGCACCCCTGTTCTGGCCTGCTTTCCTCCGAGTGCAAGATGGCTGCCTGGTGTTCTAGAAGAGAATGCTTCAGGCACCATTGCTGTTCTGAAGACAGCCACACAGATGGTCCACTGAGCCACAGAGATTATGCTAGGGGAAGGACGGATCTGGGTGTTGTTTCCAGGCCCGGCCCTGGTGGAGCGCTGAGCTCGGCTGCACAGGTGTGCACAGGTGGTCACCACACTGTGATGGCAGCAGCATCTCTGGGGCCCATGGAGGCACTGGAATGAGGCAGTGCAGGGACCAGCGGTGCTGAGGAACTTACTAAACCTGGAAAGACAAGGAACAGAAATGGTAAAGAGCAGGGGCAGTGGTGACAGCAGGAACCTGCAGGATGCTAGAAGGAGCCGGACATGACGGCTGACAGGCAGGCAGGGGAAGCTGGAGCTGAAGGGGAGGGCGAGGAGATGCCCGGGGCGAGCAGCCCTAGGGCTGCGGCCCTCCTCCAGGACCAGCCTCAGCGCTCCCACGCTGGCCCTCGCGGGGTGGGTCAAGGTGCTGTTCTAACCACCCAGCTGGATGGAGATGGCTGGACTTACCACCACCACCTTCTTTTTGATCACTGGGCGACACCAGAAGTGCTGGTAGAGAAGCTGGTCTGAGTCTACCCATACCAAATTCTTGACGCCCTCATCAGAGTCCAGATCTGTGGTATTCAACTGCAACACCAGGAACTGGAAGACACGTCCGTCTGTGCCCACGCCTTGCACAACGATGGGCTGCTCCAAGACCCGGGGGGTGTTCTGAGTGGAAAAGGGGACCAGTAAATGAATCGTAAACTGTGGGGTGCAACAAACAGCACAGAGCAGGCAACATCCAGTTTTACCCTTACAATCTACCCGCTCCCAGGTAACAACTCCACCTTCGGTCAGTTAGGATAGAATGAAGGGTTGGCATACTGCCAGGCCAGGTCTTCCCTCACCCAGCCTGGCTCAAGGCCCCAGGGGGCCGGCTCTTCAACTTGAACACTGAGAGGTAATTACTGGGTGAGCTGAGGAGTGCAGGCACTGAGCTGGGAGGTTAAAGATGGAAATCCTTCAAACTCGCTCATTATCTGATGGGGGCAACAGGGACATCAGCTATCAAATGCTAACCTGGAGGTTAATGAATAGACACAATGTCATTCAGCCAGCTCTCGCTCTATCTGACAGATGAGGAAAGACACCCAGTTAGGTGAACTGATGAGTTTGAAGTCACAAATATGTGTGGCCCCAAAACCAGTGTCCCTGGCAGACAGCACATTATCCACTTCCACCCTGCGGCTGAGGGCCTGGCATGGCTGTAACTTCCTACACGTGTACACCGATGACAGCCATCTAGGCTTCATGCTCTCATGCAACTCAAAATGGGCCTCATTCCTATACGTTCCGTTCCAGCTGTGTCACACAGGATCTCAGCAGTCAGCATAGTGGTTAATGCTCTTTCACTTAAGTGTCATTTTGTAAGGATAATGACACTAAAACCACTTACTCAAGGCCTCTTAGGTGCCAGGTGCCTCAACTGTTTTCCATAAGCTAACCTCTACAATCAAATCTAAACATCTATTTCTATCTAAAAGACAAAGAACCAGGTTTGGAGAGGTGATACAATTTCCTCAAAGTCACCAATGAGGTATGAACCAGGCTCAACCCCCAGGCTATTAAGTCACTTAAAACCCTATCACACTGGCTTACACCTGGTGTCCCAGGATATCTATTGGTAGGAACTCTCTTGTTTGCACAGCACCCCATTGGATGATAAATCACAAGGTCAGTCTCCAGTGACTTCCCACAAATCCAGTTTGGTAACTGCTACTTGTTAGACAAAGAGCTAGCAAGCAGGCCACACGAAGCAGGGTGTCCCCGATGCAAAAGTACTGCAGCCTCACTCCCCAAGGATGATCTGACATTAGAACTAGCTAATGGCAGACCTCAGTGTAGGCCACACTGGGGCTGTTGGCCTTAGAAATACCTGTTCTTAGCTGCATGAGAAATAAATAAAGAGAAAAGCACCTGTAAGTATTAGCCGAGAATTCTGTATTGACTCTTATCTCTCTCTACAGATCAATAAAACTGCAGGTAGTACATAAATTTCTCAGCAATTTTACCTTTTACATGGAGGCTCTTCCCATAATTGCTCAACTTCACATCTCCAGGAATAATTTGTACCTGGAGGGGCTGGAGGAGGCCTCTCTCCTACCCAACTGGGTGGCAATTAGTGGCAGCCTTACTACTCAGGCTCTTCCAGCACAGCTGGCACAGGCTACAGTGAGCCTGCAGACCTGGGACACGGCATGTCCCTGGGACATGGCATGTGGCTGCTTCCTTCCTGTGCCCAAGCTAAAAGGCGCACATCCTTTAAAGCTGAGGGATCCAGGATTCAGTCCTTGCTCCTGCTCATCAGCAGTGGGAACCTGAGTGAGTTTCCCAACCTTCCAGAGCCTTCAAGAAGTCTACCATGAGGGAATGGGAATAAAGCCAATCTACTGAGGATTGGAAAGATACAAGGAGGTCATATAAAGATGTGACAGCTAGAAGCTGGGCACACAGTGGCTCACTCTATAATCCTAGCTACTCTGGAGGCTGAGATCTGAGGATCTCCCTCCCTCCCAACAGGAAAGTCCATGAAACTCTTATTTCCAATAAACTATTCAGAAAAAAAACAGAAGTGGCACTGTGGCTCAAGTGGTAGAGCACTAGCCTGGAGCAAAAGAAGCTCAGGAACAGCTCCTGGGCCCTGAGTTCAAGCTTCAGGACTGGCAAAAAAAAAAAAAAAAAGACAGTGACAACTGCTAATCTGTTCTTTGTTGTTGTCCTCACTGCATTTGCCATGCTAGAAATAGAACTTACACATGCTAAGCCACACCCCCAACCCACCTGCCAACCTCTTGGCTGTATTAGCATGGTCAGGTAGCTCAGCCACCCCTGTAAAGTAGAGCTAACAGTGTCTCTAACATAGGATTACTACAAGGAGTAAATCATGCAGTGGTCTTCAAATTTCAGTGCAGGGCTTTTTTTTTTTTGTTTTTTTGTCAGTCATGGGGCTTGAACTCAGGACCTAGGCACTATCCCTGAGCTTTTTCACTTAAGGCTAATGTTCTGAGCCATAGCTCCACTTCCAGCTTTCTGGTGGTTAATTGGAGAGAAGAGTCTCACAGACTTGCCTGTCCAGGTTGGCTTGGAACTGCAATGCACAGATCTCAGCCTTCTGAGTAGCTAGGATTATAATAGGCATGAAGCACCAGCATCTAGCTAATGCAGGGTTTTTAACCTTGCGCTTATACCAGCATCACCCAGAGGCTTGGCCATGCTGACTGGTGGGCCCCAACCCCAGAGCTTGTGATTCAGAAGTCTGGGAAGTGCATTTCCCACAGTTTCTAGGACTTGTTTTAGGACCCACTGCTAACAAGAGCCGTAACAAATGCCTAGGATGTAGCAGGTGCTCAATAAGGCAGGGTCCATTCAACTCCCTACCTAAGTAGCTAACCACAATTCCATAGCCCCGCCAGAACCTAGCCAGTTAGGATGAGAAATGGCGGTTAGAATTTCCCCATTCCTCCTGGAGGTCCTTAGGGTCTAGCCAAGACCTAGGAGTCCAATAGTATCTCAGAACCATCAAGGCCAGGGATCTGATGTACCAGGTTTGCTTAGGACTCCCATATAACCCTCTTGGCCTTTGTTCTAGAGCCAGACTTTCTGCCCATCTTGGGACACCTCTTTATGACAACTTAAGTCCTCAGATCAAGGTACTACCAGCAAGTGGCTTATTTGTTTCCTACAACCCATTCTAGTTGTTGGCAGCTATGAGCCACCTGCATAGCCTTACTTTCTTCTGCCTCCTCATGGTGCCCTGTGCTCTAGTTCTCATCCTACACAGCAGAGAGATGTGTGCAGCCTGGACAACAGAATGCTCTGGAGTGGGGTACATCTTGTTCCAGTCCCTTCTCCCTCACTCATTGCTATGAAGCACAGATCAAGCTGATTAGTTCCTGGAGATGCTGCAGATTAAAAGATGGGACTCCAATGACACCTGGTGGGCTACTGCACAAAGTCATGCCCCAGAGAAGGTCCACTATTACCTCAGGGTAAGTATAACTGCTTCTTCTTAGGATTCCTCAATAAAACATGAGTCCCTACCCCTCAAAGCCTTCTTCCTCCAAGCAACTCCATTGTCTTCCCCATATACATACCCCATAGAGAAGCCGAGCCTGAGCCAGGGCATTGCCAAAAGCAAACAGGATCATCTTGGCCCGAAGCTGATCGGGTTGAAAGCGGTATGTCCGTGTGTTGGCTCTGTCCAGGAAATACAGAGTATGTGGATGAGGGTAAGGATAGCCTTCCCGGAATCCTGCAAGATTCATGTGGAGAAGAGACAGATTCACCAGCCTGGCAAAGAGCCTCAGGAGTAGCCCCCTCACCTGGGCTCAGGGCAGGAACTTCACTCTTAGAAAAGGTACCTGCTATCCTTCTAGCTCAGGTGGGGACCACAACTCCCTGGCTACACCTAGCCTGCCGCCTGTTGACTGCTTTGAGAAATGTTTCTACTGGGCAGAGTCACACTCATTAACAAATATATGGGGCAGCTGAGACCAAGACCACATGTGGCCTACAAAACCAACAATGTTTACTACTTCCCTTTTCACATGAAACGCCTGACAAGCTGTGCTAGGGCTGCTTGCATGCCTGTTCTAACTCCACTCTTTGCCTCTCACTCAAGTGCATAGATGACTACACTGTCACTACCAAGGGGACTTAGAGCTATGCAGGAAGAAGTTTCTAAGGATTCATGACTGAGGCAAAGGAGAGATAACCTTCGATCCACTGTGAGATAGGCAAGTCATTTGTTCCTAATATTAAAATTCTGAATTCTACAAATGATATGCTTTCTTCTTATTACCACAGCTTTAAGATTGTCCCTTTCCTAATTACTGTCATCTGCATTGGAACGTCTATGCAAGAACCACCTATCACAGGTGGGCAAGCATTTCCTGTGAAGAGTCAAATAGTACACATGGTAGTTCTGCATGCTGTAGATCTCTAGGATAAGTGACTAGATGAAGAGCAGAAGGGAGAAAGAGCTAGGAGCTTGGACTCTAAAAGCATAGCACTGGTTAAGAGACATGGCTTTCCTGCATGCCTTGGTCCTTCAGCACATACTTCAGTACCAAGCTCAAGCAGAGGGTGCCACTGCCTGTAGGAAGTTCACAACCTAGAGGGGCGACAGGAAAACCCGTCATATACAGATACAGGACCATGTCCAGATCTGAGGAGATTTGGGGACTAGGAGGAGAAACTAAGATTCCTGAAGAGACTGAGTGATTTCAACATTTCTGGGAGAAAGTGATTCCAGTGACAAGTTGTGACAGATGAAGAGTTAGCTGCAGACAAAAAGGGCAATGAGCTCAGGCAGAGGGAGGAGGGTGAAACCAGTTGTGAGAAGAGGAATAGAGAGTAAGGTACAGCTGGAATAAAGGAGTAGGAGGAAGAGCAAAAATGAGGCTGGAGACCAGGGGTGGGGATAGGCAGAAAGGCCTTCATGCAGTGAAGCAAGGAGAACTTGCTTTGCTGAGAGGCAGTGGTAGTGGCATGGGAAGAAGTGGGATTAAATTGGGGCCTAGAGGGGCTCCTCTATTAGTGCTGGATAGTTGTTTTTTTTTTGGGGGGGGTGTCATGTTGTCCAATCAGGAGGCTAGGACAGTGGGACAAGTAGGGACAGGAAGGACTGACCTAGTCTGTCTTGGCTGACAGACTGGACGATGGTGGCTTACGGGTAGAGTTTGGATAGAGTCCCATTCAAGGCCATAGAGAAAGGTAAAAAGACATTGGCTAGAGTCTATAGTGCAACCAGAAAGAGGTGCCTTTCACACAACCCAGGAAAAGCCCTCAAGCCACCCATAGAATTCTGACATCAGAATTGTTTCTCAGGAGTAAAGTGTGAAATCAACTTTTGAGCAAAATCCCTTAACGCTGCAGTTTTTTGGCCCATAAAATGGGAGTCTCAGTACCTGTCATACAGGCTGCTACCTGGGTCCTAGAAGATAACGCACAAGAGGTTTCTAACACTGGTAGGTATTTTGTATAGCCTTTTCCTTCAAAAGGTCCCAAGTCCTTCACCTCCCTACTGCCTAAACCAAAGGCATTGCTCCTTACCTGTGTCTTCTTTCACATCATAAACATTGCATTCCTGAAGATCAATAATGGGAGATATGGGATAGAAGGTCTCAAGAACATGGCTCTTGGTAGCTTCAACCTCCTCTCTGGGGGCAATTGGGGGCAGAGGGTCCTTGGTGCTCAGTCGGGTACCACTAGTACCACGGATCTGAAGGAGAACAGATTCTAAAGGGAGGAAAGATGATCAGTCCAATCTGTCTAAAGGCTTTTCTTCCTTCCTTCCTTTCTTTCTTTCTTTCTCAGCAAAACTTGAAGCCTTTTAGTCCCTATGAGCTTCAAATCCATTATAGTTTTTCTAGGGGACCAGCCAAATCACACAACACAAAACCTGGCATTCGGATGTTAATCCTGGGATCTCTGCGAGGAAAACAAACCAGATCCAGGGTACTTTCTATTTATTTTTGGTAGTACTGGCATCTGAACTTGGGCCTCACACTTTCTAGGCAGGTGCTCCACTGCTGAGCCATGCTTTTAGCCCTAGTTACATTTTTAGCACTGGTTATTTTTATACAGGATTTCACTTCCTGCCTGGACTATGATTCTCTTATTTTACTTTCCACCATAGCTAGGATGACAGGCATGTGCCACTATACCCAGCTTCTTTCACTGGGATAGAATCTCTCAGACTTTTTCAGGCTGGCCTGAAACCATGATCCTCTTGATCTCATCCATCTACACAGCAAAGGTGATAGGCATCACCCACCAGTGTCCAGCTAATCACTCTTCTTGTATCCCATCTTGACAAACTCCACACCTGCTGGGTGTTTGGATGGCCCCATATAGATATTCCTGAGCACTAGCGCCAAGTCAGACTCCAGAGACAGTAAGAGTTACTCTCTATATTCAAGAATCTTGCCATGCAGCACGTATTCCAGCAAGAAGTGTAAACCATGTTTAGATACAGCCTGGGGGTCATAGCTGTCTCCAAGGCCTAGGGAAAGCCCAAAACTGAGAGCCCTAACCTCTCAAACTGAAAGTTTGGCAGTCAGAAAACCTTGTATGAATCCAATTATGCATGGAGATGTAGGTGTCTGAGGAAACCAACTTGCATCTCATTCTTCTCAACTAGTGTGCCACCATGAAAGTGTGTGGAAGTAATTCAGTGTTGCCCAAGGGAGACTACATTCCACCACTAGACATAATAAACCTGGTAGACTTGTTTGAGCATGGGCCCCTGCATGGGCTCCATGGAGGCAAAACTCCTCAGCAGGTCAAATCACAGTGAAAAGAATAGATCAGGACCAGGTCCTGGTGGCTCATGCCTGTAATCCTAGTTACTCAGGAGGAGATCTGAGGATTGCGGTTCAAAGCTAACCCACGCAGAAAAGGCTGTGAGACTCTTTTTTTTTTTTTTTTTGGGGGGGGGGGTCCGGTAGTAGGGCCTGAACTCTGGGCCTGGGCGCTGTCCCTCAGCATTTCAGCTCAAGGCTAGTGCTCTACCACTTGAGCTACAGCACCACTTCCAGCTTTTTTCTTTTTGCTTATGTGGTACTGAGGAATCAAACCCAGGGCCTCATGCATGCAAGGCAAGCGCTCTACCACTGAGCCACCTTCCCAGCCCTGTGATACTCTTATCTCCAATTAACCACCTAAAAATCAGAAGTGGAGCGGTGGCTCAAAGAGGTAGAGTATTAGCCTTGAGCAAAAAAGCTCAGGGACAAAGCCCAGGTTCTGAGTTCAAAGACTGACCAAAAAAAAAAAAAAAGAATCAATCAGGGCTGGTTTCCTTATAGGTCAATAGCAGTGCCACTCCATCAGTGTGGCCACCCTGACTGCAGATGTAAACACTGGATATTCAAGTGGCAAATGGATAAACTTTGACTGTTTGTTAAAATACATCATAAGTGTACTTCAAAATTAGTTTCCTAAAGCATTTCCTGTTCCTTCACATATACTCTGCAAGGAACATAAATGTGCCTGGACCTCTCTTAACCTTGGGTTTTAGATTCTCCCCACAGACCACTCTAGTGTGGTTTCTAATTCAATTCCCTCCACATCCCTCCTTCAGTGACAGCTCCAAATGGGGCAGTTTAATTAGAGGTAATACTTGACGAAGGGCCAACAAGTACTCTCCGTTAATGAGGCTTACTAATTTCCTTAGTGGTGCCATTACCTCTGCAAGGCTGACTTCTTGCCAGGAAGTGCGTATGCAAAGGGACAAGCCAGGGAAACCTGACCAAACAGATGTCCTGAAGTCCCCAATTACTCCACAGCTGGGTTCCCTGCTCTAGGACTTCACTACTTAAAGCACCAGTGTCCTCTCCTCTGATACCCCTGACTGAAACACTCAGGAGTTGATATTGTTCACCTGCCCTTTCAATCATGTCTTCCTAGGGGCCATGACCTGTTAAATAGTTTGGACAAAAGGAACAAGACATGAGCCCTGCCATCAGGAGTGCAGTTTAGTGGAGCAGACAGAAGAGACACAGGTAAATGTGATATGGTATATTAAGTGTTATGATGACCCAAGGAACATAAAGAACACTGAGGAAAAGCATTTAAACCAGCCTGATTCACAAAAGAAGAGGCTTGAGTTTCATGCCAATGGCTCACACCTGTAATCCTAGCTACTCAGGAGGCTAAGATCTAAGGATCACTGCTCAAAGCCAATTATCTCCAGTTAACCAGCAAAAAGCCAAAAAGGTAAGCTCTGGCTTAAGTGGAAGAGCACTGGACTTGAGCACAAAAGCTCTGGGACAGCACCCAGGGCCTGAGTTCAAGCCCCAAGACTAATACGTACACACACGTATACACACAGAAAGAACGAAAGAATGAAAGAAAGAAAAGAAAGAAGGAAGGAAGGAAATGGTCAAAAAGAAAAGGACATGGCTAATGATACTGAGGATGGTCTGAGCCTACAAAACCAGGTCATGGAGGGAGGATATGTAAATGAACAGGGGGGGGGGTGTTAGTTGGACAGTAGGAAAATAAAAAACACAGAACAAGGCTTTCTAGAATGACCAACCTCGATTCCAGCTGGTAGATAATGCATAGTTTTGGGCAAAGATCCGCTTGGCCAGAGAAGGGTATTTGAGAATCTGAGATTTACACAGCTGTATCAGGCTGTCCATGATGACTGGACTTGGAGACCAAAAAAAAAAAAAAAAGAGAGAGAGAGAGAGATTTAGAGATTTAAAGCAACAGGTTGACTTTAAAATCCACCAGTTAGAAATCATATTTACTATGAAGGAACTTACCAGTAGGTCGCTCTCTTGGGGATGTCCTCAGTGGAGTGCCAGAGACGAGCGTGAGAAATGATGTTCAAAACCCGCTCATCTTGGTTCTCAATGTGGTTCCTTGGATCATCAACAAGACTGAGCACTTTCTCAGGAAGACCTTCGATTAGCTTGGTCTTGGTAAGCCAGAGAGCCTGCTTCACACCTTTGGGACAATCAGCACAAAACAATGAAAAGAGAAGGTGGTTTGGAAAAAGATGCTCAAGCTACCAGGTAGCACTGTGGGGAAACAATGGGAATAACTTCTGGATCTTCATGAATAACTCAAGCAGCCCTGAGTTTGACCTAATTTTTTTACATCTTATTGAAGTTAATTCTGACAATCTATAATTAGCTACTTTTTTTTTTTGGCCAATCCTGGGGCTTGAACCCAGGGCCTGAGCACTGTCCCTAAGCTTCTTTAGCTTAAGGCTAGCACTCTACCACTTAAGCAATGGCGCTACTTCCAGCTTTTTCTGTTTTTGTGGTACTGAGGAATCGAACACAGGGATTCATGCATAGACAAGTACTCTACCACTAAGCCACATTCCCAGCCCAATTAGCTACTTTTTAACAGACTTGTATGAAGTAAATCTATGAAACATACTCCTGTATTTGTCTAGTCATACTAAACATTTTGTTTTACTCATGACACTGAGTGCTAAGACCTTCTGAACCTTTCTCTAATCCCAGAGGGTCAACCAACATTTTCTCAAAGGGTGAGACAGTAAACACTTTCAGTTTCTAGGCAATAATTAACATGTGTATGTGATTATATTCAAATAAAACTTCACTTACAAAAAAGGGGAGTTGGCCTAGTTAACTAACCCCAACTCTGTAACCTGTACACTGCCAGCAAGTCCAGAGCCAAATCTGCATCTCCTCTTTAGCAAACAGACTTCCCAGAGTGGACTTTTTTTTAAATTCACCTCATCTTATTTTTACTTTGTGCTGGATTCCTTCACTGATTTTTAATTTAATCTAGTTTCACTAGAAAATTTGTGTATATTTTTCGGAGTCAATTTAGAGTGACAAGAGTCCTTAAACATTAAACAGCTCTTACTACTCTCAGGGGGGATGGGCTGCTGCAGTGCCTGGCAAAACCTCCCCAGCTTCACTGTCCCACAATCTGGTTTCCCTACAGGAAGAACAGACATAGCCCTAGAAGCTAAATTCTGACTCATGTAAACATACTAATCCTCCTTCTCAGATGAAAGTTAGTACTATGTGTTTTTTGTTGTTTGTTTTTAGTGCCAGTTCTGGTGCTTGAGCTCAGAGCCTGGGTGCTGTCCTTGAGCTCTTTTGCTCAAAGTTACTACTCTACCACTTGAGCCACAGCTCAGCCTCTTGAGTAGCTAGGATTACAGATGTGAGCCACCAGCACCCAGCTAGCTGCACTATGTCCTTTGTAGTAATTATACCCACAAGTTGAAAGAAAGTTGTTGGCAGACACCTGCATTCCAGCTGGGAAAACATTACTGTGACTCCAGGACACATCATGTAAAAAGCTTTTAGGTGGTAAATTCCCTAGGACATGCCAAGTGCCACTAGAACACTTTGCAGGGACACCTCAGTCAATATCTCTAGTAGTAATAAACAAAGGCAATGAGATGTTTCATTTTAAAACTGATAAAGACATTACAATGGAAATACACGTTTCAAAACAATAGCTGGATAGGGTGATACAACAGAAAGTCCAGAGGGACTGGGTTTCAGGCAAACTTGATTTCGGGCTAAAGAGTGCCACTGTTGGTTAAACTTGAAAATGTACAGAGAGCCAGGCGCTGGTGGCTCACGCCTGTAATCCTAGCTATTCAGGAGCCTGAGATCCAAGGATCTGGGTTCAAAGCCAGCCCATGCAGGAAAGTCTGTGAGACTCTTATCTCCAATAAACCACCAGAAAACCAGGAGTGGTGCTATGGCTCAAGTGGTAAGAGTGCTTGCCTTGAGCTGAAAAGCTGAGGGACAGTACCCAAGCTTAGAGTTTAAGCCCCAGGACAGACAAAAAAAAAAAAAAAAAGAAAAAAAGAAAATGGACAGAACTAACATGTTATCATTCACTAGTATATACAAGTAATATGTAATCATTAAAGCTGACATTTGTTGAATGCAAGTATCTATACTGTGCCAGAAGTTTAACCTACAAGTTAGATACCATTTTATGAAATGAAGGAGGAAATGTAAGATTAAGGATTACTGCTTCAGCTGGGCACTGGTGGCTCACGCTTGTAATCCTAGCTACTCAGGAGGCTGAGATCTGAGGATCTCGGTTCAAAGCCAGCCCAGGCAGGAGAGACTGTGAGACTCCTATCTCCAATAAACCACCAGAAAAACCCGAAGTGGCGCTGTAGCTCAAGTGGTAGAGCGCTCGCCTTGAGCTGAAGAGCTGAGGGACAGCGCCCAGGCCCAGAGTTCAAGCCCCACGACCGACAAAAAAAAAAAAAAAGGATTACTGCTTCAGGTCATACTACCTTGTAAGTGACAGAGCCTAGGAGGAGGGCCTCAGTCCGTCCACTCTAAAGTCCATAATCACACCATGATCTCAACTGGCACTCCTACCAATATATCTTGCAAGTTTTATTACACACTTTGCAAGACCTCTCTGTGAGTGACAGAATGTATGATATAGGATACCTTTTCAGTCTAGCCAAATGAGCATGATCTTAACTTCCAAAACATCATGCTTCTACTTGGGTGTTTCACTATCAGGGTCACTCAAAGATGCCCAGTCATGTAAGAACCTTCCTATGAAAGTGTTCAATGGCTAGTCAGCTTGCAGAAATAAGATGGGGCAGCTTAAGTGTATGACCAAATAACTCAAATTTTTATTTTTGTTTGTTTTTTCAAATTTAGGACTTATTTTCTGGCTTAGTTCCCAAACCCTGCCAGATCTACTTTTCTTTCCTGATCCCACCCTGGAAATCACTGTTCCCACTGACCTCAACCATTTTGCTATTAGAAGCTGTCCTTTTCCAATCTTGATTTGGGTAAGAATAGAAAGATTAAAGAATGGGGAAAGGAACTCTTTTTTTTCTTTTTTGGTTGGTCATGGGGCTTGAACTAGGCTTGGGTGCTGTCCCTGCACTCTTCAGCTCAAGGCGAGCGCTCTACCGCTTGAGCCACTTGAGCCACAGCACCACTTCCAGTTTTCTAGTGCTTTATTGGAGATAAGAGTCTCATGGACTTCTCTTGCCCGGGCTGGCTTTGAACTGCAATCCTCAGATCTCAGCCTCCTGAGTAGCTAGGATTACAGGTGTGAGCCACAGGCACCCGGCAGGAACTCTTTCTTTGGTCAGTTGTTGGGCTTGGACTGGGAGCCTGGGCACTGTCCCTGAGCTCTTTTGCTCAAGCCTAGTGGCCTACCTCTCTGAGACACAGTGCCACTCCCTCATCTTGGACTCTGAAAAATAATTCCTGATACTGCTCAAGACAGGAATCCTCTGCCTGCATGCCACTTCCCACCCTTCAGAGCATCCTCCTAGTTAGAATAACAGGCACAATCCACAGGGACCGGCCATTTGTTAAGAAGTTTTCATAAACTGATTCTTGCCTAAGCTTGCCTCAAACCAAGTTGTTTCATTACTCCCTCACATCATTTTTTTTTTGGGGGGGAGGGGTGGTTATGGGGCCTGAACTCTGGGCCTGGGTGCTGTCCCTCAGCTCTTCAGCTCAAGGCTAGCGCTCTACCCTTGAGCCACAGTGCCACTTCCGGCTTTTTCTGTTTGTGTGATGCTGAGGAATCGAACCCTGGGCCTCATGCATGGAAGGCAAGCACTCTACCACTGAGCCACCTTCGCAGCCACGCTCACATCATTTTTTTTATTGTCAGGGTGATGTAGAGGGGTTACAGGTCTATAAGTAAGGTAGTAAGAACATTTCTTGAAAAACCTGTTACCCTTCCCTCATTTTTCTCACATCATTTTTTAAAGTCTTTTTACATTCCACTCAATCCTATCTCGGAAGACAGAAGATATTCTTACAGCAGATGAAGAAATCAAGAACCATGGTTTCGAGGTCTGCCCAAAGCAGCGGGTCGGAGGCCACGCAGGGCACAGGGACAAGTTCCCTCCCACCGACCCTGGGCCTCACCCTCGAGGAGACGGCAGCGCTGGTGGAAGACGTAGCAAGGCTGATCCTTGTACAGTGGGTGCTCGTGAAAGGGGGGCGGGCGGTGGAACTTGGGGTGCTTCCAGCCGCGGTCCCAGGGCGGGAAGATCGGCCGCGCCAGCCCAGGCATGAAGTGCATCTTCCCCGCGTAAGTGATGGGCTCCAGTCCCGGGATCTCATACACGCGGTCCAGTGGAGGGGGACCGGGTTTCCGTGTGGAACGCACGCCCCACTCGTACGCCCCGCGTCTCGGGGCCCCGCAGCCCCCAAGACCAAGCCCCGCAGAGCCAGCTAGCGCCCGCTTAGCGGGCCCCACCGTCAACGCCATACTGACTCGGTCTCCCCAAGCCCTCCACTAGGAGGCCGCCATCTTCCCTCGCGCAGAGCCTGCCGGGAGCGAAAGGGGCTGGGCGCCAAGGTTCTTTAAGTGAGTGGCAGACCCTTTAACCAATAACACTCAGCCTGTCTTTCGCCTGCTCCGCCCTTCAGGACTTTCTCATTTTCTTATTGGTGAGATCTGATAAACACTCCCCGCCTCCAGAGGGGGGGGAGCCTCACGTAAGGACGTGAGGGGACTCCTGGAGTTTAGGTGAGTGGCGGAGGCAGGGACCGGGGAGGGACCGGGGAGCTCCCAAACCTCAAAGCTGAGCCTCGCTCATCTTTGTCAGCTTAAGCGCCGTAGGAGCTTGGAGGAGCTCTCAGCGTATCTTGCTGTAAACATAGGGATAGAAATACCTTAGCGGGTGTAGTTGTGCAGCTCCATGCTCTTAACTCAGGAAAAGTTTTCTTTCCACCCACATCTTACTACAGCGGAGCTTCCCGGCCTCCCCTCCGCCGGCCTGCGAGTGAGTGCGGCCCTGTCCACACCACCAGTCCCGCACTCCACTGCTGCTTCTGCAGATCTCTTCCCCAGAGCCTGCCTGCAGCGACTTTCTTCCTGTTCCTAAGGATTTCTCTTTTTCTCTTCCTGGAGGCCGGGCCTCAGCGTGGAAGGCTGCTCAAAACACCTTTGCTCAACACCTGCTGTTGCATGCCTGGCTGTGCTGAGCACCAGGTTGGCATTAGTGAGTAAAACATGAGGTGTAGAGCTTACGTTTTAGTGGGAGACACAGACAGAATGCAGGCAGAGTAAACAAATAATAGCAGCACACACATACACTTCCTGTCCCTTCTCCCTAGTTCTTTTTTTCTTTTGTATTTCACATTGTCATACTATGTTTTTCATTTTTATTTTAATGACAGTCTTTCCCATGAGTGCAGGGGTTTCTGTTTCCTTACTGCTGTTTCCCCTGTGTGTTGAAAGTGCATGTATAATGAATATATAATAGAATCAAATAGAATGCAGGAGAGAGAAGATAAAGGGGAGGTTTAGGGAGGGCCCCTAAGGGGAGATGACCTTTTAGCCAAGGCCTGAAGGGTAAAGGAGAGGCATCCAGGCAGAAGAAATCATGTATGTCAAAGCCTGGCTTCTTAGACTGGAAAGACTTGAGAAGAAGGAATGGCATGAACCATGTCTTTAAATTTATGACTGAATGGCCAACTTCTACATTAGTCTCCCAGAGTCACAAGGAATAAGAAACTAGTATAAAGAGACCAAACTATTCACTATTGATATATACCTGGTACACAGCATGTGGTAGAAATGGATTGGAATGGATTGATGTAACACCATGCTAGATTTTTTTTTTTGTCAGTGGTAGGACTTGAACTCTGAGCCTGGGCACTGTCCCTGAGCTCTTCAGCTCAAGGTGAGCGCTCTATCACTTAAGCCATACTGCCACTTCCAGTTTTCCAGTGGTTAATTGGAGATGAGAGTCTCACGGACTTTCCTGCCTGGGCTGGCTTTGGACCATGATCCTCAGATCTCAGCCTACTGAATAGCTAGGATTACAGGTGTGAGCCAACCAGTGCCTGGCCATGCTAGATCTTTTAAGCTAGGGAACCATGCCCTCCATTGTCTCTCAGCACCTACCACTGTGCCTAGCTCCCAGCCCATGTTTATAAGTGGGCTGAGCATCCACTAGTCTCCTAAGAGCCTTCCATATGCCAGGTTGTATTTGATGGGAAAATGCTTAAAGAATAAAACGTGCCGGGCACTGGTGGCTCACGCCTGTAATCCTAGCTACTCAGGAGGCTGAGATCTGAGGATCGCGGTTCAAAGCCAGCCCGGGCAGGAGAGACCGTGAGACTCCGATCTCCAATAAACCACCAGAAAACCGGAAGTGGCGTTGTAGCTCAAGTGGTAGAGCACTCGCCTTGAGCTGAAGAGCTGAGGGACAGCGCCCAGGCCCAGAGTTCAAGTCCCACGACCGACAAAAAAAAAAAAAAAGAATAAAACGTGATCTTTGCCCTCACAGGGCTCCCAGCCCTATACCTTCCTAAAGTTGTAGAACTCACATGCAATGGAGTTCTCTGAAGCCAAATCCTTTCTCTACTAAGAATATTTCACACTGAGGGACTGTCCTTCTAAAATCAATGGAAGTGAGTGGTAAGTCCACTCTACCAAATAACAGATCTGTGGTTGATCCATCCCAGAACCTAACACTTGCAGGCTTTGAGGAGAATGAAGAATAGAGGAGTCCAGATTATAACCTCCATGTTTTCCTTCCAGGTAGGCAAGACAGAAGAGCCTGTGCCTGTGACATTACAGAGCACAGGCTGCTCTGGGAAAGATGCCTATTTATCTTTCCCAGGCTGCCCCTACCCCACTAACAATGGATGAGAGGACGGAGGATGATGCTGAGGAAGACTGGCTGCAGCTGCGACCAATGGAGCCCTTGCCTTCCCAGTGCTGTGGCAGCGGCTGCTCTCCCTGTGTCTTTGACCTTTATCACCGAGACCTAGCAAGGTGGGAGGCAGCCCGAGCCAGCAATGACAGGAGCCTACTAAATGAGAAGCAATCACAGGTGAGGAAGTCAGTCTTCAGACTGGAGGCCCAGGGTGACAGAGTCTATGTGATCTTGCTTTTGCCAAGTACCTTGAACAGGGGAGAGGAAAGAGTGAACAAAATGGAAACAGACAGATCCAGGATTAAAATCCAGGCCTGGAACAAACATTTTAACAGCTATGTGATTTTTATTTAGGCAAAGTCCATTAACCTCCCTCAGCCCTAGTTTTCCCTTCTATAAAATGGGACTGAACATTTGTAATGTTTAGTACAGAGCCTGACATTTCACTTCATTATCTACTGAGTAACCATTATACATCAAGCTCTAAGCAATTGAGGATGTGAGAATGAGCAAGATAGGCATAGGCTTGATTCATAGAGCAAATAGCATATACTAGGCCCATAGGGAATGTTGTTTCTTCTTCTCTGACCCTAACTGATTTTTTCTTCCTTTTCTGAACTCCTAGGGGACTGCAGTCTGAACCAATTTAGTCCTTTTCGATGCTTGAGAGTTTTCACAGTTAATAATTGTAGGTATCAGATCACTATAGAGTTCAGCACCTATACTAAATAGACAGGGAAACTGAGGACCCTTTCCTTCTGAGACTGCATACTCCTGGTTTTGAATCTGTCCCCATCCTGGCTTTCCACCTCAGAATAGGTTTCCCACTGCTCATGTTCCTGTTGACCTTGTAGTGTGATGGCATTTCTTCCTGTTGCTGCCTCCTCATCACTCTGGCCAACTGTACTCCATTGTTGGGGCCCCAGCTAGACCAAAGCTCAGCCCTCTATAGTCATTTATGTTGTTCTGAAGCTGTAGTTACTACATCATAAAGAAGTGCAGTTGTTTCTTCAAACCACAAAACCCAATTTTGTATCTATTTTTGTTAAATGTCTCCTTGTAGTTCTGCCACAGAAAAATGGGGACCAGAGCATAGTGGCCTCTGTAATGACTGGAAAATGCTCCTAACAGTCTATGTTTCTTCTCTCTGCCTGCATCTCTATGTGGCTTGCCCCTTCACTTCTTTCTGATCTCTGTTCAAATCACATTTCACTCCTTTTATTTGTTGGTCATGGGGCTTGAACTCCAGGCCTAGGCACTGTTCCTCAGCTTTTCAGCTCAAGGCTTGCTCTCTACCATTTGAGCCACAGCACACTTCCAGTTGGAATTGGAAATAAGAGTCTCACAGACGGGCTTTGAACCATGATCCTCAGATCTCAGCCTCCAGAGTAGCTAGGATTACAGGTGTGAGCCACCAGCACCCCACCACATTTCTCTCTCTCTCTTCTCTCTCTCTCTCTCTCTCTCTCTCTCTCTCTCTCTCTCTCTCTCTCTCTCTCTCTCTCTCTCTCTCTCTCTCTCTCTTATTTTTTTGTCACTTATGGGGCCTGAACTCTGGGCCTGAGCATTGTCCCTCAGCTCTTCAGCTCAAGGCTAGTGCTCTACCACTTGAGCCATAGCACTACTTCTGCTTTTTCTGCTTATGTGGTGCTGAGGAATTGAACCCAGGGCCTCATGAATGCAAGGCAAGCACTCTACCACTGAGCCACCTTCCAAACCCCCACATTTCTCTTCTTATCAGTTGTACTAGATATCTTCAAGATACAACTGTTCAAATGGATATTGTCTATCTCCTTGCTAGCATCTAAGTTCTTTGAAAGAAGAAGGCTTTGTCTTGCTCACTGTTCAATCCTTAGCAACTGAGTAAACCCTGGCATTGCAGTCAATAAATACTTGTTGAATGAATAAATGAGTTTCTTGAGGGTCTACTAGGTACCGTGTCCTGTGTTCTAAGCACAAAGAAGTGAATAATAAAATCAAGATGCCAGGATGCCAGCTCTCAAAACCTCAGCTAAGGCTGGGAAGGTGGCTCAGTGGTAGAGTGCTTGTCTCGCATGCATGAGGCCCTGGGTTCGATTCCTCAGCACCACATAAGTAGAAAAAAAGCCGGAAGTGGTGCCTTGAGCTGAAGAGTTAAGGCACAGCGCCCAGGCCCAGAGTTCACGCCCCACGACTAGCCAAAAAAAAAAGAATCAAAACCTCAGCTATAGAAAGGGAATGGAATCGCAAGGTTATAATACAAAGAACGTGAGCTAAAGTTCCATTCAGCCAGTTAATTGTATGATGATAAGTATGTAACTTTAGTTTGCTAAGCCTATGTTTTCTGATCTAAATATGGTGAAAAGTAGTGCCTAATTTGTAGGCTACTGTTAGGATTTTATGGGATAAATATATAAAACACAGGGCACATAGTAGGTGCTTAATAAATAGTAGCTGTCATCACCTAATAAAAATTAGCATATTTCAATAAAAATAGTGAATGTAAAAATAGTATATTTCAACCTAATAGTCAATTTATTTTAACTTTTACTGAAACACTCATAATAGAAAAAATGTTACATTCCCATGGCAATTTATAAATATAAATTTTATAAATATTCCTACATTGTTATCTCTTTCAACCTTCATGATATCTTGTAAAGTTATATGGGATGAGTGGCTCCTTTTTATAGATGAGGAAACTGTCACCTAGAGGACCAAATAACCTGTGTTAGTTCTCAAGGGTGGGCAGCAACTGAGCTAAAGCTAAAACCAGTACACCTGACTCCCAGTCTGGAGCTCTTTCCTAAGCCCCAGGAAGCTGTGATAGGGGGTACCCAGGTGTTCTGGCTGATGAGGAAAAGGTCATCTTGACCCAGATGAAAGTATAGAAAAGAGATAAAGCCTTGGTTACCAAGCCCGAGAATGTATGTCAATACTGTGACACTGTCATCACTACCATAAGTTAACTGGAGTTCCAAATTTTGCAATGTGCCCTGACCTGAGTAGGTCAGTTGAATCCAATGTGGGCATTTCATAGGAGAGAGAGAGAGAACGAGAGGTATGAGTCATGACATTCAGAAAAGACTTCCTGAGGAGGCATAGTAAGGGTTACAAAAGGACAATAGGCTGATACTCAGATGACATGAATTTGAGTCCCTTCTCACAGTATGAGTTTGGATAAAACAAGCCATTACCATACAGCCTCAGTTTCTCCATATATGATAGAAGGATATTGGATGAGATTATTTTTGGGGTCTCATTAGCTTCTCTACTTTATAGACTTGAAATTTAGCAAGTTGGAAGATGAGCAGATGTTTTGTGTGTTGGAAGTAAGTACTCTGGATACAGGATACTGCTTAAGCAGTAAAGTCTTAGAGACAGGAAGGAGCAGGTGGTCTTGGAAGAAGGAAGAAAAGTCTGGCACCTGAAGTTGGGGAGATAGAATGAGGCTTTCAGATGGGCTGTCTGGGCCTTTATGAGTATACTAAAACCCTGCACTGTAGCCTGAAGAAGTAAGGTGGGACCGTCTATCACACAGAACACTCACCAGCTGATACAGCTTTCACTGGGGAAAGTGGGAAGGATGCTGCGTGTCCTTGGGCTGGCCGCTAGCCAGGTCTTCCTCTGTTGCAGAGCTGTTCTTCTGAGCTGAGCCCAGAGACCTTCCTGGCCTTCCGCATCAGTGCCATGGAGAGACTCCCTGCTGACACCTACCTCATCCGGTTTGCACTGCCTGGGAACAGCCAGCTTGGCCTTCAGCCAGGGCAGCACCTCATCCTGCGGTACACTCAGATAGTGGGAGGACCAAAGTTTGCTGCTTTGCTTTGCCATTTGCCAACTAGGTAGTCTAGGGAAGCTTGCTTGACTTCCCTTAGGACTCCTTGTCACCTCCTTCAAGATAGACATAGTAACATGTGACTCAAAGGGTTCTTGGGATAAAGCTCAGTAATGTGTTTTTGTGATAAATAATAGTACATACATCCCAAGGCCTAGTGTGTGTGCTTTATATGCATGAGCTCATTTATCCTTCAGAAAGTCCTGTGTGATAGGTGCCACTGTCATTCCCCAGAGGAAACTGAAGTCAGGTTCAGGATTTTGCCCAAGGTCACACAATTTGGAAGTATTGGAGCTAGGAGTTGAAGACAAGCAGTCTGGCTCTAGAGCCTGTGCTCTTGACCTAATGTCATTGTCACCCATTGTTTTAAAAAATAAAAAAGGCAGGTTGGGAAGGTAGCTCAGCGGTAGAGTGCATACCTTGCAAGCATGAGGCCCTGGGTTCAATTCCTCAGCACCACATAAACAGAAACAGCTGGAAGTGGCGCTGTGGCTCCAGTGGTAGAGCTCTAGCCTTGAGCTGAAGAGCTGAGGGACAGCACCCAGACCCAGAGCTCAGGCCCCATGACCGGCAAAATAAATAAATAAATAAAATAAAATAAAAAAGGCCACTGTCATGTAAATAAGGAACTGCTCAGAGTATCCCAAAGCTACTATGTCATGGAGGCAGAATTCAAACCAGACTGCCTAGCTATTGAATTACAGTCAGCCACTCCTCTGAGGTTCCTGTTGGCCCATTTTTGGTACTCTACTCCCATGCTGGTCCCCATAACTACCTTGTCAGGAACAAGACTCTGTTGGATGCCAGGTACAAGTGTTTGCCAGGCAGTCATCTAGGGGGGCCTGAGGCTCGGAAGAAAGATCTGAGCTGTGGACATGGATCTGGAGTCATCTGCACATAGTTGGATGGCATTCGAGAGCATGTGTGCATTAAAAAGAGGGAAAGGCTTAAATCTGTGCACTGAAAATATTGAAACTTATGGGAAGAGAAATATGTAGCTAGAAGACAAGGTGGGAACAGGAGAGAGCTTATTGCTTATTGCTGCTCAGACTCTGGCCATTGATCTCTTGGTGGACTCTGGTGTTTGTTTCCAGCTCCTTCTGGCCTGTGGCCTGGTTGGCAGTCCTTAAAGTTCGCTGTGGCAGGTGGCAGGAAGAACCCAGTTCAGGCTTCAGTCCCACACAACCTTCCATGCATAAACCTGGAACAAACAGAATACCCCATCTCTAGGATGGCCCCTTATTCCCTCCTTTTTACTACCTAGGTGATATTCCTAGCACACACACATCTGACTTCTCTCCCTATTCAGATACTGCTGGTGTGCTTCATCGCTTCTGAGATGAAATCCAAATCCAAGATTCTCAGCTTCCTTTCTTCAAATTCTCGCTCCCCACTCCACATGTGCTCTTGTCTTGGTCTCGCAACCCCCTGCCAACTCCTGACTTACCCACATTGTCCTTTCTCTAAGCTTCTGCCTGCCAGCAGCTTGCTTATCCTCGAATACCAATTGTACAGAGAGCAGCCATTTCTGTCTCTGAAGCATATCAGTTTGACCTCTGTACAGCAGATTTCATGGTATTTCTTTGCATCTAACCAATGCCATATGTTCTTTTCATTATTTCTTCATTTGCTTCCTTAACATTTCTTTTTTTTTTTTTTTTTTGGGGTCCAGTCATGAGGCCTGAACTCTGGGCCTGGGCGCTGTCCCTCAGCTCTTCAGCTCAAGGCTAGCACTCTACCACTTGAGCCACAGCACCACTTCTGGCTTTTTTCTTTTTGCTTATGTGGTGCTGAGGAATCGAACCCAGGGCCTCACACATGCAAGGCAAGTGCTCTACCATTGAGCCACATTCCCAGCCCCTCCTTAACATTTCTTAATTTTCCATTTCACTTAGTACCTTGAATGCATCGAAACAAGGCCTTTCTAATCTGCAGAATTTAGAGCACAATGTTTTTAGCACATTGGGCTGGAAAGAGGAGTGTTTTGGTGCTCCCTCCTGTGCAGTCCTGTTTTTTTTGTTTGGTTGTTTGGTTGGTTTTGTTTTGTTTCTCTTATTTTGTTTTTTTTGCTTTTTTTGTCTTTATTTTATTTTATTTTTGGTCAGTCATGGGGCTTGAACCCAGAGCCTGGGCACGTCCCTGAGCTTTTTCACTCAGGGCTAGCACCCTACTGCTTTGAGCCACAGCACCACTTCTAGTTTTCTGGTAATTAATTGGAGATAAGAGTCTTACAGACTTTTCTGCTGGGGCTGGCTTTGAACCATGATCCTCAGATCTCAGCCTCCTGATTAGCTAGGATTACAGGTGTGAGCCACCCCACCCCACACACACAGCTTTGTCTTGTTTTTGTTTAAGAGGTCTTACTGTGTAACCCTGGCTAGTCTCAAACTCTTGACCATGCTGAGATAATAGGTGTGAACTTCCATGCCTGGCTTCCATAGAAGAGCAGTAGTGAAGAACTTAGCTTGGAGTCTGAGCTGTGGTTGAATTCTAGCTGTGCAAATGACTGTCCTTCTCTGAGCATTAGATTATGCATTGGAGTCATTGTTTAAAATAATAAGGCATGTACTATACTGGAAGCCTACTAGGCATTAATACAACATGACTATTATTGCTACTGATGACTGATATCTTGACCCTGTTTTGATATTGTAGAGATGATTAATGCGGAGGGCAGGGCTTTGTACCAGGGCCCTTTTGAGGATCCTTCCAGTTCTGATGCTACTGGAATTAGCAGTTCTTTTTATCCTTATCACTCTGGTGGAGAAGAGGTCAGGGCAAACCACAGTATTGTTCCCTAAGCACATCATCAGTGTATTTTTTGAAGCGATTCCAATGAAGCCACACAAACAGGACATAGACAGCTGTCCCCATTTTTCAGGAGGTGCTGCTGAGAGATTAAATGACCTGCCTGGGCCTCACAACAAGAATGTGGCAGTGGGTGAGCCCAGGGCTATTTCTGTGATACTTGGCCTGCCTCTTGGTGAGGGCCTCTGGGGAAGACTGGATCCCACCTTCACTGAAGAGAGTGCCAAGTCAAGGTCTGTTAAATGAATGGCTGACCATCTGTATGCTTCTTCTCAGAGGGACGGTAGATGACTTAGAAATTCAGAGAGCCTATACGCCCATCAGCCCTGCCAATGCAGAAGGATACTTTGAGGTTTTAATCAAGGTGAGTTGACTCTAGTAGAAGAAGCTCCAAGTTGTCAGACTTGTACCTTTGTTGCCAGTGTGGTTGGAATAGGGAGTGCTAGCATGGAAGAAGATTGCACGGGCGGTAGGCCTAAGTGAAGGATCATCCTTTCCTTTCCTTATCTACTGGAGAGGGGGCTGCTAGACCCCCTATGGGGGGCATGTTCCTGTGGGATGTTAGGGAAAGCCACTCCTTTTACCTTCTGTCCTTGGGTGGAAAGTGAGCCTGATCTGGGCTGAGAAGGGGAACAAGTCCCCACACCTAATGTGTGTTAGGCTGGGATCCAGAAGTGAGTCAGACACCTTGCCTGCCCATGAAGAACTGCCCCACAGGACAAATGATGGAATCAAGACTCTTAGTGTTAGGTTTTTAAAAAGAGGTAGCCGATGTAGAACAGCACCACACACGTGGTATTTAGGTAAGGGGTAGGTTTATTCATCGATCTGGCTGGCACCAGGCCATGTTGGCCCTCCACATGGCTGGGAAAGGCCTGGGAATGAGAGTTGGGAAAGAGAGAGTGCTGGGAAAGAGAAGAGAGAGCTGGGAAAAAGAGAGAGCTGGGAAAGAGAAGGAAAGAGCTGAGAAAAGAGCTAGAAAAGAGAGCATCTGGGCCTGGGCTAGGCCTTATCTAGGGTATGGGCAGAGAAAGGTGTGGCCACATCAAATTCAGATGTGACCTCAGGGGATGCAGATGTGACCTCTTCCAGGTGTGCCAGTTTCCTAGGTAATGCAGGTAACTGGGCAGAGACTTTGCTGCGAGGAGGGTGGAGTCTGCTCACCATCCAGGAGCGGACCTTACACTTAGTATGAGGGAGAAATGCTCTGACAGAGGAGGCAGCTGGGGTGCAGGAAAACAGACTGCAAAGCAGAGCTGCATCTTCACACTCTCTGTTTAAGGAGTGGGGAATGAGGGAAATTGTGAGAAGGAAGCTGGGTGCTGGGAACAGCACAGCAGAAGAGGCATGAATTGGGGTAGTAAGTCTTTGATCCTGACACAGGAGGCTAGCCAAGCGGGCAGGATGTAGGTTGAGAAAGTCAGACAGAAGGTAGGGCATGAGAACCCTGTGGACTGAGCTAACCTGACCTCACCTCTGAAGAAAGAGAACGATTAATGGTAGCAGGGAATAGCACTTTAGGCTGTGGGAACAAATAGCCACACAGAACAAGTTTTCTGGGAAATGTACCTGGTCTGAGTGGCAGGGGGAAACAGTGCTTGTGGAGCAGCCATAAGGACAGACAAGCCAGTAGAGATGGGGTAAATAAGTTGAATACCTAATGCTCCAGAGACCCAAGGACTAAGCAATAAACACATGAAGTCATGGAGGCCTAGTTGTGTGGAGAGTGTTAGGCTTTTAAAAAGAGGTAGCTGAGTAAGAATAGCACCACACACGTGATATTCAGGTAAGGGATAGGTTTATTCATCGTTCTGGCTGGCACCAGGCCATGTTTGCTCTCCACGCTGCTGGGAAAGGCCTGGGAAAGAGAGCTGGGAAAGAGCATCTGGGCCTGGGCTAGGCCTTATCTAGGGTATGGGTGGAGAAAGGTGTGGCCACATCAAATTCAGATATGACCTCAGCAGATGCAGATGTGACCTCTTCCAGGTATGCCAGTTGCCTAGGTAACGCTGGTACTGGGTGGAGACTTTGCTGTGAGGAGGATGGAGTCTGCTCGCCATCCAGGAGTGGACCTTATAGAGAGAATACTTGAGTTGTTGTACATGAAGCTGCTGGTTTTAACATTTGGACCTCCAGCAAGCGCAGTATCAAGTATGTAGCTCTCAACCATTATTTCCCAGATGAATCCTGGGCAACACCAATGTGGGTAAAGACCTCTCACATCCTGACCCCTTGTGAGGCAGCTGTGCATTATTATCTTATCTCACTGCTGAATTGTCAGACGCCAGAAGACCTGTGGTCCACAGCTAGTAAGAAATGCTATAAAAGGGGGCAAGCCCCAGCCCCCAGCTCAAAGACCCCCCTGCTGTCTCTGGCCCCCACCTTCCCTGCTTGCCTTCCTGCAGAACCCGAATGTTTACTCCGTCACACATAAGCCTGGATGGGCTCCCTTCTGCATGAGAATGTTTGTCTGGGAGATTCCACAAATCCTCTCCAAATGGCCCGCTTCCCTGCGCTGCTTGTCTGGGTGTGTTTCTGCTGAGAGGATAAGCCGGAGACAGCCCTCCAGAGCAGCTGGATCCCTCCCAGCTGCAAGGCTGATTTTCTCCTTCGTTTGCCGGAAAGCCTCTCTTTAGAGAGGTACCTCATTATCCCTAAGCCGCTGGCTGGGAAGAGCCGGAAATGTCTTTGCCAGTTGGGAAGGCAGCAGGGGGCCTGGGGTTTACCTTCCCAAGCAGACAGGAAGTATGTGTGTATGGGGGATGGCTCCCCCTTCTCCAGTAACTGGGACTCTGGGCACTGCTTCTGGATCTTTGTTTTCATTGCTGCCTTTCAGTAGATGATATTAGCACTGCTTTCCAGATGAAGAAACCAAAGTTCAAAGGCCCCTTAGGCAATATGAGCCCAAGTAGGACAAAAGCTCAGTCTCAATTGTGTTTCTAAGTGTGTGTTGTACACTTACTCTGGGCCAGGCTCTGTGCAGCTGCTGGAAATGCAGCAGAATCCTTTCCTTCTCCTTGGTGCTCTCTGTGCCACGGGACTGCTTGGGCCACAGCTGTGCTTCCTCAAGACTGGTGCCAAAAACCAAAGTGTCCTCAGACACAACCTGTAGCAAAGCAGGAGTGAAGTAGAAGGCTTCCTCCCAGCCGAAGACTTCCCTTGCCTTGTACAGACAGTGTGTACTGAGTCTGAAATGGTATCAGAAGTGGCTAATGGTACTCAAAAGTAGGTCTGGGTACGAAAGCCTCATGTCTCCTCAAGCCTGGTTAGACTCATATAGTCAGATCTTCTAGTCAGGTCTGTTGGTGCTTCCTCTCATCCCATCTCACCATGGCCATGTGTCCCTCCCAAAACAAGACCTGGGCTGTCTTACCTCTGACCCATACTACTCCTGATACCCAGAGCCCCGTCTGTACTTCAGCTTCCATTCCCAGAGAATTAATCCTGCTTATCCTTTAAAGCCTGTCTCAAATGGTTCCTCCTCCAGGAAGCCATCCTTAGTAGACTTTGTGCTAGGGTCTCTAGCCCTTTATCTTTTTACCAGGTATTAGACAGTTTCTGCCTTGTGTCTGAGATATAGTTCCCCCATAGGCTGCAAGTTCCTTAAAGGAAAAGCCTAAATCTGGATTAATTAATTGGTTCATATATTAAGTCCTTTTCCTAATCCAGGTACTGGCTGCCTTCATGCAGCTTAAGGCCCAGCGTGGTGTCTGGCACAGAGCAGGCAGGTGCCCAGGTAGTATAGACTGCCCATCCCTGTGAAGGAGTCCTTTCCATACCTTCATTTCTCATTCAGTCAGGAAGTGATATAAGACATAATCCAGAAAGTATTAATGAGTAGCCTACAAACTGAATCCAGAGTACAAATCTACTTGGTTTAAGTCTATAGTGTTTCACAATTTTGAATTAATTGCTGGTACTTCAGACATGGGAGATGTTAAAAGTAGGGATTTCTGCTCTTGGAAAATCAGAAGACTTGGTACATCAGCTCCACATACTGTATACTAGAACCTCTGAAGTGTCCCCTCCCCCCAGTCTGTCACAGTCCCACCACTCCCTACTGTCCCTGACACTGAGTGCTAACTGTAATTAGTTATACCGAACTCTTCCCTTAGTCCTGTTACCTACATGATTCTTGTGGTTTAGAGATTCTGAGGAAGGCTGTGGGCCCTGTGGGTTCTCATCCAAAAGCTTTGTCATCTCCTTGAATGTGAGTATCTGGACTTCATCTGAAAACTGAGAGTGACAGTGCCAGCCTGTATGATGGGAGGACAAGATGAACTCACACATAGGAAGCACTGAGCATGTGGGAAGAGCTCCACATAATGGCAGTGTGGTCTGGACTAGGGTCATGTGTCTTCCTCACTGAGTGCTCTCCGTCTTTGATTCTAGTGCTACAAGACTGGGCTGATGTCCCGGTATGTGGAGACCTGGAGAGTAGGAGACACAGCTTTCTGGCGAGGACCTTTTGGAAGCTTCTTCTATCAACCAAACAAGGTCAGTGCCTGCATCCTCAGCCTTGAGGATTCCCCTGCTTGTCCTCTAGAACTGTAATTCTCCTGTTCCAAGCCATAGGAGCTCATGTGCCATTTTTCCCAAGCTTAAGCTCAATCCCTAAAGTATCATTGGGGTTGGTCATGGGAGGAGATGGAAATGGCACTAACAAACAAAATCCAGCACTATCAATGGCTGCCCTTGGCTTTAGGACTGATACCTCCTGTCCCTTAGATGCTGTTCTAGTTGTACCTTCCCCTTATGTGACTAAATACAGTCCAGCCCCTGCTCAGGAGCAGCTCAAGAAGCTCTTGCCCTTTTCTTCGTGGCATGGTCAGATCCCAAGCAGAAATTATTTGGTACTCACCTGGAAAGCAGTTTGCCAGCATAGACCAAGAGTCTTTAAGCATCTTTAAACCCTTCAGCCCAATAGCTCTACTTTTGGAAATCTATTCTGTGAAAAGAATTCAAAATGCTGACTCTTGCACATATTCATGGTATCTTTATTTATACTGCAGAAAAAAATGGAAGCAACTGAATATCCAACAACAAAGAACCCTGTATGCAAGGTTATAGGTACTAGATAAAATATTATCCTGAATTTTAAAGTTGTGTTTATAAATGATGTTATATACTTCTACCTACAAATAGTAGGTATATACTATGAATATACATAGGTTAAAAAACTAACTTAAAATTCACAGAAAAAAATAGGAAAGGAAAATTTAACGAAATGTTAGCAGCTCTAGGTGGCAAAATTATGGGTGATTTTTATTTTCTTCATTATACTTTCCAAATTATCTGAAATGAGTGCCTATTATCTTTATAATTAGGAAAACAAAGCAAAATGAAAACAAATGGAAAAGAATGAATCATGCTTGTGTGCCATTCTTTCAGTTTAATTTTAAAATAGCTTTTATTTTTTTTTCCCCTCATTACAAATGCAGTGCATGTTCACTACCAAAAAAGAAATCAGCAGCTAGAGATAGAAGAAAACAAAAAACATCTGCAGGGCATCTCTCTAGACACATGTCTTACTACCTTGGTATTCTTCCAAGTCCTCCTCTGTACATGGGGATATAGACAAACACATGCACACTCATACGTGTATATGTGTAGAGTGATACTATCAGGGATGGGGTGTAGTTCAGTGACAGAGCACTTCTGAGCCCAGTGATCCCCTAGGTAAGAAACATGGGATTTCTGTGTGATTTGTGGATGTATACAAGGCATCCAATAGATTTCTTCTTGGCCACTCAGTGTCCACTTTAGGCCAGAAGGAAACAGGAACAACTCCCCCCTGCCTTCCCCTGCCCCAGAGGCATGAGAACACAGCTGGGCTGAGCATGGCTAGTACCAGGAGAATGCTGCAGAAGAGCACTGTCCTTGGCACGTGTGTGTATAAGATGAGAGACTCACTTGAGCACTGTTGGAGGAACTGAGCGAGTCTCACATACACATGCTAAGAGTGGAGCATGCACATAGGTGCTGTAAATGTGTTCATGTGTTATCATCATCATCAACATCATCATCACCATTTATGTGGTGCTGAGGGGGAGCCCAGGGCCTCATGATGTACCAGCAACAGAGTTAGAATGGAGTTGGGTATGGACAAGGCTTTGATGGGGGCAAGTTTCAATGGAGCAGGAAATGGGAAGACCTCCCTAGCAAGAACAGTTGGCCTGCAAAAAGCAAGCCACCTTGGGAGGTAGTGAATTCCCTGGCAGCAGAAGCATGTAAGCAGAGTTCTTAGGGTGCTTTAAAAGACAGCCAAGGGGCTGTGAAGGTGGCTCAGTGGTAGAGCGCTTGCCTTGCATGCCTGAGGCCCTGGGTTCGATTCCTCAGCACCACATAAGCAAAAAAGAAAAAAGCCGGAAGTGGCGTTGTGGCTCAAGTGGTAGAGTGCTAGCCTTGAGCTGAAGAGCTGAGGGACGGTGCCCAGGCCCAGAGTTCAGGCCCCACGACCGGACCCAAAAAAAAAAAAAAAGACAGCCGAGGCTGGGTGCCAGTGGCTCACACCTATAATCCTAGCTACTCGAGAGGTTGAGATCTGAGGATCATAGTTCAAAGCCAGCCCAGACAGGAAAGACCATGAGACTTTTATCTCTAATTAATCACCAAAAAAGCCAGAAGTGGAGCTGTGGTCAAGGATAGAGTGCCAGCCTTGAGCACAGAAAGCTCAATGATAGCACCCAGGCCCTGAGTTCAAGACCCAGGACTGTCACACACACACACACACACACACACACACACACACACACACACACACACACACACACACACACACACACACACACACACACACACACACACACACACACACACACACACACACGCTGGGTTATGCTATGTTAGGCTCCCCCTCCTGCCTCAAATTTCCATAATCTCTGTTGAATAGACTTCCCTCAGGATCCCTTCACAAGCAGGATGACTCTCTTAGAGCTGGTAAAAAAAAGGGGGGGCACTGAAGGGTGGGACACTGGGAAAGACACTTCTGTTCAGCTCAGGCAAGCCCAAGAAAAAACATGGAGTGGGGAAGTGACCCCCCAGCCCACCAACCCTCCCCATTCTACTCCCCAGCATGGTGAGCTCCTCATGTTGGCTGCCGGCACAGGCCTGGCCCCCATGGTACCCATCCTACAGAGCATCACAGACAACGCAGACGATGAGACCTTTGTCACCCTGGTCTGCTGCTTCAAGACCTTTGAGGGCATCTACCTGAAAACCTTCCTCCAGGAGCAGGCTCAATTCTGGAATGTCCAAACCTTCTTTGTACTCAGCCAGGTAAGTGCCCTGAGATGCTGCAGTCCGCTTGGTTCCAGTCCAAGGAGCAGCTGTGGTCTCTTCACCTCAGGCTCTTCACCTACCTGCGTCAGGTATGACTATGTTCATTACACACATGAGGGAAGGAGCTCAAAGAGGTCTAGGGTTTGTATGTCATGCTGTAGATGGGTGAACCAAGACTTGGACCCAGGCCTGGGTGTATTCCTGAGCTCCAAGGGGTATCACCAGTCCTGTGGGCTGGGGTCTGGATGCAGAATCAGAACAAATTGCAGCCTTAAGGTCTTGGAAGGCAGGACCAGGTAAGTAGCTCTCTTAGTGCTTAGCATGGTGCTGGGCTCAGGAGAGGCTCCATCTAGAACTGCCTAAGTTCACGATATGTAGTAGGCTCCCTGCCACCTCACTTTATCCCTCTAGCTGGACAGCTGTGATCAGACTCATCCAGCTGCAGATACTTTAGCTAAAAGCCCCTTCCTCATTACAGTGATCCATCCTTCCCTCCTCCTAGGGCCACAGTTTGGGGGCCCTCAGCTACCTTTGTTCTGCCTCCCTGTTCTCTGTAGCTTTGCTTCTCTTTCCTGCATCCTCTGGGGCTGGGTCTCCTGCTGGGACCCCCCACCCCCACCCCATTCCCTGTTGCTCAGGGTCAGTCTCCTTAACCTGTACTGTAGATCTCTTCCTCCTCAGTGTCCTCTGTGAAGACAGTTCAAGGGATCCTCAACAAGGTGGATGGAAGGGTCAGGAAACTGGATCTTCCTTTCCAAGCCTGAGTTCTTGAACTCCCTTGGGGCCAGTGGCTGCAGGGGCACTTGTGTCCAAGGGCACAACACTCCACGCCATGCACATAGAGAGGGTCATACGCGGTGATCATTACCAGCTATAGGAAGTGTCTAAGGCAGGGGTGTGAAGCAGGATGAGCAGCCTGAGGGGGAGGGGCAAGGACAAGCTACCAGCTAGAAGCATGTCTGCTCTGCCCAAGAGCCTGGGCCAGGACCATGGCAAGAAGGCAGGCAACTGGCAGGCACACCAGGGCTGCCAGCCAGCCAGCTTTCCCTTCCCACTATGCTCCAGGTGTGAGATACCCAAACGTGAAGATGCCCATTCCCTGCCCTCTAGGCACTCAGCTGTGTATGGGGCGACAGCCCCAGGGATGGCTGAGCACATTCCCCTTCATGGAGCACTTCTCCATGCCTAGCACCCTTTAAGCACAAGTGTGTATTGACTCATTTAATCCCACCACAATCTCATCAGACTTGTATTGCCATTGTGCTCCCTCTTACAGGCGTGGAAACTGAGGCACAGAAAGATTAAGAACAAAGTAATGCCTGGCACTGGTGAATCACACTTGTCATCACAGCTACTCAGGAGGCTGAGATCTAATGATCACAGTTTGAAACCAACCTGGGCAGAAAAGTCGATGAGACTCTTATCTCCAATTGATCAGCAAAAAGTTGAAATGGAGCTGTGGCTCAAGTGGTAGTGCACTAGCTTTGAATAGAAAAAAAAAAAAAAAAGCTCATGAACAGCACCCAGGCTCCAGGACTAATCCAAAAATTAAAAGTAGCACAGCTAGGCTGGGAAGGTGGCTCAGTGGTAGAGCGCTTGCCTTGCATGCTCGAGGCCCTGGGTTCGATTCCCCAGTACCACATAAGCAAAAAAAAAAAAAAAAAGTAGCACAGCTAGCCAGTAGAAAGCTGGGTACAGGGGCTGGGAAGGTGGCTCAGTGGTAGAGCACTTGCCTTGCATGCCTGAGGCCCTGGGTTCGATTCCTCAGCACCACATAAGAAAAAAGCCGGAAGTGGCGCTGTGGCTCAAGTGGTAGAGCACTAGCCTTGAGCTGAAGAGCTCAGGGACAGTGCCCAGGCCCAGAGTTCAGGCCCCACAACTGGACCAAAAAAAAAAAAAAGAAAGAAAGCTGGGTACAAACAGTACTGCTCAGAGGTTATTCTCTTACTGAACCAGCACAGCGTGCTCATGCTGGAGGATATCCAGGGTAATGGAAGCCAACAGGGACCCAGGAAAGATTGGGATGAGAGAAAAGGACTTCTAGAGTAAGTGCATTTGAGGTTGGCCTTGAGGGTAGAGGGCTCAGATGGTGACGGAGGCTGGTGAGAGGGCTGGCTGTCAATGGCATGGTGGTGAGTAGGAGTGACTGCATTGGTTCCTTCTGTCCACATGCTCTTGACTCAGGATGCTTCCTCCCCTGCTTGGATCCTGGTAACAGTGTCCTCATGGGCTTCCTGCTTCTGCTAATTTGTCCTTTATCCTGCAGCTGGAAGGACACATCTGACCACATCACCACCCTGCTTCCAGCCCTTTCCTGGCTCCCCATTGCTCTTAGGATCTTGTCCAAGCCCATCGGCCCTGCCAGCCTCTACAGCCTGTCTCCTGGCCCGCCTTCTCTGCATCTGTGTCCTGTGTCACTGGTCCACTTGCAGATGCCAGTGTGCTGTGCTTTCTGCCCACTACATCTTTGCTCCTGCTGCC
Organism: Dipodomys merriami; assembly: GCF_024711535.1. Taxonomy (NCBI): domain Eukaryota; kingdom Metazoa; phylum Chordata; class Mammalia; order Rodentia; family Heteromyidae; genus Dipodomys; species Dipodomys merriami. Next base: position 501,804 of record NW_027205738.1, on the reverse strand, counting down.
CCCTGCCAGGAGTGTTTTCCCCGACCTTCCTCACACCTGTTCCTCCTTCCCCTGATGAGGTGGAAGTCCAGCCTAGAAGCTCTCCGGGAACCTTGGCTTGGTGTTGGAGTTTTGCTATCACAGCCCGGGCTTCTCTGTTACTGTCCCACCTCTGCCCTGCACTGCGCTCCTCTCTCACTAAAGTTCTTCAGCTACATGCACTTAATGATACGTACACTTAAAAATGTTTACTTAAGGGTGACATTGTCCAAAAAGAAATGTACTCTTTATCTGGCTTACATAACTGTGCGTCTGTCACCTTTATAATAACAATTTAAAACAACAGCAACTAGATTCAGCCACCTAGAGAGAAGACACAGAGGGGCTGGGAAGGTGGCTCAGTGGTAGAGTGCTTGCCTTGCATGCATGAGGCCCTGGGTTCGATTCCTCAGCACCACATAAGCAGAAAAAGCCGGAAGTGGGGCTGACGCTCAAATGGTAGAATACTAGCCTTCAGCTGAAGAGCTGAGGGACAGCACCCAGGCCCAGAGTTCAGGCCCCACGACCGACCAAAAAAAAAAGAGAGAGAGAGAGAGAAGACATAGAGAGGACAGACCATGCACAGAAAGAACACAGAGCAGCAGGACCTTTATGTAAGTTTTCATACTCATTTTTAAAAAATGCTTACTTAAAATAGTAGAAGTTGCCAGGCACTGGTGACTCATGCCTGTCATCCTAGCTACTCAGGAGGCTGAGATCTAAAGGTCACAGTTCAGAGCCAGCCTGGGCAGGAAAGTCTGTGAGACTCTTATCTCCAATTAACCACCAGAAAACCAGAAGTGGCACTGTGGCTCAAGTGGCAGAGCACTAGCCTTGAGCTGAAGAGCTGGAGGACAGAGCCCAGGCCCAGACTTCAAGACCCATGACCACCACCAACAACAACAAAAGTAGAAGTCCCTCCATGAAGCAAAGTAGAACTTTCATTTTATGACCCTGAGGAATAAATTTTGAGCCGAGGCTGGGGGACAGAGGAAGGGGCCCTGCAGTGCTCAGTGAGCAGCTTATGCATGGTGACAGCGCTGCTCCCTGGGACCTGCCTGACATGCAGCCAGAGCAAGACCTGGAGCCTCACCTTTTGAGTAACTTTCCTGTCCCCAGTGCCTAGCACAGTGCCTGGCATGGAGTGAGCATTCAAGAAGCCTTTTCAAAGAGTGTATATAACATGGAAATCTTTTTTTAATGTAAAGTTTTACTTTTTAATTGTTATTCTAAAGGTGATGTACAGAAGGGTTACACTTACATAAGCCAGGTAAAGAGTAAAATGCCATCCCTGTCCTAGCTTTCTCCCAATTTTTCCTTCCCGTGCCCACTCACACGTGGAATAGTTCATTTTCAACATCCTGTCTAATGAATATCACTGCTGTATTTGTTCACCTTTTGTCTCTCCATTTCAGTGCCCCCCGTGCCCTCCCAAAGACAGATCAACAAATAAGACAAAAAAGAAAACAAAAACATCAGCAAAGGAAAAAACCTCTTGTTTCCATTTCATTTCAGTAACTATTATTCTATCTGATCTAAGGCACAGAGACACTGAACGTTTGTGTTCCTCCTTTGGTCTCACTGTGTGTGAATGCCTTGAGTCCCATATTATTTATCATATCCCAGTGTATTTTACATCTAGCTTCTGCATATGAGAGAAGACATGTGACATGACATTGAAACCTTAACACAGATGGACAAAAGCATACAGAGGTGATGGGGATGGATCCAGGAGTGCACCAGGTGCAGCTGCTGCAGGGCAGCGGCATGCGGTGATGGGCCTCGAGCTTTGGGCCTGCCAGCCCAGCCTCCCGTGTGTTCCTCCCTGTGCCTTACCTGCTCTGGGAGGAGACAACTTTCGCTGCTGCTGGGCAGAAGGGCTTGGTGAAGGCTGGCTTTCCCCTCACCTCACGTTCCTCATTTGACTCAGCAGAGTGGCTTTGGGAACTCTGAGGACCTCCAGTCACCACCTCTGCTTTTTCCTGCCTTCCAGGAGAACTCTCCAGAACAGCTTCCCTGGAGTTACCGTGAGAAGACCCGCTTTGGCCACCTGGGCCAGGACCTGGTTGAAGAACTGGTGGGCTGCTGCCGAAAGAAGCCATTTGCATTGGTCTGCGGCTCCCCTGAGTTTACTAAGGACATGGCTGGGTGCTTGCTGGGTGCAGGCCTGACCAAGGACTCCTACTTCCTCTTCTAGGCTAGCCTTGCTGCCGAGTTACCAGGTGACCTTGGACTTCTATTTCCTACCTGGTTCACAAGGTTGGGTCATTCCCTCCTGGCATCTTGCTGTGTGGAGGGAGGATGGGGTTGCAGGCACCAGCCTGGGGACCAGGAAGGCCTTCTCTAGTAAGCCAGGTCCACTGCACTCACAAGGCATAGGTGTTGGGTAGAAGAAATGGGGAGAAGCCTCCCTCATCCCTCCAATCAGGGGTCCTGTTAGGGGCTCCTCCCCTCAGCTCAGGTGCTCCCTGAGTATTTAGGGAATGACCCCAGGAGCAGCTCAGGACTCTTTGACGAAGCACTTTAACTTCAGTGCCATGTGTCTGGCATGCTGAAGGCCTTGGGCTCTATGACCTGGTCATGTTTTCAGAGCAAGGACTTGCCCTGGATTATCTATCCATTGGCCTCAAGCCTTTCCTGCTGCAAACAGCTTCCCTCTCAGTCTCCTTTTCCTGGCTCAGGCTACCAGGCTAGAGTTTTTTTTTCCCCCAGCAAAAGAAGAAACATGGGAGGCAAAAGCCCCTCCCTCTAACAGGCAGTCAGCTCAGCCCATGCCTTCAGCTCGGTGCCCTGACAACGGTTGCTATGGAGATCTAAAGATAGAGCAGGAGTCTGGAGACCTGGGTCCCTCTCCCAGCTCTGCCCACTGAGTGGCTGCCAATTCAGGTCCACCCAGCCCCCCACCCTACCTCCTCCATCCTGCACAGGGCATGCCCTCTCCAGGGAACCTGGTGCCCCTGGGCAGTGCTCTGCAGTTAATGAATTCCGCTTTTCGCAGCCTGGGCCCCAGGGTGCTGCGCCAGCACAGGCAGACTGCAGGCAGTCCCAGACTTGGAATACTCAGCAGTGGAATGTTGGAATCAGAGAGCCGTGAAACCTTAAGAATGAGACTTTTATAATCATAGAATTGCTGTCCTCCCAGCAAAGCTGAAAGTCTAGCTTGCCAGATGGTCCAGATTCATTGTCTTCATAGGAGACTGAGGCCCGGTGAGGCTGCATGACTCACCCAAGGTGGAGCTGTGACAGCACCAGAAGTCGCACTTCAATCCCAGCTCGGATCTGCACCATGGACTCCATCAGGGCTCCACGGGTACTAGGGACGCTTGCTGGATGGCAACAGTGAAGGGATGGCCAGAAGGATTTCCATTTCTCCTTCCACCAAGCAGGTGTTTTTATCCCACTTACATATTGAAACTTGGAGTGATTTTGATTTGTCCGGAAGGGTTTTCCTGCCCCGCCCAAAAAGCCACAGGAAAACCCAGCCTGTGCCATGGTCACTAAAGAGTCACAATGAACTCAGAGAGAGAGAGAGAGAGAGAGAGAGAGAGAGAGAGAGAGAGAGAGAGAGAGAGAGAGAACAGAGGTTTCAAACTGGTAGGGTGTTCATGTCAGGCTACAGGATGTAGCCTCCAAGAACCCTACACACATGGACACAGTAAATGCTCTGAAATCATAAGTCAAGAAGTGTTTCCTTTTGTCTAACTAGATTTCTCAAGCTTCTTCCTATAAGCATGTCTGTGGGGTTCAAGTTCTGTCTTAACAATGTGAGGAGAATAGAAGGCCCTGATGCAGAGCCAGAATTCCCAAACAAGCACTTCGTGCTTCCCCTGCCTGGCCTGTGACTTGGCCAAGATACTTTCCCTCTGTCAGGGCCTCTGGGATCTGTGTCACCCTCCTGCTCACCTGGCCTTCAGTGCTTTGTGGGTTCTATTGATTCTACTCAAGATGCTCAAGGCCAGAGTATGTGTGATGTGATGAACCAGACTGTTCTAGACATCAAAGAAACAACACAAATGAGGCAGATGCCACCTTTTTACTGGGATACTCCCCACTTGGGCATATGTGTTTCTGTGTTGTACTAGGAGAGTGGAGGTCAGGATGTTAGCCTGGGCAGGGCCAGGGCCATAACTCTGCACTGAGAATTCAGGCTAACAAAGCAACGCCCTTACCAGTAATGGGGGGAGGGTCCCACTAAGGGCTGGGGAGTCTAGGGTGATTCTTGTATGTCTCTCTGTACCATTTTAGATATTTGATGTCTAGACAGTAGAGGAGGCCACCAGAGGTAACTGACCATCCTTCCCCTTGTCCTAGAACAGATTGTCCTCCCCTTTCCTGATCCATATAGGATCTGTGGTCTGGCCTCTGGTGGGAATCGCTTATCACGGGACATTGGTAAGGACCCAGCCGTGTTCTTGGTGCCAAGATGCCCAAATTACTCCTGTCACACTTGAGAATTCATGGCTGGTGCTATACTCCAGAGTGTACGTGAGCCCCAGAAGAGGACTGGTCAGGACATGTGAGGACAGCCCTCTTGGGATTGGGGTGAGGTTCCTGTCACTTAGCCAGTTCCTCTCATTTCTCCTGATAAGGGCCTCATGCAGACTTGGGGGGAGGGGGGAAAGGGGGTGTGTGCTGCTGGGTGACATCACGTGAGGCTGCCGTGGGAGAAGGGAGACTCGTGAGTTCGACATGAGCCCAGGGCATTAGGAGATGAATAGTTTTGTTCTGTGAGCCAGACAAGTCTTGACCCAGAGCTTAAGGAAGATGACAGCGACCAAAGGGCTTAGAGGACTGCTACCAAGGGGCCTTAGTGACAAGAGCCATGCTTGCTTTGGTTCAGGTCTTACCTCTTCAGCATTGCTGCCATTGGTCTCCCGGTCTCTCCCCTCCACACCACTCCTAACACTCACACATCGCTGAGCCTGTCACTGCCTCACCTGAAAGCCTGAAGTCAGGGTATTCATCTCAGCTTGGCTCACCTTGCACACCCGGATAATGCTGCAGCCCCTGATATCCACCCCCCACGCCCCAGACAGGTACTTCAGTGTCGCATACTTGCTCTGCCTAGGCAGCCTGTCCTGTCCACCTCCCATGTGCCTTCCTTTGCCTTCTCCTCTTCCAGCCGTTAGCACAGTGTGACTTTCTAGAGAAGCTCCGCCATGCCTCCCGCACCATGCTAGATCAGTGTGCAGAGACTCTGTTCTTCCTCCGCCACCCTCATCAGACTGGGCACAGCAAGGGCGCATGGGGCCGCTCCACAGCCTCCCTAGTGCACAGGGAACTTACACACCCTGAGGGTGGAGTACCCGATGGATAAATGAGCAGTATCCAGGGAGCACTTGGCAGGTGCCAGGGTGCTCCCATTCTACAAGGGAGCCAGAATCTTTATGTCATTTTTTTTCTTTTTACCACAATTTATAACTGAGGAAAACAAGACATCAAGCACTTCTCCAAGGTTGTGTAGGGTGACACAAGTTCCAACAAGCTGCAATTGCTGTAAAGGTTATGTGTGACATGTAAGTACACCTGCAGATATTTATAAAGATTTTTTTTTTGTCAGTAGTGGGACTTGAACTCTAGGCCTGGGCGCTGTCCCTCAGCTCTTCAGCTCAAGGTTAATGCTATACCACTTGAGCCACAATACCACTTTCGGTTTTTTGGTGGTTTATTGGAGATAAGAGTCTAAATAGACTTTCCTGCCCAGGCTGGCTTTGAACCATGATCCTCAGATCTCAGCCTCCTGAGTAGTTAGGATTACAGGCATGAGCCATTGGCACCCAGCTTATAAAGATTTCTATTGGGGTATTATTTGAAATAACAAAGACTAAAATCTATTTGTATGTCCATGAAAAAGAACAGAGAAACAATAGCTAGATATATACATGTATATAATCCTGGCTACATGGGGGACAGATCAGGAGGACTGCAGTTCCACGCCAGCCCAGGCTGGAGGGAGTGATGGTGGTGGTACACTTCTATCATCCCAGTGATGGCAGGAAAAGTGAACAGGAGGATCAAGGTACAGGCCAGCCCAGGGCGGGGGCGGGGGGGGGGGGGGGGAGGGGGGAGAGAGAGAGAGAGAGAGAGCGCGAGGGAGGGAGGGAGGGAGGGAGAGAGTCCCCATCTCAAATAACCAAAGCAAAAAAGGGCTAGAGACATGGTTCAAGCAGTAGATCACTGACCTAACCATGAGTACCCTAGTACTGCCAAATAAATAAGCAAACATGACTGGTCAATGAGCTCCAGGCAGTAGCTCAAAACATTCACTTCGCTCCCACCCTACAGTGGGCTTTTCCTTTCTTGCCTCCATGCGTTTCCATCATTTACTGAAAATTCTTGGTGAGCTCCTACTGTGCACCAGGTAACCCTTTGGTGCAGGAGGCCCAACAGCAAGGAGAATACGTAAGTCACTCTCAGAATTGTGACCTGACAGTCTGTTCTCTCTGAGTGTCCCTCTGCTTGTCCCACCATTGCTGGGAGCAATGGTGGCAAGACGTCTTTTTAAAAAATATGTTGAGCTAGGCACTGGTGGTTCACGCCTGTAATCCTAGCTACTCAGGAGGCTAAAGATCTGAGGATTGCAGTTCGATGCCAGGCTGGGCAGGAAAGTCTGTGAGACTCTTATCTCCAATTGACCACCAGAAGTGGCACTGTGGTTCAGAGTGGCAGAGTGCTAGCCTTGAGCAAAAGAGCTCAGGGAAAGCCCTCAGACTCTGAGTTCAAACCCCACAACTGACAAAAAGTTTTTCCTTCCTTAAATAATATAGACCTTCAACTCTTATTGATTCTTAGGACCCACAACAAGTAACTTATCTCTTATCAAACTGATCCTCAGTTTGCTCATCTATGAAGTGGGATGTAGCACTATCTCCCTGTGATGAGGGCGGTTTTGTGTACCCAAGCATGGCACCTGACAGCAGTATGAGGCCCAGTTCCCTTCTCTTACCTCTCCTCTCTCTGGTGACCCTGCCCAACAGTGTTTGGACCATGGATAGCTGAGGACATTATTTCTTTTTTCTTTTTCTTTTTTGGTTGGTTTTAGGGCTTGAACTCTGGGACTGGGCGCTGTCCTTCAGTTCTTCAGCTCAAGGTGAGCACTCTACCACTTGAGCTACAGTGCCACTTCTGGTTTTCTGGTGGTTTATTGAGATAAGAGTCTCGAAGACGTTCCTGTCTGGGCTGGCTTTGAACCACAACCTCAGATCTCACCCTCCCGAGTAGCTAGGATTACAGGCATGAGCCACTGGCACCCAGCGACATTATTTATTTCTAGACCCTTCGCTGTCAGGTATTCCCTACCCCATGTCATATATGATGTCTCAACAATTTCAGCTACTCAGGAGGTGAGACCAGAAGGATCAAGATTTGAGGCCAATCCAGGTAACAAGTTAGCAAGACCCCCATTTCAACCAACAAACTGGCCCTGGTCACAAGTATCTGTCATCCCAGCCATGTAGAAAGTACAGGGAAGATGATCACAGTTATTTGAGACCATCCCCCACACAAAAATGTAGGACTTTATCTGAAAAAAAAGCAAAAAAGGGCCAGAGGTGTGGCTCAAGTGGTAGAGGACCTGTCTAGCAGGGGCAAAGCCCTGAGTTCAGACAACATACATTTAAAATTCTTATTCCACCAGGTTGAGATATGCCTGTAATCCTATCTACTTGGGAGGTAGAAGCAGTAGAATTGCAAGTTTGAAGCCACCTGGGACAAAGTAACACTCTCTATCTCAAAAATAAAATTAAATAAAAGCAACACAGGGCTAGGGACATAGCTCAAGTGGTAGGATGTTTGCCTAACAAGGATTTAATCCCCAGTATCAAAACACACACACAAAACAATTACCCACCCACCCCACTATAGTGACACATACCTATAGTCCCAGCTACTCAAGAGCATACAAGTTTGGTGCCTGAGCAATATAGCAAAACCCTGTTTCCAAGAAAGAAAAGAAAACAAACCTTATTATTATTTTTCCCATGCTCTGGAAGATTTTGATCCCAAATTGCTTGTATTAAGTCATTATTAATTTATCTCCCATTTTTTATTAATCAAAGACATTGATAGCTGCTGTTCAGAGCTTCTGATCTCTACATCCAGCTGGGAGTAGCACGTGGCTGACATGCTCCTGGCCAGAGGCATAGGAGCTCTACAGTGTATGTGGTCTGGATGGCCTGCGGAGGGGTCAGTGAACAAACGTTGTATGCCTTTTCTTCTCTAATTGGCCATGAGTGGTGACTGCTGCTGGCCTTACACAGGTGAGCACTGGCAGGCAGAGCAGAGTCTGAGTTCCCAGGCCAGACCTTAGGGTGGGATCCCAGAAGAATCCCAGGTCCCTCATCCCTCAGGGTTCACTCCAAATAGATGGCATGAACCAGTGCCACACAGAAGAGGGTGGGGTTCATGTAACAGGAGGTGGCAAAGCAATCTGTGTGTGGATCCCAAAGGCTTTGGCTGGACACCACCACATCCCCCTGCCCCTTGCTCCCAATGCTGACAGAGCACACGATCTTGTAACGAGGTGGAGTGACAGCCTTTACCAGGTCCCGGATCTCAGCACTCAGAACAGTGGCCAGGTGGGCACATTGAGCAGGATGGTAAGCCACGCTGGCCAGCTTGGAGGGCAGGTGTGCCTGCATCAGCTCCTCTGCCTGGGCACAGGGGAATTTCACCTTGGGCCTGGCTGACCACAGGGGAACCTAGAATTAAGAGAGGAGGAAATGAAGGGTGTTGGTGGCAAGCAGAATTTGGACTTGAAGCCTGTTATGCTGGATTTGGAGCAGAAGTTGGGATGGAAGATGGATACAGAGCCTGGAACACAGGATAGAACTCTAGAAACTGCACTGCTCTGTATGGCAGAATTAACCTGGCTTCCACGTGGCCCCATCTCTAATGAGGCCTGGTGGCCCGTGGCGCTGATGCCCTCCTCTCACTGCTACCTCAAGGCTACAGGCCATACCTGCTCCTGGATGATGCTGACGGGCCAGCTGTGGCTCACTGTGGGCTGCGCCTTTGTTTTCAAAGATGTCCGGTTCTGAAGCAAGGAAAATGAGTGTTGAGATGAACATTATTTACTGAATGCCCCTGAGTGTTTGGGGGCAAGATTTGCCTCAGAGCTGACTCTTGCATGGAAGGTGATTCAGGTGAACATGGAGAAGGAGTTGGGGAGGGAAGACTGGGTCGTTGGCAGGAACTCACTGGAGGCAAATTGGCGCTCACCTAGCTGGGATCCTGCCTAAAGGCTGCAGGACAGGCCTCACTCAGAATTACCCCCGCGAGGGATAACAAGGCAGGGGCATCCATCCACCAGCACCCTTCTCCTCACTGGCTAGAGCCTAAGCCCCCAGCATTTGTAGCCTCCCCTGGGTGGGCTCAGTGAAGCCTTTGGTGCATGTAGAAACATCCCATAGGAGCCACAGGCAGACAGGGTGATTCAGGTGGCCTACTGAGTTTACTACATTGTCTCCCTGAATGCTGTCCCTTGGCTTTTTTACCCAAGGCTGACTACTAGTTGAGCCACAACTCTATTTCTGGCTTTTTGCTGGTTCACTGGAGATAAGAGTCTTACAGATAAGAGTCTTTTCCTGGGCTAGTTTTGAACTATAATTCTCAGACCTCAGCTTTCCAAGTAGTTAAGATTACAGGTGTGAGCCACTGGCACCCATTTTATTAATAAGTAAGAAATGAATACTCAAGGGCTGGGAAGGTGGCTCAGTGGTAGAGCGCTTGCCTTGCATGCATGAGGCCCTGGGTTCGATTCCTCAGCACCACATAAGCAGGAAAACAAAAAGTCGGAAGTGGCGCTGTGGCTGAAGTGGTAAAGTGCTAGCCTTGAGCTGAAGAGCTGAGGGACAGCGCCCAGGCCCAGAGTTCAGGCCCATGACTAGACCTCCCCCCCCCAAAAAAAAAGAAAGAAATGAATACTCAAGAGGTAATGCATTCGTGGAGAATGGTATTCTTGCATGAGGGCTGGGCTCAATATGGTGTCCCCCCTCATCCCATTCCTCCATACGGTGAAAGATCAGGCCAGTCAGCATTGTACTAGTGATGGTTGACGGTAAGCACACACCTGTGGGCTAGCTCCCACTACCCTGTAAAGGGAAGAGGCAGCTGTCCTTTTCCTCTTAGGATGGCATCCAAGAGCACAGGGAAGAACTGTACAAGAACTGTATAAGAACTGGCCCACAGGCCATGTTCCACAGGGTTCATTACCCGCCCCTTCAAGGGGCAATGCTCCCCTAATCTCCAGATAAATGTATCTTTTCTAACAAGAAATCTCCAGATTCTCTCTCCTGGCATTGTTCACCAGCACTTAAGTCTGTCCCGGTTGCTCCTGAGGTAACACCACCAAAACAAAGCAACCTTACCTGGTACTCCCTTGGAGAATAACCTTCTCTCTCTCTCTCTCTCTCTCTCTCTCTCTCTCTCTCTCTCTCTCTCTCTCTCTCTCTCTCTCTCTCTCTCTCTCTCTCTCTCTCTCTCTGCCTATCAGTCTGTTTTTCTGTCTGTCTCTCTCTCTTACTCTCAGCCTCTCTCCTTGGGGAGCAGCCTGTTGTCTACAGTACCTACTTAAACCCCTTGCCCTGCTGCAAGCTGGTATGTGCTCTCCCCGCCCCCTCGGGTGGCTCCTGATAAGACCTCTGGGGTCCCCAGTCTTCTCCCAGGTGCCCTTGTCCATTCCCTCCTTTCTGAACCTTGATTTAATTAATTAATTAATTTTGTCAGTTGTGGGGCTTGAACTCTGGGCCTGGGCGCTGTCCCTCAGCTCTTCAGCTCAAGGCTAGCACTCTACCCCTTGAGCCACAGCACCACTTCTGTTTTTTTCTGTTTATGTGGTGTGGAGGAATCAAACCCAGAGCCTCATGCATGCGAGGCAAGCACTCTACCGCTGAGCCACCTTCCCAGCCCCTACTAAACCTGTATTTTTTCCTCAATGTTGTAAGGATTTCGCTATCTCCCATTGTCTTAAGGACTAAGTAAGTCATCCGCTTCGCTATTTGGCAAGCAGTTGTGAAGACTTGCTTGGGAAGGGTTTTTGGAGGTTCTTGAGGGAGCTGACTCTAGGGGTTATCCTACTGTCCCCTGCAGGTGGCGGCTGCAGATGCTCTTCCGGCAAACACGTGAGGCCTGGCCCTCTGCCTGGCATACAGCAGAGCCTCAGTGACCGTGCAGTTCTGTTTTCATTCTGTCCTGTTTCCACAGCCAGAAGATGGGCAGGAAGAGGGAGGATGGCCTTGCTCTCCAAGCCCCTCCACCACTCAGGCTGTAGGCCTATGGGAGAGCCCCGCCTCTCACCTTGAACTCCCGCATCAGCCTGCGTGCAGCCAGGAGACCCTGGAGGCTGACCTTGGCAGCTCCTGCCTCTGGGCTTTCAGGAGTTTGGCTGAAGCCCCTTCTTGCTGGAGAACCTGGGGAAGGAGTGTTGCTGCCCTGACCAGCATGGCCAGCAACCTGAAGAGACGGATGTGGAGAATAATCAGCCAGGGGGTATTAACCAGGGTAGTATTACCCCCAGGCTGTGTTTGGAAATACTGGAGGACACTAACACTTCCTCACAGACTATGGAGATTAAGTGTGGTAATGTGCATATAAAGTATTGATCATTGGGCCTGGCATATAATAGGTGCTCAATAAGTGCTTGTGGAAGAAATTAAAGTCATAAAAGCAGTTCTTAACTGGGTGCTGGCAGCTCATACTTGGCAACTCAAGAGGTTGAGATTTGAGGATCACAGTTTGAATTCATCCCTGGCAGGAGAATTTATGAGACTTGTCTCCAATAAACTACCAAAAAAGCCAGAAGTGGAGTGGTGGTTCAAGTGATAGACTTCAGTACAAAAAAACACAGGGAAAGTACCCAGGCCCTGAGTTCAAGCCCCAGGACTGACACACACAACCACACAAAAATTCTCTCTGAACCCTAGTCACTAAACAATGAAACGGACCCAGTAATCTTAGCCTGCAAAGTGGTTACAAACATTTTTGTGTGTGTGAGCTGGAGGATTGGACTCAAGGCCTCACTCAAATAAGGCAAGTGTTATGTGACTCACCTACCCCCACCCCAGCCCTTCTAAATTTTATTTTGAGACAAGATCTTATTAAATTGCCCAAGCTGGCAACCTTACATGTGCCATCCTGGCTCATTCTCTGAGTAGCTGAGATTATAGACATACACTATCATGCCCAGCCACATTTAAAAATCAGTTGAAATTAATGAACGCCTAAGGAGAGCTCACCACAGAGCATGTATTTTTCTAAATCCTTCACAGATATTAACTCATTATTTCACCTTTTCAGATAAGGAAACCGAGGCATAGGGGAAGTCACGTAGTTTGACCATGGCTGGATCTGAATGTGCTTAGCAACCAGTAGGAGTTCGATAGTTGCTCTAATGGGGAGCAGAACGTTTTTTTTTAGACTTGGTGATACAGAATGATGCCAGCTGGCGCCGGGTTGTGAAGGAGTAGCGGAGGCGTGGTGTGCAGGGGGTGGGGTAGGATGAGGAGAGGTGAGGTCAGGAGGACCAGAGCTGTGAGCGGAGGCAGCAAAACCTTCAAGACCATTCCCCGGGGGTCCAGGGGAAGTCCCCAGGGCCTCTCCGGAGGCAGGAAAGGGCCCTTTATATAAGCCATGAACTTCCGCTAGTGAACCTTGGCTTGTCAGAGGCCCCCACTTGGCCAAAGAAGCAGGACTAATTGGTCATCAAAGGAGGGGAGGAGAAAAGCTGGAACAGCAGGAGGCTTCCTTTATGTGTCTCCTCCCCCCACCCCACCCCCACTCCTGGCCCAGCAACACCTATCAGGACCCCTTCCCTTGTGATAGCCAGACCACCTTGGCTCATGGGCAGTGGGTCGGTGGGCAGCTAGCTTTTCTCCCAGTTCCTTTTCTGCGCTTTGGGCAGTAGTGGCGCCCCCTGGGAGGGCCATGAGGATGGCTGGTTGCAATGACCTCCATAAAGTATGGGTGGCCAGGCCGCCCCAGCCTTTGCCAGACTTGCCGCTAGCACTCCTCCGCTGTGGCTGCAGACACCCACGGCCCCTTCCCCTCCGGATCAGGCATTCGGTTCTTTCAGAACCCCATTTCATACGGTGGGAGCTGGGGTTCAGGAAGACGGGCATGGGTTTCTCAGTGTGTCAGATCTGACTCTGGGAGTTCTGAACCCAAACCTCTCCCCTAAACTGTGGCTGATGGCCGTGCCCGAGCACTGTTGGGGACTAGCAGCTCCATGGGAGGCCCCTTCTCTTTCTGACCCCCTATTCCATTCTGTTTCAGGATAGCAGGTGCTGTCTCTGTCCAGCCCTAGGTCTGGGGCAAGACTTTGGGGTTCAGGGCCTTCTTTTCCTCATCAGTGGCTTGGGGACAGAACCCCCCCCACACACTGTGCTGAACTAAATGAGATGTGGTCCCTGGGACACAAAGCACACATGACAGCAATTCCAGCCCCTCCCCTTCTCACTTTTTTCCCATTGGCCCAGGAGCTAGAGGCTGTGAAGGTTACACTCTTGTCTGGAAACCCCTGGGAAATCTTGTCCTTGTCCTGTCTGGCCTTCTGGGACATCATTCCTGGCAGGTGGCATTCACACCCCAGCCTCTGGGAACAGGAACAGGACAGAGTGACTGTAAAAGAAAAATAGAGATTCAGAGAGATATGGTATCCCAAGTGCTGAGATTATAGGCGGGTGCCACCACGCTTGGCTTTCTCTGCCTCTTGTATTCATTCATCTTTTGGACCCTTCACCTCTTTCTCCTGTGTTCTGCTTCTTTTCTCCTTCCATCATCTAAGAACCACATTCCCACTCCCACGGTATAGCCCCCAAGGTTTCCTGTCAGGCTCCCGTAGAAGTCCCGAGCACAATATGCCCTTCATACCAGGCAGGATGCAGAGGACAGATGCTGCTCCCTGGTGTTCCTACCTCCTGGCCTCTATCACAGGGCCCATAGTCATGGGAAATTCCCCCAGCCATTAAGAGAAAGATGTAACTCTTAGGATTCAGGGGTAGCCTCTTCCCAAACCCAGGCCTCAGTAGAACAGCACTAACCAGCACCCTTGCTATCCTCTGGGAATCATCCCTGTCTCTAGCCACCAGTGACAGAACAGATACTACAGGCATGTACCCCAGGGATATACAGAGACATGCATGGAGATGCACAGATGTGTATCCCCAGGGGGTGTGAGCACCTGTTTCCATTGTTATATGTACCAGGCACAGATGTGCACACCCCAAGAAGCAAAGATCTGTACACCTGCAGACTTACAGACACACAGGCACACAGGGGGACGCAGGGTCACTGGGATGGCCACGCATACACAGCTCTGAGCTGTGGCTGTCCACGCCACAGGGGACATTCACTCAGGGGACATTTATTTACCTTGCATATCTCCAGAAGGAGAAGTGCGCACATCCACAGTGGGAATACACTGATCGGCATGTGTGATCCAGATGTGTGCACACAGATGTGAGTACAAGAAACACAAACGGACAGCATGGGTGCCGTCACACTGAGCATCTTCACAATCAGAAAAGGACAGCCACACACAGACACAGTGCACTGAAGGCCCTGTGCCTAGACCAGAAAACAGCACAGCCAGGTGATGACAGAAACGGGCGCACACGGCATCGGCACCCTCCCTTGGAAGCATACTTACATCTTGGGGGGCTCACACCCTTCACTGAGGTCCTCTGGGCCCTCTAGTGCTGGGGGCTGCAGAGCCAGCCATACTGAAGAGAATCTTATGCCAAGATACCATACCTCCCAGACCTTGCAGAGTAGGTCCTAGGCTCAGCGGGACACTGACAGGAGCGCAGGCACCCAGAGCTGACTCTGCTGTGGGCAGCTTAGGCACACCTAGGCAGGCTGCAGCCTTTGTTCCTCCCCTGTCACCTCCCCTGGGGATCCCGAGAGAATGATGGCCAAGTTTTGATTGGAGGGAGGGGCAGCCCGACAGCAGGAGGTGCTCAGAGGTGACTTCAAGGAAAGGTGGGTTAGAATGAAAGACAAGACCTGAGGTCTGAAGCATTTGGGATTCCCACACTTGGAATATGGACAGGAAGGCGTGCTCAGCGCAGCCCGTGCGGTGCTCTGCTTGTACACCCCACACCTGCCTACTCATTCCTGTGAGGACAGCGCCCAACAGCTGCAGCCCCTCTCCTCAGTTCACACGTGAGGAAACAGGCTAGGAAGGATAGAGGGATTTGCCCAAGGTCACACAGCTAACTTCCACCTTTGTGATTTGAGCTCATGTGGTCGAGGTTCTAGAAGCTACAGGCTTAACCCCTATGCCTATCACACCTGCCATTCTACAGGGCGGGTTTGGTGTGAACATTGTGTCCCCTCTCCTCCCCACAATCCATCCAAATACCCAAGGCAATGGATTTAGGAGGGGAGGCCCTTGGGAGGGGATTTTAAAAGGGAGCCCCCAAAAGACCCTTATCCTTTTAACCATGTTGAGAACACAGGCAGGAAATGGACCCTTGCCAGTCACCAAGTCTGCCAGCACCTTGCCCTTAGAATTCTGGTCTCCAGGACTCTGAGGAATTAATGTCTGTTGTTTATAAGCTTCCTAATCTATAATAGTTATAGAAACCTGGACAAAGACAACAAGATAAAAAGCACATTCTAAGGAAAGGAAGGGATCCCCAGAAAGGCCACCCAGCTAACACACAGAAGTATTCTGGTAGTACACACCTGTAATCCCAATAGTTGGGAGACTGAGGCAGAAGGATTGAGAGTTCAAAGCCAACCTATGAGCAATGTCAAGGAAAAAGGAAGAGAGAGAAGGGAGGAATTGGGACGAAGAAGAAGAAAGAAGAAGGAGGAGGAGGAGGAGGAGGAGGAAGAGGAGGAGGAGGAGGAGGAGGAGGAGGAGGAGGAGGAGGAGGAGAAGGAGAAGGAGGAGAAGGAGGAGAAGAAGGAGAAGAAGAGGAAGAAGAAGAAGAGGAAGAAGAGGAAGAAGAAGAAGAAAGGAAAGAAGACTAGCCAGTTAGAGGCACAACATAGTCTAATTAGATTCCAGAAAGCTCAGAGTAGAGAGCAGGTGGGCCACGAGGAGGAAAAAGATGAGAACAAAGATGCACAGACCAGCCAGGAAGATTCACAATAATGCAAGTGAGATAATGAACTTGTGTAGTGATGGCTTCAGAAGTCATTCAGAAGCAAAAGAGGTAGCAAAACTCAAGGGTAACCAGTGCAAGTTGGTATGAGAGAAAGGGAAGTTGAGGCAGGTTCCTATGTTTCTGGCTTGGTGAGTTGTCTGACTCTGGAAATTACACAGAGCAGATAAATTAGGGGATAGAGAAACTGAGTATTCAGCTTGGGAGCTATTGATCACGGAGACCCAAGGGACACTAGGACAGTTAGCAGGGTTGGCCTGCGATTGGAAAGATTGTCATTCTTTCTAAGGAGTGGGACAAATGCTCCAGAGGGGTGGAAAAGTCTGGGAGTCACAATAATAACTATGAGCATCTTTGTGTATGTGTGTGTGTGCAAGCACGCGTACATGTACATGCATGTGCACATGCACAGGTGTGAGCACATGCAGGCACATGCACGTGCACGTACCAGTCCTAGGGATTGAACACAGAGTCTGGGTCCTGTCCATGAGCTTCTTTTTGATCAAAACTAGCACTCTATCACTTGAGCCACAGCTCCACTTCCAGCTTTTTTGGTTGGTAGGTTAGTGGAGATAAGAGTCTCATAGACTTTCCTGCCTAAACTGGCTTTGAACCTCAAACCTCAGATCTCAGCCTCCTTTTTTTGGGGGGGGCTTGAACTCTGGGGCCTGGGCCCTGTCCCTCAGATCTTCAGCTCAAGGAGAGCACTCTACTGCTTGAGCCACAGCATCATTTCTGGTTTTCTAGTGGATAATTGGAGATAAGAGTCTCACGAACTTTCCTGCCTGAGCTGGCTTTGAACCACACCCTCAGATCTCAGCCTCCTGAGTAGTTAGGATGACAGGCGTGAGCCACCAGCGCCCTGCTACGATCATCTTTTACTGTGAGTGGTAGAGGCTGTCATGGCCTTTCTCACATGTCTGTAAGCATTGACCATTGCTCTGCACACATAATTTTACTTCATCCCTTCTAAACCCTCTGGGCTTCTTACCTTGGACCTTTGGGGCCAGCCCTGAGCAGTCAGGGAGCTGAGATCTAAACATCTGCTTCCTCACTTTTTTTAAAATTTTATTTTAGTCAGTTGTGGGGCTTGAACTCTGGGCCTGGGCATGTTCCCTCAGCTCTTCTGCTCAAGGCAAGCACTCTACCACTTGAACCACAGTGCCATTTCTGGTTTTCAGGTGGTTTGTTGGAGATAAGAGTCTCACAGACTTTCCTGTCTGGGCTGGCTTTGAACCATGATCCTCAGATCTCAGCCTCCTGAGTAGCTAGATGACGGGTGTAAGCCACTGGCACCAGCTTCCTCACCTTTAGTTGTAATGATTTAAGGACATTGTCTGCTCTGTCTCCTGGAGGTACCCACTGTGCTTGAGCAGTCACCCTCCTAGCAACATAGCCTGAGATAGCCCCCTTCCTTCCTGTCTTACCCCCCACCACACACACACTCCCTGAACTCACTGGGATTGCCCACCAGTGAATGGCTTATGCCAGGAACTTCCTAGGAAGGAATTTACCCCTAGGCCCAGGCCTAGGCTTCTTCTGGCGAGTGGAGAACACACTATATGCTGTCCTGGCTGGGAGGTAGCACCCAGGACCATGCCCTTCTCCTCTCGCTGTCCCTCCCTTACATACATAGTAGGTGCTTAATAGAGTCTCTCCCTCCTCAAATTGCCCAGAATGGCAAAACCTTTTCTTTCTTGCCGCCCTTAGGCTTCTAGCCATTTCTGGTTCTCTTTGCTGAACACCTGCCAGGTGGCCTCCTCCTCTGGCAGTCCAGGGGTCCCTGGGGACTTCCTGATGAAAGGATGGGCCAGAGGTGACATATGGTCTGGCAGATGGATGTCTGGGTTCCTCTGGGGTAAATAACAAGCGCACTTGTTTCTATGCACTGACCCAGGCTGGCTCAGACGTCTATTGGTGGTCCCCACAGACTGCAGGCTGTTGCCCTATGGACAAAGCTGGGCCTCAGAGGGCAGGGGGTACTTTCCCAGGCCCCTCAGCCAGCAGTATGAGATTCAGGTCTGACTAAGACCTCAGGAGAGTGGAAGATTTGGATCAATGAAGAACAGGCCTTTCCTCTTCTTAGCTGGAAGGTACCTGGTGGCCACTATAATGTATTAGGAGTTGCCCAATTAAATTGTATGTGTGTGTGTGTGTGAGAGAGAGAGAGAGAGAGAGAGAGAGAGAGTGAGAAAGAGAGAGAGAGAGAGAGAGAGAGAGAGAGAGAGAGAGAGAGAGAGAGAGAGAGAGAGAGAGAGAGAGAGAGAGGATCCTGGGACTTGAACTCAGTGCCCGGATGCTCTCTCTGAGTTTTTGTGCTATGCCATTTGAGTCACAGCTCTACTTCTGGCTTTTTGATACTTAGAGATAAGAATCTTACTGAATTTCCTGCCCTGGCTGGCTTTGAATCTCAATCCTCAGACTTCAGCTTCTTGAGTAGCTAGAATTACAGGCATGAGCCACCCGTGGTCAGACCAATATGAGTCTGATCCAATATGTTATTCCCACACATTCTACCATACTACTCCCTTCTCTCCCCCTCCCCCTTCTGAGCTCAATGCTCACATCTGAAGAAAGCTTGTCCCACAAATTTCAGGCTCAGGGCTTCCTTTGGAATGGTGGATGGGGAAAACCAATGGTAAACATCTACTCTATGTGATAGCATATATTCAGTGCCTTCTGTGTAATTCAGTATAGGTTATCTCAGAGGCAGGGTTGAATAGCCCCACTGGACAGATGAGAAGAGCAACACCCCTGCGTGTTGACTGTTAAGGTCACTGGGCAAGTTGGAGGCTAACCTGGGAGTGATCCCCGACCCTGGAACTCAGGTCCTGTCTCCACTACCCAATTTCCTTCCAGGCCCAAGCTGCTTCCCTTCCTTCTACACTGTGGCCAGTACAGATCTCAGAATGTGTCAGCCTAGTGACACTAGATCAGCCACCTTAGCGTGAAGTGAAGGAAGCACCTAGAGATCAGCTTACTAATTCGAGGGCCGATGAATTATTCACACCACCATTAACTTGGAGGCCCTTCTAGCCTCACCTCTCCTTCTCTGACTCAGACCCTTTGCTCCTGGCTCCCCTGAGCTCAGTAGCCCTGTGCAGGCCCCTCGTGAGAAGATGCTGGCGGAGTGGGGGTCTTGCCTGCTGTTAGCAGTGGTACTGCTCCATCCAGGTCCCAGGGCCCAAGCCACGAAAGGTAGGAGCTATGGGATCATGGAGGGTGGGTGGAGAGAAGAAGGTGGAGCCTGGGTTTATTCTCTGGGAAGTCAGAATGCTTGGATGGCAGGCAAACCTTAATGCTCTTAGTTTCTAGCCACCAGGCCTTCCTTAGAGGACACTGGGGGTCAATGTGTCTGGCTAGGGTCTAGTGGACAAGGTCTTCATTTGTGCTGGACCTGAGGACTTCTGTGCTGACTATCATGGTGCATCTTGTCCTGTGGGCAGGCTAGGGGGTAGGGGGGGAGGGGAGACGGCAGTGGAGGATAGGCAAGGACACAGTGCCCCTTTATTCTCATGTCAGAAAGACAGAAATCAGACGCCATTCCTGGTCCTGGCCCCTGCCTGAGGAGCCCAGAAAGGGATGGTGCCTGCTCCCCCAACTCCACAGGTCTTCCAAGGAACCCTTCTCACCATTGAAGTATCACCTCCTCTGGGAAGCTCATCCCTTCCCCCATATAGTAAGATGGTTTCCCTCCCTCTAGAGCCCAGAGCCCCTGGGAGGCAGAGCACTGGTGTGTGGCTTTGTCCCAGCTGCCTGGCCCTCCTCAGCCCCACCTTCTCTCTGTGCTCCCCAGGGAAGGTTCCTGTCAGAATCAGCGCAGATCTTGAGCAAGGCACGTGCCTGGCCAGTGTGTCTTTCTTCCAGGGATGTTATTCAAGTGTGTGCTTCAGGATGCTTCAGAACCTGCTCTGGATAAGCTTCAACACAAAAGGAAAAGGCATTGGCTCTGTAACCAAGCAGGAGACAGGGATGGAGCTGAGCCCGGGTACAGCAGCCTAGGCTCCATTGGCCTCAGGGCCATTTCCACTCTTCACATGATTCTTGCCTTCTGCCAGTGTGATTTTTTTCCAGGGCTCCAACCTCCAGCCTAAAGCAGTGTGCTGTTCCCTGGAGAGAGAGCACCTGAGGCGGATAGAGGGGTGCAGAAGGCTTCGTGGAGCACAACTTTAGCCTAGCCTGGAACACACGCACACTTCACACGCACACTCCACAGGCTAGTCACTGGGGAAGGGAGGCAGGATTACCTGGCTAAGGTCATGTGCCTGCCCTCCAAGAAAGAAAGGAGAACATGAAGAAGGAGGGAGGGAGTACTGTAGAAAACAGGGGCCTGTGGTTGCAAGAGGTGGAAGAGGCACTAGTAGACCAAAGCAAATGATGTCAGACAAAAGCTCCCTTTCTGGGATGTTTTTCTCATCTGTGAAATGGAGTTCTTAACAGCTGCCCTGCTTGTTTCCCATATAGGGCTGCAGTGAGGACTGTTATGAGTTCATTCGCTCATGCGTGCAGTCCGCAATACACAATGAACACCTGCTTTATGTATGCCACAGCTTGTGTTATATCAGGATAAAAAACGACAGTGATCCTTGATCTGAGAGTGTACATATTTATGGAAGAAAAACAGAAAGGCTAGGTGCTGGTAGCTCATGCCTGTAATCCTACCTACTCAGGAGGCTGAGATCTGAGGATCATGGTTCAAAGCGAGTCCAGGTAAACAAGTCCATGAGACTCTTATCTCCAGTTAACCACTAGAAAACTAGAAGTGGAGCTGTTGTTCAAAGTCATAGAGTGCAAGCCTTGAACAAAAGAACTCAAGGACAGCACCCAGGACTTTAGTTCAAGCCCCACAATCACCACCACCAACAACAAAAAAAAGAGGAGCCAAATAAACAAGTAAAATCAGCAGTATGCTACTGGTGTGAATACTATGGGGAAAATACTGCAATAAAGAGAAAGAAGGGTGTAGGGAGGGGAGAAGAAAGAGAAAGAGAAGAGGGGAGGAGGAAGGGAAGAAGGAAGAAGAGGATTGTAGTAGAAACACATCAAGCATATAAAATCTCATGAAATAATGGTGTCTCCTGCCTGTAACCCTGAATACTTGGGAGGCATAAGAAAGCGGATCAAAGTCCAAGACTGGGCAAAAATGAGAGACCGTATGTGAAAAATAACTAAAGCCAAAAATTGGCTGAAAGTGTGGCTTGAGTGTCTGCCTAGCTAGCACCAGACTGCGTTTGAATCTCAGTACTGCAAAACAAATGAAAGACCCTCATGAATTTACAATGCAATTCAAAAGAAATTAAGAAAAATACTTATTGGCTTTGTGTGTGTGTGTGTGTGTGTGTGTGTGTGTGTGTGTGTGTGTGTGTGTGTGTGTGTGTGTGTGTGTGTGTGTGTGTGTGTGTGTCTGGGACACTACTTCTTTTTTTTAATTGGTAAGTAGAAAGGGCAAGAAATGAGACATTTACTTTGTCATCATTATAGGACTAGATTTCTCAAAAGCTAGCGAGGGAACATTGTTATTTATAGAAGACTACAGAAAAAAATACCATTAGAAAATCAGACGTTTGCAAACCACCATGGGATATTGGCTCTAGTCGTATAGTTCTTTTTTTTCCAGCTAGAGTTTTATACTTATGAATCTCAGTCCTTCTAATTATGCTTCCCAAATATCTGGTATGACTGGTACATGCCACCACACCTCATTTTTTATTGGTTGAGAGAATCTCATGGAACTTTTTACCTGGGTTAGCTTCAAACTGCTATCTTAACCGCATTGTTCCTTACTGATGTCCAACTTGTATTTTCTTTAGCCTTCAAGTGGGTTCCTGTGTCTTCTGACAAAAATCCCAGCAGTCCTTGGGAGTGTCTTTCCTATTTAGCACGATAAGTGTGTTGAAGTGCATTTTGTGTATTTCCAGTGCTGGAGACCTGGTTACCAGCCAGTTCTCTATGGAGCCCCAGTTCAGTTGGGCACAATAATCTGAATCTCAAGCCTAGGGATATAACGCATAACTGCAATATTATTGCTCCTGAGCTTGTTTAATAAACAATGTTTTAAAGCAATAAAACTAAATCTATGACATAGTAGTATACACAAGTGATTCTAGTACTCAGGAGAGTGAAACAGGAGAATCTTGAATTTGAAACCAGTCTTAGCAACATAGTTACATAGTTATATCCTGTTTAAACCAAAACAAGGAGGGAAGGAAGGAAAGGAAGGGAACAAGGGATGGAGAAAATATCAATTCATATTGATATTTCAACTCATGTCAAGAATCAAGAGTTTAAAATTTACCTGATATATATGTTTTCTTGTTATGTATAGTTCAGGCTGGGCTTTAACTCACTGGGTCCCCCTGACCCTATGCAACCATGCCATACATACATACATACACACACACATACACACACACATACATACACACACACATACATGCATGCATGCATATGTATGTATGTATATGTATACACACATAATTTTTATTTTTTGCCGATCCTGGGGACTTAAACTCTGGGCCTGGGCACTGTCTCTGAGCCTCTTTGGCTCAAGTTTAGTGCTCTACCACTTGAGCCACGGGGCCACTTCTGTATTTTTCTAAGTCATTTATTGGAGATAAGAGTCTTTGTTGCCAGAGCTGGCTTCAAACCATGACCCTCATATCTCAGCCTCCTGGGTAGCTAGGACTATAGGCATGAGCTACCACAGCCCAACTGTAGTAATATTTTTTTCGTCTCTCATTTCACACTGAACATCTTAGTTTCAATTGATATGAACATATTTCTTTGCTTTAATCCATATGTGTAATATTTATAAATAATCAATACTTAATATTGTTTCTAAGAGTAAGACTACTGCACATAGTTAAAGATGTCTTTGTGGTTCATTTGTCCTTGAGATCTGTCCTACTAGAGATGTACTGTCAGAAGTCAGGATTCACGCTCATTCATAATCATTTTTCTCCATGTGACTGTGTCTCCAACTGATACATAACTCCACTGATTTGCTTCAGGTTGAGATTTTTAGGGATTCATTAAATTTTTTGATTTTACATGAATTATTTCATGTGGTTACAAAGTCAAAACTCTGAAGAATGCATTTAAAGAGGTCTGATAGTCAGACATGATTTCTTTCCTTGACAGAATTATTCTTATTAGTTTCCTTTCATTGTTTCCTTTTTAAAAATGTACATATTAGAATGCACTTTTAGCATGGTAATGGGTCGTGTACATGTTCACCAAGGGGAGTTGTTACCATTAATCTCTACACTTCTGGCTGTGTGTATCTAGGGGCCTGGCAGATGGTAATGTTTTATCTAGAATTTGAGGCACACCCTAGACTGTTAGGGTTTAAACATGAAGTACTTCCTGAAAGGCTCATGACTTCAGGGCTTGGTCCCCGATATAATATTGAGAGGTGGATGAGGCTTCTAAGAAGTGAGTGAATCATGAAGGCTCTGACCTAATCAATAGATTAACCCATTGGTGGACATAATTGAATGGCTTGTTGGAGGTTGTAGAAACTGTGGAAGATAGGAAATGATTGGAGGAATGGTCAGTATGGGTGAAGACTATACTTTGTCCTTGGCACCTTCCTTCTTCATTCTCCTATTCTCCCTCCCTCTTCCCTTTCCCTTCCCTTTTTCTCCCCTCTCCTCCCTTCCCCTTCTCTCCTCTCTGCTTCCTGCTATCATGAGGTCACCAGCTCTGCTCCAACACACCCTCCCCACCATGACATGTTGCCTTTGGAGCCAAGAACCATAGACTAAAACCTCTGAAACTATGAGTCAAAATAAATCATTTCTCTTTCATGTTTTCTGTCTCAGGTATTTTGTTACAGCACCAAGAAGTGCCGGACACACTAACCCTTCTTTAGTCCCTCTTTGCCTTGTTCTCTGTGGTACCTGTCACTTTTCCAGATGTTCTTCATTTCACTTGTCTGTTCTCTTCCGGCAGTGACCCTAGCATTTAGAATGATGTCTAGTATTCAAACAATATTTGTTGAATGGAGCAAAGAACGCTTCAATATCCAGTATTTGAAGGACATGCAAATACATGGATATGTGAATCGACTTGGTGGCTAATGATCCAGCTTCGCCATATATATATATATATATATATATATATATATATATATATATATATATATATATATATATATATATATATATATATATATATATATATATATCCAAAACCCCTGCCGACTGCAGCCATCCTTCTCTTGCCCCAGGTGTCAAATGTGGAGGTGTACTCTCAGCACCTTCTGGAAACTTCTCCAGCCCCAACTTCCCAAGACTATACCCTTACAACACAGAGTGCAGCTGGCTGATTGTGGTGGCTGAGGGATCCTCTGTGCTGCTCACCTTTCATGCCTTTGACCTGGAGTACCATGACACCTGCGGCTTCGACTTCCTGGAGATCTACAACGGGGCCTCTGGAGACAAGGGCAACCTGCTGGGGAGGTTCTGCGGCCAGGTGCCCCCACCGCCCTTCTCCTCCTCCTGGCATGTCATGTCCATCATCTTCCACTCAGACAAGCATGTGGCCAGCCATGGCTTTTCTGCAGCTTACCAGAAAGGTGAGTGGGGTCTCAGCAGCAGAGAAGCTGGCCCTGGGCTGGAGGTGGGCGAGGGCAGCGGCTCAGGTTAGACCTGTAGGTAGCATCTTAGCAAAGACTGCTCTGTGACCTTGGATGGGCCTGCTCTCCTGCACAGCAAGGGAGAGGTAGAGTCTTTGGTGCTCATGGCAGATATAGTCTTGGTGACTATCGGCCCTGCTGCCATGAACACTCCAACTCCTCCTCCAGGAGTCCCTGGTCCCCAGAGGCTCTGGCTGTACTTGGAGTCCAGGCTCATCATGGCCTTCTATCTGCCCTGATGATTCTTATCCTGTGGTGTGGCATCAAGCCACCGAAGGGTCCAGACCTCCTCTCTGCACTCAAGGCCAAGACCAAAAGTCTTAGTCATGCCAGCCCAAGCAAGGGCTCCTGATCCACAGGGTGCACCTGCAATAACCCCAGGACTCGGTGAGACACCCAGTCCATGTCAAAAGTAGAGGTTCAGGAAGTGGCGCTGTAGCTCAAAGTGGTAGAGCACTAGCCTTGAGCTGAAGAGCTGAGGGACAGCACCCAGACCCAGAGTTCAAGGCCCATCACCGACCAAAAAAACAAAAGCAGAAACAAAAACAAAAGAAAACAAAAGGAGAGGCTCCGAATTGTGGGATATTAGTACAAGAATGGTGGTGGGCCGATCAAATCAGAGTTTGGAAATTTTAGTCCCTTGGATATTTTAGAATATTATGATATCCAAATCACAGTGCCATGTGCCATGTTCTCCAACATCTTATTAGATAAGAAAACCCTTCTATTTAATGGAACTGTCTATTAATCCCTAGTGTGTAAAAAAAAAGGCAAAGGCAGCATTTTTGTAGCATGTATTTATTTGATAATAAACCAATCATTGAAAAACACACGACTAATGATGGTCTCCAGGGACCCAAACTATGGCATGTAAAACTCATGACCATGGCTGTCTTTGAACTGTTAAGAGATAGTTTGAAGTATAACATAAGAATAACCTTTTAGCCAGGCTCCCTGGACCACTGGGGAGTCCCCGAGATTGTTTGGAAGCCTTTACTAAGCCTTTACTAAGGTTGGTGGTGTCAGAGCATCTCTAAGACTGTCTCTTACACTCTTACTTTACAAACAGTAATTCTGAGACCAGAGAAGGAATTTACCTTCCCAAGATCACACAGCATGAGGACAAGAATCAAGACCTCTAATGCCCAAGATTCTGAAGTCTTAGGAATAGTGCCCCAACTTGCCACCCCCCCACCCCCGGCCTTGCTTCAGCAAGACACAGCCTTCACCATCACCTGCCCATCTTCTCAGCTCTACACCAGTCAGACCCTAGTACATTATGATTTCTAATGCATAGATAAGGCTCAGAGAGGCTGGGTTGCTTTCCCAGAAGGCAGAGCTGAGAGACCACTCATCTTCAGATCTTCCTCTACGTCACAGTTTCCTCATCAATTAGGGAGATTTGATCTAATTCCTAGACTCAGGGACTTTGAGCCCTGGTCTGGTGGGAGCGGATGATGAGGTCACAAGGGTCTCTTGCACACATACACACAACTTGACCAGTTTTCTTCCTGCGGAGTGACTCTGGGCCTTCTACTTCACTGTTACCCTGCCAATCTCCACCTCTCTGTCCCTCAGCCTGGAATCTAGGAAGGCAGTGCATAAATGACCTGGCTCTCTCATTTCTGGGGCCACATGACTCAGGTCTGTGCTTTGCCCCAGCCCCAGAATTCCCTACTGGAGTTCAATAGTGAGATCAACATACCTTCTGTCCCTGTCTTGCGACTTCATTTCCCTATGGCTCGGTCTTCTCAAGATAATGGGAGAAGGCCAGGATATATCCCTGGTGGGACCTGTGGGAAGATTACAAAGATGGCGTGCTGGAGCTGTGCCTGCCACAAGAGCTCTGGGAGCCAGAGGAAGGAAGGGCATGTCAAGAACGGCTTCCTTGCAGATGTGTGCGGTGGCGTCCTGACTGGCCTGTCGGGGGTGCTCACCAGCCCTGAGTACCCCAACAACTACCCCAACAATGTAGAATGTCACTGGGTGATCCACGCGTCGGGACCCGCCGCCGTCAAGTTGGTGTTCATGGACTTCCAGGTGGAAGGCAGCGAGCAGTGCACCTACGACTATGTGGCAGTGCTCGGGGCTCCTGGACCCGCCCACGGGCACCACTACTGTGGCAGCACCAGACCCCCCACCCTCACATCATTGGGCCACGAACTGCAAGTGGTCTTCAAGTCAGACTTCAACATTGGAGGCCGGGGATTCAAGGCCTACTACTTCTCAGGTAGGAGGGGCTCAGTCCCACCCACCCATCACCCCTGTGCTGAAGAATCCTGCCTCCCTGGTATGCTTGGAAAGGGGAAGATCAGTCCTTCCTAATCCTTAGGAACATAGGGTTTCTGTACTCTAAAATGTTCCAGCATTTCCTTCCTAGCCAAGACCAAAGTATAAGCTCATTACTTCTTTTGTAAGTCCCTTCTTGTGCTCCTCAGAGAAGCTTCTGTACACTGTGACCTAATACTTGTGCAATTAATTAATTAGGTCTACGATTTATGTTTACACAAAGGAGCAGATGGACCTTTGGAATGTTCATAGTTGGGGCGAAGGATAAGACAATGATGACTTGTAAGAGTCTTGGGGGATATCCAGAAGGAGGAAAGAATTGAACAGTGCTTGAAGGAATTAGGCAGAGGTAAAAGAAAGGGAAAGGTCTTCCAAGCAGATGGGACAGCTTGTATAAGAGGGTGGAGGACAGAGTATTTGGGGTGCTGACAGCCTTGGGAGGTGTTTAGTAGGACTCGAATGTAGAAAGTGGACAATATGTTCTTAGTTGCTGTGACAAAGTACTGGGCACAAATTACAAGGCGGAAAGACTTATTTTGGCTTAGTTTCAGCAGTCAGTCCATGATGGGTTGGCCTGGTGTCTTTGGGCCTGTGGTGAGGCAGTGCGTCATGGCAGGGAGTGCAGGGTGGAGTGAAGCTGCTCACCTCATGGCAGCCAGGAAGCAAAGGAAAGAGACAGACAAGGATCCACGTCCAATCTCTCCTCTAGACCTCGCCCCCTCTTTTCTTGTAGGTCCCACCTGTTATATAGGATCCACTGCCTTCCAAGAACACCGTGGGCTGGGACCAAGTCTTTACTAGTTGGGAGTTGTGCGGGGGGGAGTGGTACTTACCCAAACCACAGCAATGTAGCATCAGGGAAGAGAGGCAAGACCCTGTCATGAACTCCCTTGTCTGTCTAGCCAGGGAGTTTGGGCTTCATCTTGAGGACAAGTATCAGGTATGACTACTAAGTTCCTAACAAGCCAGCATTCTTCCAGAGTTCCAGCTCAGGTTTGAACCATGCTTCAAACCAGGCTTGCTGACCATGGGGCTACATCCACCCGTAGTGATAGGACCCACGGCACCTGCTGTCGGAGCTATAGGGCTGCAGAGGGTGGCTCCCACTCTCCTCCCATTGTTCCTTCCCCTCACTCTCAGGAGAATGCCAGGAGGTGTACACAGCTGTGCGCGGCAACTTCTCTAGCCCACAGTACCCGGGCTCCTACCCCAACAACATCCGCTGCCATTGGACCATCCGCCTGCCTCCTGGCTACCGAGTCAAGGTATTCTTCCTGGATGTGGACCTGGAGGAACCCAACAGCTTGACCAGGACCTGTGACTTTGACCATCTGGCGGCCTTTGATGGAGACAGTGAAGAGGCAGCGCCGCTGGGGAATTGGTGTGGTCGCCACCTGCCACCCCCCATCACCTCCAGCCACAACCAGCTCCTGCTTCTGCTACACACAGACCGCAGCACCACCGGCAGAGGCTTCTCTGTGGCCTACATTGGAGGTCAGCTGGGGGGGGGGATGGGGGAAGGGAAGAAGCCAAGTGGGGAAGAAATTGGATCAGAGTTGGAGCACAAGGGTTCTGCCACAGAGAGGGATCGCAAAGGTCAGGTTAGCATGGTCTTGAAGATCCTAGGAGAGCGCAGTGGTACTGCCAACTGAGGAAAGGAGGAGGAAACCTTGGTGGGGAAGGTCAGGAAATGATGGTGGGATGCAGGAAGGGGGGTAGAATGAGGCTTCATCCTGGGGGTGGGGGGAGCACAGTGAGAGCCTGGTGCCCTCCAGGCTGGCCCTGTGGCACAGCTGGCTCATCCCGTCTGCTCTCCACGCTTAGGTTTTTCCATTTATAAGATGAGGACACAAGTCAGAGGGTTTTAGACACTGTCCTGCCTCTGTTAGACTTACTTTCAGGCTCCAAGCCTCTCCCAGCTCCGTGTGATTTAAAAGAAGCTTCACCTCCTTTCAGTGCCTCTGGTGAACTGAGGTAGAAGTGACTCGAATCCTGGCTCTGGTTCCAGGGGCTTTGGAACAGGACCCCCCACCCCCTCCTCCCCCTCCCCAGGTCCCTGTGGGAGTCCAGGGTCAGACAGGGCACTTGAGCTGGGCCAGGCTCCAGATGGGGCCCAGGCTGCAGGCCGCCTCCCCATGGGGAGGGCAGCCACGGCATCAATCAGGGGTGACACACAGTTCAGCGCCACCGCGATCATCGTGGGAGACGGCGGGCTCATAAATCCCAGCCTGCCCAGACACTAGAGGCTGAAATATGTCTGAGGCATTTCCCGGAGAGGGGGCTGAGGGGTCTGGGCCTCTGCCTGCCAGATTTCTCTCCTTTTCCTCCCACCAGCTACCGCCAGCCGTTCCCCTGCCCCCCTGTACACACAGGCCTGCACACACACACACACACACACACACACACTCAGCAAACCCGACACTTAGTCACACTCATATATCTTGCTGGTGACAGAGTGTACAGGCGACTGCCAAATAGTTGGGAGAGACCGTGAACTTGGGAATCCTGTAGCCTTTGAGTCTACAGGACTCAGCCACTGTAAAATAAATAAATAAATAAAATAAAAAGTTCACTACTCAGAGATTCACTTTGCAAAACTAAAACAAGCTTAATTGTCCATTCCACTGGACCCTCTCAGGGAGAGGTGTGGGCTTCCTACCTCACACTCTTCAAAACTGTACCTCTCCTTCCCCTCAACCCATTGTGCTCTTCCTGTCTTCCATCTGCTTGATTTTCCTTCAGAGCATTCTATAGGTTCATGTACTTTACATAAAATCCCTTCCAGTCACTTACAGCATAAGCTCTAAAGGGCAGCGATTGTTTGCTTTCTTTTCATCTCTATATTAGTGATACTTAGAATAACACACTGAGCCACCTTCCCAGCCCCTCAATAATATTTGTTAAATGTCTAAATGAATGACTGAATGTATTGCAGGGCACCAGGGTAGCTTTTTGTCAGTCCTGGGGCTTAAACTGAGGGGCTAGGCATTGCCCCTGAGCTTTTTTTTTGCTCAAGACTAGCACTCTACCACTTTGAGGCTTAACTCCACTTCCAGTTTTTAGGTGATTAATTGAAGATAAGAGTCTCATAGCCTGGGGCTGGGAAGTTGGCTCAGTGGTAGAGCGCTTGCCTTGCATGCCTGAGGCCCTGGGTTCGATTCCTCAGCACCACATAAGCAAAAAGAAAAAAGCCGGAAGTGGCGCTGTGGCTCAAGTGGTAAAGCACTAGCCTTGAGCTGAAGAGCTGAGGGACAGTGCTCAGGCCCAGAGTTCAGGCCCCACAACCGGTAAAAAAATAATAAAAAAATAAAAAAAAAAGAGTCTCATAGCCTTGGGGCTGGGAAGGTGGCTCAGTAGTAGAGCGCTTGCCTTGCATGCCTGAGGCCCTGGGTTCGATTCCTCAGCACCACATAAGCAGAAAAAAAAGCCGGAAGTGGCATTGTGGCTCAAGTGGTAGAGTGCTAGCCTTGAGCTGAAGAGCTGAGGGACAGCGCCCAGGCCCAGAGTTCAGGACCACAACGGGAACCCCCCCGCAAGAGTCTCATAGCCTTTCTGCCTGAGATGGCTTTGAACCATGATCCCCATATCTCAGCCACCTGAGTAGCTAAGATTACATGTGTGAGCCATCCGTGCCTGGCCAAGGGTAGCTTTTATTCATTCATTCATTCATTTTTGTGCCAATAGTGGGGCTTGAACTCAGAGCTTCATGCTTTTTTACCCAAAGCAGGGCTCTACTACTTGAGCCACTTCTCTACTTCCAGGATTTTCCTGATTAATTGGAGATAAGAGTCTCACAGATTTGTCTGCCTGGGCTGGCTTTGAACCATGTTCCTCAGATCTCAGCTTCCTGAGTAGCTAGGATGACAGGTGTAAGCCACCAGTGCCCATCAAGTAGCCTTTATTATACACAGTCAATCATTCCTTTAGTGTTCAGGACTGCCAAACTCATGCTGGGCTTAGAGAAAATCAGACACACTGTGTTGTGCACAGTCCCAAAGAGTTTACAATAGGAGTCATGCATGCAAAATATCCCCTAGTATGCTCTGGAGGATTCTGTAAGAGCTTTTTGTACTTTGGGTGTTGGTTTTTCCATCTACTTCCCTTGGTGGGGCTTGGGGACATGAGATCAGTCTGCCTGTCCCTAACATCTCCCTCCGGCTTCCCCCTCCTGCTCCCAGTGGTGCCCATGAACGTGAGCTGCTCCCGCACAGACTTCCAGATCCTGATCTCAGCACAGGCACTGGCCCCACTGGAGCGGACCAAGATTTACCTGGGCAGCCGGAGCTGTGCTGCCCAAGAAGTCGGCAGCAACTTCCGGATCCAGGCCCGCTTTGACACCTGCGGCACTGAGTCTCAGGTAGGGGTGGGGAAGATGGAAGGAGGGCAGGCAGGAGGGAGGGCCTCGGAGCCAAGCTAAAAGGTATCTACCATTCTCCAGCTTCTCCTTCTGGTAGTAGTGACTGCACAAGCCTGGATACAGCTCACTCGGTCCTTCTAGGCTCTTGTTCACCTTGAGGTCTTTCTCTGTGTAGCCTCAGCATAGCAGATAATTCAAAGAAAGAAGTTAGGAGAAGGGACCTGGCAGGCAGCCCAGCAAGAGCCCACAGTGCTCACTGACCACTCTTCTAAAAAGGTCCTGGTAAGCCAGGCACCAGTGGCTCACGCCTGTAACCTTAGCTATTCAGGAGGCTGAGATCTGAGGATCTCGGTTCAAAGCCTGCCCGGGCAGAAAAGTCTGTGAGACTCTTATCTCCAATTTTCTACCAGAAAACCAGAAGTGGTGCTGTGGCTCAACTGGTAGAGCGCTAGCCTTGAGCTGAAGAGCTGAGGGACAGCGCCCAGGCCCAGAGTTCAAGCCCCACAACCGTCAAAGAAAAAAAAACGGTCCTGGTGGTAACCATTACTCAAGTTCCTTGCTCTTCCTCCCCTCCCCTCCCTCCTCTCCCTCAGGGACACCAAAGTCCTCCTCCCTTTAATATACAGACTCATCCAGCCCTGCTCTTCACCCCCACCCCTCCCCAAGCTAGCAATCCAAATCCATCCAAGGGTTCCACAAACGAAAGTGTTTTTCAAGTAACAGGGTCACCCTCTCTCTGAAGGCTGCAAAGCTCACAAATAAAATTTGTCTACCATCCTTAGATTTGGAGGAGTCTGTGAACGGAGGCTTGGGGCTCTCAGAGAATACTGGGCAGTGGCCTGGCACCCTGGAAGTTTAGACTGTGTGAAAGAGAGCAGGAAGGGAGGTGGGCACAGAAGGAAGCATGGCTCACCTCTATTGGAGATACACTCCAGTGTTGGCATCTGGGGACCTGCAGCCTGGCTTGGCAGATACGATGTTCTTTCCAGTGAACCACTCCTTGCCCTTCACCGCTAGCTATGTGCCTCTTGCCCCTCCAGTTCTTCCCCCTGCCTCCTCTAGCCTTCTTTCAGCAACTATCTTTTGGGCTTTAGAAGTAGAATCCTGGCATTCTGTACTCACCCCACTCCATGCCCTGAATCCCAAGGGGTTTTCTTGGGGACAGAAGCACATTTCATCAAATTAGGGGATGACGAAGACAAAGGATTCCCAGAGACTCATGAGGTCCTGGAACCAAGGACTTAGGGATATAGTCTCAGAGCTCCCCCTCAATCCAAGGCTCAGAACCACAGAACTGATGAGTTAATACCTAGTAATATGGAGCATGAGGATCTTAGACTCAGATGCTTAGTGTAACCTGCAAAAGTCCTAGACCCTGAGGCCCAATCTATATAGAATTGCTGTCAAGGAGACTCAGCTAGCCAAATGCAATAAAAAATATCAAGGCTAACCTTTCGTGCACCCCTCTGTGACAACGTTAGAGACTAACCCTCCCAATTCCTTTCCTTTGCCACTCATGAAAGCCCCCCGCCTCCTACTCCTAGTCTCTAGGGTTACCCTCCATCCTTTGTGGCTCAGAGTGACCCCACACACACAGTGGTCTTCTTGCAGTCTCAGGTCCTGTCCTGCTTTGCTCATGTCCTGATTCTGTAACCCCCAAACTCATGTCACAAACTCCTCTCAGGGCTAAGGGAGGCTGACAGATTGAGGACACCGAAAGCTCCTTTAGAGACTAGAGATCTAGAACCTTCAGAAAGCCAAAGGTGGAAGAGGTCCCTAATCTGCCAAGTTGCTTGTAACATTCTTTCAGTCCTTCTAAGGGTCCAGGCCAGAATCCTATGGCGTGGCAGCTCCTGTGACTTAACGAGTTGCAGAAGCCCGACTCACCGGGGTCCTCCCTCCATCCACACGCAAGGCAAGCTGGGTGGCCTGAGCAGTAGTGGCAGTGGAGGATCTGGAGTGGGAAAGGAGAATTGTTCTACCTTACAAACCACACCAGAATGGCCTCTTGTGCCCTGGTCCACATGTCCTTCTAGCTCAAGGCCACCCAACTCCTAACTCTTTCATCCACAATGTGCTCTTTAATAACTCTTCCCATCTGGCTTTTTAATAGCTCTTCCCAACTTGAGGGTACCATCCAGGAGGACAAGTGGTGTTAGGATAGAGACGCTGCTGCTCGCTAACTGGGAAGAAAAGGCTCCTAAAGGAAGCCCACGGTGCATGAGGGACAAAGCTACTGAGAGGCAGGAGATTTGCTTTTGGATCTCACTGTGGGCAAGTTATTGCCTGTGGGCCTCAGTAGTCACCTCTGCAAACCTTCCTAAAGTGGGGACTGACCATCTGCTCTTTGGTTGGGGTGAGATGTGACAGCAAACAACATAGTTAAAAGTGGGCAGGTCTAGGTCAGAATAACATCTCTTCCCTTTGGCCTCAGACAAGACCAGGCCTTAGTTTCCCCATTTGTAAAATGGGAGAATGCTAATGGCCCTAAATAAGACAGTTGTGAGAGTTAAATGAATTCCCACACTCAAAACACAGAGCCTGAAACATGACTCCCAGGTGTTAGCCATTATTGTTTACACTGCCATGGGCTCTGCCATCAGATGGGATGTTAGCCTTTTATAGATGGGGGTCTCTGTCTATAAGTGGGACCACCCACTCTCAAACTGTCCAATTTATAGATGCAACCTCCAAGACTCCGAGTCAATAGGAAGGAGTCCGTGGCTGGACCAGGCTTTGAATCTGGGCTAGGCGGGTGTGTGGGGGAACAGGCTCAGCCCAGGCTGCATCAGGTGTGAGTACATGCCCTGGTCCCCACAGAGAAGAAACAACACATCAGTGATCGTCAGCGTGTTGTACATTGACTTCTCGGCGGCCGGGCGGGAGGATGTACATGAGTATGAAGTCCGCTGTGAGCCCCGACGCAAGGAGGCTTCTGTCCACCTGCTGTCCGGCTCTGACTGGCTTGGGCCCTATGCTGCCACTGCTGAACACCTCCAGGAGGCGCCACCCGGGGATGAAGTGGAGGTGCTGGAGGGTCCAGTGACCATGGTCTCCCAGGACACCAGTGACATCGTCTTCCTGGGTCTTTGCATCCTGGCTGGAGTCCTCATGGTCATTGCCATTGTGGTCCTGATGCTGCTGTGAGCCGGCAGGGAGGAACGCCTGGCATCTGACATCCCTGGGAGGTGGCTTGGGTACTCACAACAGGGGCAGGATGGCATCTTGATGACTGACTCATAGGTGACCCTTGAGCAAGTCATGTCCCTCTCTGAGCCTCTGTTTCCTAGGGACCACCTCCACCCTGCTACCTTGCAGGACTGGTGGGAGGCTCAGAGAAGAGCATGACTGGGTAAGAGCTCTGTAACTGCAGTCCCCTGTGTATCAGAGTGCAATCACTGCTATTAATTTCAAAGATATGCTGCTGCAGAAAAGGATCCGCCCATATGTGTCACTGGTTACCATCTTGGACAGTGGCGATCAGTGCAGCCGATTGGGTGGGATTCACTTTGCATCATGTATGAATGCTTCACAAATTCTTACCTTATTTTCCCAATGATATCCCAAGTTTTCATTAGCAACAGGCTCAATATCCACCCAGGGACCTCCACCCTCCTGAATCGATCCAGATGCTGTGAAGATCTGTCTAAAGCAGGCCAGCTCTGGCCTCTGAATTCCAGGAATTGGGAGCAGAGCTGAAGCCCCATCTAGTGTTGTCATTTCATCCCCGGCCACATGATGTCACTGTTGAAGATCTGTCCTGTGCTTCCTGGTGGAGGCTGGTTCACAGATGGAGAGGTAGCCCTGCTGGGTCGGTCTCCCTAGAAACCACAGGTAGGCTCCACATGATCCTCAGAAATGAGGCTGTGGACAGGGGTTTCTCTCTCTCATGATGGAGTTTTTCCTTACATGTCTGTTTTTGGTTCATAGACTATTGAAGTTCCATGTATCTCTGTCATTGCCCAGATGTTGGGCTAAGGTAGAGCCCATCCATCCTTGCCCTGTGGCTCCTTGTGGCCCTGTGCCTTCTCTTGTCTTAGGGCTTCATTCAGTGTGGCTCCAGTCCACCCACAACACAGGGGGTGGAGGTTGAATCCTTTGAATTATTATGCAAACCCATCAACCCTTCTCTGAAGCTCTCCTTGATACCAAGAGGTGGAACAATCTTGTTAATGAAAAATAAACAAAAAAATCCATTTATAATACACCACTTTCCATGCTCACCTTTATATTTGCATAATGATCACTCAAGTAGTCCTTGTATAATAATAGAAATCTCCAAAGTGACCCTGCTGACCACTGGTATCAAGTTAAAAAAAAAAAAAAAAAGGAAACCCAATTACAGTGCATTCAACAACCAACAAGCGTCCCCAGGGCTCCAGATTTCGTGTCTGTGGTTGTGAGTCTCCAGGACACAGCAACACATAAGTCACCTGAGAGCCCTGCCTTAGTGATCTGAGTGTTGCAGAGCTGAAGTAAGGAGGGAGGGGGTAGGCAAGTTGGGAATGTGAAAAAAAGATGAGAAAGTAAGAAATGAATTAAGCACGAGAGAAAGAGTTGACTGGACATTAAGCACTGAACTGGGTTCAAGTTTGCATTTTCCATGAGCCTGGACAAGTCATTTTGATTCTGTGAACCTCAGTTTCCCCATCTGCCAATATTACTATGGTTTCTGTCTTGCTGTGAGGACGTAATACAATGAACTAGGAAAGTACATTGAAGTAGACGTGCCAGCAGTCGAGTTCTGAACCCACTCTGGGGTGTATGAGGCCCAGGCCCCATCCTCCCTCCTGCTCCCCTTGCCTTCTTGCTCTGTCTCTGACCTGGGTGCCTTCACCAGGGTATTTACAAATACCTCACAGACACCTTGGGTCTTAGTTTCCCTGTCTGAAGATGACCAGACATCCTGTGAGAAAGCTCTGGATGCAGCCTAAGCTTTATCTTTGTCAGCCTATAGTGGTGGGGAGGAGAGAACAGCCCGACATAGGCCAAGCCTGATCTCAAAGTTTTGTGTGTGTGTGTGTGTGTGTGTGTGTGTGTGTGTGAGAGAGAGAGAGAGAGAGAGAGAGAGAGAGAGAGAGAGAGAGAGAGAGGCTACTATGCAGAGGCCAGGGACTCTAGCTCTGTAGCCAGGTCATGTAGGTCAAGCTGGGCCTCTAGCACTTGCCGACCATGTGACTTTGGGCAAGTCCACTCCTCTCAGCTTAGCTTTTTCACCTGGAAGGTGAGTAATAATGCTCACCTCAGCGGCTCATCATAAGAATTTGATGAGACAGTGCCAGACCGTGCCCAAAACAGGAAAGGATTCTGTGAATCTACGAATCTTCAAACCTCTGACTTAAAAAACAAAAAGTTCTAGGCCCAGTTTGCCACCATGTGATTTGGGAGGTAAGCCCATTTCCTTCACTGGCTTCAGCTTCCTTGTTTGCAAAACATACAAACATCATAATTACACATCCCGTGCATGGTAGATGCTTACAATACATCAACTCGCTTAAAGGCAGGTTGCAAGGTAGGCATCACTGCCTTATTTTACCATTGAGAAACTGAGGAGGGGAAAGTGCTGTGTTCAAGGTCATATGGTGCTGAAGTGTTGAAGCCAGGCTAGAGGACACAGACTCACCCAGATTAGGGGGAGCTGGGCATCGAATGAGAGCCCACTGGGCTCTCAGGGCAGCGCCCCAAGCCTTGCAGGACAGGAAGGCCTGGAATGGCAGAGGCATCTTCGAAGACTTTGAAGACGTGCCGGGAGCCTGCTATTCCCAGCCCTCCAGGCAGCCAGCACGCTGATTATCTGTGCGAGCTGCGGGAAATGACAGTCTTTATGACAGCGCAGTGTCTATTAGAACTGAAAGGGCTGAAATGATACCCATTAGCCAACACGCCTGGCTCTGGATGAGTGTGGGGCACTGCGGGCACAGCGTGGCCTGCCTGTTCATCTACTCACACGTAAGGGAGCATCCTTTCCAGAGAGGGGAGGCTCTCTCCCACACTTGGGCCTACCCTGAACATCTTTGTGTCCTGCTGCCAGCCTGTCCCTGGGGAGCTGGTGTCACTGGAGGGGGGAGCAGGCCATAGGCAAGTGGTTGCATTTGTCTTGGGGAAATACTCTCTGGTTGCAGGTCAAATACATCTGGATACACACACACACACACACGCACACACACACACACACACGTGTGTGTGTGTGTGCGTGTGTGTGTGTGTGTGTGTGTGGTTGCTTCTCTGACTCCGTGTGACCTTGGGAAAGGGGCTTAACCTCTTTGAGCTTCAGTTTCTTCATGTGTGGAATGGCAGTAGGAACAGTCTTTTCACAGGATCATTGTGAGAATGAAATGGGAGAGCAGCCGGAGAATGGCCCACGTGGGGCTTCAGTCCAGATGGGTTGAGGAGCCAGTGGTGGGTGGGCTTGCCCTGGGCAAGAGCTCCCCTGAGGAGTCCTCAGGTCAGAAGGGGTCTTGTAAGACAGTAAGTCCCCATCTATCTCCTCCAAGTCCATGGCTGCTCAGTCTTCCCCAGCCTCCACCCTTCCCTGCTGTCGTCCAATAGATCAAGGTCACCCACCCACCAAAGCAGCCCCTGGCTTGGTCTCCAGGTTGTCCCAAGGCCTCTGTCACACAGGACCCACCACGATCCCGGGGGCTCCCTGGTGTGGCTTGGTTTGCTCACAGCGTCCCTCTGAAACGATGTTAGATATTGCGTTGCTTGCTCTTGGTCTCCATACTCAGCACAGTGCCGGCTCCTGAGAGCCTCCTCGCCTTCTCCACCCCTGCAGGCTGCCCCGTGCACGTCAAGGAGCCTTTGTGTCTGGACATGGATAGAGGCAGGGATTCACTGCCGTTCCATTTGGTTCCTCCAGCCCCAAGGGTGGGGGGTTACCGAGTCCTGACACCACCCACCTACGACTATTCCTGAGTCCACACTGTGTCCTCCTCTGCCCTGGGAACCAGAATGGCTCAAACGTGATCCCCTCCCCTGTAAGCTTCCACTGCTTAAATAGAGACAGGTGCGCCAAGATGGATGCTGGAGGAAGCCGGTATCAGGGATTTGGAGAACACTGGGGTGAAGGAACAGCTTACAAAGGCTGTGGAGAGACCCCAGGGAGGGTACAGCCTCTAGAGCTAGTGATGGGGAGGGGTGGTGAGCAGAGGAAATGTGCACATCCTGGGATCACAGTAAACCTGGGGACCCTGGGCGGTGCCCAGAGGAGGTGATGGCAACACAGAGTTCTGAAAGGAAACACGGAGCAGTTAGGAGGGGTGGGAGGGAAGGAGAGGCGGGGGGGGGGGGGGGGGAGGAGGCGGGGGGGTGGGGAGAGGGGGTCTCAAGCAGTGGGTGCTGAGGATGGAGACTTGGGAAGTTCTGCCACTCCAAGATCACTTGGTAGTTCAATGAGGAGGGGATGGAGCAGAGGCGTGGTGGCCGGTGGGGACAGGACCTGGCAGCAGAATGCCCATACAGCATGACCACGGCTGGGGAGATCCAGGGTAGTCCTGCTATCCCTGGGTCTCCACTTGCTCCCCTTTGGAGGGTAGAGGTAACTCCCCAGATCATAAATCCAGCACACTGGCTGGGGAGAAGTCAAATGACCCACACTTGCCCACTGAACTGGACGCACACGGGTGTCACCTGACTTCATGGGACACCTTGTCCCTGTGGCAGGCACTCTGCTCCTCCTCCTTCCTGGGAGGTGAGTTTCCGTCTGATCGCCATGGGGGGTTATCAGGGTCTCCAACCCTTGGGATTCCCCTGGCAACTCTGTTGACCAGACCCCACCCACATCACCAGGGCAAGGGAGTTTCCCTGTCTTTGAAATCAAACACAAACAAACCCTAAACAGAAACTGGGCCACACCTGAATGCCAGGTAAATGCAGCTGAACCTGTGAGGCCTACACACTTTGTGGTTGGCTCACCTCCAGGTTGGAATTAACACTCAGTAAACGCGACCAGAGAGCAATAGTTTGCAACTCACTTTCCTCAGGTCTTCTGTCCTTTGAGCCTCCATTCCATCCTGAGGAGGGGTTGCTCATTCTACAAAGCAGGACACCGAGGCCTGAGGAGGCAAAGTCATGTGCTCAAGTTCACATGGGAAGTTGGTGACCTTCAGATAAGTCTAGGGCTAGATCCAAATGGCCTCAGGAGGTTGCACGTGCTGACCACACAACGGCTCTTCTTTCAGCAGTGTGGTGGCCAAAGAGCCATTTGGTGAGTGGGCTGGAGGAGGTACCACTGAGCTGACGTGCAGAAGGCATCAGGGAGAATGCAGTGGGGGTGTAGGGAGAGAGTTTCAGGGCAGGAGAAACAGCAAAGGTAGGTTGTCAAGTGGGCAGATCAGGAGCAAGGCAGGCTCCACTGGGGCTGGTACCCAGGTGCACGGGAGACCCTGGAGGTTGCCCCTCTCTTTCAGCAACCTTCCTCACCCTTCCTCTGTCTCCGAGCTACACTCAAAACATGCATTCGAGCAGGGGGTAGCACATGTCTGTAATCCCACCTTCCAGGAAGCTGACCATAGGTTCCTGGTCAGCCTGGGCTACATAGGAAGAACCTGTCTCAAATTAAAAACAACAACAGCTGGGCGCTGGTGGCTCACGCTTGTAATCCTAGCTACTCAGGAGGCTGAGCTCTGAGGATCACAGTTCAAAGCCAGTATGTGCAGGAAAGGCTGTGAGACTCTTATCTCCAATAAACCACCAGAAAACCGGAAGTGGTGTTCTGGCTCAAGTGGTAGAGTGCTAGCCTTGAGCTGAAGAGCTGAGGGATAGCGCCTAGGACCAGAGTTCAAGCCCCATGACCGACAAAAAAAAAAAAAAAAAGACACATGTTCTGCTTCACTGTTGGTTTTAGATCATTCTGGAAGAGCCTGGAGATCAAAGGCCCCAAACAAAACATGATTGTGCTCTCAGCCCCTAGTACTAAGGCCTGGCACAGTCAGAGTCAGCAAATGAATGAAATGAGCAGCCAGCTTCCAGTGGCATGAGCCACCTAGCTATCAGGAGGCTGAGATGAGAGGATTTGGGGCCAAAGCCAGTCCAGATAGTGAGGTCCATAAAACACCATCTCCAAAATAACCAGCAAAATGTAGGTCTGAAGGCATGGTTAAGTGGTAAAGCACTAGCTGAGCTAGCAAGCCCAGGAAGTTCGAGTCCCTAAGGACAAGCCACAATACCAGCACACAAGAAAGAATAGAGAGAGCAAGAGGAGGAGAAGAAAGAAAAGATTCTAGATGCCAGTGGCTCATGCCTGCAATCCTAGCTACTCAGGAGGCTCAGATCTGAGGATCAAGATCATGGTTTGAATCCAGCAAGACAGTAAATTCCATTATCTCCTATTAACCACTCCAAAACTGGGAGTGGTACTGTGGCTCACATGTTAGAATGCCAACCTTGAGCAAAAAACCTCAGAAACAGTGCTCAGGATCTGAGGCCCCAAGGCCAACAAAAAAAGAAGGAAAGAAAAGAAAAGGAAGGAAGATAGGAAGGAAGGAAAGAAGGAAGGAAGGAAAGAAGGAAGGAAGGAAGGAAGGAAGGATGGAACTGAGGATGTGGTGGCAGTTGGATGTATAAACTAGCACTGAAATTCACCCAGGAGCTGAAGGCTACCCAAAAGCTATCCAGTAGCTTCTGAGTTAGGACTGCTGGACTCTCTAGCCCAGCCCATTTCTCTCTAGGCTCCTCCAAGTCTCCTTGAAGTGCTAAAGAGGATAACCAGTGTCAGGGATCTGGGGAGGGACCAGAGAGGGAAAAACCCTGTTATGGTCACACATGTAGGTGCAAAGAAGCTAGAACCAAGGCTGTGGTGCAAATGGGGCACCAGAGTGCATTTCTAGCCCACGCTGGACTTGTGGCTGTTGGACAGTGGCCTGGAAGTTTAAGTAAACCCTGCCTGGGCTCTGCCTCCCCTGAAGCTCAACTTTATAGCAGAAGGGGCCCAGGAAAGCACGCCAATGGGTGTCAGAGGTTCAGAGAGACTTTGGTCTGAGCAGTGGAGCAAGTTCTCATACCACGTGGCCATATGTCCCTATGCTAAGCCCAGGTGTAGCCCACCATGGAGGGCAGGGCATAGGGGTGAGCAGCTTCATGGGTTAGGGTGGGTTGCATGTGTACACATCTATGATGTTTCTTCTGCTGCATCCTTGAATGTGCCTAGTGGCTTCCGTCTAGAAAACTCCATCTCCCCATTTATCTCTGTGATGCCCACCATGGGACTGGAGGAGCAAGACAGGGTTCCTGAGAAAAGGAGGCGGCAGGCCTTGGCAAAGCAGAGTACAAGGAGGGGCCAGAATTGCACTGGCACCTGGCTGTATGTGTTTTCGTGTGTGTGCATGTATGCATAGGTGTGTATGTGTGCCCAGAAGAACTTTCTCTGGAGGGGACTGGAGCTTTCCCAGGCTCTTGCAGCTCTGCCTAGCATGTGGGGTTGTATCATGGTATTTGGGGTCTGTGCCACAGGGAGGGGGTATGTGGGTTCTGTGGGCGGTTCCTGAGCCTCAGAACCAGAGCTGGGTGAGGTGGAGAGGACTTGGAGATCTGGAGTGGAGTCTATCTCAGCGGGCTGCTCGACTCTTTCCAGGCCATGCTGCCCACCTAGTAGAGGCCTGGGCTGGCGTTGGACACAGCGCCACCTTGTGGGCCCACAGGAATGGACATGTGGCCAACCTGGGGAGAAGGGATGGAGGACCTAGATCAGTCCTGACAGTTTTGCTCCCATCCCTATTGTCACCACACACATCCTCGCCCAGCCTTGCTGCCTCCTGCCATTCTCTAAGCTCACCCAGATCATAGATATGGCACTGAGGGGCATCAGCACTGTGATGGGGTTGGGATGAGGGGCGGGCAGAGGCTCCTGATGCAGGATGGGAGGAGAGACAAAAGTTTTCCCAAGGGAAATAATCTCTAGGTCCGGCTTCAAAGGATAAATCATGGACGAGTTAGGGGCTGGAGGCAGGGCTCTGTTGGCAGAGGGCTAGCTAATGAGCAACAGCAGGTCCCACCAGTGAGGAAGCTGAGGGAGTTCTGTGTGATGCTCTTAATTTCTTGTGTCATGGAGGCAAGGCCTTCTATGAGGAGTAAGGCTGAGGATGTGGGGTTGGAGGCTGGGGTGAGGGAGCAGCTTTGACTGGTGCCAGGAAACATGTAAATGGAAAATGGGAACCAGTGGATGTGGTAAGGGCCTTAAAGAAGACTGGAGGCCTGAAACTGGAGGCAATACCAACCTGCTGCCCCAGGAATATCACACTATGTGACTCGAGGAAGCAACCAACACTGACTTCCTCTTCTGCATCCTCAGGGGCCAGCTAAGGCCTGCCACAGGCCCGGAGGTTGAGTCAGATTTGCGGATTTTCAAAGGTGGGCAATCCCAAGAGCCCTTGCGAGTAAGAGGCTTGATCTAGAGAGACGGAACCAAAAGGCCTCATGTGTGCCGCTTGGGGTGGGAAGCACCCCTGTAGGTAGGTTTGGGGGATTGAGTTTGGCTGAGTGGCCTTGCTTAAATCCTTTCCCCTCTCACACATTTGAAGGACTGTTCTTGGTAGATCTGTGACTACTGTATGCTTTCCCAGCTGTACCTCCTCCCAGGTCCTCCCAGAGCCAGCTCTTACTTGGTGCTGTGACCTAGGGCCTTTGACTCTACACAGGTATAACCCTTTGGGAAGTGCTCATGATGCCTGGTTTTAAGTGTTCTTGGGAAGTGGGTAGGTGGAGAGAGAGTGAGACAGCTAGAAACTTCCAGCTTTTCTGCCAGAGTTTTCAGAATTCCAAACAGCTTTCTTACCCTCTGCTCAGCTGAGATTTTATTATTATTATTATCTCCAACGTATATAGCTGGGAGGGGGAAGGCATCTGGGAGGAGCTGAAACACCAGAAGCATGAGAACCAGAGCTGGCTCTGTGAGACAGGAGACAGATTCTAGTTCCAGCTTGGCCTTGATTAGCAGTCTGACCTGGGCCTCAAAACCTGTACAGACCAGAACCCTTGGAAGGTATAGAAAGCACAGACTGGGCTGGGAAGGTGGCTTAGTGGTAGAGTGCTTGCCTAGCAT
Source organism: Dipodomys merriami (assembly GCF_024711535.1). Classification (NCBI taxonomy): domain Eukaryota; kingdom Metazoa; phylum Chordata; class Mammalia; order Rodentia; family Heteromyidae; genus Dipodomys; species Dipodomys merriami. The sequence goes on along the minus strand of NW_027205738.1, from coordinate 458,356 downwards.
GCATGAAACCCTAGGTTCGATTCCTCAGTACCACCAAAAGAGAAAAAGCTGGAAGTGGTGCTGTGGCTCAAGTGGTAGAATGCTAGCCTTGAAGGAAAGTGCCCAGGCCTTGAGTTCAAGTCCCAGGACTGGAAAAAAAAAAAAAGCACAGATTGCTGGCTCCACCCCTGTTGGAATTCCTGACTCAGTAGGTGGAATGTGGAGCCCAAGAATTTACATGGCTAGCAAGTATTCTGGTGCCGCCCACGAAACAGGCCAGACCCACTGACCTAGCCACCTCCCTCTGCATTTGAATGGCCTCAGATTTGACCGGAAGAGCAATGATGCTATCCACCTCCTCCTAAGGGAGGCTCCAATTAGAAAGCCAGGTGAATATGGAGTCTGAGAGCTGGTTGAACTCCCCATTTCATAGGTGAGGAAACAAGACCGCAGATAGCAGAGACAAAGGTCACATGCTCAATGTGAAGGTGATGGCTAGAAGTAGATTCCCCGGCAGCCCCCACATTCCCCCGGTTTCCCCATCCTGAAGAGATGCTGTCCTGTTATCTTATCTTTCCAGATGACTTCCTGGTAACTGTGGCATAAGCTGGGAGTTCCTTCTGTACTTCACAGTGCTGTGTTTCTGAGCATGCCAACCTGACTGCTTCTGGGTGCCAGTCCCTGTCTCTCTCTGGGGACCCTCTCTGGTTGTGGAGCCCTCTTGGCCTGGTCTGCATGTCTGTAAGAAAGGGAGCAGGGAGCTAACATCCATCCTCACTGCAAATCCAGGGCTCATGACTAGGCTCCCAGATCCTTGCCCCCTGGCAGAGACAATTTGGGGCAAGTTCTGCTGCCATCCAGAATTTCTCAGTGGAACTGAGCCTGGCTGGTTACAGCAGATACCTGAAGCACCCTGTTTGCTGGCTTCTTACCTTTCTGTCTCACCTTCCAATACATTTGTGAAGAATTGTCTGCTCCAGTTACCTCAAAGCCCAGCAAGAATGAATGGCATATAATGTGTTGGGCACTGTGTTCCTAGGACCTTATTTGATCACACTTCCAGGTGGGCATCATCATTTTGTGTCCTGCTAAGGTTGCCTGGGTTCAGAAGTGGGAAGTAGCCTGACCGAGGACTTGCAGTGGGGAAGCTTTCTATCCACAAGAGGCCCAGGTAGACTGCGTAGACTCTGTGTAGGACTGACAGTCAATGACCCAGGGACTCAGCCTCAGTCTCTAAGGCCCCTGGTATCATGCCCTGAGAAGAGGCAACATTGGCACCAAGATACAACCCCATGGTAGGTACCATCAAGAGTGGCAGTCAAGCCAGGCACCAGTGGCTCATGCCTGTCATCCTAGCTACACAGGAGGCTGAGATCTGAGGATCCCAGTTCAAAGCCAGCCTGGGCAGGAAAGACAATGAGATTCTTATCTCCAATAAAAACTACTCAGAAAGGGCTGGGAAGGTGGCTCAGTGGTAGAGTGCCTGCCTTGCATGCATGAGGCCCTGGGTTTGATTCCTCAGCACCACATAAGCAGAAAAGCCAGAAGTGGCGCTGTGGCTCAAGTGGTAGGGTGCTAGCCTTGAGCTGAAGAGCTGAGCAACAGCACCCAGGCCCAGAGTTCAGGACCCATGACCACCACCACCAACAACAAACTCCTCAGAAAAAGCCTGAAGTAGTGCTCCGGCTTAAGTGGTAGAGCACTAGCCTTAAGTACAAAGAAGCTTGGGGGCAGTGCCCAGGCCCTGAGTTCAAGCCCCAGGACCAGCAAAAAAAAAAAAAAAATTAATTAAAAGAGTGGCAGCCACAGGGCTCCTCATCCATGGACCTTGCTGACTGAGATGAACACGAGGAAGGACCCTCAGCTGGAGAAGAAGAGCAAGGAATGATCTGAGGGTGACAATAACTGACAGGCTAGTCAGGAATAACTGGGACCTCTGAGAAGAACACGTTCCTGCTCAGGTAGAAGAGGGTTCAGAGTCTTTGCAGTTGTAAGTCAATGAAGCCGGTATTTAGGTGGATCAGTGGTAGAGCGCTTGCCTTGCATGCAAGAGGCCCTGGGTTCGATTCCTCAGCACCACATAAGCAGAAAAAGCCGGAAGTGGTGCTGTGGCTCAAGTGGTAGAGCGCTAGCCTTGAGCTGAAGAGCTGAGGGACAGCGCCCAGGCCCAGAGTTCAAGACCCACGACAACCAACCAAACAAACAAACAAACAAAACTTTCCCAGTATGTTTGTGGGACAGTCTCTGGTCCTTGTCTGTGGAAGTACAATGTTTTGCTTTCAGTTTAAGTTTCAAAGCCTGTTCCATAGTAAACATTTTCACCATAGAGAAAGAAAGTCAAAATCAGCGGGGCACGAGTGGCTCACGCCTGTAATCCTAGCCACTCAGGAGACTGATATCTGAAGATCATGGTTCAAAACCAGCCTGGGCAGGAAAGTCTGTGAGACTCTTATCTCCAATTAACTACCAAAACACCAGAAGTGGAGCTGTGGCTCAAAACAGTAGAGCGTTAGCCTTGATCAAAAGAGCTCAGAGACAGTGTCCCAGCACCCAGGCCCAGAGTTCAAGTCCCAAGACCAACAGAAAAAGAAAGCTTTGTGGCTTGTGATGAAGTCACGGCTCCCCAGGTGCTCAGGATCTGTATTAGGCCTCACACCAGACCCACTTTCTCTGGAGGGAATCTTGAATACACCTTCCTAGGTCTAGCCTCAGTTTCCTCTTGTGTGACAAATGAGGCAGCTGAAGGAGCCCCTGCTTTCTGTGGTCCTGGGGTGGGGGCGCTCACCCTGTGACAGGGCCTGTGGCTTTCCCTCAGGGCCACTTGGCAATTGCAGGCAGGTTCCTGCCCTAGTCTAGCCTGGAAGCAAGTCTGTAATTGAGCCTGCAGGGTCACTGTGACAGGCAGAGCCCGTAAATCTCAGCTGGGAAGCAGCCTGGAGAGATCAACTGTGCTGCAGTGGGCTCTTCCCAGAGCTCACATGGAGTGAGAGGGAGACTGACAAAGGCATCCCCCACAGATGAGACTCAGCAGGATGAGGCCACAAGGCCCTAGGCCACCTCTGGTAGGAGGACTGGATGCAGAATGCTGTTTGCTCCTTGGAGCCCACAAACCTGACACAGCATGATTTAGACAAACAGCAGTGGAATGAACACATTGTCACGGAGTGTTGGAGGGGCCCTCTTCTCCCCAGGTTCTGAGGCTGGAGATGGCATCTGAGTCAGCTCACCATGCCCAGCACAGAGAGGGGAGGGGCAGAGAGCAGGCAGGCATCCCTGAACACAAAGCAAAGAAAATGGAATGATAAAGGCCTGTAGCCAGCGCTAATTCTGCACCAAGCCCTGTGCTTACCGCTCTCCATGGGCCAACAACACCCCCAGGAGCTTCTTCACCGTGCAGCTGAGAAAGGATCTGCAGATGTTAGGAACAGAAGTGGAAGGAGCTTGTTCTGCTCACTTAGCTATGAAGCTGAGCCATGCTTTAAACCCAAGCTCCTTGGCTCCCAGAACCTGGCCACCGAACCACTCTGCAAAAGCACCAATTTAGAAGTGATCACAAGGACAGCGGATACATCAACAACAGATGAGCACAAGGTACCCCCCAAGCAACTTGGGGACAAAAACAAGGGGTTGAGGAGTGTCACTGTGTCTAAGGAATGACAATCATTCGGAAGTCTGGAGTATATAAGCATGGCTGGGATTAGGAGCCTGGGCGGTGGGTGGGAGCCAGTGCTCAAACTGGCGGGTGTGGGCAGGAAGGTTTCAGCAGGGTGAGACAAGGCTATCCCTCACCAGTTCTGGTGCCTTGGCCAAGTCACTGCCCTCTTGGAATCTCAATGTCCCTCTTGGCAAACCAGGAAGGACGATTTCTGCCTCACCAGGGTTGATCTAGAACAATGATAAGGCCCAAAAGGATTTTGTGAAGTGTCAAAATTTTCACAAATGCCAGCTGTTTTATATATTTGTGTGTGTGTGTGTGATACTGGGACTTGAACTCAGGGCCTGGGTGCTGTTCCTGAGCTCTTTTGCTCAAGGCTAGCATCCTATCACTTGAGCCACAGCTCCACTTCTGGCTTCTTTGATAGTTTATGGGAGATGAGTCTGGCTTTGCGCCTTGATCCTCAGATCTGAGCCACCAGCACCGGCATTGCCAGCTGCGTCACAAAGGGGCTGCCTAGGCAATGTACTCCAGTTTTTTCTGTTATTAAAAACCAAAACCAACCAACCAACCAAACAAACAAACAAACAAACCCAGCCCCACTTGCAGGGGCTTTGCTACTAACCATTGGCTCTCAGCACTTCTCCAAACTTTTTGAATTAGGTGGAATGATTCCCATTTCACAGACAGAGTGAGGGCAGGGAGGCCGCTGCGGGTGTTTGAGGCACTGAGCTGGGCTTGTCCTGTCAGCCTTCCCATAACATTTTTCATGCAAAACACTAGTCTGAGTCTACACCTCCAATGGCAAACCAAGGACACAAGACACAAGAAGCAGGAAGCAGCAAATACTGATGGCTAGCTAGATTCAGCACTGCCATATCCAAGGTTTTGACTATTTGTCAGTAATGTTGAAGGTCTGTGACAGGCCATAATTTGTCATGTTCCTGAGATCCAAACTTGAATTCCTCACTCAAATTTTCCCCCAGTGTGGGGTGCTTCCTAATGACATTTTCTGGGTCTCTTTTTGACGTGGGAGGCAGAGTAGACCTCGGTATACGGATTTTAAAGTGAGTACACCTAGGGCTTAATCCCAGCTCTGTGGCTTGACCTTGAATAACTGAACTTCAGTTCCTTGATACGCAATACAAAGATAATAAGACTGACCTGTGCTTGGATTAAATGAGACAGTAGCAACTTGCAGGCTATGCAAGAAACTAGTCAGTGACGTGGGGAGGAAGGGGGGAAGCGCAGGAGTGCTGGGGGGGGGAGGGTGATTACTTTCCTACATCCTTTATTGTAGTTTCTTTCTCTTTTTGAGACAGGATCTCATTATGTAGGCTGGTCTTGAAATTGCTTGATAGCCCAGGCTTTCCTCCAGCTCTTAATCCTCTTGCCTCTGTCTCCCAAATGCTGGGATTATAGGTGTGTTCTACCATACATGGCTCTAGCGTCTCTTATTTTAAAAATTATGCATAGGGGCTGGGTGCCGGTGGCTTACACCTATAATCCTAGCTACAAGGGGTTGAGATCTGAAGATCATGGTTCAAAGTCAGCCTGGGCATGAGACTATCTCCAATGAACTACCAAAAAGCTAGACATGGAGCTGTAACTCAAAAGGTAGAGCACTAGCCTTCAGCAAAAAAAAACAAAACCAAACTAAAAACACACAAAAAAACTAGCTTCAGGGACAGTATCCAGGCCCTGAGTTCAAGCCCTAGGACCAGCACACATATACATACAGAATTAAGTGTAGGGAATGTCTTATTCAGATAAATTAATCAATGGAATTTCATAAAATGAAATAGTATATGAAGCATTTAGCACAGTTGTGGCCCTGAACTACTCCATAAATAGGAGCTTTCCTTGTTTTACTGCACATCATTACACAAGTGATTTTTTTTAGAACTTCCTGACTCTTCCTCAGGCTGGGTGCCAGTGGCTCAGGCCTGTAATCCTAGCTACTCAAGAGGCTGAGATCTGAGGATCATGGTTCAAAGCCAGCCAGGGTGGGAAGATCCGGGAGATGCTTTTTTACTTTTTCTTTGTCAGTCGTGGGGGCTTGATCTCTGGGCCTGGGCCCTGTCCCTGAGCTCTTCAACTCAAGGCTAGCGCTCTACCACTTGAGCCACAGTGCCACTTCCAGTTTTCTGGTAGTTTATTGGAGATAAGAGTCTCAGGGCCTTTCCTGCCCTGGCTGGCTTTGAACTGTGATCCTCAGATCTCAGCCTCCTGAGTAGCTAGGATTACAGGCATGAGCCACCAGTGCCTGGCCATGAGACTCTTATGTCCAATAAACTACTCAGAAAAATCCAGAAATAATGCTGTGGCTCAGGTGGGAGAGTACTAGCCTTGAGCATAGAGAGGCTCAGGAACAGAGCCAGGCCCTGAGTTCAAGCCCAGCACCAGCTAAATAAATAAATAAAGTTTAGGGACAGCATTCAGGCTCTGACTTCAAGCCCTAAGATCAGCACAATAAAAAATAAATATTCCAAGCTGGGAATGTGGCTTAGTGGTAGAGTGCTTGCTTAGCGTACAAGAAGCCCTGGGTTCAATACCTCAGTACCACATAAACAGAAAAAGCTGAAGTGGCGTTGCTCAAGTGGTAGAGTACTAGCCTTCAGCAAAAGCAGCTCAGGGACAGTGCCAGGGCTTGAGTTCAAACCCCAGGACTGGCAAAAAAAAATCCTCACAAAAGCTAAATGGCTCCTGACAGAGCTGAAGGGACAATGGAGGGATCAGGGCAAGTGGTACCTTGTAGGCAGAGCGGAGAAACTTCACCAGCTCTGACTTATCAGCAACATCTAGGTGAAGGTGGGGGGCAGAGAAGGAAGGAGGAGGAGGGGGAGAAATGTGGGTAGAGGAGGGGAAAGGAGGAGGGTGGGAGCTTTCCCCTCGGCCTATGTGCTGAGTCCTTGGGCAAGTCGACCTCCTCCCTGAGGAGAGTGTTAAATGTAGGCTGCTGGGAGGGTTTCCAGGGGACCAGTGTAAGGCTTTCTGCCTGGTGAGGGATGGCTGGCTGTAGGGATACGTGGGCCCCTCCCCTCAAGGTCAAGGTGCACAGGTGCTGAGAGAGATGTTCTGTCTGTCCTGTCCCCAGCCCAGCCACCCCATCTTTCCTAGGAGCAGCACCTGAGCCTAGAGCCTGGCTCCCCCAGCAGCAGGAGGGCTCAGGATTGCAAAGCAAAATCCCAATGTAACTAAGGGAGCTTTGCCTTATCCACTTGCTGGGTCGGTGCTTATGCTAATCCCATTCGGGGCCAAAGCAACTCAGACTAATAAATCTGCACCCACTCTGGGCTCCACACCATCTGTCGCTGCCCGCAAGGGCAGACTCTGCTCAGACGAACTGGCCACCTGCAGGCTGGGTGGGAGCCACCTGGTGCTCTGCCCCAGATCCATTCAGCACAGTGCTGGTCCTGCTCCGCCACACTCTGCACCTGCATGGTGGCCAAGGAAGGAGGGATCTAAGAGGCCACAGAAGCCCTCAAGGAATAAGCAAATGTGGTCAGTTCAGATGTCATTACATGTTACGAAGAAAAAGCAGCACCGATTAGGCAGTCACTAGGGATGGGGAGCAGGCGTGGGGGAACGGGGAAGGAATCAGCCTAATTAGATAGGGTGCCCAGGAAAACCCCTGGGAGGAGGGTCTGAAGGTCAAGAAGCCACCCTTAGATGCTCAGAGTGTGCTGGGAAGGAGGATTGTGAATACCCAAGGGAAACTCACAGCCTGCCAGTTTAAAGGACAGATACAGCCAGGATAGGAGACAAGATGGAGCCCATGCCAGAGGCCAGGACATGAAAGGCTTGAAGGCCACTGGACAAATTTGGATTTGTTCTTACTGGGATTGATAGAAGTCCATAGAGGGTTCTGGACAGGACAGTGTCATGACCTGCAGTATGTTCTAGATACTCATTGTCTGCTGAGAGAACAGAATAGATGTGGAGCAGTAGTGTCCCAGAGAAGCCATAAAAGGCTCCGGCACTAGGGATGAGAAGAGCCGGGAGTGAGATTCTAGGTAGGAAGAAACAGTGAGAAGAGGTAGAATATGAAAGGTAACAATGGTTCCTAGGCCATCTCTATCCGGAAGTTACAAATAACTAGGAGGTTGAGGCTTTTTATTGACTCCCTTCTGGCACCTAGTCTCCCCTAAGCAACCAGTGGAAAGTATAATAGTTGATTGACTCAGATACTGGCCTGATGTTCTCTGCAACAATTCTAGATGCCTCTTCCTTTGTGAGCCTGCCTCAAGGTGCATCCCCACGGCCACGTAGACTGCTTTCCTGAAGTAAACCTGTCAGAGCCTTGTGCTTTCTGACTCTAAGTCTCCTTACTGCTGTCTCAGGGAGGAGGTGACACAATCTTGCCTTGATCCATCACCAGCTTCTGAGCCCTGGGAATCCACAGCCGAGGGAGGGCATGACCCCAGGTCTGTCTGGTCTTCTACTTGACTCATTCAGTGCATGTTTACTGAGCCTCTGACCTGCACTAGGGAAATGAATGGGGCCCAATCTTTGCCTTGGAGAAGTTCAGGTTCAAGTGCAGAGGGAAAGCGATAAAGGGCCTGGCGTGCTATAGGAACTCCATTTTTGTTGTTTGACAACGTGGCAAGCCCTGGATGATGCAACTAGGATTTTGCTTAGTAGGTTCCTAATCTCCCATCTTTAAAATAATCCAAGTAGAAAAGCCCAGGCCAACATCTGGGCCACTCATGGACCAGTCTCCACTACATTCTCCAGTTTCACTTCAGGCCATTTTCCTTCTCCCCTGCTTTTGCTCCAGCCATATTACATCTATGACTGCGCCCTGCATATATGCATGTTGTATCTTTGCTTGAGCCTGGATTTCCACTTGTCCTCGTCACTAGCTGGCAAGTTCCCTGATACCTGTCAAAGACCTGCTCAGAAATCAGCACCTCACCAAGCCTTTGTTGGTCTGTGCAGATCAGGCCCTCCACAGGCTTTAGAGAAGCCGCCTACCCACCTCAACCCTCCTGTCACCCCGTATTACACCAGACTGCTGTGGGTCAGTGACTTGGTTCCCTGTTGGGCCATGAGTCCTTGTTGGTTCACTTACAAGGTCTGTGAGCATCAACAGGGGCAGGATTAGAAATGATGGTGTCCAATCAGTATTCGCTCATTTCTACTAGGGCTGCCACAACCAAGCAACACAGGCTGTGCTGGAGACCACAGTTCTGGAGACTACAAGTCCGAGATCAAGTGGCAACAGATTTGGTTTTTCCTAAGGCTACTCTTTGGTTTGTAGGGAGCCATATTCTTGCTGTGTTTTACATCGTCTATGTATGTCTGTGTCTGAATCTCTTCTCTATGTATATATCATCATAGTGGATTGGGGGCCAGTCATGACTACTTCATTTTATATTAACTATCTCTTCAAAGGCCCTATCTCTAAACCTAGTCACAAGTAAGGTCTCACCTCTGAATGTGGGGACACAAGCAGCCTATAAGAGGGCCACAGGATGATGGCATGCCTGTGGCACAGGTAGACGAAGGGCCCAGATGAGACCTTGGTAGGGCAGAGTCTCCAACACTGGGTTTCAGGGTAGATTTCAGTCACTGGAGAAAAAGCTGTGGTAGAAGAGAACCACTTCCCACTTAGAGAGGGAAAGGGCAGGTAAGGAGAGTGATTTGGGGTTGGGAAGGTGATATAAATATTGATTATATTTATGGGATGTTCTCCAAGGGCTGTTAGCTCTGCGTTTACTTTCCAACATAAATAAAAGAAGATAATCATTAAGGACTTAAGGTCTCTTTAACAGGCAGCAAAATACTCAAAACACTTATAAATACCATCATCTCCTTTATCACCCCAAGACCATCTCATGAAGCATCTATATATTTGGATGGGGAAACTGAGGCTTGGAAAGTTGAAGCAGCCTGTCTCAGGTTGCTACTTGAATAGTGATGAATAAATGCTTATCTCTTCAAAGACAGTCATGACTAGATGTGGGTAAAATGTCTTGGGCCATCATAGGACTTGTTTATTACACAGCATGGTTATTTGAATGTTTTACAAATTATATATATTATACAAGTTTATCTGACTGGATTACAATCCAGTATATAAATTAAGTATACATGAGTCCATATTGATATAAATAAATAAAAAAGAAGGAAGAAATCTTCCTTAGAAAAGACTTCAAAGTAATGTAAGTAGATATTGCACCCTCCCCCCAGGAGCTGGGGGTGGAACTCACCCCCATTGTCCAATCTTTGAGAACAATCTGGACTTAATCTTTCCTCCCAGGTACACAGCATAAGAAGGGAAAATGGGGAGTCTGGCAAGCACATCTTCAGAGCCCCATCACCAGGAATAAGCCATGCGCCAGGGGCCTGGTGGGATCTGAGAGAAGAATCCCTCACCTCGGTGGTATGCTTGCCAGGAATTCACTGTCTCAGTGTAGACAGGAGGAAATCCTCATACAAACCCAAACTACCAAATACCTGGACTGTGCTGAAGACTGGTAAGTCATGGGAGAAACAAAGAGACTGAAAACCCACAGAGAAGGGGCGGCAGGAAGAGACAGGATGACCAAATGCAAAGTGGTGTCCCAGGCTGAACCCTAAGCAGAGGAGGGACATTGATGGCGAGGTCTGAATGATGACTAGGCTTAGTTAATAGTAATGTATGGCAGGGTGTGGTGGTACAAGCTTGTAATCCCAGCACATAGGAAGCACATCCTACTCAGGGTACGGCCCCTGTACTTGTTTATCTAGTTTATAAATACCGGTCAAGGGGGGGAAAAAATAGTCTTCAAGGGATCAATGGGGCACCAAATATCTAACTTCCTGCCTCTACTGTTAACAGCAGCCTGATGGTCAGGGTTAATGATCTCTGAAAGAAGGTTGACTGCTATTCTTGCCTAACATGAAGAGCTCCAAGTGGAGTCACAGCATAGCTAAAAGTTGAGTGGCCATCTTGTTTCTTCCAGCAGAAGTATTGCTTCCCACTTTGGGACTCAGGAACTCTAAACCCGCTGATCCCAGAGTTGTAGGGACAGAAAGTTTGAGGCCCAGGTGGGTCATTAGACAATTTATCTCTACTGGAGACTCTAGTAAACTGGGAGCAATTTTTCGAGAAGTACTTGGTTATAGATGGCGTGGCCCTGCTCCAGATCTCTAGGGGTCTACCTTGTGATTCTCCTATTGGCTCTTGTAAACTTCATGGGCATCTTTTCCTACAATCCTTCAACACCACAAGTTCTACTAGCTGTGTAGTCCACACAGCATGGCCACTTATGACTATAGCCTTCAGCTCCTTCTTAGACTAGTGTTCTTGGCTCCTATAAAAACTGGCAGAATCCAATGAGGTCTGTAGCATTGTGCTGCCTCCTCCTCCTCCTCCTCTTCCTCCCCCTCCTCCTCCTCTTCCTCCTCCTCCTCCTCTTCCTCCCCCTCCTCCTCCTCCTCCTCCTCCTTTTTTCATTTATCTGTTTTGTTTTTTTTTTTGTCAGTTGTGGGCCTTGAACTCTGGGCCTGGGTACTGTCTCTCAGCTCTTCAGCTCAAGGCGAGCAGCTCTATCACTTGAACCACTCCTGGTTTTCTGAGTGGTTTATTGGAGATAAGAGTCTCACAGACTTTCCTGCTTGGGCTGGCTTTGAACCAAGATCCTCAGATCTCAGGCTCCTGAGGGGCTAGGATTACAGGTGTGAGCCACAGGCGCCCGACTATTTATCTACTTTTTAGTGCCAGTACTGGGGCTTGAACTCAGGGCCTCAAGATCTTACTTGGCTTTTTTGCTTAAAACCACTTTTGCTCTACCACTTGAGCCGTACCTCCACTTTGTGCGTCCTTTTCTTTTCTTTTCCTACTCTTCCCCCTTCCTTCCTTTTTTTTTTTTTTGGTCGGTTGTGGGGCTTGAGCTCTGGGCCTAGGTGCTGTCCCTCAGCTCTTCAGCTCAAGGCTAGTGCTCTACCACTTGAGCCACAATGTCACTTCCAGTTTTCTGGTAGTTTAATGGAAATAAGCATCTCACAGACTTTCCTGCCTGGCTTTGAACTGTGATCCTCAGATCTTAGCCTCCTGAGTAGCTAGGGTTACAGGCCTGAATCACCGGTGCCTGGTTTTGTGTTTCTTAATAGTGGAAGTGGCATGTACAACTTGTCCTTTACTTTGGAGTGAATGTCCCTAGCACATCCCAGAAAAAGTCACAGACCTGGCCTCTGAATTATCATAGGGTTTTCTCCTGTTCTCTCAATGCATGTCTCATGGACGTTTCTAACACATGTGCCATTTTTTTGATCCTCTGGTCCAATTAGCTGATGGCTCCAATGAACTGGCTCAGTGTGACATCTAGGCAGATGTCTAGGCAGTGTAGGTCCTTTTTGGACTAGGTAGTGAGAGGGCTAGAGTTTACATTCCTAGGGTGAGTCTGCAAATGTATACGCCTATTTGTTCCAAGAAGATGGGAACTTTTTCTGATCTCAGTGTAATGGTGACTTATCATGTATCTGAGGCATGTTCATGTACTCTAGGAAAGATTCACATCTGCCACAGCAGCTGAACCAGAGCTACCTCTTGACAGGGTTTGCTATATATAGTCATCTTCAGGGATCCCTCAGCTTCAAGGCCTCTCGCTTGTAGGCAGATGTTCTACTGCTGAGCCATATCTTCAGTCCAATACCTGGGCTTGGTAGGGGCCAGACCAGGAATTAGAGAAAAATAGAAAATCTCCATTCCAGGAGGCTTAGGTTTAAGATTGGAATCCATCTTTACCATCCTGATTACCAGTGAGCCTGAATATCTTTTAAAATTGGCCTGGAGGTGTGGCTCAGTGGTAAAGTACTTACCAAACATTCATTCACAAGGCTCTGGGTTCCATCTCCTGCACTGGACAAAAAATTAGAGCTGAGTGTATTATTATATGCCTATAATCCCAGCACTTAGGAGGCTGAGGCAGGAGGATCAAGAATTTGAGGCCAGCCCAGGTAACATAGCAAGACCCTGTTTCAAAAGCAAAATAAAACATTGTGATGGATTTTTAAATTTTCTTTTAAAAGTCCTGTCATAATAGCCTTAAAAAATGGACTGCTTATTGTCTGTCTACATCACTGAACTGTGAGCTTCCAATGTTTTACTTGTCCCTGTGACCCCTGTAACCAGAAAGAAAGAACTCAACAAATAGGCATTGAATGAATGATTTCAACAAGATCAAAAAATGGCATTTCATTGGACATCTTAGGCTTCTTGGACCTTGAAACCAATCCATCCAGCTGATGGCTAAGTACATCCCTGATGAAGCAATTGTTTCATTCTGGAAAGTTTAAAAGAAAGCACAATGTTGTCCAATTGAATTATTCCTCCTTTGAAATAAAGGCAGTGCCACAACCCAATGGAAGCTCCCAGAGCCTTGTCTTCTGTCTGGACTCCCTTTGATAGCAATAATGGGCAGTAACAAACTGAGCCCTCACCCCATCCGACTGTGATAAACACATCCAAAACACATTACAAATCTCACAGTGAGGCTCTGAGGCCTGAGGCTGCTGCAAAAGAAAACCAAGGTTGACAGGCACAAGTTTAAGAACCCGATATCTTATAAATGAAAATGGCCTGCTGCCTGTCCCTTCACCACTGAGCATGGTAAATGTGTTATCTAGGCCTTCTGTCATCTTTCAAACCTGGGACTCTCTAATATCTGGACAACTCTAAACTTCATTTGTCAAAAAAAAAAAAAGAAGAAGAAGAAGAAAGAAAGAAAAAGCCTCCAATTTACCGAATCGCAAGTGTTTCTTTGCCTTAAACTATTGAAACATTTTTGAAGGTTTCATTTTTTTTCTGAAGTTATAGATTAGGAACATTTTTATCTTTCTGAAACACACACCTAATTAGGTTGTTCATCTCTTTAAAAGCTTCTCATGTTCCTCCATTACTTGATCAAGGTCCTGAATGTTTTCTTTTTTGGGTTTGTTTGCTTTTTTGTCTCCTCCTTATTCTGGGACTGGGTGCTGTCTCTTAGTTTTTTTTTTTCCCCCCTCAAGGCTGGTGTGCTACCACTTGAGCCACAGCTCTACTTCCAGATTTTTTGGTGATTGATGATGGAAGTCTGATGGACTTTCCTGATCCTTAGATCTCAGCCTCCAGAGTAGCTAGGATTACAGGTATGAGCCACTGATGCCTAGCTCATTTTCCTTTCTTTATTGAAGAAGGAAGTGTTTCACACTGTTAAGAACTCTGACCTTTCTTTCCAGCCTTAATAAATTCTTAAATAAACTCTTCTGTGAAGCTTTCCTCCTGGAGAGTAATTCATTCCTTCTCTATTTCCATAATATTCTGAGGTGCAGACTCAAGGACTCATGCTTGCTCAACCCCTTGAGTCACAGCTCCAGCTGGACTTTTAGCTGTTATTGTGGAGATCCAAACTGCAATTCTCCAGATCTCAGTCTCCTAAGCAGCTACATTGGCACCTAGCTCCTCACTTCCACAATAAATATCTACAGTGAACACCTAATGTGCTACATTACAGTTATTTAAACTTATATGCCCATCTCCTCTACAGGTTAAGTCCTTTAAGAACGAAAATCATATCTTATTAATTGCTATTCGTCAGTCTAGTCCTTGCTACACAGAAGATATGTAATATTTGTTGAGTGAATGAACAAAGATAGACTCAGTTCCTATCCAATGGACCAAGATCTCTAATTCAATCTCCTGAAGGATTATAAGCTGCTAGAACTCTCTAATGGTGTTTATGGCCCCAAACTGCCTCTAACAAATGAACAGGCATAGAAGCCTGTTTGAAGCTAGACTCAAAGGTAACTCAGAAGGACCAGGAACCTGTGCCTCATTCTAGGAACAACCCTTTTGTGTTAAGCAGGCCAAAGCAACAGTGCTTCTTAATGTGTGGGCAAGTGGGGATTGCTGTCTGCAAGCCTCTTTCCTTTCAGCAAGGGCTCAGAGTAGCTCTATTAGTGTTCATGGAAATTCTGCTCATGCATCAGGAGAAAAGAGCCACAAATAACACAGCTGCCTTCCCAATCTTCCAAGAACATCTCTACAATCATTTTACTTTCTAGCTATCACCACCAAAGCCTTTCAGCCAGAAAGCAATTTGCTTCCAACTTACTCTAGGTTCCTAAGTTAGCAGAACTCTTTGGTTGGTTGTAAATGAAGCCCCTAACCTTTTTCTCTCTCTCCTGACTCCAGCTTCTCCTTATATAGCCTGTTAACACAAAATTGACCAGTCCGAATTCATCTGATGCTCAATACCCTTCAGAACGTCCTGGTCTTTGCCTTCCTCTTCTGCCTCATCCACAGCAACGTGTCCTCCAATCCAATCATGCCAGCTACCTTTGAGGTGTCTCCGCTTCTAGGTCTGTGTATAGTCTGCTTTCTCTGTGGGTATTCACCTCAACCACCAACAAATCATTTCTGCTCTTGAATCACAAGCAGGTGTCACCTTCTTCAGGAAGGATTCCCAACTGGATTTGATGCTTTCAAACAACATGCTGTTATCCAACTTTGCAATACATACTTAGGAGGCCCAATTTGTACTAGGCTCCATTCCAGGTGCTGGAGATAGAGCAGGGAAGAAAACGAAAACAAAGACCAATTCTACAAAGAGTACATTCTTGAAGAGGGGAAGACAGTGAAGAAATAAATAGCTGGGCATGCTGACACATACCTGAGATCTCTGCACTTGGGAAGCTGAGGCAGGAGGATCACACGTTTAAGGCCAGCCTGGGCTACATAATGAAACCCTATGTCAAAAATAAGAAAGTTGAAAGTGGAGCTGTGGCTCAAGTTGTAGAGCACCAGCCCTGAGTGAAAAAGCCAAGCCAGAGTGCCAAGCTAAGTTCAAGCCCCAGTACTGGCACACACAAAAAGGAAGTTAAATAAGTAAATAAATAACTGTGCCAAGGGGTAATAAATACCGTTAAGAACAATAAAGCAGGATAAGAAGGTTTTGTGTTTTTTTCTTGTTTTGGGTGCTGAGAATCAAAGAAACTCAGGGCCCTGCACATGCTAGGCAAATGCTCTACCACTGAACTATCTGCCAGCCCTAAAGCAAGGTAGAATATTAAAGACCATTTGGAAGAGAATATTATTTTATTTAATCAGTACAGGCATTTCCGATAAGGGCAAGAGAGATCTGAATTAACAGATACATGCAGATATATAGGGAAAGAACATTCTGGTCTGAATTATTTGTGTGTAAAACAGCAAGGGGCCAGTGTGACCACAGAGGCATGAGGAGCAGGAAGTGTGAGGAAGTGAATTCAAAGGCTGCAAGGGCCAGATCATGGTGGGCCTTGTAAGGTCATGGTAAGGGATTACAATGGAAAAGACTCATTCTGGCTATTCTCTGGATAAGACTATGGGAAACTATGAAGATCACAGGCATCTGGACATCCATTATTTTCACTACAGTGTTAACTGGATAGTACCACAGACAAGTACTACTCTAGGCACTAACCGTATGCAATGAGCCAGAAACCCCTGATGGTAAGCTTACAATCCAGTAAGAACCAACCGAAGTACAAAACACATATGTCTAGGATAGTACACAGTGAACTCTGTAGGAAAGGAGTTAGGTAGACAAGCATTTCTAAAGGCACAGCATGTGAGCTCCACTGCTTCAAGAGGGCACAGATTAGGAGGAGGTAAGAACAGAGAAGAGGGAGCTGGGTCAGAGACAGCCTTGCCAAGCAATGCTAAGGCATATGACAGGTGTGAGTCACCAACTTCTGGTGGATTTCCATTGTGACGTCACTTAGTTCATACTGGAGGAGCAACTGTGGAGACAAAGGGACCAGGTAGAGGCCATGTAGTCATCTGGGCAAGAGGATGAAATCCTGAGCCGGTACTGCAGATAGAAAGGAGACAAGAGGCAGGCACCAGTGGCTCCTGCCTGCAATCCTAGCTACTCAGGAGGCTGAGATCTAAGGATCACAGTTCAAAGCTCAGCTTGGGAAGTTAAATCTGTGAGACTCTGATCTCCAATAAAACTATCAAAAAGCTGGAAGTGGAGCTGTGGCTCAAGTGGTAAAGAAGCTCAGGGACAGTGCTAAGGCCCTTAGTTCAAGCCCCAGAACTGGTGCATGTGTATGCGCGCGCGCACACACACACACACACAAATTCTAAATAAACACACACACACACACACACACACACACACACACAAATTCTAAATAAACACACACACACACACACACACACACACACACACAAATTCTAAATAAATTTAGGAAGCCAGGCATTGGTGGCTCATGCCTGTAATCCTAACTACTCAGGAGGCTGAGATCTGAGGACTGTGGTTTGAAACCAGCCCATCAGGAACAACACCCAAGTTCTCAGTTCAAGCCCCATGACTAATAAAAACATACATACACACAAACATACGTATGTACATAAAATATATACATTTGGGAAGCATTAGGACTCATCTGGCCACAGGAAGGAGAGGTGGGAGCTAGGCTGACACCCTCCCTCCAATGTTGGTTCCCAGCTACAGTGCTTGGGTTGCTGGAACCAGTAACTTACAACACCTCTCTGAATCTCCAGTTCTCATCTTTAATTGAGCATTTCCTTTTTTGTTGAATGTTACCACAGTGGGAAGTGCTCAATTAGTATTCTAGCTGCAATGGTTACTAGCAGTGGGAAATTGAACAAGATAGTTCTGCTCCGTGAGCCTCAGGGTTTTAAGCGAAGCTACTGCTAGGTGTCCACCAGGTCTCATGGAATGAGAGCTCAGGTAATGGGTGTGGAACAAGTGAGTAAATCTGAAACGTGGGAACAATACCTACGTCATATAATAGGTAGGAACGTTAAGCAGGGTTTAAAAAAAATTGAAGAAAGATTCATCTCAATCAACTATCTTGAGCAAGCAGCTCTTTGAAAGTAGCAGCCCCTTTTCTCCTAGCCTTGCTTTCCAACTCATCTCTTCTTTTCCTTAGCTTTTAATCTTTCTCTATTGCTTCCTTCTCTTTCGATGGCAAACATGCTCCCTTCTCCCCTGATCTACAAAAAGCATTCCTTGGGTCTAGCTACCTCCTGCAAACTCTTGTCCTGCTATTGTTTGGTTACACCAATTGTTCCTTTTCTCAACCCCAAATGCTTTTCAATGAAGAAAACATGCCTTTTGTTTTAAAATACACATCAGTTTATTATTATTTTAAAAAAGCAAATATCATTTACATAAATGTTTACAGGGCAGGCCCTATGAAAGTATTCCATTTTGAAATCTCTATGTATGTGTTTTTTTCAACAGCAGTAATTCATTGCAAGAGCAATTTCATTATGCATCTTCTACAGAGTCTTATACTGAGAGCAGAAGTATTCAAATAAACCCTGAGGTGCGGGGAAGGCTTCGGGCCAGTTCCTCATTAGAAGCCTCAGCATGGGGGCTCCGGAGACCAACGCAGAAGGTCTTCCAGGGAGAGCTGAACCACTCAGATAAGTGAGCTGTGGAAAGCAGGGCTAGTGCAAGGCTCTGGCAGGCTCACCCCTGGGGTAGAGCAAAGAGAACAGACAGGGAGTTCTGAGAGGCACCGGAGCTGTCTAAACTCAGGGGGATGGAACCGAGTGAGCAGCAGCGGTAATTGAGTTTCAGTTACCTGCAGGGTGGCGAAATAAAGTGGTAACTTCATCTGCCTGACATGGGAAGTTTAGAGGTGTCCTTGGCATGCTCACAGTGAAATCCATCACCCTTCCCCCGTGTTGGGTGATGGCAACCGTATGGCGCTTCCCAGTGACAGCCGGCGTGCGTCCTGTTAGGCAGCACCCGTGCACCGCAGCTAATGAAGCATGCTCCTGCAGGCCTGTCTCCCATGGCTCCCGCCTCCTGTCTGAAGGAATGGCACCATGGGAAAATTTAGCACAGCCAGTGCCCGCCGTCACCCAAACTCAAAAGAGTCTTTGAATGGCAAAGAGAAGCCCCTTTTCCTCTCTGCCCAGCCCAGGGTTGGAACGGTCCTGGGTCACTTTTTGTGGGTCTGTACAAACGTGCCGACCGGCAGTGAGCCGTTCTTCACCTGATCCCGGATCTCAGCTCGGTGCTTTAATGTGAAGACCAGAGCTCTCACCGTCCGCCGGTACGGCCCGTTAATGAGGCGGGAGCAGAGATGAAACGTTTCCCGCTCAATATTTTCAACCAGTAGGTGATCCATCTAAAAAACAGCAAAATTATCAAATTAGGGCCTTGCATTGCATAAGGATTAAAAGCAAGAGAGGCTGGAGCACTCTGCTCTGAGGCCTCCATTAATCAACTGAAATTCAAGGACATCTACTTCCTGTCACAAGAGAAACAGGAAGAGCAAATTAATTCCACCCTGGCAATTAAGGAACAAGGCCATGTGCTTTGTGACAGGGACCTCATTCACAACCCCTGCCGGGTGGTAATATTTGCCATTATAACAGGAAACTGGCCTGAACTAAGCAACCGGTACTGGGCTCTGTACTTTCCCAACCAGGAAACGAAGTCCGAGGATAATAAATCAGTGTAACAGTTTGTACTTCTTTTTGTTTTTCAAGTGCCTTTTAACCCCTTACAGCATTCTAGAAACAGTGGGCTAGGATCCTAAGATGTGTACAGGACAGGTTATAAATCACTTTGCGCACTGAATGTTCATAACTCATATGATCACATGTGCTAGCTAAGGTTCAAGGTAAAGAAGTCAAGCTTCTTGAAACTACTACAAGACAGAGCTGGGATATGACCCAGACTCCGATTGACCTCCTCCATGTCAGCATAGGTCCTAGAGGCAACCCACTGAATTTGGAGAGACCTCAGCAGACAGACTTAGTTATTAACAAAGCAAGCCTATGGGATGAGACCTGTAGCAATTCTGGGGACTTTGTCCACAGTCTGTCCTACTTTCCTTTCCAGCCCCACCTCCTCCTCCTCCTCAATCCCATCCTGACTGTGCAGTGTAACCACTATAACCTGCTGTCAGGCCCCTCTTTCTGTGCCTCTGACTGGCACATGTTCCCTCAGCAGGGCACTCCTTTCCCTAGGAAACATACTTCTGTGACTTTGTGTTAAAACCTAGGCAACACATGCATAGACACATACACACAGACACACAGAGAGCACAAAGGACAGGAGGTTTTTCAAGCTCCCCATAGCCATTGTTATATGTCATGCTATAATTATCTCTATTTGACTGTATCACCCCACCCCCAATAAGTTCTTTGAAAACAGGAACAGATTTTTCTCTCTTCCTTTGTTTCTCTCCTCCCACTAGGCATTATTCTACTATCTGATCAGCATTTACTATGCACCAAGCCCTGAGCTTGGGCAGAGGACCAAGCAGTGACCCAGGTAGGCCTGGCTTTGAGTCCAGGGGGAACCTCAGGCGGGGATTATAGGGGCACTGGCTGACAGAAAAGAGGAGGGGCTGAACAGTGAGGAGCAAGGCTCTAAGGAAGCCACCTGACCCAGGAGGCCAGCACCTGATTTTGGGAGGAGACTATATGTAGCTTGGGAGAGTGAACAGGAACTGGCAAGCTGATAAGGTATTTGTTTTGCGATAAATTCACCAAGATGGACACCGTGTTTTATATTCTATTATGCACATCTATTCTACTTCTATGTAAGAAGAAAAGATCAGGCTGGGTGCATGCCTTTAATTCCAGCACTCAGGAGACTGATGCAGGAGGACAGCAAGTTCAGGAGGAAGAGGCAAGAAAACAGAGTCTGCAAACAGCCTAGGAAGCATAGTAAGACCTTGCCTCAAAAAGCACACGAAAAACAAAGGGTTACCTGACATTTGACAACATGTCCTTATGTAGGAAAGAAGTAGGCAGAGGGGCTGGGAAGGTGGCTCAGTGGTAGAATGCTTGTCTTGCATGCATGAGGCCCTGGGTTCAATTCCTCAGTACCACATAAGCAGAAAAGGCCAGAAGTGGAGCGATGACTCTAGTGGTAGAGCGCTAGCCTTGAGTTGAAGAGCCAAGGGACAGTGCCCAGGCCAGAGTTCAGACCCCACAACTGACCAAAAAAAAAAAGAGAGCCAAAAAAAAAAAAAAAAAAGTAGGTAGAGAGAGAGAGGGGAGAGGGAAGAGAATTTTTAAAGATGTAAGGACCAAGCTGGGCTCTGATGGCTCATGCCTGTAATCCTAGCTACTCAGGAGGCTGAGATCTGAGGATTACAATTCAAAGCTAGCTTGGGCAGGAAAGTCTGTGAAACTCTTCTCCAATTAACCCCAGAAAACCAGAAGTGGTGCCGTGGCTCAAAGTGGTAGAGCATTAGCCTTGAGCTGAAGAACTTAGGGACAGTGCCCAGGCCCATGAGTTTAAGCCCCACGACTGACAACACACACACACACACACACACACACACACACACACACACACACACACACACACACACACACACACACACACACACACACACACACACACACACACACACACACACACACACACACACACACACACAGAAAGAAAGATGTAAGGACTAAGAAGGGAGCAGAATAAGAGAGACAGAGAGAGACACACAGAAAAACAGAGAGAGACAAAGAGACAGAGACACAGAGAGAGGGAGGCAGGGAGGGAGGCAGGGAGGGAAGGAGAGAGAGACTGAGAAAGAGAACTCTGATGAGTATCCTGAAGTTCACAAAACTGGATACTCATACATACTCCATTCAAGAAAGAGTTGCTACTAGCTGGGAACCAGTGCCTCATATTTGTAATCCTAGATACTATGAGGCTGAAATTGTGAGGACTGGGCAGAAAAGTCTGTGTGGTATTGCATGCCTGTTATCCTAGCTACAGTCCAGGCAAACACTCAGGTGGGAATCCAGATTATCTACAAAATAATCAGCACAAAAAACAGGCTGGAGGCATGTAGATCGACTATCCAGCAAGCATGAGACCCTAAGTTCAAAACTGGGAACTGGAGAGAACAAAAATTGCCACAATGTCTGGTCTGATCTTGGAGACACAGTACATAAAAGACCTGACCTCTCAGCCTAGAGGGGACAGAGTATACAAGAAAACTGTAGGCCACAGACCGGGGAGAACAGGAGCATCAAGAATTTTTGTCATGCTTCCTGCTAAATGATGGCCAATCAGTAAGAAATAAATCACAAAGGAAAATGATTCATTATACATTATTGTGTGTAACAAGTTCACTGAATGCAGTAAGGAACACCTCTAGGTGACCCAAACTTGCCCAAGATGATGAACCCTTTCCAGTGGGAGCTAAATTAGTGCTTTAAGGAAGTGCTTTAGGATGAAAAGACCAGTGTCTGACTGAGACTGAGAAAAGAGGTTGTTGTGAGGCACTTGTGGGAATAGGGCTCCTAGAAAGGAGTTTAGGGGTTTACTGCATTCAGTGACCAGATCTTTTCTTGGTATTTCATGAGATGCCTGGTCTCTTTTTACATGGTTTCATATTGCTTTTGCTTTTTCCTTGGCCTTACTACCAATCCCAACTGTTGCCCCTTTCCCTCCCTTTAGTCTATCCATTTCCCCACCTACAAAACCTGGTCAACCTCCTTTTTTCCTGTTTCAGTACCAAATGAAATTTGCTTTTCTTATCTATTGTGTCTATGTGTTATTCAGTTGTTCAATGCTGAACAAGTGGCTGGCTATAGCTGGAAGAAGATATAAAACACAACCACCTAGGGCTGTCCTTCATTAAACAATAGACTTACTAGCCAGGCACTTGCTGATGGCTCATGCTCATAATCCTAGCTACTTAGGAGGCTGAGATTTGAGGACTGTGGTTCAAAGCCAGCATGAGCAGGAAAGTCTGTGAGACTCTTATCTCCAATTAACCACCAGAAAACTGGCAGTGGAGCTGTTGCTCCACTCAAAGTGGTTGAGTACTAGCCTTGACTAAAAGCTCAGGGACAGTGTCCAGGTCCTACAACCAATAAAAAACAAAAGAGAATGGAACTTATACTTGGTAGAAAACTACCATAACTAAAGTGACTCAAGTGGTAGAGAGAAAAAAAATAAACAAGAACATCAGGCCCTGAGATTAAGCCCCAGTACTGGCATGTACATGTACATGTGTGTGCGCGCACACATACCCACACCCCCCCCCCCCACATACACAAAGAAAGAAAGAGACAGAGAGAAGAAAGAGAAGAGGGAAACAGGGAAAATGAAAGAAAGAGGAGAGAAAAGAAAGAAAAAGGAAAGGAAACTATCATAATCAATCAGTGTAGCTATAAGCTCTTTAAACACAAGGGAACAAGGTCTTTATATGTTTCTCTGTAACTATGCATTTGTCTAGCTTCCTTAGAAGACTGTGAGCACCTCTAGAGCTGACACCATATATTGTATCCATTTCTAAGTTTTCCATACCCAGTCTAAGTGCTGACACATATTAAGTGTTCAATAAATATCTGTCAGATGTATGTCTTTTCTCCCCATGCATACTCCCTCATTTCCTACTGTTTCAAACAATGTCTACCACCTCTTCCATGAAGTTTCATGATCAGCTCAGTCTTAATTGCTTCATACTTGGTGTTTCTAATATGATTTGCTAGCACCACTATTTCAGACCCCATCACATTTTTATTAGTCATTTACAGGTTCTAAGACAACAGAATAAGCTTTCTTAGAACAAAGTATGCAACTTAACTGTCTGCAATATCCTCTAGCACCTTAGTAGATCCCCACCAAACATTTGTTGAATTAAAATATCCACTGGAAGCAAACTTTGAATGGGTTTTCTGATCATCTGATTAGTTTTGTATATATCTATCTACACTTCTTTTTGACCACTTGATAACATTTATGAGAGAGCTGGTCAAAGCCAGGGGTGCAGTCCGAAACCATTAAACAAAGGAAAAACTAATAGTCCCATATGAGAACGTCCCCCTGACCTGGATCTCATTAGCACCATCTGACAACCAACTGCGCCAACCAGCCAGTGTTTCATAACTCTTAATGATACAGGCTCACTTTGAGAATCAGGTTCATTTTTTTTTTTAATGACATAATAGGAAAATGATCACAGGCCAAGAGGTAGGAAGGAGAGTGGATAATGAGGAAGGGGAAGTAAGAGAATGACACCACAGGGGATGTTCATGGGAGGAAAGATCTAAAAGACAAGGAAGAACAAAGATGATCCAGAAGGGAGAAAGAGGAAGGGAGCCTGGGTTTCAATGATGGAGTTTTTATTCATCTGTTCTATTATTCCAAGAACAAGGAAATAATCCATGAATTTAGAAAGCAAGATCTATAAGGCAATAAAGAAATGAACATTTGGCTGTGTGCATATTCTTCATTGGTGGTATTCACTATTAAAGGATATAACTGAAACAAATAAAATGGAAACATATTTTTCTATCAAAAAATGTAATGAGTAGATTATGGTATTTGCAAAAAACACATGCTAAGATCAAACTGTAAAGTCCTGTCAGTCACTGTGCCAATAACTTACCTGTGGTTCAGTACTGCCTGATAACAAGAACATTTATGGAAACTCAGTGTCTGATTTGAATACACCCAATATAGGTTATGGCCAAAGACAAGAAACTGGATTAAATGGTTCACTGATTTACCCTAATATGGAAATGTCTCATAATGATGGGTGCTAGAGTAAAAATGTTTGTATATTTAGTAAAATTGTTTGTATTTATATTTTCTGACATGCCATACAAAAATATCACTAAATGCTGCTTGTGCAAGGAAGAGCCATCAATTTTTCTTTTGCCAAGGAAGATAGTAAGATACATATTTAAAAAAATTAATTTAGGACCTAAACCAGTCAGTTATGCTTAATCTGATCTTTCCCCCAATTAAGTTGGAAAGCACTAACGAATGTATCACTTTTTTAACTTTGCTTTGTAACACTTGAGTGCTTACCACTTGATGTGCCATTTAAGGGATAATTAATGGATAAACTAAAAGGATAATTATTATGGAGTTTAATATAGCAGGCAAACTGCTCATTAATTCTTACAAGCATGGCTTCGTTATTATCATTTACTTAAAAAGATACCACAGGGAACTGATATTTACCACCACATTAGCTACATATTATATACCCACACTGTATGCGCAGTAATTTTAGTTTATTTCAAAAGTAAACTTTATTTAAAATAGCAAGTCTGTTGGCTAATCAATACTCTGGAAAATTACTTACAACTTTCACATTTTTCCCCCCTCTCTTTAATTCATATTGAAGTTTCCTTTAGGAATTCACTGAACTATCAAGAAGACATTAAAAATCATAAACATGAAAAACAAAGACATATAAACAAGGATACACAAAATGACACTAATTGAAATTGATCAATAGTCAAGAGACAACACAAACGTAAATAATTATGTCAATTTTCTGCATTATTATTTACATGATCAATAAAAAGTATTACAGAACATCTGATACATAATTCACTCTAAATAAGCCTTGGATAATCATAATTTGCCCAGTATTTCTTTAAAATGCTGTAATAATTCACCGAAAAAGATTATGTCTGGGTGATAGGTTTAGTGATCATTTTTTTCTTTTCCTTTCTGCATTTTTCTCATTTTCTTGTTTTAAAAACCCAGTACCTTATTTGGTATATATCAAACTCCAAGTGATTTTCTTTTGTGGATAAATAATTGAGATAGAAAGATTAAAAAGGTTGGTTTGTTATTTTTTTGAGGATATAGTAGTAATAGCTAGAGATGTAGCTCAAGTGGTAAAGGACTTTCTAGCATGTACACAGCAGTGCAGAAAAACAAAAACAAACTTCTCTAAGAATGTATGATATCTAGCACTTAAATTAGACTTCTGAATTCCATTGTTAGTAATACTAAATTATACTTTAAAAGTATTTCAATAAGGATATTTTGGAGTATGATGGGGAAAGAAAAAAATAAGTATGGTACATGTCTGATTTTTCAGGTACTAACTACTTTCAAGATTTGTTATTTGATAATGACTAATATTATTGTTAATGAGCAAAAATCCTCTGTCCACTATATATATATATATATATATATATATATATATACATATATATATACATATATATATACATCTCAAACCACTAATATTATGGAAATTTCTGGTAATGGAGATGATAGGGAATATGTCTATCTAATTCATTTTGGTTTTTAAATTTCTTTTTTCTTTTTTTTCCTTTTGTCAGTACCTGATCTTGAACTCAGGGCCTTGTGTTTGCGTCTGGCTTGCTTACTCACAGCTGGTGCACTACCACTTGAGCCATGCCTCCAGCCTAGCTTTTTGTTGATTAATTAGAGATAGTCAAGTTACTCAGGTTTTTCTGTCCAGGATGGCTTCAAACTGTGATTCTCCAAGTCTCAGCCTCCTAAGTAGCTATGCTTATAGGCATAAGCTACTAGCTCAACCCAGATCTTGGTGGTTCCAAAGCCTCTCTCCCAGAATCCTTAAAAGAATTACCTATTAGAATAAGACTACAGTGTTAAGATTGAAAGTTCTTCATGAAAAAAAAAGTTTAACCAAGAGACCCTAGTAATTACACTCCAATTAGTATATTACCTTTAATTCCAAGGCTTCTGAAAGTAATTTCTGGGCATTTTTTCTAAATGACTCAGTTTTGGGATCACTTCGAACTTCAATAGGAGGTCTGTCCAAATGTTTTTCAATGAAAGTTTTCCACTCAGTATAAACTTCTTTGGCAAGACTAGCCACCTCTGAATCTGAGTGTTTACGCATCTTGTTCACAGCATGACCTGGAACAGAGGAGAGAAACTGTCTTCTGAAAAGCACAGGACTAGATGAACTGGTGTATCCCTTAAACATACCCAAGGACGCAAAGGCTCCTGTGCAGAATCAGACATGCTTTCACAAATTAGACAATCTCTGGGAGAGAACCAGGACTGGCCAGTGTAATATCAATAGACTCTTTAAAAAACTAAGAGGTACTAACTCTTTAGTTCAAAAATTTCAAAGAAAATGAGCTAATCATTTCCTGTGGGTTTTTTTGGTATGTATTACATTACGAGACAACAAAACAACCCTAGGTATTAAAGGAAATTCTTTATTTAACTAACTGATAGAAATAAAAAATTTTGTAGCCCCTGATGAAGTAATTCAACTCAATGGAAGGTTGATGAGGCACCTTCAGAGGGATGAACTGTTAGCACCTAAAAGCTGGCTATGGCATCAAGGCAGTGCTTGACAACTCTGCCTGTAAAGCAGTTCTACAACCTCCCCCACAGAAAAAGTGGACCACAATCCAATTAGCCATTCAAAACTAACCTCCAGTCAGGAAATATGAGAGACAGGGATAAGTTAAAACATCATTATGCAGAAACAAAGAAGTTTAGAATGTGGAACATTCTACAGCACAGCAGACGTGTTTTCAATAGTCAATGGCTTTGTTTACAAAAGGGGCTTAGGGCTAGAGACTGCTAAAGATTAAAAGAGCCTTCGGAGTCCAAACTACCAAATGGGATGCAAATTCCTACCATTGAAAGATATTCTGAGATAAACAAGAAATAGGACTTTGCATTAGATATTAAATTATATCAAGGAATTACTGTTAATTTTTTTTAAGACAAAAATAGCATTAGGGTTTCCTAAGAAAACATGTGAAATTTGGCCTGGTGGATTGGTGAAGTGGTAGAGTGCTTGCCTAGCAAGGGCAAGGCCCTCAGCTCAAACCCCAGCACCATCCATAGCTTTTAGACACACAAACTCAAGTATGTTGGCCCCAAAAGACAAAAGGTTTAAGACCTGGCTTTAAAAAATACTTCAGTAAACACCACATACACATACATAAAAGAGAAAGATGAAATGGGACAAAAAGGGACTATGGGAACTTGTTAAAGTAGTGAGTTTATTTCTATGTCTTTCTGTATAGAAAAAAGGGAAGTATAAAAATATCAATATGCAAAAGTACCTCTACAAAAACAAATATCTAGAAAAGCCAGAGAAATGCTGCCTGAACTAGTGGAAATCACACAGTACCAAGTAACACACTAACAGCAATGGGATGAAAGCATGATAGGGGCTAAAGGTATATGGTGTAGGGGGCGAGTTTGCCCACAGTGCACTGGGTTCATATATAGACATATCACACAGAAACCCATTAATACAAATGTATGCTAACTCAAAAATAAAATGAAATAAAGAAATATTTAAGCCAGGCACCTGTGGCTCAAGCCTGTCTGTAATCCTAACTACTCAGGAGGCTGAGATCTGAGGATCATAGCTCAAAGCCAGCCTGGGCAGGAAAGTCCACGAGACTCTTTATCTCCAATTAACCATCAGAAAACCAGAAGTAGCACTGTGGTTCAAGTGGTAGAGTGTTTGCCTTGAGCTGAAGAGCTCAGGCAGCTCCCAGGCCCAGAAAAAAAAAACTGACTAGAAAAAAATTAATTAATTTAAATAAGAACTATTGGGGCTGGGAAGGTGGCTCAGTGGTAGAGTGCTTGCCTCACATGCATGAGGCCCTGGGTTCAAATCCTCAGCACCACATAAACAGAAACAGCCGGGAAGTGGTGCTGTGGCTCAAGTGCTAAAGCGCTTGCCTTGAGCTAAAGAGCTGAAGGACAGCTCCTAGGCCTAGAGTTCAAGTCCCATGACCAACCAAAAAAAAAAAAAAAAAAAAAGAAAAAAAAGAACTATTTAAAGATGCTTCCTAGCTACCAATGCTGAGGAAAATACTTTTGATACATATGCCACTTAAAAGCAAATTTACTGCTGAATACTTTCCTTTTCTGGGTAGAATTTTCCATATCCTGGAGATTATTCACTCGGCCAATAGCATTTGTAGTTAACTACTATTTCAGATGGTAATAACAAAGATAAGATTGGGGGTATAACTCAGTTATAAAGTATGTGCTTTATATATTTGAGAATTTAGATTTAATCCGTGGCATCAAAAATAAATAAACAAGGGCTGGGAAGTTGGCTCAGTGGTAGAACGTTTGCCTTGCATGCATGAGGCCCTGGGTTTGATTCCTCAGCACCATATAAGCAGAAGAAAAAAAAAAGCCCGAAGTGGCGCTGTAGCTCAAGTGGTAGAGTGCTAGCCTTGAGCTGAAGAGCTGAGGGACAGCACCCAGGCCCAGAGTTCAGGCCCCACAACCAGACCCCCCCCCAAAATAAAATTAAATTAAAAAATAAATAAATAAAAGATAAATGTTATTATAGGACTTGAAAGTCCTAAATTCAGGATGCTGTAACACTTTTACTGAGCATCTACTTCATGCCTGGTACTAAGGACCCAGAAATGATTAATACTCAATCCTTGGACTTTTGCCAACATTTATTCTGCTAAAGGGTGCAAAGAAGACAGAAATATTCACCTTAGTACTGTTTAAGATAGTAAAAACAACAACAACAACTAGAAGCAACCTACAAGCTCATCATTAAGGGTCTACTCTGCACAGAAAAAAAGAGTATAGTCCATTGAAACAATAACTGCTGTGTTGTCATTAAAAACAGGAATAGGAAATCAGGTGTGATGGCACACACCTGTGATTCTTACTCTTGAGAGACTGAGGCAAGGAGATTATTGAGTTTTAGGCCAACCTGGGCTTAAACAAACAAACTCTGACTCAAACAAACAAAAACTAAATGCTGGAATAGTTCTGCATGCAGTAACATGGAAAGATGATCACTGTGTTTAAAGAGCATGCTCATTATGTGCCAATATTTACTTTTAAAATTACATATGTGTATACATGTAAACACCATATTTGTTTATAAGCAGAGAAAAAAAAGCCTTAAAGAATTGATAATAAAATTATTAACAGAGGAGTCGCTTCTGAGTAGTGGGACCATATGCATCTATGCAGTTCTGTTCACAATCTAGTGGCTAGCCTAGCTAAACATCTAATAGCTTGTGCTGTTCTGTAATAGAGATACATCCAGGGTTCTTTGGAACAGAGCTCCTTCCCATCATGTAATCCTTACCTTATCCTTGTATTTTCTCTCTGGAAAGTCACTGTTGACCCAGTTTAATATATGTGAAATAAAGATGTGGAGAGCCCTCATGCCGAGTTCTTCTTACCAAATCCAGTAAACCTTCCCTGTCACGACATTGCTTATCCTGTCTGCATATAATACTGTTGCCTCATCCTTCAGAAATATTCTCTTCCTTCCTTGATGAGACAATACCTGTACTGGTACTGTTCCTTCTCTACCTCTTCTGCTGGCTGCTGATCCTTTGCTAAACATTTAATTAAAGAACTTCAACTTGGGACTGTACTTGGCCTTCCCTTCCTTTACCTGCCTTGCCTGGAGTAATCCTACCTACACTGGTAGTGCAACCTCTACCTACAAGTAGATGACTGCTAACTACTTAACTTCTAGCAAAAGTTTCCACTGAGTACAAGACTCAAATACCCAATTCTCACTGCACATGTCCACTTGCTTATTCCACATGCCCTTCTAACTCAGCATTTCCTGTCACACAGTGAAGCATCCTTCTGCAATCCACAATTTCTCTCATCCTATGTTCATGCAGTCATTCCAAGACATGCAGATCTACTTTTTTGTGTGTACCACTACTGTGGCTTGAACCCAGGACCCCATGATCTCCCCTGACTTATTTGTTCACAGATGGTACTCTACCACTTGAGCCATGCCTACTACCTAGCTTTTTTTGCTAGTTAATTTGAGATAGAGTCTCTCTGACTTTTCTTTTTCTTTTCTTTTTTTTTTTTTGTCGGTCGTGGGCCTTGAACTCTGGGCCTGGGCACTGTCCCTCAGCTCTTCAGCTCAAGGCGAGCGCTCTACCACTTGAGCTACAGCACCACTTCCGGTTTTCTGGTGGTTTATTGGAGATAGGAGTCTCACGGTCTTTCCTGCCAGGGCTGGCTTTGAACTGCAATCCTCAGATCTCAGCCTCCTGAGTAGCTAGGATTACAGGCGTAAGTCACCAGCGCCCGGCCTCTCTCTGACTTTTCTACTGGCTTCAACCACTCAGTCTCCGGTGTAGCTAGGATTACAAGCATGAGCCCCAGTTCTTTTTTTTTTTTTTAATATCAGCATAGATTAATTTTACAAAGGGGTTCCTTTGTGTTATTTTCATACGTGCAAATATTGTACTAAATCACATTCACTCTCTCTTTTACTCTCCTATCCATTCTACCTCCTTTTCAAACAATTTTATTTTCAAACAATTTTATTGCCATGTAGGCATATATGGTGCTTTGATCACATCCCCCACTTCCACTGGGGGTTTTGGGATTTCCACCCCCCCCAAACAGTAACAGTCCCTAGTCCCCATTTTATACTTATAAACATTTTTATTTTATTTTTTTAGGTCTAGATCGCACACATGCGAGAAAACACCCAGTACCTGTCTTTCTCAATCTGGCTTATTTTACTTATAAATGACCTCCAAGTTCCACCCATGTTCCTGCAAATGATATAATTTCATTCTTTATGGCAGACGGACCCACTTCTTATCATTCTCTACATCCTTTACTCTTCCTCCTCATTTCCCTCTCCTTCTTACTGCCCTGATTCAGATTCTCCTCATTCTCTACTGGTCTACTGCAGCAGTTTACTGAACAATTTCTGTCTGCAATCTGGCCCTCTCCAACTCATCCTCAACACTGAAGTCTGTTTTAATGACTGTTTTAAGACAATTTGACAGGCATGAGGACATACATCGGTGGAAGAGAGTTTGTCTAATGAATGTGAGGCCCTGAGTTCAAATTCCAGCATGGGGAGGCAGTGGAGTGAGGAAGGAATGGGGGAGGAGGAAGGGGAAGGGAAGAGGAGAGGAAGAGAGGGAGAGAATATGAACTGGATCACATAACATACTTACTTAAAACCCCTCAATGACTCTCCACTGCCCTTAAGCCAAATGTATCATTAAAGCTCTGGATGTTCTGGCCTTCTTGTCGTTACCTCTCACATGCTGCCCTCTTTCCTTCCTCCCCACATTCCTAGTCCTTCCACAAAGTTCTATCTATAGAAAGCACCTTGTATGTCCATTTTGGGTCATGCTGTCTGGTCTTCTCCTACATTCCTGACCTATAGTTTACATTGTTCCCTCGCCTGAAATATTTACTTAATTTTTTTATGTGGTGCTGGGGATTGAACCCAGGATCTTATACATGCTATGCAACGGCTAGCTTGACCCCGAGCTACCTCCCCAGCCCTGCCTACAGTATTTAAGTACCTATTTTATCTCTCAAGCAAAAACATCTTTTTTTTTTTTTTTTTTTTTGGTTGGTTGTAGGGCTTGAACTCTGGGCCTGGGCACTATCCCTCAGCTCTTCAACTCAAGGTGAGGACACCACTTGAGCTACAGCACCACTTCCCGTTTTCTGAATGGTTTATTGGAGATAAGAGTCTCACAGACTTCCCTGCCTGAGCTGGCTTTGAACTGTGATCCTCAGATCTCAGCCTCCTGAGTAGCTAGGATTACAGGCATGAGCCACCGACACCTGGCAAGCAAAAACATCTTGAGGCAGAACATGTATGTTAAAGCAAAAAAAGAAGCTAGGCTGAAGGTGTGGCTCAAGTGGTAGCACTACCTGTGAGCAAGCAAGCTGAGCAAGAACATGTTATCCTGAGAATTCAAGCTTTAGAACCAGAAGGAAAAAAAAAAAAAAAAACTAGAAAGGCAGAAATGTCCATGGGACTCCATCTCCAATTAACTAGCAAAAAGTTGGGCTGGAGACATGGCTCAAGTGATAGAGCACCAGATGTGAGTAAGCAAGCTGAGTGAGAATATGAGGCCCTGAGTTCAAACGCCAGAACCAGGAGTGTAAAACACAACAACAAACAAAACAAAAACAAAACCCCACTGTCAACTGGTTGCTCACACTTGTAATCTTAGCTACTTTGGAGGCTGAGATCTAAGGATCATGGTTTGAAGCCAACCTAGGTAGAAGAGTGCGTGCGTGCATGTGTGTATGTGTGTGTGTGTGTTTATATTCAGCCCTGCCTTTTGCCCTGTGTCCTGAGTTAACTTAGTCTTTCAGTACCTCAGTTTCTTTACCTGAAAGATAGAAATTATGTTAGCCCCTACTTTGGAGGGTTGTTCTTAGGATTACATGAGTGAAGATACTGTGTTAGTTTCCCATTGCTGTGACAATTACCTCAGAAAATGAACTAAAGAAGGAAAGATTTATTTGGGCTCATGGTTCAGAGATTTCAGTTGATAGTCACTTGACTCCATTGTTCCTGGGCCTGTGGTGAGGGAGACCATCCTAGGAAACATGTGATAGAACAAAGCTGCTCTCTCAAGCAAAAAGAATGAGGAGGACATGGGTATTCCAATATTCCCTTCAGAAGTGTGTCCCCAGTGATCTACTTCCTGCAACCAGCCCAACATTGTACAGCTACCACCATCTCACCTTTGACAAATGGTTCTCAGATTTAACATATGAACCCAGGGCTTTAGGTGCTATCCCTGCGCTGCTTCTTCTGCTCAAGGATAGTACTCTACCACTTGAGTCACAGTTCCACTCCCAGCTTTTTGGTAGATAATTGTCGTGAACTTTCACACCTGGGCTAGACTTGAACTGTGACCTTCAAACCTCAGCCTCCTGAGAACCTAGGATTATAGATGTAAACCACCAGCACCGGCTTATGCCCCTGCTTTTACTCTGTAGTATGGTCCATGCTGTGATCATTCAGATGGAAAAATGAGGCCCTATAACCCTTCCCTAAGGTCACAAGTTGGTCAGTAGCTACATCAAGGAAGTTAATGATCTGCAAAAAGTCATTATTTGCTCCACAAAGTTTCTGTTTTAAAATAAGCAATACCCCTTGCTGGTCCTATAACTTGGGTCAGATCCCCT
Source organism: Dipodomys merriami (assembly GCF_024711535.1). NCBI lineage: Eukaryota > Metazoa > Chordata > Mammalia > Rodentia > Heteromyidae > Dipodomys > Dipodomys merriami. The sequence goes on along the minus strand of NW_027205738.1, from coordinate 425,053 downwards.
GGGTTTAAAGTTAAGGGATTTCTGCATCCTAGAACACTGTTAAGGCAAATTCCTTGTGAAAACAGTCTTTTGCTCACTTAGTAAACATTACTAAATACTATATATAATACTAGGTATATACCAGGCCCTATGCTGGGCACTGGAATAGAACATTAAGCCAGTCATTGCCTAGAACTAAGGGGCTCTAGGCAGGTCTAAGCATAGAAGACAGCTAAATACATGAAAATGTCACAGGTCCTAGTTTCACAGGAAAAAGAACTTCAAGGAGGACTAAAAGGACAGAAGAGTCAATTCAGCTGGGGAGGGAAAACCACAAAATTGACAGCATTTATCCTGAGTATTGACAATGACTCAAGGGGACAGGAATAGCACAAGAAATAAAGAACTTTATGGTATAATCTGATTACTACAGTAAACAATAGAATGGTACCAGGCTGGGAAGTTGGCTCAGTGGTAGAGTGCTTGCCTTACATGCACGAGGCCCTGGGTTCAATTCCTTAGCATCACATAAGCAGAAAAAAGCAAGAAGTGGCGTTGTGGCTCAAGTGGTAGGACACTAGCCTTGAGCTGAAGAGCTGAGCGACAGCGCCTAGGCCCAGAGTTCAGCCCCCATGAGCGACCAAAATAAAACCCCCAACAACAAAATGCTTAAATGGAGGGGTGGGGGGGGATAGTTGTGGAGGTGGGAGGGAAGGGATGGTAGGTGTAAAACAAAGGAGGAGGCAACAATGTTCATAGGAAATGTACTCATCACCTTGTTCATGTAACTATAACCCCTCTGTACAGTATTTTTACAATAAAAAACATACAAGAAATGGTATATAGCCATTCACTAGTCCTCAGAAGCTGTAGCTGTTATTTTAAGTGGCGAAATAGACTTCAGCTATTAAGGACTCTGAGAGGGGGATTTTAGCCTTGATTCTCTAGGTGGGCTCAATCCTTAAAGATGGACGAACAAAACAGTAGAAGAGGCAGAAGGGTAGGTTGAGAGACAAGGATGAGGAGAATTCAACTTAACCCTGCTAGTTTTGAAGCTGGAAAAAGGAAACCACAAGCCAAGATATTCAGGCAGCTTTCACAAACCAGAAAAGGCAAGGATACCAACTGTCCCCTAGAGATTCCAGAAAGGAATGTAGTCCTGCCAAACCCTAACTTAATCTTTCATGCAACTTTAGGTTTCAGGAGATATCACATAGTTTAAGAACATCTTAGTGCTGTCATATTGTTTGATTATCTGACTTGAGGCAAATGAAAGTCTCCAAGCTTGAATTTTCATATTTGTGAAATGGAGAAAATAATTATATGACTTACAGTCATATGCACAGTACCGTAAGGTAGCACATGTCTGCTCACCAGGCTGAGTGCAAGGCCTAACTAACCCCATTACCTTATCAGCTGTGATAAGGCAATGAATGCTCCTTGCTTGCTGGTTTCTTTACAATAAAGGTTCCACTGTCGGGCCTGAATGCCAGATCCAGAGGTGTTTCCTGCAGCTTCCTCTCACCTTCCCAGACCACTGGGAAACCCTGAGGACCCTCATTTCCTCTGTCTCTGAAAACACCCCAGGTTCAGTCCTCCAGTCCTTAATCCTTCCTTTTACTCAGGATGTATACATTTGGATGATTTTAAACAAACATTTCCTAGAAATAGTCAAATTTCTCATCTTAGCTTCAATCACACTTCTTCTATATTGGGACATTTCCACCAGAAGAATTTATATGGTAGAGCAAAACACTACGGAAATTGACTAAAATGGAAATAGTAGGAGAAAATTCCCATCTAAGGTACAAGAGAGAAATAACTGAATTTTGATTTAAAAGAGGTTAAATCTGAGCAGATGGTAGAACCCACAGAGAAGGTCTGACAAAATAAAGGCACATATGGCTGGGGTCCAAGGCACAAGGCTGCATGCTAACCAGAAAGGAACTCTGCCCCCAAAGAACTGGGTGCTCACTGCATCTCTGGGCCTCTCACTTCAGCAAAATGTGTCTTACATTCCTTGTTTATATACTGAGGCAGCTAAATGGATTTATGGAATTCACAAAAACAAGTAAGAAAACTCTAAGATGTCACCAATACATCAACAAGAACACAAACACTTTATGAGAGAGAGAGAAAGAGAAGGAAGGAAGGAAGGAAGGAAGGAAGGAAGGAAGGAAGGAAGGAAGGAAGGAAGGAAGGAAGGAAGGAAGGAAGGAAGGGAGGGAAGGAGGGAGGGAGGAAGGGAGGAAGGGAGGGAGGGAGGAAGGGAGGAAGGGAGGGAGGGAAGAAGGGAAGAAGGGAGGGTACCAATAAACACATGGCAAATCATTCTATACAATAAATGAAGAGGTTACCTTTATCTATTAGATTGGTAAGATTTTAAGAAATGGTAGGGATTTTATTAGAACAACCTTTCTTTAAAAAAACCATAAGATTCAAAAATGGATCAAGACAGGTAATGTATAATCTTATTCAACCTTATCATTTTTCACTCCCTTGACACACATTCACTAAGCTTCAGTAATATGCCACACTAAGGCTTAAAACATATTGGTAAATTAAATAACATGGTCCTGACAGCATGGTATTACTGTCTAGCAAATAAAAAGTAAGACGTAAATAATTAAATAAATTATAAGCCAAAGCTGGCATAGTATTACACACTAGCAATCCCAGCACTAGGGAGATACATGCAGGAGGATCACATGGCCAGCCCCAACTACATAGTGAGGCAGGCCTCAAACAACAATTACAAGACAAAACAAGAAATGATAAACCAAGATAACGTTTTGGTAGGAAAATGTTTAAAAATAGATGCAGAAGTGACAACCAGGTAGGTGTCATTTATGTCAATAGAAAGCAGAATCACTGTTGCTGTCCAATTCATAGTTCTGGGAAGAGAACATCAATAACTCTGGATAGAACGAAACCACTTGTGTCCAAAGAGAGGAGAGAGGACTGACTGTGACAGAAGCCACAGCCTGAAAAGGCTGGAAAGGTTTTCATAAAGAAGTGGGAGGGTCAGAAATTCAAGTTGTGAGTATTGGCCAGTTTTAACGGAATCTGACTATAAAAGGAAAAAGAGAAAAACAATGTCTGGAAAAGGTGGCAAAGATAATTAAAGGGAAGATTTGTGCAGAAAGAGCCAGCATAGAGAATAACAATGGTAACAGTGTGAGAGGCATTGGGATGATACAGTTCCAAGGTCAGTCGTTAGGTCCAGCACCTTCTGAGGTCTTGCTAAGGAGCAGTTTCCCTTCTCTACTCTCTGGATCCTCCATGTGATCACTGCCTCACCCAAACAAGCACAGCCATGCTCTGGGTCCCATGATTCACTTCTTTGCCCTCACTCCTCTCTGCTCATCTACTGCCACCCCCCACTGTACCTGTCCCACTTTTCCCTTTTCCACAGCATTTATCATCTTCTAACATACACAATATGCTTACGCTGCTTCTTTACTGCCTGTAAAGAAGGGAAAGTTCACACTATTAGGAGTTTTATTCATGTCAATCTTTGGCACTCCCAACAGAATCTGGCACACAGTGGACATTCACTAAGTATAAGCTGAATGAATGTTGGAATGACTTCCTGTCTGATCTCCCTTTCTCTTGTCCTGTCCTCTCCTATACATTCTTCTCTTGGCCACCTGAAGTCCTACAACCATATCAATCTATAGCTTAAAATCCATTTAATAGTTCCATTAAGTTTTTGTTTTTGACAAAGCTAACACTGAATAAAACAAAATTAAACTCATTTTTGTTGATGTCTATTTGTAGTGCAGAGGATAGAAGCCAGGGGCTTCTACACTGAGCTCATCCCCAGCACAGATTTCTTTGTTGTGCGATTTCTCAGTCTATGTACATGAGAAATTAAACTAAAAATCTCCAAGGGAGAAGAAACAGTCATGCAGCATTTTCCAGCTGATCTGCCTTTGTTCCACGGGACACTTTACTACACCAGAATTCTGAAAAATATACAACAGAAAACACTGACCCAATTAGCCAGCTTTTTAGTTTCTTTATAATCAAGTCCTATCTCTACCTTGCTCTTGCCCATCCTGGTCACACATCCTAGATTCTCTTGCTGTTCTCAGATTTTTAGGCCTCTCTTCTTTATACTTCTGCCTGTAATCAGCAGGAAACCCCCCCCCCCCACCTCTGTCTCTGCCTCTCTCAGTGGCAATACCAGGGTTTCAACCCAGGGCCTGGATGCTATCCATTAGCTTTTTGCTCAAATCTAGTGTTCTACCACTTGAACCATAGTGCCACTTCAGGCATTTTGATGGTTAACTGGAGATAAGGGTCTTATGGACTTTCCTGCCTGGGCTGACTTTGAATTGTAATCCTCAAATTTCAACTCTCTGAATAACTAGGATTATAATGGTGAATCACTGGTGCCCAGACCCATGTGCAGTTTGTAGACTAAGCTATTGGCCCCCTTCACAGCCATAGACACTGCTGATCAATTTCCTCTGCCCCCGGAAAACACCATTTCCTTTGCATCCTATGACAGTATTGTTTCTGTTTCCTTTCTGTTCCTTTGATCACACTTTCTCAGTCTCCTTAAATATCGGTGTGCTTCAAGATTTTGGACTTGGTACTTCTCTTTCATTTTTGTTTACTGAGATAGTCTTAACTGTGTAGTTCAAGTTAGCTTGGAGTTCACAATATAACCTAAACTAGCCTCAAATTCATGATTCTGCTGCTTCAGCCTCCTGACTGCTGGGATTATAGGCATTTATCAACATGCCAAGCTTTTGCTTTTCTTATATACTTCTCTGGAAAAGCTTATCTATTTTCACCACCTTAATTCCTAACCATTTGCTGATAATAACTTATGCATACATAATTACAATCTTTCCTTAGTTTCAGCCTGTGCATCCAACATCCTGAGGGACATTTCCTCTGGAATGTTCTATAGAATGCCAAACATAGTAAGTCTAAAACTGAACTTACTATTTCCCCACCCCCAAACCTGCTGTTCTATATTGCTATAGTAGTACTACCATCCATCCACTTACTTGTTCATACCAGACACCTACGCTTCTACCTTCCCCCCATCATCATTCCCAATATCCAATCACATTTATATCTCTTGATTGCATTCTGTACCCCTACCACTATCAGTCTCAGGCCACTCTCATGTCTTATCCAGATGTTTTAGCAGCTTCCTAACTGGGCTTCCTACCTCTAGGCTTGCTTCTCTCCAACACTTTCCCACAATAGAAACAGATAGATTTTTCTAAAATAAATATCTGAGCTAGGACTAGTGGCTCACATCTGTAACTCTAGCTAGTCAGGAGGCTGAGATCTGATGAGGATTGCAGTATGAAGCCACACAGGGGAGGAAGACTATTATCTCCAATTAATCACAGGAAAAGCTCAAGTATAGCCGTGGCTCAAGTGGTAGAGAACTGAGCACAAAAGCTCAAGAATAGTGCCGAGGCCCAGAATTCAAGCCCCAGGACCAGCAAAAATAAAAATAAAAATCTGAATGTCTTTCCTTCATTCAAAACTCTTGAATAATAACAGTATTACTTTTAGGATAAAAAGTAAACACTCTGACTAAATTTAGGCTAAAGCTATCATTTCACTACAGTACAGCTAGATATGAGACAAAAGTCACCTCATGCCCACCAGCCAAAAAGTGAGCAGTAGCCAGAAAAGCAGGTTCAGAGAGGAATAGGCTAGGCCTAAGAGCTAAACCAATCAATAGTAATGCTGCTGAAATACTTAGCTGTAGACTAATGGTAGGTGAGAGAGCTAATCCTGAAACTCCTATATTGACTGAGATGAATCTTTGAGATGTGCTCAAGTGTCCCAGGCCTGAGGTGCCCCTGACTATTGGCAGAAGCGAAGCAAGAAGCTAATCCTCTTTAGCGGGAAGCTTCACCAATTTAGTCCCATAGAATTCCTTTATACTGAAAAATACAACAAGTTCACAATGGAAAATCAACAAGCTGAAGGGAAAACAAGCACCATGAGAGTCAGCACACACTAAATAAACAACAGATTTAGATCCCTAAGGACTATCAATATTAGAACAGCCAGCTGAAGGATACAGAAGAGCTATGTGCTAAATGTTTCAAGAAATAAAAACATAATCATAATGTACAAATAGCATTGACACAAGTCAGATTTAGAGGAAAGAGCAAACTTGCAAAAATGAAAAGCAGTTTTTGAAATGAGCTTAATGAATGGGTTAGAGTCAACTGAAGGAAGAATTAGTGGGTTGGAAGAAATATCAGAATAAACTACCTAGAATGCTGTGAGACAGAAAAATTATGGCAGAAATGCCATAAAATTGGCTATAGAAATAGCTATAGATATGGCTATAGAATTTGGAAAATGGAAGGCTTAACCTAATTCTTTTTTTTTTTCAACATTTTTTTTTTTTTTTGCCAGTCCTGGGGCTTGAACTCAGTGCTGTCCCTGAGCTCCTTTTTGCTCAAGTCTGGTGCTGTACCACTTGAGCCACAGTGCCACTTCAGGATTTTTCTGCTTATGTGGTGCTGAGGAATTGAACCCAGGGTCCCATGCATGTAAAGCAAGTATTCTACCACTGAGCCACCTTCCCAGCCCGGCTTAACCTAATTCTAACTGTAGGATCTCAGAAGGAAGAAACAGGGATAATGAAAGGGAGACAGGGCTGGAAGTGAAACTCAGTAGTAGAGCCTGCCTAGCAAGCACAAGGCCCCCAGTCCAAACCCCAATACTACCAAAAATAAATAAATAAATAAATAAACAGGAGACACTTTAAAAAATATGGAAAGCCAAGCACTAGTGGCTCACTCCTATAATCCTAGCTACTCAGCAGGAGGCTGAGATTTAAAGATTGTGGTTCAAAGCCAGCCCAGGCAGGAAAATCTGTAAGACTCCAATTAACCAACAGAGAACTGGAAGAGGCACTGTGGCTGAACATAGTAGAGCATAGCCTTAGTAAAAAAAAAAAGTTCAGGAACAGCACCCAAACCCTGAGTTCAAGCCTCACAAACAACAACAATAACAAAAATATATGGAATGCTTCACTTATTTGCCTGTCATTGTTAAGAGGACATGCTAATCTTTGCATTATTCTTATTTTAGTACATATGCAGGCCAAAACAAGCATAGGGAAGTATTTTAAAATTGAGAGATAATGGTTGAAGTTTGTTTTCAAGTTTGAGAATTATCTATAAGACAGCCCCCAGACAGTCGCATCCCCTGGTATCCACATCTTGTCGAGTTGCCTTTCAAACTGTACCAACATTGGTCTAATAGAGATATAGGATGGATATAATAATGTATCCCTTCTGAGATTAGGCTACACCAGAAACTGTGACTTTCACGTGCATTATTCTCTTGTTCTCTCCTGGATCACTTGATCTGAGGACAGCTTCCATACCATGACAGCCCTAAGCAGAGGCCCACACAATGAGGAACTGAGACAATCCTGTGAGTAGACCATTTGGAAGCAGATCCTCACACTGGATGACTGCTGCCTTAGCCAACAGCTTGACTGTAACCTTTTAAAAGATACTGATGAGCTAGAACTGCCTAGATAAGTAGTTCGTGGACTGCTAACTCTCAGAAAAACTATGTGAAATAATACTGTCGTATGAAACTAATTTTTAGGATAATTTTTACACAGTGACAGATATCTAATACATTGCCAAAACCAAACAGTTTTGAATGGCTTACAAAAACCCTTTTCCATCTGGTCCAGACTATCTCCAGCCACACTTCTTACCACGCTCTCTTTAGAGTATTTTATTTTAAACACACCAAATAAATTTGAGTTTCTGGAATGTACAACGTTCTTTCCCACCTCCACCTTTTTACAGTTTACATGGTGTACCCCCTGCCTGACACATTCTTTAACACTTTCCCCCTTTCTCTTAACATACACAATTGACTAACTAACTCCTCCCCGTCTTCAGAGCATTTATCACTGTATGACAAAGTCTTGTTAACTTGCATGCCTTTCCACTAAACTTCAGGTTCCAAAGAGATGAGGCCATGACTTTTCTCTTTCATTATTGTGCCAGCACAGTTCCCAGTACAAAGAAGGTGCTCAGTAAATATTTGTATCTTACAAATATCCTGTTCACAGGACAGGGTCAGGCAGGAAGGCCAACCATTGGAAAATACAAATATTCTTAAGAACAATCCCAATGAAATCTTCAAGCACCACACAGGGCATAACTCTCAGAATCAAGAAACCCCTGTATTCCACATATCCTTGTTTAGGAAAGGACTGGGTAGGTCAAGATCCCAAAGTTGGATGGTTTCCAGTCCTTCTAAGTCAAGTACCATTGCAATTTCATTATGATTCTTGAACTGTAATCTTTCAACATCAGACACACCCATTCTTGAAAATAAATACTTACCATTGTACTCAAAGGCCATACAGAAATGTTTTGAAAATTATTACCTGTTTTGCATTTTTAGGGAAATTCTAGTTTATTATGCTGACATGTAAGATCTGATCATCCATGGCATGTGTGGCACATGCCTAAATATAAACATATACATACACATATGTACACATACACGTCATAAAATATTAATCACTAGTACCCTCTACTGGTAGAGGTGCCTCATGGGCTCATATGAAAGGTCTTATTGCCCTCTAGTGACCACAACCTATAAAGACAGGAAATCCAGCAGCAGATGGAGAGTCTCCATGGCTATAATGATAGGGTTTTATGTTTTTTAAGCATCTAATTTTCTCCAATTCTGGTTTATATTACAGGGGTGCAACTCTAAAACTCTTGGGGGTCCTCCTGGGGATTCTACACAGCCCTTCCCAGCTGTTAGTGCCAGGGTGAAGCAGCTTTCTCTCCTCCTTCTCAGAACAAGAGGTCAGGGAAAGGCAGGCGAGGCCCTGGCTGCACTACTGAGGGCAAGAGCAGCAGCTGTGAATGATGCCCTGGGCTCTCTGGAGACTCAAGAGCAGCTTGAGGAACACATGTTGGTCCTCCCTTGCATATTATCCACAGTTGTGTACTGTACTAAAATGGCAATTCAATGTGCCTCACTTACCTTTGAAATACCTCCAAAGCTACAATAAATGATATGGTGGAAAGCAAATGTTGCTATCATCTTGCTTTACAATCCAGGCTTTTATTTCAACTCAAGACAGAAAAGCTAAGTTTCTTTCAAGATTAACTAAAATGTCACTTCTTCTACGATGTCTTTTATTTAATTCCTCATATCTAAGTGATTGCTCATTCTTTAGAGACAGCACAACAATTGTCCACAGCAGAACAGTGCTCAGAAAATTATTTATGTGTTTATTTATAACCTACAGGATTTTACACCTCCATCTGTCCACATTGTTGTCTCTGACCAAATCCTAAGTTTTCTGAGGTCTCTTCATTTTGCATACCACACTCAAAATGTTATGTGTCATGTAGATCATTGTTAGTTACCATTCCACAAAGTTAAATACCAAAAATTAATATAGGCATTTACAAACGTACAGAAATTTGACAGTAATTTTACATCTGATGAGTTTAATTTTAAAATTGAAGTTTGTACATTATATATTCTCAATTTTACTTTTCTTGTTATTTTTACTATCTTACAAAAGTATTGGCTCATGGCCAATGAACATTTCTAAAACAATGGTCTTCTCCCAGAGATAGTTTTAAAAGTCCTGATGAGGGGACACTACTTCAAGGAAGGTAGAAATGGGGGTAAAGGAGACAAAATACAAGTATGTGTCAGAAAATTAGACAATACCTATTCTCGTTGACTTTAACACTTCCCTTGAGGGTATCTTCTTCTTTAATTCTTGTAAGGCTTCAACTAGATTCTCTTTGGTTTGGTCAGGAAGCTCCAACATAGACTTCCATCTTTTTATGTCTTCTACAACCACAACTCTCTGAGAAAAAGAAAAGTCATTTGGAAAATGGAACATTTTCATTAGAAAGACATCTGCCTTCACCTGAGCTAATGGGGTTCCTATTGACATATGAATTATTGATTATGACCTGAACCAAAGCACAATGTGTCTGGATGGCCCCAAATGAGGGGTAATTGCTTAAAAGCAGGTCTTGCTCACTGCAAATCAGGAAGAGTTGTATCTATTAGGAAAAGTGCAAGTTTTAATCTTACTATGTCAGACACTACTGGGCACTTAGCAGTGAGAGGTAATAAGGAAGAGAAAAAAAAAAAAGAAAAATGATGTTGAGGTGAATCAACCTTATAGCTCACTTAAGAGAGTCTTAATTCATATTAAGGAAAAAACAGAGAAGTCATAAAGATATATTTATTTCAATAGTACAAAGCACCTTCAAGTCTCCCAACTTCCCAGAGGGGAAAACTGAACTCTTCCATTTTAAAGGAATTCTTTTAAACTTCAAACACATAGAAAACTATAGAGAGTAAGCCACAAGTTATAGTGGAAAAGGCTAATACTTTGCCATTTTCTGCAAAATATTATAAAATTTAAGTCCTTTTACAGACTTCACCAAAGTAATTTCCTTCCTTCCCTTTCCAGAAACAACCATCTTAAAAGTTGGTATGCTCTTTCCCATTAAGAGTAAAATATTAGCAATTAAGGAATATGGGTAAAGAATAATAGAAAAGTTCTTTGTATTATGATATAACTTCTCTATAGTTTTAAAGTTATTCCAGCTAAGAACTTTTACTAGTGGTGCTGGAATTTGAACTAAAGCCTTTGTGCTTTCTAGGGAAGTGCTCTACCACTTAGTAGAACCATACACCAAGCAGTTGCTAACCACAACCAAAGGCAATGTGACAAGATACCATACTGAAGAAAAGTAGAAAAGGCAGAGACAGAGAGATACGAGTGGGGACCAGGGGTTCCAAGCCTCTCTGGCACTTAGGACCTGAGTCCCCACAAGCAAGCGTATTTATTTGAGTTCACACAGGGAGGGTTATCATGGATACATGCAAAACATAAAGCATCTATATTAATATTACAATCAGAGCTAAAACAGAGTTTGTGAGAGACACTGGCTCCCTTATTCTCTTGAGACAGGAAGGAGACTGCAGCCCAGAGGAAGTCCAGACACGATGTCCACTTAGCTAGCCCAAGCTTATGCTCTGCAAGTCTTTCCTCCAGCCTACAAGGTCCCTAGCACAGCGGCCAACCTCTTAAGGAAAGTGGGGGAGGGGAGCACTCCAGTCTCTTCACCTTCTCCAGAGCTGTTTTAACCCTTCTATGGCCAGTGCTCAGCATTCTGAATGCTGTCTAGGTAGTGTTCCAATCTCTCAAACCTTTTCCAGGATTCACAGCTCAGCTTCAGAGTTCCCTACATTTGTCCTCAACTAAGAACTTAATTAAAAGCACAAAGCAGAAGACAAAATTTAAAATTGCTTTTATAATCACAAAATAACAAATCTTGCTTTGGATCATTATTAGCCCCAGGGAGGTGGGCTGTTAGGAATTAAAAAGGGGCATGGGTTTCTGAGATCCTGGTAAGGTTTCTTGATCGCATGCTGATGCATTCACATTGTAGAAGTTCCTCAAGATATATGCTTAGGTTTCTGTACACTTTTTTTTTTTTTTTTTTTTTTTTTTTTGGTCCTAATCCTGGGCCTGAGTACTATACTTGAGATTTTTTTGCTAAAGGCTAACACTCTACCAGTTGAGCCACAGCTCTAATTCTGGGTTTTTGGTAGTTGAGGTAAGAGTCACATAGACTTTCCTGCCTGAGCTGACTTTGAATTATGATCCTCAGACCTCAGCCTCCTGAGTAGCTAGGATTACAGGCATGAGCTACTTGTACCCAGCAATCTGTACACTTTTAAGTACACAATTTTGATATGACAGTTTGGTAAAATGTACCCTCAATCAAGTCTCATCTCCTTCCCTTGGAGGGAAGTTTTTAGCCTAGAAGTCCATGTTGGGAGGAGGATATTTGACTCCCCTATTTCCTAGTCCTGCCCCCCCCCACCATTTTTTACCCCCACCTCCAGTAATCTTCAATGTTTGCTTTGGTTTCTATGACCTCCAAGTTCAAAGCTGGGAAAAGGAACAGCTTTGCTTTCTGCTTCAATACTGCACTAATAAGGTTTTGGTGCTCTCTGAACTGACATATTTAAAGCTGACTCTCTTTTTCTTACAGGGTAGCTTTTGTAGTCCCTTGGAGAGCCCCCTACTGCTGAGAACTCACTGGCAAGTACCCATAACATGGGGTAATGCTTCTTTCAGCCAGCCACTTCTAAGTCCTTCCCTAAGTCTCCCATTTTGGCAACACACTTCACAGTGTGACTCTCTGTAGGGGTTTCAAAATCCTTCCAAGGATCCTGTGAACCTGGCTACCCTAATTCAACTCCAGGCCAGCAGTATTTTCTCCCATGATTGCCATTTTTGTAATGGTCTATTCCCACTGGCTTTTGCCAGTCGGTCTCTGTCTCTAAACTTTCCCAAGGGCAGGACGTGCCTGTGTTCACCAACCAGGAACTGAAATTAAGTTTCCCAAGTGAAACTAGTCACAGCATATGCTCCACCCAAAGCAACTCCTCTCTGTGGGCTTCATGAAACCTCACCCCTCTTTATAGCCTATAGTGGGTGGAAGGTTCAAAAACTGTTCTACATATACCATGCAGGTAGTCTAGAAGCTCATTTGGGAATATCATTTTGTATCTTATTACTTTGCTCACAGCCTTCAGAGTCTCAATCAAAATGAGACAAAATGTACAACCTGGTCCCCACAAACCTGAGACAATGTCCTTGCCTATGATCCACTACATTACAAAATAGTATTATTATTAGTGCTAAATCACATGAACAATAAAATCAAATAAGAGGAAATTTTCTTTTGGAAAGAGGTATAAATATTTTACTGTTCTCAGTGTATCTTCTTGATTCACCCAAATAGAGATATATAATCCCAGTTAATCCACTTGATTACATTGGAGAGTGTTTCATTATTCTTACATACAAATAATTTAAGACCATGAAATCAATTCACCTAATGGATACTGAAGAGTTCTTTCACCTGTATTTTCCTGTTATGAACTTCAATGAACTCTTGACTGTGATACTGTTAGATATATTTTGTATAATTTCTTTTATCCTTACTTTTGACTTTTCTGGATTATTATGGTTTAAATAGCCTATGGCTGTTTTATATTGCTTCTCCAGCTCCACCTCTATCTAATCTGAGGTTCTTCACCTTTAATAGCATATTTAGTTTTATGTGTTTATATGGTTGGTTGGTTTGGTGTTTCGAGACAGGTCTACTATGTAGACTAGACTGAACTGGGGGTTCTCTTGCCTCAGCCTGCAGAATGCTGAACTCATGGCTGTGTACCACCCTCCTTGGCTGAGTTTAAGCTGTTTTGCCTTTTTAATTTGCAAGTTAGACATTATATTTGTTTCATTTTGGTGTTTTGCCTTACAATTTTAAACATGTATGTATTCTCAATAAAATCTGACCCTCACCAAAAACTCTATTCAAACCTATTCATGACCTCTATTTAAAAAACTATTATAGACCTTTTCTTTCATATTTCTGTACTTTTCTCAGATTTACCTATTTCTCCCTTTAGCTATTAGCTTATTTCTTTTTAACCTGTTTCTGTACCATAAACAAATTTTCCCTCATTGGACAAGTTTTTTTGTTGTTTGTTTTTTTTCCCTGCTAAATCTGCTTGCTGTCTTTCCATACTCTATTCTTACGATTTCTATTTCTTTTTGGGGTTCTGTGAACATTGCAAACATGTTTAATGGCTCTTTAAGATTTTTAATCTCATTTTTTGGGGGAACAGAGAATCTATTACATCTAACTACTCATTGTATCTCTAGGCAATTTATTGTCTTACAGAGTTTGTTAACTTTTTTGTTGTTGTTGGTGGTGGTGGTTGTGGGGGCTTGAACTCTGGGCTTGAATGCTGTCCCTGCACTCTTCAGTTCAAAGCACGTGCTCTACTGGTTAAGCCACAGCACCACTTCTGGTTTTCTAGTGGTTTATTGGAGATAAGAATGTCACTTTCCTGCCATGGCTGGCTTTGAACTGAGATCCTTGGATCTCAGCCACCTGAGTAGCTAGGATTATAGGTGTGAGCTACTGGCACCTGGCTCCCAGAGTTTGTTAACTTTTTGCCAAGAGTTTTTTTTTTTTTAAGCGAATTATTTTTGATGGAGTCCTGAGTACCCTAGGATGTACACAGCCTTGTACTTGTTAGACAGGTAATCTATCTACTTGAGCTATGCCCTGCTCCTTTTTGCCTAAGTTATCCTTCAAATAGGGCCTCATGTTTATATACAGATCAGCCTGGATCACAGTCCTCTTATGCCTCCCACATAGCTGGGATGAAAGACATGTGCCATTGTACCTAACTTCTTATTGGCTGAAATGGGGTCTCATCAACATTTTGTCTGGACTGAACCACAATCCTCCCAAAAGACATCTTGTTAAGACACATATGAGCCATCACACTCAACCTTTGGCCATACTGTATGTTAATTTTTAGGTAGTATAAATTTAATGTATGGTAATAAGTATGTGGTTCTAATGTGTGACAGTCAACTCTTTTTCTACATAAGACCTTAAGAAAATTGCCCTCTTCATATTGCTTTCTTGAAATAGTGGATGGAATTTTTCTAGTTCACCTATCACAAACATGATACCTGTTCTGGCTCTCAGATTCAAGTGTGTGTCAGTTCCAGTTCCCATCACATTAGCCTGAGGCCTTCTCTCCTGCCTCTTAAAGTATCAAGTCCCTCAGTATTGCATCAATATTCCCAGTTGCAGATCTGGCTTTGTTTCCTCTTCCTGGCTGGCACTTGAGGATTTTTTGCTTTCAAACTCAGCTCAGACTTTTTTTTTTTTTGTGCTAGGATTTGAACTCAGGACCTGGGTGTTACCCCTGAGCTTTTTGGTCAAAGCTAACACTCTATCACTTGAGCCACAGCTCCACTTCCAGCTGGAGATAAGAGTCTCACAAACTTTCCTGCCCAGGCTAGGTTCAAACCACAAACCTCAGATTACAAGCATGAACCACTGGTACCTGGCTAGTAGAGACTTTTTTTTTTTTTTTTTTGTCGGTCGTGGGCCTTGAACTCTGGGCCTGGGCGCTGTCCCTCAGCTCTCCAGCTCAAGGCGAGCGCTCTACCACTTGAGCTACAGCGCCACTTCCGGTTTTCTGGTGGTTTATTGGAGATAGGAGTCTCACTGTCTTTCCTGCCCGGGCTGGCTTTGAACCGCGATCCTCAGATCTCAGCCTCCTGAGTAGCTAGGATTACAGGCGTGAGCCACCAGCGCCCGGCAGTAGAGACTTTTATATAACATTTCTACATGGTTGTAATTGAGTTAGAGATGCCATATCAGATCATATTAATTAGAACTACAGAAGTCCAAACTCTTTAGTATGGTATAGAAGACCTATGACTTGGCTCTGACAATCCTTTTTGGTCTCATCTTTTTGCTCTTAAATGGGAACTACCTAAATGAGTCACAAAATTTCAGACCCTTTGCCTACACATGCCCTTGCTCTGCCTGATAACTATCTGTTTTTTTAAGACTCTTTATAAAAATCACCTCTGCTAGCCTTTCTTGCCTCTCTCCTACCACATTTGACCAATTTGCCTTCTGAGTCCTTTTACAACCTGTATAGGCTCCTTGCTATTGCTACATCTATGTTTTCTGCATATACTAACCAACCCAACTATCTTTCTCACCTGACTGAGTAACTCAAGAGTAGGTTCAACCAGTTATTTGCCTATTTATTTTCTATGCTCAACATAGAATAAGTGTATCTGATTCAAACTATTTTTTGTGTGCCAGTCCTGGGGCTTGAACTCAGGGACTGGGCATTGCTCAAGGCTAAGTGCTCTACCACTTTGAGTGACAGCTCATCTTCTAGCTTTTGGTGGTTTATTGGAGTCTCACAGCCTTTCCTGCCCAAACTGGGTTTGAACCCTGATCCTCAGATCTCAGCCCCTTAGTAGCTAGGATTACAGGTGCAGTGGCTCAGCCACCAGCATCTCACTTGAACTAAATTATAGTTTTCAGAGCTGAAATTTTAGGACAGAAAAAGTCGGAGAACAAAAGAAATCCATTTCTATCAAAGAATACCTCCTTGCCAGATACCGGTAGCTCACACCTGTAAAAAAAAAGCATTTCAGAAATGAAAGAACATAAGGCAAATGGACACAAATTGTCAATGTTGGGAACTAAAATGAGTAGAAAAAGTTATCTACAGAAAGAAGACATACCTTTCATCTGGTCTTATACTTGGGGGTACCTAGAATATGAGGTTTCACAAAAACACAGATCAAAGTGGTACAGTGCCATGACTGACCTCCCCATCCTCCAAAAAATAATCAGGGAAAACAATCCACTCATAAGTAATAATATGATACTATTCCACTGTGGGGGTAGGACAGGAGACAACACATTCAATCCTATGACGGAAAAAAGGTTCATAGAACAGTCAGAAATGCTGAACCTGGAAGAACTGTCCACCTAAAAGAATTAGCATATTCTAGGATCCTTTTTATTTTTGTGGTATTGAGATTTGAACTCAGGGTACTGAACTTAGGAGGTAGGCCCTCTGCCATTCAAGTTACATCTCCAATCCTTTGTACTTTACTTGTTTTTCAGACAGCCTCATGTTTTTGCCTGGGCCAGCCTGGACTGCAATCTTCCACCTAAGGCCTCTTGCATAGCTGAGATTACAAACACAAGCCACCACACAGCTTTTTTAGTTGAGATAGGGTCTTGCTAAATTTTTGCCTGGCTGTCCTTGAATCATGATCCTTATCCAAGAAGCTGAGATTACAGGCATAACCCTTTATTCTAGGACATCTTTAAAAAAAAAAATCAACCAGAAAAAAAGATCACTTCTAGATTGGCATGGTAGGACATATCTGAAATCCAGTACTCATAAAGTTGAGGTACAAGGATCCTAACCTAAGTTCAAGACTAGACTGTGCTAAAAAGTGATACTTTGACTCTAAAATTAAAAAAAAATCACTTCCCCTTTAAGGAATAAGAACAGATTAACCGAATTAACCTTTACCATTTAAATGTACTCTACATGAGCTCTATTGAGATCACTTTTATTGACTGTGATAAGGCTACACGGAATTACTTGTAATGCACTGATAACAGAAGTACAATGGTCCTAATAGTCTAAGATCCTTTACATCTCAGCCTGGCAGTCAGAAATCTACATTTTGTGGGGGTAAGTTTGAGCATAGTGCATGCATGCATGCATGCATGTATGTGTATAAATGTCACAATTGCCCCACCTTGTACAATCAATATATGCTAATAATAAATCTTAAAAATAAGTCTCCAGGGCTGGGAAGATGGCTCAGTGGTAGAGTGCTTGCCTTGCATGCATGAGGCCCTGGGTTCGATTCCTAGGCACCACATAAGCAGAAAATGCTGGAAGTGAGGCTATGGCTCAAGTGGTAAAGGGCTAGCATTAGCTGAAGAGCTGAGGGACAGCACCCAGGCCCAGAGTTCAGGCCCCATGACCGACAAAAAAAATAGAAAATAAAATAAATCTCTATCTTTTTTTGTTCTTTATAGGACAGATTATGGATTTAGATTACTAGTTCAAGTCCAAACTATGCCAGTATAAGCTGCATGACTTTAGTCAAGTTACTTAATCTCTTATTCTTCAGCTATAAAATGTCCATAACAAACTCATGTATTTCATAGCTATTATTAAGATTTAGAGTTAATATACATAAGCATGGTGGTTCACACCTATAATCCTAGTACTTGAGAGGTTAAAGCAGAAGGACTATGGGTTTGAGGCCAGCCTGGGGTGATATACACATACAAAAACACACATACAATTGAAGAGTTAAGACATGTGAAGCACTAGCACATGCCTTCCTTGTCCATAGAACTGGACTCAGTGTTAGTAGCAATCATTACTGCCTCCATTATCATTATCATTATCAGTTTGAGTTTTACTACATAAGCCTCTCCTTTTTTGTAAACAAGGAAACTTTTTACTGCATGTCAGCTTTTATAAATACACATTTATTTAGTTAGTCCTCATAAAAATTCTTCAGGTAGCCAGGCTCTAATGGCTCACGCTTGTACTCCTAGCTATTCAGGAGGTTGAGATCTGAGGATCACAGTTCAAAGCCAGCCCAAATAGAAATGTCTGTGAGACTCTTAATCTCCAATTAATCACCAGAAAACCAGAAGTGGTGCTGTGATCCAAAATGGTAGAGTGCTAGCCTTGAGTAAAAAAGCACCCAAACCTTGAGTTCAAGCCTCACATCTGACCAAAAAAAAATTCAGGTAAGGTATATGAGGTATCATTCCTGATATTCATGAGGAAAAGACAGCTTTAACAGTCAGCAGATTTGTGGCATTAAAACACAATGCTAAGCATAGTGTGGTGATATAGGCCTATAATCCCATTAGCTTGGGTGGTTGATATAGGAGGATTATGGGTCTGAGGCTACCCTGAGATTCATGGAAAGACCCTGTCTGAAAACAAATAAACCAAAAACCAAACCCAAACATAGTGAGAATGAGTAACTTAAATGTATACATTCAATACAATTTGGTTTTGTTTGCATGTATGTGCGTGTATATGTGTTGGAATTTGAACTTAAACTCAGTATTGTGTTTTATGGGTTTTTTTTGGGGGGGAGGCAGTCTTGGGGCTTGAACTCAGGGCCTGGGCGCTGTCTCTGAACATTTTCACTCAAGGCTAGCACTCTACTACTTTGAGTCACAGAGCCACTTTGAGTCACAGAGCCATTTTGAATCAAAGAGCCACTTCTGCTTTTCTAAGGGTTAACTAGAGACCAGAGTTTCATGGCCATGCCTGCCTGGGCTGGCTTTGAACAGTGATCCTCAGATCTCAGCCTCCTGAGTAACTAGAATTATAGGTGTGAGCCACTGGTACCCTGGATTTTTTTTTCTTATGCTGGAGTTCTACCACTTGAGAAGTGCCTCTGGTCTGGCATTTTGCTGGTTAACTAAAGATAAGAGTATCTCAGATTTTCCCGTGCAGGTTGGTTTTGAACAATGATAATCAAATCTCAGCCTCCTGAGTAGTTAGGATTACAGGTGCCTAACACAACTTGCCACTATATATACATAAGTAAAAAGTTAACAGAATAGCAAGTACTACTCATCAAATGGTATGTTATAGCTTTCTGCTACCTAACCAAACTGCCACACAGCCTCTGACCACTAATTCCCTGAGCTCTCTTCTCTACTGTCTACATGACAATTCTGCAATAAATTACAATAATTTGCTGGTGGTTCATGCCTGTAATCCTAGCTATTCAGGAGACTGAGATCTCAGGATCACAGCTCAATGCCAGCCGGGCAAGAAGGGCCATGAAACCCCATCTCCAATTAACCACCATAAACCAGAAGTGGTACTGTGGCTCAAAGTGGTGGAGCACTAATCTTGAGCAAAAGAAACTCTGGAACAGCACCCAGGCCCTGAGTTCAAGCCCCATGACGAACAAAAAATAATAACAACAATTTGTATCATTATTAATTTCTTGTATTCAGATCCTTTGTAGGAAGTCCCAACAGGTCTTAAACTTTGATCTTTAATTTCTCCTATGTTCCCTATAGGACTTAGCATAATTCTGGGCACAGAGTTGTTTCAAAGTAGTGTGTGTGTGTGTGTGTGTGTGTGTGTGTGTGTGTGTGTGTGTGTGTGTGTGTGTGTGTGTGTGTGTGTGTGTGTGTATCATATATATTCTTTATACATATATATCATATATATATATATATATATATATATAGAGAGAGAGAGAGAGAGAGAGAGAGAGAGAGAATAGTTTACTATCAAAACACCAAGGGTAGGTGCAGTGGCTCACACCTATAATACTTGCAACTTGGAAGGCTGAGATCAAGAAATCATGGTTCAAGGTCAGCCTAGGCAAAAAAAATGTCAAATCCCTTCTTGACCAATAACTGGGTCTAATGGCACACACACACAATTGTACACCAGCTATGTGGGACGTTAAATTTGGAACTCTGTTGCTCTAGGCCAGCCAGGGCAAAAAAAAAACCTTGTGAGATTTCATCTCAACAGAAAGAAGCTGAGTGTGGTGTTATACATCTGTCATCTTAGCTACCTCAGAAGAATACTGTCTAGACTCAGGCCTGAAAATAAAGTGAGACCTTAAACTCAAATGGTATAAAAAAGGGCTGGAGGCCTGGCTTAGCTTGAGATCCTGAGTTCAAACTAAAGAACCACACACAAAAAATTAAATGTACATGCCAAAATAAGGGATGATACTGTTTATTCAATAGATTTCACTTACAATGTAGCAGGCACTACATTAAGTTCTGGAGCAGAATTAGAACATAATAAGATACTATAGTCCCAGGCCTCAAGAGCCTATAGTGGATCTCAGACAGCTACAGGTAATCGCATTATTATCATACACTGATAAGTGCTATTTCAGATATTTGAATTAAATGTTAAGACAATAGTGAAGAGGGAAGGATTCAGTCCCCACAAAGAACGCAGAAGGTATTTCAAAATTCACTAACTTATATGTGCCAGGTCTAGGACACAGATGTAAATAAAATACTCAAGGGTCTCTATACCCATGGTCATATAATAATCTAGGATTCCGAGGTGAAGTGGTTCTGGTACGTTGACAAATGTGTAAGAAAGCTCTCTATAAAAAGAAAGAGAAAGGCTTTTCAGGAAAAGTGATCAAAAGAATCCTCAGGACAAACAACAACAACAAAATAATCTAGTTTACATAGTAAGAAATGGGATATAACCAGAATGCTTTCACATAAATAGGGAGCTACAAGGATAAAGCATATTTGGGCAGAATAGGAGAGGCCTCATATCCCATGCCAAAGCTTTATTTAGAAAAATATATTGTGGCCTATTGTGTGCCAAGTTTTATGCCAGGTACAAGGAACACAAAACCATTAAGGTACAGTTTTTCAGGAAGCCCAGTCAT
This sequence comes from Dipodomys merriami, assembly GCF_024711535.1. Taxonomy (NCBI): domain Eukaryota; kingdom Metazoa; phylum Chordata; class Mammalia; order Rodentia; family Heteromyidae; genus Dipodomys; species Dipodomys merriami. The sequence continues at coordinate 404,181 of NW_027205738.1, read as the reverse complement.
ATTTAAAAAAAAACTGTAATGAAGTATAAATTGGTGTAATGTGAGGGAAATGTTTAAGATATTAGGATGGCTCAGGGAAGAACCAGCCTCAGGTTAGACTGGCTGTATTTCAGAGAGAAGAGTAGTTTGGCTTCATAGACTCTTGAACTAGGTCATGGGTGATAAACAGTATTTCATAAAGCAATGTTAACAACAATGATAGCAAATACTTACATAGTACTTGGCATGTACCAGAACATTTTATAAATATTGCTTCATTTAAACCTCATAGCACATTATAAAACAGGTGTTATTAGTCTCATTTTATAGATGAGGACTCAGAGATGTAAAATAACTTACCCAAGGTCATAAAGGCAGAATTGGATTTTAACACAAACAGTTTGGGCTCATGTTAAAATTAAGAACTCAGGGTCTGTGTTCTAAAGTACTAGTGATTTTACCTTCATGGCATTAAGTAGGGTAAGGGCACTCATGACAAACAGGATCCTATCTGAAAGTTACAGATATATCAAAGGGAACCTCATAGGGAATATAGTTCACTGGTAGAGCAATTGTTAGCATGCAGGAGGCCCTGAGTTTGATCTCCAGCACTGCCCACTTATTTCCTCCCTACGTCCCACAAATAAAAAGAACATAATCATCTTTGTTGAATTCCAAGTTGCTGATAATTGGTGGAGCGTAAATAGTAAGATTAGGAGGAGATGATACAGGCAGGTGACAGGTAGGAGAAGGTACAGGGTGCCTTATGGTAACATGTGGTCTTTATTGACAAGAAGAAATTACCAAACGAGGGCTGGGAAGGTGGCTTAATGGTAGAGTGCTTGCCTTGCATGCATGAGGCCCTGGGTTCGATTCCTAGGTACCACATAAGCAGAAAAAAAAAAGCTGGAAGTGGCGCTTTGGCTCAAGTGGTAGAACGCTAGCCTTGAGCTGAAGAGCTGAGGGACAGTGCCCAGGCCCAGAGTTCAGGCCCACAACCGGACTCAAAAAAAAAGAAAAGAAAAAGAAATTACCAAATGACTAGGCATGGAAGTAATCAAAGTAGATTTTCTTTTTTTTTTTTGGTCCGTCGTGGGGCTTGAACTATGGGCTGGACACTGTCCTCAGCTCTACAGCTCAAGGCCAATGTTCAACCACTTGAGCTACTTCCAGTTTTCTGAGTGGCTTATTGGAGATAAGAGTCTCATGGCCTTTCCTACCCCAGCTGGCTTTGAACCATCACCTTCAGATCTCAGATCTCAGCCTCCTGGAGTAGTTAGGATTACAGGTGTGAGCAACCATGCCTGGCTCAGAGTAGATTTTATTTTATGACTGAGACAAACTTCTCCAGCACAAGCATGGAGAAGAGACCAACAGGGGATGCCAAGGTCAGGAAGACAAAATAGCAGACTATAGACAGCTGAAAAACCTGAATGTGTACTATGAAGTCACAGTACTGAAAGACTAGGAGAAACTTTAAAGATCCTCTAGCATTCATTAGGTCTCAACCAAGGGTTGCTTGGAAATGAAGGAACCTCAATGGGAGGTGCTATTTACATTTAGTCAGGATGTTAAACATCCTATAATTTCAGGATAGCTTCAGTAATTTAGGATTCTCTTGCTCCAAATGACAATTGTACCATTTGTAGATATACTACAGTAGCTCAACTTTCACATTTTGAGAAGAATGTCTTGTTTAAGATGACCAGTTGCACAGTTGGACCTTGAGTCTAGGGCTTCTGTTCATAGCTAATTAATGCTTTCTAAATGGATCTATAAACCCCCTGGGGGGCAAGGGCTCATGCCTGTAATCCTAACTACTAAGGAGGCTGAGATCTGAGGATCATGGTTCAAAGGCAGCCCAGACAGGAAAGGCTGTAAGACTCTTATCTCCAATAAACCACTCAGAAAACCAGAAGTGTCTCAAATGGCAGCCTGCTAGCCTTGAGTTGGAGAGCTGAGGAACAGGGCCAGGCCCAGAGTTCAAGCCTCATGACCAAAAAAAAAAAAAAAAAGGATCTGTAAACCTGAGAGCTGTCCAAAAAAGGAGTCTCACAGTATTTAAGTCAAGTCCTCAGGATACTACATTGCTATCAGGGCTTTGGCACATTGTTTCTAACCCCACATCCTCTTTCACTGTCAGAGATTTAGATTGGAGGTACAGGTTTGATAGTCTTCTTGCATAGAAAGCCTTGAGATGGAAAAGACCCCCAGGCCAAATACTTTATGGACTACTGGGTGACAGAATACTGGAATGTGCAAAAGTTAGAAATCTAGTGAAGAAACAGGAACCAATAAAAGGAAACTGAGTCAGACATATGGGATAAGTAGCTCAAGATAAAAAAGGGACTAACTGCAAGTTGTTTGTGTTTAGATAATAATTACTGAATCATTTATAATGTATCCATGTTAACTGATTCTGCATATATATATATATGTATACACAGTGCTTCTTCAATGCGAACAAAAATCAAAAGTATAAAAAAGGGATAAAAAAGGGACTAACTGCAAGTTGTTTGTGTTTAGATAATAATTACTGAATCATTTATAATGTATCCATGTTAACTGATTCTGCATATATATATATGTATACACAGTGCTTCTTCAATACGAACAAAAATCAAAAGTATAAGGAATATGAAGAAACAAGACAACATGATTTCCAAAATTCAACAACTTTGTAACAAACACTACTGACAGTGAGGGAAATAAAAATCACAATTTTAAAAAGTGATTATAAGAATGATCAGTAAAGGGACTGGGAAGGTGGCTCAGTGGTAGAGCGCTTGCCTTGCATGCATGAGGCCCTGGGTTCGATTCCACATAAGCAAAAAGAAAAAAGCCAGAAGTGGTACTGTGGCTCAAGTGGTAGAGTGCTAGCCTTGAGCTGAAGAGCTGAGGGACAGCGCCCAGGCCCAGAGTTCAGGCCCCATGACCAGACCCAAAAAAAAAAAAAAAAAAAAAAAAAAGAATGATCAGTAAAGACTATGCACCAGTGCTCATATCTGTAATCCTAGCCACTTAAGAGGCTGAGATCTAAGGATTGCAGTTTGAGGCCAGCCTTGGCAGGAAAGTCTGTTAGACTCTTATTAGCCATCAAAAAAAGCAGGAAATCAAACTGTGGCTTAAGTTGTACAGCACTATCCTTGAGCAAAACAGCTCAGGGACAGCACCCATGCCCTTAGTGCCTCAGGACCAACACCACACACACCCACACCCACACCCACACCCACACACACACACACACACTCATGAATAACATGCCTGAATTCCAAAAAACTCAAACAACTAAACAAAACAAAGAAGACACAGTAAGATATAATAGAAGAATTCAATAAAGATAGAGAAATTCTGGGAAAGAAATCAAATTGAAATTATGGAAACAAAAAGCTCAATAAGCCAAACGAAAACTCAGTTAAAAGCCTTTCCAGTTTGGGTGCTGGTGGCTCACACCTGTAATCTCAGGAGGCTGAGACCTGGGGATCACAGCTTGAAGGCAGTCTGGGCAAAAAAGTTCTGTGAAATTTATTGCCAATTATGTATGGCTCAAATAGTACATAGAATGCCAGCCTTGAGTAAAAAAGCCAAGCAAAAACATGATGCCCTGAGTTCAAGTCCCAAACTGGCACTAAATTAATTACTTAAATAAAAATCACACACATCTCTGGGAGCTAGAACAAATTAAAGACAGAATACCAGGGTTTGAAGACCAAGTAGATAGATTAGAGCATGCAGACAAAGATAAGAAATATAAAAACTAAAGAAATATGAATAGAATATGAAAGACCTCTGGCTTACTATTGGAAGACCGAACTTACAAATCATAAGTATATCAGAAAGAAAACAGGCACAAGTCATAGGCATAGAAAACACCAAATAAAGGATAGTAGAAAACTTAAATCTTAATATGGTAGTCCTCCAGGTACAAGAAAGCTTTTAGAACTCAAAAAAAGATCAGAGGGGCTGGGAAGATGGCTCAGTGGTAGAGTGCTTGCCTTGCATGCCTGAGGCCCTGGGTTCGATTCCTCAGCACCACATAAGCAAAAAAGGAAAAAAGCCGGAGGTGGCGCTGTGGCTCAAGTGGTAGAGCGCTAGCCTTGAGCTGAAGAGCTGAGGGACAGCGCCCAAGCCCAGAGTTCAGGCCCCACTACCGGACCCAAAAAAAAAAAAAAAATCAGAAAAGAACCTCTCCAAGACATATTATAGTTAAAACATTTAGGCATACAGAATAAGAAAAGAACATTGAGGGGTTGGAGAGTTAACTCAGTGAAAGAATACTGAGTTGTGTCCTCAGCTCTGAAAAACAACAACAACAACAACAACAACAACAACAACACTGGAAACTGCAAAAGAAATATGCCAAATACTCCTATCAGAATAAAAGCAGATTTCTCAACAGAAACTTTAAAAGCAAGAATGGCATGGAATAATGTATTTCAAACCCTGAAAGGAAATAAATGCGCGCGCACACACACACACACACACACACACACACACACACACACACTCTCTCTCTCTCTCTCTCTCTCTCTCTCTCTCTCTCTTAAAAAAAATAATTGAATGATAATGGTCTCAATTCTCCAATCAAAATTCAGACTGGCAAACCGGACTAAAAAACAAGACCCAATCATTTGTTCCTTATAAGAAATGTACCTAGCCAGGTGCAGGTGGCTCACATCTATAATCCTAGCTACTCAGGAGACTGAGATCTGAGGGCCGGGCAGGAAAGTTTGTGAGACTCTTATCTCCAATAAACCACAGAAAATTGGAAGTGGTTGCTGTAGCTCAAGTGGTAGAGTGCTAGCCTTGAGCTGAAGAGCTCAGGGACAGCGCCCAGGCCCCGAGTTCAAGCCCCATGACCACCACCACCAACAACAACAAAAAGAAATGTATCTAATTCGCAAAGACAAACCCAGGTTTAAAGGGATAGGATAGAAAAAGATTATCCCAGCAGATGGAATCCAAAGACAAACATGAGTAGTTATACACGTATTCAACAAAGCAGACTTCAGCTAAAATTAGAAGAGACAAAAAAAAGTCACTTCATAAAGAGAACAATCTATCAGGAGGACATAACAATTGTAAGCATACAGATATACTGGATTTCATAAAACACACATTCCTGGCCACAAAAGCACCAGTAGAAGCCAGGTACAGTGGCTCATGCCTGTAATGTTAGACACTCAAGAGGCAGAGATCAAGACTGCCAGGTCAACCAGGGCAAACAGCAAGACTCCACCTCAAATCAATTAAAAAGTGCAGTGACATGTGCCAGTCAAACCAGCTATATGGGAAGCATAAACAGCCGGATTACACTCTAGGAGAGCTTAGACATAAAAACAAAACCCTACTGGAAAAATAAGGCAAAAGGGCTGGGTAAATGGCTCAAATGGTAGATTTCTTTATTGGCCAACTCAAAGCCCTGAGTTCAAACCCCAGTATTAGCAAGAGAAAGAAAAGTACAGACTGATTTCCAACATAATAAGAGTGAATGACTTTAATACTATATCCTTTATTAATAGATTGGTCACTCAGAACCACCCCACCCCCCAAAAAAACAAGGAAACATCAGAATCAAGCAAAACTATCTTTCTCAGTCCATGGAACTGTCTCCAAAATAGATCATATATTGAGACATAAATCAAGTTTTAACAAGTACCAGAAAATTGACACAACTTCTTGCATTTTATCAGAGTACAATGGAATAAAAGTAGAAATCAGTAACAAGAAAAGTTACAGAAAATATTTAAACACATCAAGACTGAACAATATACTTTTAGTTTATGGTTGGGTTTTTGTTGTTGTTTTTTTTAATTCTTTCTTTAAAGCCCATGATTCTTTGGGAAGTGATACGAGATTGGTAGCCAGGAGTCAGGAGGCAATTCCCAAAGTCTCCGTAACAACCATAAAGACAAAAGGCTCCAGCTTGGCCCACCCCCATTCACTTTTGGTACCTACATATGAAATGTTCACATCCAAAAAATGGGGTAAACGTGCTAGAGGCTTTTTTTTTTTATCACAGCCCCCCTTTCCCAAGAGTTTCTAACTGCCAGGAAGAGAGAATGAATGCTCTCATGAGCGTATTTCTTTTTCTAAACAACTCCATCAGACATTAGGAGCAGCCATCTCTCAGAGGTAAGGGGACAATGGCTTATGATTCTCCATGTCTCATTGTACATTACAATTACAGAGCATTCCTGTGAGAGGTAGCAGAAGGTCTGGCACAGGCTCTAGCTTTATGATTTTAGAATACAGTTGCAACACATCACACCTGTCAGAAGAATTTGTGTGTCACTGAGAGAAGAAAAGCTCAACCTCGGCGCAGCGAGGCTGCTCGGGAAGATGGCTTGAAGTGAACAATACACTTTTTTTTTTTTTCTGGTCATGGGGCTTGAACTCTGGGCCATGGCGCTGTCCCTCAGCTCTTCACATCAAGGCTAGCTAGCTCTCTACTACTTGAGCCACAGCGCCACTTCCAGCTTTTTCTGTTTATGTGGTGCTGAGTAATTGAACCCAGGGCCTCATGCATGCAAGGAAAGCATTCTACCACTGAACCACCTTCCCAGCCCAAACAATAAACGTTTGAAGTATCACTGCACTAGGTCATCAAAGAAATAAGATGGAAGGCCAGGTGGCGGTGGCTCACTCCTGTAATCCTAGCTACTGAGGAGGCTGAGATCTGAGGATCACAGTTCAAAGCCAGCCCAGGCAGGAAAGATCCTGTGAGACTCTTATCTCCAATTAACCACCAGAAAACTGGAAGTGGTGCTGTGGCTCAAGTGGAAGAGTTCTCGCCTTGAGCTAAAGAGCTCAGGGACAGTGCCTAGGCCCAGAGTTCAAGCCCATGACTGACAAAAAAAAGGGGGGGGGGATTAAATTCCTAGAATAAAAACACAGTTTACCAGAAATTATGGGGCACGGCAAAAACAAGAGTGAGAAGTTTATAGCTATGAGTGACTATGTTAAAAAAAACCGAAGGGATCTCAAATAAATAACCTATGTGTCTTAAACTCCTAGAAAACAAGAATAAGCCAAACCCCAAAGTAGCAGACAGGAAAGGGAGAATCAATTAAATGGAGACTAAAAATAATAAATAGGCATCAATTAATCCATGAAACAAAAATTGGTTTAAAACAAAACCAAACCACAAAATTGACAAGACCTTAGCCAACTAAGGAACATGAACTAAAAGAAGATCCATATTAATAAAATTCAAGATGAAAAAGGAGATATCACAACAAATATCAATGAAATTCACAAAATCACTAGGGCATACTTTCAAAGTATATTCTAATGAACTGGAAAAATCTAGAAGAAACATTAATTTCTAGATGCATATGAACTACCAAAATTGAACCAAAATGGATATAAACCACTTAAAACATTTATCACAAGGACAGAACTAAAGCAGCAACAAATAATCCCTTAAGGATGGAGTTTGAGTTCAAAGCCAGCCTGGGCAGTAAAGTCTACAAGACTCCATTTCCAATTAACCTGCAAAAAGCCAAGCTGACATTAGAAAGAATAATATTGCCATTTGCAGGGAAATGGATGGACCTCGAACAAATCATGTTAAGTGAGATAACCAAGCTCAAAGAGACAAATGGCACACATGTGGAAGCTAGATCTAAAATACACTGGGACACGATAAATTATATAGGAATCTAGTCATTCACAAAAAGTGAGACTAAACGAGGATATGTTTAGGGGAGGAACACAAAGGCACAATGTCTATGTGCTTCTGATCATATAAAATAATATTTATTGAAATGAACTCCAGGAAATATAAACAAGAGGGTTGTTCTTTGTGGATTGTGTTTCCTTTTCTTTTTGTCTTGCTTGTTAATTTATCTGACTTTGGGAGGAAAGGGGGGGGGGGCACAGAAATGGAGGGAGAAAGCATAAACAAATGCAGCAGTACTAATGAGACACTACCTAGATAAAATGGTAGAGTGGGCGCTGGGAAGGTAACTCAGTGGTAGAGTGCTTGCCTTGCATGCATGAGGCCCTGGGTTCGATTCCACAGCACCACATAAGCAGAAAAAGCCAGAAATGGTGCTGTGGCTCAAGTGGTAGAGCTCTAGCCTTGAGCTAAAGAGCACCCATGCCCAGAGTTCAGGCCCCATGGCCAACAACAACAAAAAAGGTGGAGTGGCAGCCACAAGCAAGCAAGCTCATTGAGAGCTCAAAGCCCTGAGTTAAAGCCCTGATACAGCAAAAAAAAAACAAACAAAAAAAGCAAAGAATCCTTCAACAACAAAAGTCCAGAAATGGATGCATTCATTGTTGAATTCTACCAAATCTTCACAGAAGAACACTGAAATTAGTTCCTTAAACTAGTCTATAAATAGAAGGAAAAATGCTAACAAACATTCTGAGTATGACCAGACAGTATTACCCTGATACAATACCTAGACTAGAGAGACACACATTAAAAAAACTTCCTTGATGAACATGAGATAAAAAATTTTAAATGAAATACTTGAAAATTGAAAGTAATAACACATCAAAAAGATTATGCAAGCTGGGCACAGGCTAAGAATTGAGAATCATGGTTCAAAGTCAGCCCAGGGAGGAAAATCCAAGAGATTCTTCTCTCCAATTAACCATCATTAAACTAGAAGTAGAGCTGTGGCTCAAAGTTGTAGAGCACTACCCTTGAGCAAAGAGCTCAGGAACAGTGCCCAGGCTCTCAGGTCAAGCCCATGATTACACACACACACACACACACACACACACACACACACACACACACACACACACACACACACACACACACACACACACACACACACACACACACACACACGCACACGCACGCACACACGCACACACACACAAAGATTATACACAATGATCAAGCTGATATCATTCCAGAGACACAAGGAAGGTTCAAATACAATCAATAAATGTTATATAACACATAAAGTATTAAGAACAAAAATCATATTATCATCTCAATAGTGTAGAAAAAACCTTTTACAAAATCAAATATCCTTTCATGATAAAAACCTTGTACAAAAAGGAATAGAGGGAATGTACTGCAACATACTAAAGAGTATATAAGGGGCTGGGGGTTTAGCCCAGCGGAAGGGCACCCGCCCGGTGCGTGCAAGGCCCTGGGTTCGGTCCTCAGCCCTGGAAAAAAAAAAAAAAGGAAAAAAAAAAAGAAAAAGAAAAAAAAAAGAGTATATAAGACAAACTGTAGATGACATTATACTAAGCAGAGAAAAACTGAAATCATTTTCCACTAAAAGCAAGAATAAGAAATAGTGTCCACTCTCCCCAGTCTTATCAATATAGTACTAGAAATTCCAGCAGGAGCAGTAAGGCAAGAAAAATAAAAGGAATTCAAACAGAGAAGAAAGAAGTCATAAACAGTATCCCTATTTGCATATGATATGCTCCTATATGCAAAATACCATAAAGAGCCTATCAAAAATCCCCTCAATCTGATAAATATTATCAGAAATGTAGCAGGATATAAATTTAACATATAAAAATTAGCAGCTTTTATTTATACTAACAATGTAAAATATGAGAAAGAAATCAGGAAAATAATTCCATTCATGATTGCCAAAAAACAAACAACTGTTAACAACAAAACAAAATAAAATACCTAGGAATAGACTTAACCAAGCAAAGAGCGTCACAATGAAAATGACAAAACACTTTGTTTTGTATAAAAGTTTATCTGTTTTGGGCAGGATAGGGAAGCACAGAAACTGAGAGACCAAAGGTGAACCAACTCAGCAGTGAAACCCACTAGATACTATGTTGGAAATTAACTATACAATTTGGGGGGAAGTTGGGATGGAAAAACTGTTCAAAAGGAAATGTACTCATTACCTGATTTATGTAACTGTAACCCCTCTGGTACATCACCTTTACAATAAAATTTTTAAAAAAGAAAGAAAACGACAAAACTTTTAATTAAGAGTGAAACTGAAGACACTAGAAGACAGAAAGACCTTCCATGTTGATGGGTTGGCAGTATTAGTTTCATGAAAATGGGCTATATAACCAAAAGCAAACTACAAATTCAATGTAACTCACATCAAATCTCAATGTCAAAAATCAAAAATGTCAAAATCAGTCTTAACAGTCATATAAAAACATAAAAGATCCCAAATAGCAATAATAATCCTTAGCAAAAAGAGTAACATTGAAGGTATCTTAAAACTTGACTCTAAGTTACACTACAGGGCCATACTAACAAACTTAGTATGGCACTGGCACAAAAACTGACATGTAAAAATAAAGAAAAAAAACTTCAGATGGAGACCAATGGAACAGAGCAGAAGATCCAGAAAAAATTATACACAGATCCAGCCATCTGGTTTTCATCAAAGGTACTCAACACATACACTGGAGAAAAGACAACCTCTCCAACAAATGATTGTGGAAAAACTGCATATCCTCATACAGAAGACTAAACTAGGTCCCTAAATATCACCCTTTACAAAACAATTAATTCAAACTGAACTAAAGATCTAAATGCAAAATCTGAAACTTCTAAACTATTACAGAAAAATATAGGGGAAACCCTTGAAGACATAGGCCTTTCTGAATACTCCCATTGCTCAGAAACTTAGAAATGACAAATGAGATTTATAAAACAAAAAAACAAAAAACAACCAACAACGACAAAAAAACTTCTGTACAAACTAGGTACTGATGGCTCATACCTCGAATTCTAGCTACTGAAAAGGCTGAAATCATGACTGTGGTCAAAGCCAACTGGAGCAGGAAAGTCCAAAAGACTCTTAGCTCCAATTAGCCACCAAAAAGCTGGAAGTGGAACTGTGACTTAAATGGTAAGGTCTTAGCCTTGAGAAAAGAAAAGCTAAGAAGAGTGCCTAGACATTGAATTCAAGCTCTAGTACTGGCAAAAACAAGCAAACAAACAAACAAAATACTCTGTACAGCAAAGGAAATAATTACCAGAATTAAGAGACAACCTACAGGGGCTGGGAAGGTGGCTCAGTGGTAGAGCGCTTGCCTTGCATGCATGAGGCCCTGGGTTCGATTCCTCAGCACCACATAAGCAAAAAGAAAAAAAAGAGACAACCTACAGGGAAGAGGAATAACAAAATGATGAAATAAGGACACAGGATGACCCATTGCAACAATGATACTCACAAGACACTATGTTGGAAATGAACTTTACAATTTCTTAGGGGGGGGGAGGAGTGGGACAGATGGGGGAGGGAAGGGATAGTAGAAGAAAAACAAAGGAGGGGGTAACAATGTTCTACAAGAAATGTACTCATTAGGGCTGGGAATATGGCTTAGTGGTAGAGTGCTGCCTAGCATGCATGAAACCCTGGGTTCAATTCCTCAGAACCACATAAACAGAAAAAGCCAGAAGTGGTGCTGTGATTCAAGTGGTAAAGTGCTAGTCTTGAGCACAGAGAGGCTCAGGACAGTGCCAGGCCCTGATTTCAAGCCTCAGGACTGTCAAAAACAAATAAACAAACAGAAATGTACTCATTACTTTACTCATGTAACTGTAACCCCCTGTGCAGCATCCTTACAATAAAATAAAACTGAAAAGAAAAAGAACTGGGTGCTGGTGGCTCATGCCTGTAATCCTAGCTACTCAGGAGGCTGAGATCTGAGGATCACAGTTCAAAGCCAGCCGGGCAGGAAAGTCCATGAGACTTTTATCTCCAATAAACCACTCAGAAAACTGAAGTGGTGCTTCGGCTCAAGTGTAGTGTGCTAGCCTTGGGCTGAAGAGCTGAGGAACAGCACCTAAGCCCAGAGTTCAAGCCCCACAACCGACCAAAAAAAGAAAAAAAAGAAAAAAAAGACAAACTACAGCATGGAAGAAAATCTTTGTCAGCTACTCATCAGGAAAGAATTAATGTCCAGAATATATAAAGAGCTCTAAAAATTAAACATCAAAAAAGAACAATCCAATTAATGGTCAAATGAGTTGCAGACAGTTCTCAAAAGTAGAAATGGTTAATTAATACACACAGGAACATATACTTAGCCATTAAGGAAAAGCAAATAAAAACTACACTGAGATTCCATCTCATCCTAGTCAGAATGGCAGTCATTAAGAAAACAAATGCCAACTAATACTGGCAAAGACAGGAGTAGGTGAGCAATGTAAATTAGTGTAAGCCAATATGGAAATTTGTATGGTGGTTCAAAAAAAACACGGTATGATTTTGTTACACGACTGTTGCACATATATCCTAAAGAACGTAAGCTAGCACACACTAGAGATAACCACATTTTATAGCAGCACTATATTCACAAAAGACAAACTATGGAGTCATGAATAAAGAAAATGGGTATATATACAGAACCAAGTATTATGTAGCCCTAAAGAATTATATTGTTTGCAGGAAAAATAGCTAGAACTAGAGATCATGTTGAATGAAATGAGCCAGACTAAGAAAGACAAATATTACATGTTTTCTCATATTCTCTTATATGTCGAATCTACACTTTAAAATAAAAGAGTGGCATCAATGTAAAATGGAGACTGGAAGTGGGAACAGCGGGAGTGAGGAGGGTAAACAGAGAGGGTGAAGGGGATGTAAGATCATAGAAGCATTTTATTCTTTCTCTTGTATGAAAATAGAAGGAACCCTGTTTAAATCGGTTTTAAAAGGGGGGAAAGAGGATACAAAAGAGAAGGTGAATGTGATCCAAGTGTATTATATGCATGTATGGAAATATCACAATGAAAGCCTTTTGTATAACTAATGTACACTAATGAACATAATTAAAAGGGCTGGAGGCATGCCTTAAGTGGTAGTTGCCTAACAATCATGAATCCCTGGCCACCTAAGAATAATAATGAAAAGAAAAAGATACAGTTCCAGGTAGCAAAAGCCCACTGAGTCTCTTTCCCAGTCCCAAGTGTACCTGTGGAGGCTATGTGATAAGAGTTCTGGCCAATAAAAGTAGAATATCATTATTTAGCCTTACCAGTATGTACAGGGCCTATAGAATCTTTTATAGTTTGACGTTATTAAGAGATGAATTGTTTTTCAAAAATTTATAGTCTTGGTGGACCCACTGCAACAATGAGATGTACAAGATGTTATGTCGAAAAATGAACTTTACAATTTTGGCCAGGAAGAGGGGGTGAGTGGGGAAAGGAAGATAGGAAGGGATGGGAAGGGGAAACAAAGGAGGAGCCAACAACGCTTTATCAGAAATGTATTCATTACCTTGCCCGTGTAATTGTAACCCCTCTGTACGGTATTTACACACACACACACACACACACACACACACACACAATTTAGTCTCTACTTTCAGCAAGCAAACATTCCATAAAACCAGAGTGATTAAAAATTCTAGCAGAGGTGGGTGGTGGGGAAGGGAATTGATAAACAAAAGACACCCTGCACTGGTTATGAGGGAAACAGAAAGAGTAAATCAGATCTGTTTTCAGGGAGGGTGTAGCAAGAATTCAGTCTCCCATAATTAGTACCCTTGGTATCCCAATCCTCTGCACATTTCCTCTAGCCCAAATCCCCTCTCACCTTTAGAGATTCAATCGTAGCCTGCTTGTAAATCTTTCCTCCAGTACCTTTCTTCTGTGGGCTATTCTGGGTTCTAGGAGTTCGAATGACAAACTTATCCATTGTTAGGACTCCAACTATTTTCCCGTGCTTGCAGCGTATTCTGCTCAAGAAAGATGGAAGATTCTAAAATTTCACCAAGACTGTTGTGCTGTGTATTCCCCAAAATGACAGGACGGGGTTTTAAGGAAACATTCCTAAATTATGGCCACTCTTGGGTGGTATTAACAGGAGTAAGCTTTTCTATTGGGCTTGGGGGAACACTTCCTAAGCACTGAAAGTGTATACACTAGTCGTTCTACTTCTGGGTTAGGAGTTCCTAGCTTCCAGAAGTGCAGGGAAGTGCGGGGGGCGGGGGGCGGATGGGACTGGTTCACAGCCAGATCAGGCTCTAAACCTGACTTTAAAACCCTCTTCCACGCTTAGAATGGGCTGGGCAAGGTTAGGGGTTCCAGTGCGCTCCACGGAAGCTCAGTCCTAAAAGGTGCCCTTAGAACCCCAACAACCATCTTCACATCTCCGCGGTACAGCAGAGGCCCCAATCCATGTCAGATTATGGACCCAGATGGGAGAGAAGCACCATTAGCACTCCAGAGGCCCGAAAAGAGGCACCCCAAAACAACCCCACAGGGGACCCACCAGGAAAAACAGCCCTGGCAGCAACTAGGTCCCTGTATTCCTACAGGCTCCAGGCCATGAAGTCGGAAATATACACTTGGTTCCTCCCAAGGCCTAGTCTCAGGGTGGTTGCTTACGAGGGTCCTTCCGGGACCACGCTTCCCAGAACGCACCGCGAGACGCACACGCGGGAGGGCGACGCAGACCGATTTGCGTCATCCGAGGGCGACTCTCCGACGGCACCAGGCCGAGTGAGAACTACAGGCCCCAGGCTGCCCCGCGAGGGGAAGGACAAGGAAGGCACCGCTCGGCCGGTCCGCCTGTCCTCCCCTATTCTCGCGATGGTTGGACCACGTCGTCAAGCCCAGCCCGGAGAGGCTGCTAGTCCCGGAGGTGGGGCGCAGGCAGCCGGGTGGGCCAGTCAGGGCGGAGCCGACGAGACGGCGGAAGCGGCGGACGGCGGGGAAGGGGGCGGGGAAGGGGAAGGAGGCTGGCCCGGAAGAAGGAGAAACCCTGAAAAGAAAACAGCAACAAGCCCGGCCGCGGTGACAGAGGGGAGCAAGATGGCGGCGCTGAAAGGGAGCTACTGGGTCCGGGCCCGACTGGGACTCCCGCCGCTGCTGCTGTTGACCATGGCCCTGGCTGGGGGCTCGGGCACCGCTTCGGCCGAAGCGTTTGACTCGGTCTTGGGTGATACGGCGTCCTGCCACCGGGCCTGTCAGTTGACCTATCCCTTGCACACCTACCCCAAGGTAGGGCCCGTCCGAACCGGTCTTCCGCCCTTCCATCGCCGCCCATCTCTCCGCTGCGTGCCCCGGTGTGGGCTCTGGGACCCTAGCGCTTCCGCCGCGGCCTCCCCGGGGGTATAGCTCCGGTTTTCCTCCTAAACCCCGTCTGCACCCCGCTCCTGCTGTAATTACCGGAAGTTTGTGCTCCTCTCCTCGGTGATAGGTGGGCAACACAAAGAGGGGGAAAGACGCGCGACCCCTTCCCTCGGTGGGGAACTCGAGGGCAGCGGCGGGGGCCGGGGCCGCTCGGATCTGGAACACCGGGTCCAGATGTGCGTGGAGCCCTCGCGACGCGAGCTGGGAGGCGCAGATGCACCCGTCCAGGAAAGGCTGATCCGCCACCCCATATTCGCTGCGGGCAGTCACTGTAGTCTGAAAGTGTTAAGTCAGCCCCCAGGAGTTGTTTGAGACGTACAGGAAAGACTTCCTGCCTGTGTTGAGTATACTCTGTGCGAGACGGCGCCACTAGGAATTAGAATGTCTTAAGAGAGGCAGATTTCTGCCTTCAAATAACTTGCGCCCCCCCCCCCCATTCAGGAGACAGGAAATCCCGTGGGGTGGGTGGGGAGATGCGACTGGCCTCGGGAAGGGGGTGTCCATTGCTTAGAAGAGTTAACCCCATTCGCATCCCTAATCCCTTCACTTCCCCCACCCGCCCCTCAGTTGCTCCCTTGCTTTTAATTTTCTCTTAGGTTTTTCAGCGTCTTAAGAACTGTTTACTCAATGCTCAAAATTGCTTGCTGACTCTCCCCACACCTTCCCCACATGTAATTTGGGTGTATTCCCCTCCTCCACTCTGGAGTTATAAATAAGTACTTATGCCGGTTGGCTGGTCTTTCTCTTGTTTTTCTTTCATCCTCTGTATACTATTTGCTTAACTGTTGTGTCTAACCCTCTGCCTTCAACTACTACAAAGTGGCTACAAGGACAGTGCCAGTGACATTTGCTTACTAGGTAGAGCAGGCGTGTTTTGAACTCTCTGCCCTTCCTCAGCCTCCAAGTGCCAGTATTACAGCTATGTACCACTTTGGTTCAAAATATATGGATTCTACTGTTAGGCAATATAATGGGCTATGCCATACCGTTATCTCTAATCCCCAGAATAATCCTACAAAGTTTGATTTAATAATTAAGTTGAGGCTTAAAAAGTTAAGTGACTTTCCCAAAGTTCCATAACCAAGAAATATTTGACAGAAGTTTGATCTTCAAATTAGCTACACTGTACTGTCACCTCCTTGTACATTGGGTTACAAATAGTTACTTCACTGATTTCTGTCAGTTCTCCATTGTGTGTGTGCCTGCTAGGTTCTCATGCATGCTGTACATGCACTCTGCAAACTGTGTTACACCTCAGTCTCTTACTGAGGTTTGCAGTTCAGGGAAAAGCAGTGTATTGTTTAAAAAAAAAACCAACTAGATAAAGCCAGGCACTGGAGGCTCAAGCCTGTCATCCTAGCTCCTCAGGAGGCTGAGAGCTGAGGATTACAGTTCAAAGCCAACCTGGACAGAAAAGTCCATAAGACTCCTATCTCCAGTTAACCACCAAAATCAGAAGTGGCACTGTGGCTCAATGTGATAGAGCGCTAGCCTTGAGCAAAAGAACTCAGGGACAGCACCCAGGACCTGAGTTCAAGCCCTATGACCAATTGAAAAAAGAAGGGAAAAAAATTAGATCAATTCACAAGTTCTTATAACTGCTCTTGATCTGGTACCTGTAATTAGAAAGTAGAAATCTCATTTTAATGACTGTTTTTCAGAATTACTTGTTGTAAGAAAATAGAATGCTCTACCTGTTTGTAAGTAGCTATTTTAAAATTGCTGAATTTTATCTTGTGTCTTCAGAAATGTACTAGTGTAATTTGTCTGGCTTCAAAAACAAGAAATATAAGTCCTGTTAATAACAAAGCTAATTAGAATCACTATGGCCTTTTTTTTTAATTGAGTTTGGGCTTTGGAACCATGCAGGCTTGGTTTCAGCTCCACTATTGCTCCCTGTATGTCCGTATATGTTACACGCTTAGCACAGTGCCTAACACACAGCCACATATATTACCTGATATTCAATATGATTAAAAGCACTATTTTCCTTGTACTGTATATTGGAGGATTTAACATTTACATAAGCTTGCCATCATTTACAATTTGTACAGCATAAAATATTTATTATATAGAAAGGAAGTATTTGGATTTGATTCTTAATACCTATTGAGTGCCTAGTCTGTGCAGGTATTAAATAATATATTAGGTGTTTACACAGTACCTGGCACATTATTTTATTATTATGTTAATTATTAATGTGATGTATTTATTAGATAATACAGTATGATAGTAATCTGAATTAGATGTGATTTTATAATTCTCCTAATGTGTAATCAAGACTGACTTCAGCATGCTGTGTAGTTTCAGCATGCCATATGGTTTTGTGAGCTTTACTTCTGGTTACCTTTTGGGATTGGTTTAGTAACTAAAGGTATATTGGCTTACAACTGTAATCTCAGCACTCGGAATGCAGAGGCTTGGAGCTTGAGTTCAAGACCAATTTGCTGTCTAGCAAAACCTTATCTTAGGGGGAAAAACATATCTGAAAATATAATGACAGTATTGATGGTGTCCAGGAGCTCATGCTTCCTCTGTACAATAAAAGGAAATATGTTGGTGCTTCAAATACAGGAGAATTATTTCACCATTTTGAAAAGCCTGCAGATTCTATTCAGTATGAAGTACATCTTAATTATAAGAGTTCTTTAAATTTTCCCAAATTAAATACAGGTAGAGCTGAGGTCCAAAAAGATACCACTTTCAAAATTGTATAATAAAGGTATTTAATATTAAACTTGCAGCCACCTCTTCTTACAGATGGTTGCTGCTGCATTAATTTTAATAATTCTTCTGCTGGAAAGAAATGCATACTATTACACTCCATTGGATGCTAACTGGTGTATACACATGCTGTTTCTTTATTAGTTGCCTGCCAGTTTGTACACAGTGGATCACACAGTAAGTTGGGGGCTCCCCATATGCACTAGTTTGTTTCAAGTACTATATGTATTTCAACAAGGGAAAAAAAAACTGAAGACATTGTTATTAGTTTTATTAAGCAATTGCTATTTTCTAGTAATGAGGAATCATTTATCTCATTTTTGCCCAACACACATACACCATGATGCTTGTCTTTATTTTTGAAATCTATTATGATTAACACTACCATTAACTAAGCACCTTTCGATGTCTCAGGCACTGTGCTAAGAATAGCAGCTTCCACAATTATTGAGGAATCTGGAGACAATAGCTATTGTCTCTTTTTACAATGAAAAAACAGATTTTAACAGATAAAATAAAATAACTTGTGCAGTTAGCCCCCTAAAAGGTTTGATTCTCATCAGGTAGCTTACAGTGTCCTTTTCCATATATCACTTTGTTGCTCCTGTATATGTTTTCAGTTAAGCCAAGTTTTCAAAAACCTTTAATATAAAATTTTTATAAATATGTACCTCATTTTATCAGGGGAAAATGTTTCACCATTTGCCTCTTGAAGTGAGTCATGATACTTTTCCTGCTAAATCTGATTTTTTTTTTTTGGTCGGTCGTGGGGCTTGAACTCTGGGCCTGGGCGCTGTCCTTCAGCTCAAGGCAAGCGCTCTACCACTTGAGCTACAGCGCCACTTCTGGTTTTCTGGTGGTTTATTGGAGATAGGAGTCTCACGGTCTCTCCTGCCCGGGCTGGCTTTGAACTGGGATCCTCAGATCTCAGCCTCCTGAGTAGCTAGGATTACAGGCATGAGCCACCAGCGCCTGGCTTTAAATCTGATTTCTGTAAGCTTGGCCTTAGGAGAAGCATGCCCTTAAGCCTAGTGGACTTTCTTACTCCTTCCTACCTCTGTGAGATAGATTCTGTCACTGCTATTTTTATTTCCAAATGTTCTTACCACAAATTATGGGAAAAGGATGTTATTTTTAGCCACTAGACCTTTTCTTTGTATTGCTTTTAAAATACAGAATTAAAACCTTTTTGTATGGCTAAGATCTTGAACATTGCCTTCCATTATTTTTTTTTTTCCTTTCAGTTATCAAACTACTGGATGGTTTAAAATAAACCCTACTAACATTGCTTTTTTTTCTTGATTTCTTTCAACTGAGAGAAATATTTTATGTTTTCATAATGCTCTCTGTTCTTAAACTCCCCAGGAAGAGGAGTTGTATGCATGTCAGAGAGGTTGCAGACTGTTTTCAATTTGTCAGTTTGTGGATGATGGAATTGATTTAAATCGGACCAAATTGGAATGTGAATCTGGTAAGATGCTACGCTAATGACATCAGCTGTGTATAACATTGTTTTTTCTTGAGTTGTGTTATGTTTTTTTTACGTTTTCCTTAGAAAATGACATACTGTTTAAATTAGTTATCCATAATTACATATATTGTAATAATTACAAATTTAGAGTTTTAACAGATGCTACTAAAACATTACATGGACTTTAAATTCATCTGTTTGTTGGGATGATGTTTATTTTGTACTATGGACAGAATGTCTTTGTGTAACCTGAGTGTTCTACTTCCACAAATGCAGCAGTAATTACCCTGCCTATCATTACCTTTTCATAGATAGTATAATTTTCCTACTAAGCCTTTCAATCATAGGATAGTTAACTTCATTCCAGAATTTTTACTGAATCAAGTCTTTGACTCATTATTTAATAGTGTATTCTTTATTGGTCATGCCAGTAAAAGTAATTGGAGACTTTGTAACCTGGTAATCACTGTTCTGATGCTGAAAGACATATAAGCCTATAATCAGGACACATGAACATTTACCTTTTTAGAAAACTAATGGGATTGTCTCCATTTGTTAGTTTATTCACAAAACAACTCTTGTCAGTCATTGTTGTAACTCATACCTAGTTTTCTGTGATACTGCTTTATTTTTAAAGCTTTGTCTACTAACTGGCCATTTTTCTATGTGCACAGTACTGTTCAATTTATTATTCAGCACCTTTCAAAAGAGTATTATAAATGCATATATGACTTGAATAAAAATAAAATCAGTACATACATACAAAAATGACTATAATGAACTAAATGAAGAGATTATATCTAGTAAAGATGCATTTCAAGCCAGCTGCCAGTGGCTCACGCCTGTAATCCTAGCTACTCAGGAGGCCTAGATCTGAGGATCTCGGTTCAAAGCCAGCCTAGGCAAGAAAGTCCATGAGACTCTTATCTCCAATTAACAACAAAAACCAGAAGTGGTGCTGTGGCTCAAGTGGTAGAGCACTAGCCTTGAGCTGAAGAGCTGAGGGTCAGCGCCCAGGCCCAGAGTTTAAGATCCATGACCAACAAAACAACAAAAAAAAGATCTATTTCAGTGGATAGTGACTGCTCTACCATTTGAACCACAGCTCTACTTCTTGGTGGTTAATTAGAGATAAAAGTCTCACAGACTTTGCTGACCAGGCAAACTTCAAACCAAGATCCTCAGATCTCAGCATCCTCAGTAACTAGGATTATAGGCGTGAATCACTGGCACCCAGCCTCAACCTTCCCCCTTCCCCCCCCCTCCCCCGTGCTGCAGATTAAACCCAGGGCCTAGTACATGCCAGGCAAGAACTGTGTCACTGAGCTACAGTCCTAGCCCTATTTCAGTTTTAAAATCACTTGCTATAGAACAGTTCAGTTTTCTTAAGTCTTAGGGTATTAGACTCATTGTTTCATCTTACTTTTCTCTTTCCTTGTTGTTTCATCTTATTTTTTTTTCTTTCCTTGTTTCTCAGCTAAGTGATCCCTTTTTTTTCTACAAAATCCAGTACCCTTTAATGATAACACCATTAATCAGAATACCAAATGGTTCATTTCTTAACAGTAATCACAAATATTTGTATAAATGACTTAAATACGTTATTTTTAACCCTATGTAGTAAGCAGTGATATTTCCACTTTAGACCTATAGAAATCAAGTTAGCGGTTAAATACTACTGCCCACATAGATAGTCAACAAAAAACTTCAAATGGCATCTTCAGGACACTAATACACAAAACTTAGCTTTAAGGTTTCACTTACATGAATGTTATCACATAACCAAAACCTGGATATTAAGAGATTTACCATGACACATTTAATTTGTAAGAAATACACACAGGGGGAATTCTCTTAAAATAATACACTTCTTCTATTAATAAATTTGTACGTTCATGTTTAAAATTTGTACATTCATAAGAAAAATGTCAGTTCTAGCCTTTACCCTATTCTTTATTTTTTGCTTACCCCCGTCTCTTTTTTAAAATGTACTATTTTTCTCTTTCAGCATGTACAGAAGCATATTCCCAACCTGATGAGCAATATGCTTGCCATCTCGGATGCCAAGATCAGCTACCATTTGCTGAACTGAGACAAGAACAAGTAAGAAATAATAATAATATCTTTTAAAATTGTCTACTTTTGAGGACTGGGAATGTGGCTTAGTGGTAGAGTGCTTGCCTAGCATGCATGAAGCCCTAAGTTTGATTGCTCAGTACCACATAAACAGAAAAAGTCAGAAGTGGCTCTGTGGCTCAAGTGGTAGAGTACTAGCCTTGAGCAAAAGAAGCTAAGGGATAGTGCCCAGGCCCTGAGTTCAAGTCCCAGGACTAGCAAAAAAAAAAATTGTCTACTTTTTCACTTTGTCATAACTATTCCTGTTGTACCATGAATAACTTGTTCCTAAGTCTTAAAATATAGTGATATAACTGGCATATTATTTATATGTTCAAAGATAGAATGAGGATCTTAGACAAAGAGTAAAGATGTGACATTTCTTTATTTCCCCTTAGTAGAGAAAAAGTCTGTCAGCTAAGCATTCTGGCCCATACCTTTAAGTCTAGTGCTGGAGAGTTTGAGTCAGGAAGACCATGAGTTCGAGGCCAATCTGGGATACATAGCAAGATATTTATTTATTCATTTATTTATTTACTGCCAATCCTGGGGCTTAAACTCAGGGCCTGGGCACTGTCCCTGAGCTACTTTTGCTCAAGGCTAGTACTCTACCACGTGAGCTGCAGCACCACTTCTGACTTTTGCTGTTTATGTGGTACTGAGCAATCAAACCCAGGATTTCATGCATGATAGGCAAGCACTCTACCACTAAGCCATATCCAGCCTGCAAGATCTTTCTTAAAAAGAAAAAAATAAATGCCTGTTTAGATGGTATTGACTTGCATTATTTCAAAGTGTTTTTTACCTGCTTTGTCCTACTTTAATAGTGATTCATTTCTTTATTCATTTAAGATTCATTTTGTTTTGAAGGACTCGGGATTAAACTTGGCCTTGCTCTACCACTTGAGCCTTATCCTCAGTCCTGTATTTAATTTTCATCAAGTGAAATTATGTTTGTAGCTGGGCTCCGGTGGCTCACACCTGTAATCCTACCTACTCAGGAGGCTAAGATCTGAGAATTGAGGTTGAAAGCCAGCCTGGGTAGGAAAGTCTGTCACTCTTAACCACCAGAAAACCAGAAGTGGCACTGTGACTCAAGTAGTAGAGCACTTGCCTTGAGCCGAAGAGTTCAGGGACAGTGCCCATGCCCACATTTCAAAACCCACTACCACCAAAAAGAAAAAAACACACACAAAAAAAACTGAAGTTAAGAGAAACTGATAAGAGTCCTTTTTTTCTGCCCTAACTTCTAATTGCCTTGCTTGACATTTCATCAGATTTTGATTTTCCGTATATTTGGACCTGACTCAAAAACTGACTATTCTAATAGAAGTGAGAGGTAGTGCGTTAATATGTTTGGTGGCAAGTAAAAGCAGCCTGGGATTTTAAGTTTTACTCTAGTTAATGTGCATAAATAGCAGTTTAATGCTAATGATTGTGGTAAATTCATTTAATTATTTTTATGATTATATTGATTATATGTGTATGTTCTTTATAATACATAATAAATGCATTTCAGATTTAATTTTTTTTGTTTAGCTAATGTCCTTGATGCCAAAAATGCACCTCCTCTTCCCTCTAACTCTGGTGAGGTCATTCTGGAGTGACATGATGGACTCTGCACAGAGCTTCATAACCTCTTCATGGACCTTTTATCTTCAAGCTGATGATGGGAAGATAGTAATATTCCAGGTAACTATTGTGCCTCAGATTCATCTAAGTACCAGCAACAGTGAATGTATATGATTATGTTTTGGCATAAAACTATGTACTTGGTCACTTAAAAATACTTATCAAATAAAAATTACTTATTTGGCCTTGATGAAAACATTAGGCATGAGGACTCTGTAATTGCCCTTTCCTCTTTCCCTTGTAATCAGAACTCTTGAATTTTCTAAATTTTCTAGTGGCTAAGTAAATAAAATTAAAAGGAGATAATATATTTATATACTTTGAACATAAGTAGTGGTATATAATATGTAGATACTTGTGACATAATATTTAGAAAGTTTACTTTTTTCCTATCTTACCATGTACCATGTGATATGATAATAGCTACTATTCTTAGAAGTTTCTGTTGTAGTAGACATTTTGTATGTACATTTGTCCCAAGTATTGGAGATGGTTCTGAGACTCCCTTGGAAACCAAAATTTGATAATGTCAGGTTCTTTTTTTTTTTTTTGGGGGGGGGGGGTCCGGTCATGGGGCCTGAACTCTGGGCCTGGGCGCTGTCCCTCCTCAGTTCAAGGCTAGTGCTCTACCACTTGAGCCACAGCACCACTTCTGGCTTTTTTTTCTTTTTTTTGCTTATGTGGTGCTGGGGAATCAAACCCAGGTCCTCATGCATGCAAGGCAAGTACTCTACCACTGAGCCACCTTCCCAGTCCCAATGTCAGGTTCTTTAATCTACACACATCTCCCTACTATGTAGTTTCCTTTTCTTTTTTCTGGTTTTTTTTTTTTTTTTTTTTGTCTGTAGTGGGGCTTGAACTCAGTGCCTGTGCACTGTCCTTGAGCTCTTATGTTCAAGGATAGCATTCCACGACTTTGAACCATAGCTCTACTTCTCTTGTCCTGGTGGCTAATTGCAGATAAGAGTCTCATAGACATTCCTGCCTGAGCTGGCTTTGAACCATGATCCTCACACTGAGTAGCTAGAAGTAGCCATGAGCCACCAGCACTCAGCTTGTAATTTTCTTTTAATGCAGTAAATTTCTCAAATATACCATTCAACAAATTATATTGTTAAAAAATACATGGGGCTGGGAAGGTGGCTCAGTGGTAGAGCGCTTGCCTTGCATGCCTGAGGCCCTGGGTTCGATTCCTCAGCACCACATAAGCAAAAAGAAAAAACCTGGAAGTGGCACTGTGGCTCAAGTGGTAGAGCGCTAGCCTTGAGCTGAAGAACTGAGGGACAGTGCCCAGGCCCAGAGTTCAGGCCCCACGACCAGACCCCCAAAAAAAAAAATAATAACATTGTGATACTCAATTTTTTCAGGTAATAAAGTAAATATTTTAATTATTTTTGCTAATAAGGTACATCTTTTAATTATTTTATTTTTTTAGGTCAGTGATAGGGCTTGAACTCAGAGTCTGAGCTCTGAGTACTTTTTTTTTTTTTTTTTTGTGGGTTGTGGGGCCTGGACTCTGGGCCTGGGCGCTGTCCCTCAGTTCTTCAGCTCAAGGCTAGCGCTCTACCACTTGAGCCACAGTGCCACTTCTAACATTTTCTGCTTATGTGGTGCTGAGGAATTGAACCCAGGGCCTCATGCATGGTAGGCAAGCACTCTACCACTGAGCCACCTTCCCAGCCCCGTCTGAGCTCTTTACCCAAGGCTAGTACCCTACCATTTTGAGCCACAGTGCCACTTCCATTTTTCTGGTAGTTTATTGGAGATAAGAGTCTCACAGACTTTCTTGCCCAGGCTGCCTTTGAACCACAATCATCAGATCTCAGCCTCCAGAGTACCTAGGTTTACAGGCATAAGCCACCAGTGCCCAGCTATTTTTTAATTTTTTTTAAGCATTTTTTGGTTTACTCATATGACTACTGTGTGATCATGTTATAGCACTGTCGTAGGCCTGGATCTTTTGTACTTGATTTAGTAATAAGTGACAGTAATTTTCTCTCCTTAAATTTCTGAGCAAATTTTATGTCCTAAACCTTCTTGTGTTAAAGCTTCAGTTGATGTTCAGCATAGAACGCTAATTCAGTCCTCCTTAAATGTAAGAGTAGCTCTGTTGCTCTCAGAAATATGACTATAACTGGGAGTAACTCTCATTCCAGAGGATCAGAGCTATTAAAAAATGTAAAGTATGGTGTGTTCATCTGTAAATTACAAATTATTCCTATTTAGAGAATGGGATGTTTCAGATAAAGAATAGAGATAATAGATGTTTAGCCAAAAGTTTTGGCAATCTGCTGAATTATTCCTGATCAACTAGAATTAGAGCTCGTTTTTTCAAAGTATAATGTTTAATGCAATGTTTTGTCGTAATTTTTCCCTCTCTTGTCTCTTTTTTTTTAAGAGACAGGAAGTTGAAGTGACTAACTAGTTGATGATGCCAGAAATCTGTCTATTTATCTGAAAGGCACTGGATCTGATGTTCAGGAAGTGCAATTAAAATTATATTGTGGTTAATGTGTTTTATGTTTTATACTATACTTTTGTTACTTTCTCTCAATTTAAATGTTTATAGAGATGATGTGTTATAGAACTAGTTACCAAAAAAAGCTTTAAGTACAAATGACTTAATTGACTTTCATTACCATTTTAGTCAAAGCCAGAAATTCAGTATGCACCACAGTTGGAGCAGGAGGCTACAAATTTGGGAGAATCATCTCTGAGCAAAATGTCCTGTAAGTTTTATTTTAAATAACTTGTATAAAAAATTAGCATCAGGGGCTGGGAAGGTGGCTCAGTGGTAGAGCGCTTGCCTTGCATACATGAGGCCCTGGGTTCTATTCCTCAGCACCACATAAGCAAAAAAGAAAAAAGCCGGAAGTGGCGCTGTGGCTCAAGTGGTAGAGTGCTCGCCTTGAGCTGAAGAGCTGAGGGACAGCGCCCAGGCCCAGAGTTCAGGCCCCATGACCGGACCCAAAAAAAAAAAAAAAAAAAAAAAAAAGCATCAGGCTGGGAATATGGCTTAGTGGTAGAGTGCTTGCCTCACATGCATGAAGCCCTGGGTTCAATTCCTCAGTACCACATACACAAAAAAAGCCAGAAGTGGTAGAGTGCTAGCCTTGAGCAAAAGAAGCTCAGGGACAGGCCCAGAGTTCAAACCCCAGGACTGGCAAAAAAAAATTTTTTTTAATAAACAAATTAGCATCAAGGGGCTGGGAAGGTGGCTCAGTGGTAGAGCACTTGCCTTGTATGCATGAGGCCCTGGGTTCGATTCCTCAGCACCACATAAGCAGGAAAAAAAAAAAAAAAGCCAGAAGTGGCGCTGTGGCTCAAGTGGTAGAGTGCTAGCCTTGAGCTAAAGAGCTGAGGTACAGCATCCAGGCCCAGAGTTCAGGCCCCACGACCGGACCCCCCCCCAAAAAAAAAAAAAAATTAGCATCAAATCTGGTAGAATTAGTTGCCCATCCTCTGATTTACTAGATCTGAGAAGTGATCTGAGGATTTGTATTTCTAACAAGTTCTACATTTTTGCTGATGCTATTGGTATGGAGACATTTGAAAAGCACTATTCAAAAATATTTAACTTGTTTCAAAGGATTTGTGTCTGCGTGCGTGCGAGCGTGCGTGCGTGCGCATGTGCGTGTGCGTGTGCGTGTGTGTGTGTGTGTGTGTGTGTGTGTGTGTGTGTGTGTGTATACGTACATATGTGTCTATACTAGGGCTTGAACTCAGGACCTGGGTGCTGTCCACAAAGTTTGCACTCTACCACTTGAGCCACAGCTCTGTCTGCTCTTTTTTTTTTTTTTTTTTTTTTTGGTCAGTCTTGGGGCTTGAACTCTGGGCCTGAGTGCTATCTCTGAGCTTCTTTTGCTCAAGGCTAGCACTCTGCCACTTGAGCCATAGCACCACTTCCAACTTTTTCTGTGGTTAATTGGAGATTAGAATCTCATAAACTTCCTCTCCAGGCTGGCTTTGAACCATGATTTTCAGGTCACAGTCTCCTGAGTAGAATTCCAGGCACCCAGCCACTTCCAGCTTTTTGGTGGTTAGTTAGAGTTGAGAGTCTCGTGGACTTTGCTGCCAGGACTGGATTCAAACCTCAGTCCTCAGATCTCAGCTTCCTGAGTATCTAAGATTACAGGAGTGAGCCACCAGCACCCAGCAAAGGATGTTTTAAGTATGAACCAATCAAACATTTAGATATTTCCCAATAAATTAAATGGTAGAACTACTGAAAAATGTTTCCTATTTTATTTTCATAGTAGAAGTGAATTTTAACCCATAAGAACACAAAATATCAAACTAAGGCAGAGAGTACCTTTTAAAACTTTTATTTTAAATACTTAATTAACCTGCTGATTATATTGGTGAATGGGAATGGGTGGATAATAGCACATAACACTATTATATAGACAGTTTTGATTAGAGTAAACCAAATTCTATTATTCAAGCCCACGTGTTTTTAAATAGAAAGTATCAATGTCAAGAATTTGAAAATTAAGCCGGGCGCTGGTGGCTCACGCCTGTAATCCTAGCTACTCAGGAGGCTGTGATCTGAGGATCGAGGTTCAAAGCCAGCCCGGGCAGGAGAGACCGTGAGACTCCTATCTCCAATAAACCACCAGAAAACCGGAAGTGGTGCTGTAGCTCAAGTGGTAGAGCACTCGCCTTGAGCTGAAGAGCTGAGGGACAGCGCCCAGGCCCAGAGTTCAAGCCCCACGGCCGACCCAAAAAAAAAAAAAAAAAAAAAAAAAAATTGAAAATTAAACAGGAAACCAATAATATGGTAAAATAACTTTTCATCACTGTTGTACCAGATGAATTTTCACAGATTATAAAATATGTCATTGAAAGCAATTAGATGTCTGTACAGTGTTTCTACCTAGAAGTAGTTATGAGACTAGTGTTTAGAATATAAGATATAAACTTGGACCTTATTTTTTCAGCAGATCTGCACTTGAGAAGTTCCCAGGCACACAGAAACTATCTTGAAGATGGAGAAAGTGATGGCTTTTTGAGATGCCTCTCTCTGTATGTATTCTTTCTTCTATGTATAAAAGATAAATATGGTTTATCTAAGAAACTAATATTTTCTTAATATTTTTTGTTATTCTCTCTCTCCCTCTCCATAGTGGTGTAAGCCTGTTTTCCCAGCTATGATAGGAAGTGAAAGGGGTGTTACTTTCTGCCTCTGTTTAGTTCTTAAGTCTAGACAGACCTGAAAATGATTAGTAGTTGCTCCACATATGCACACACCTTTCCATATACTTCATGTGCAGAGCATAGGAATATCCCTACATCTATTAGAGGTTTCAAGGAGAAGAAAATATTGCCAGGAGTTGGTGGCTCACACCTGTAATCCTAGTTACTCAGGAGGCTGAGATCTGAGGATCGCAGTTCAAAGCCAGCCCAAGCAGGAAAGTCTGTGATACTCTTATCACCAATAAACTACAAGAAAACCGGAAGTGGCGTTGTGGCTCAAGTGGGAGAGCACTTGCCTTGAGCTAATAGAGCTGAGGGACAGCACTCAGACCTAGAGTTCAAACCCCACAACTGACTGAAAAAAAGAAAAAGAAAATATTGAGGTGATAGAAATAAGTCTTTAATGATGAATAGAGCTCTTTGCTAGTTATAGGAAGAAATTTGCTAGCACTGGAGCTTGAGGCTTGGGTGCTGGCTAACATTTGGAAGTTAATTGGAGATATGAATCTCACAGCTGGAAGTAGCACTGTGACTTAACATAGTAGAGTGCTAACCTTGAGCAAAAATTGCTTAGGCCCTGAGTTCAAGCCCCATGACCAACCAAAAAAAAAGAATCTCACAGACTTCCCTGCCAGGGGTGGCTGTGAACCATAATCTTCAGATCTTTGTCCCCTGAGTAACTAGGTTTACCGGTGATGAGACACTGGCAACTGGCGACGTTAATTTTTTTAGAATTTCAGATAAGCTGTCTTTCAGCTGAATGTGTAAGATGTATCATTTTGTACTATAGCCCAAAGAGCCAAAAATTAGACCAAACCAGGTAAACTCCTGCAAATACAGTGGCAAAGAAAGCAATGTGTTAAGAACCCTCTATGTGAAGGGTAATCAGAGGACCAAGCTAGAGAGCTTTAACCAAGAAATTATAAGGCCTAAACTAGAGCCATGGACAAGAAAATCAAGAGATAATGGAGATAGTAGAGAATCTATAAGATCTAGGAGTTGTTTTTCTGTGGAGTGAGGAAGATGATGGATTCTAAGATGAACCCCAGTTTTCTGTTTTGCTGTTGCAGTCCAAATATCAAACATACCTTTCTTTTTCATGGATATAAATTCCTTAAAAACAAAGGAAAGTAGCTGGGCACCGGTGGCTCACACCTGTAATCCTAGCTACTCAGGAGGCTGAGACCTGAGGATCGAGGTTCAAAGCCAGCCTGGGCAGAAAAGTCCATGAGACTCATCTCCAATTAACCACCAGAAAACCAGAAGTAGAATCGTGGCTCAAAGTTGTAGAACGCTAGCCTTGAGCTGAAGAGCTGAGGGACAGGCCCAGAGTTCAAGCACTACCACTGACAAAATAAAAATTTTAAAAAGTAAAGGAAAGTGAGTATTTTTTCACTTAAAGCTTTATAGCAGAATTCCCTGCATTTCACTTTCTGGGCAACAGTGTCCAGCGGTACCTTTTCCTTTTGCATACCCCAATGTTAACAAACCATCAAGTGAATGGTTTATGGTGGTAATACAGGTCTTTTTTAGGCAATGTTTGATGAGCAGTGACTCTCTTAAATTATATAGTTTTTCAGAATTAGATCCTTTAGTATTAAAAAATGTGTTTTGAATCTTATTAAATCGATTATAAAAAAAACCTCAGTCACTGATTCTCATAAACTGGCCTTCTACCTTAAAATGTTTTAATCATAAGTAAAATATAACTCTTTATTAAGACAGATTATAATAGCCACAAGATGCGTCATTTGAAATGTAAATAAATTGTTGCCAGTTAAATGTTTGAGCTGTTATAAGAAACTGACTTCTAGAAATCTGTTGTGAATCCTTTTATAAAACAATCATCTCATAATGTATGTATTGTATACTTTAATTTTTTGGGATACAGTTTTCTTAAAGTGAGTATAATTATAATACTTTGTAAAATAATTGTAACATTTATATGACTTAAATTTATAGGATACTTATTTTTAGTAATTAGGAAGTACTCTTAGCAGAGAAGCAATGTGACTGGTTTTATTGTTATTATACAAGTTCTTTAGCCAGGCTACAGAAACTTTTGGAATAGAAGAAAATGTCATATCAAGAAGTGGTGCTGTAGCTCAAGTGGTAGAGCGCTAGCCTTGAGCTGAAGAGCTAAGGGACAGCGCTCAGGCCCAGACGTTAAGCCCCACGACCAACAAAAAAAAAAAAAAAAAAAGAAAGAAAATGTCATATCACCCTAACATACTGGCTCTTATTTTTCCTTCTATAATCATGTCTTTTAAATAATTTTAAAGTTAGCACACCAAGTTTCAATTCAGGTATGTAAATACATAAGGTTGATTGCCTAATTAAGACTCTCCTAATTTTTACATTGTGAGTTTTAATATGACTAATTGTCATTTGTTTTGTTTTTTAGTAACTCTGGGTGGATTTTAACCACGACTCTAGTCCTCTCAGTGATGGTTTTGCTCTGGATTTGTTGTGCAGCTGTTGCTACAGCTGTGGAACAGTATGTTCCCCCTGAGGTAAATTTAATTCTAACCCTTGGGCCATTTGAAGAATGAGCCATGACACAAACCATTTTAAGTGCCTTATTTGTTTAATTAGTAAAAAGAAACAAAGCCTCTGTACTAATATAATGAGAGAAGATCTGAGGACTTTACCCTATCTGTTTGAAGTTAACACACATGAAAATTGTAAATTTACAATCACTAGCTCAAATTCCTGGTTCCAGTGTTCTGGGTGATATGTGTTGGCTGGCTTGAGTAATGTCTCCCTGGTACTCTGAGACTGACAAGAAAGGTTGATACAGTTTTCTAAGATAGTATATAGAAAAGAACACTTGTAGACCACTTAATTTTGAGCCAATTGCCATGACTGTTCAGAAGTAATTGTTACTTTAGAAGCCACAAAACTGGGACTTTTGATTCTTAGTTATTTTGCTCTGATTGCTAACTACCAGAGAGTTGGAAGACCATTGTGTGAATTATTTGGGAATTAAAATATAATGGTCTAAGAAGCTTAATTGTTAAGATAAAGGGGTTTTGTTTCATTATGAGGGATGATTGCTAAATATCTGTAGCCCTCTTCTGTTTATAATATGAATATACTGACAGTGTCCTTTTTTCTAGATTACCTGCTATATTCCCTGATATGTATTTTTTAATTATTTACTTATTAATTTTACTATGCTGGATAATGGAACCCAGGGCCTTGTACATGCTAAGCAAGTGCTCTACCACCAAGCTATACTTCTGGTTTCTTTATCTTAAGAAATTTATTTTCCCTAGTAAAGCTGAAATTGTACATCTTGCATAGAATTGTCTTTTCTGTTTTTTTTCCCCGTGAACTACCTCATGCAGTCTAAATCCTCATGGTGACCAAGCTGCAAACTTATGATAATAAATACCCTGGGAGGGCTGGGAAGGTGGCTCAGTGGTAGAGTGCTTGCCTTGCATGCATGAGGCTCTGGGTTCAATTCCTCAGCACCACATAAGCAAAAAGAAAAAAGCTGGAAGTGGTACCATGGCTCAAGTGGTTGAGCGATAGCCTTGAGCTGAAGAGTTGAGGGACAGTGCCCAGGCCCAGAGTTCAGGGCCCACGACTGGACCCAAAAATATATTAAAATAAATAAATAAATACCCAGGGATAGTTGGTTCCTTTCTCTATATCTTATTTCTGGGAAGCCTCTTGTTAAAGGAAGATATATATATCTCCATTGGTCTAGCTATTGCCTAGAAAGACTAAAACCAGCTTCAGGTAGAATTTACCCTGATGAATCCCCATAGCCTGGTTTGTGACTAGTGTTCAGTGCTTTCTAATGGGTTCTGTTCTGAGTGTTTCATGTGTAAGGTGACTGCTGTTGTCATCCCCATTTTTCAGATGAAGAAACTTCAGGAGAGAGTTTGTAATTTCCCCAGTGTTAAATATCAGGAAGTGTTAGAACCGGACATGAACTCTAGTAGTATGATTCCAGAGCTGTTGCTCTTAGCTAGGGGAGATGGTTATATGACTCTTATCAAGAGCTGCTGTCCTGTGTGTCAAAGATAGACACCACTGCGACCACCTGATTCATGTGGTAAGCCCCACAATGCCCAAAACTTTTATATAATGGTTCTCAGCCAGGCAATTCATGGAACTCTATTTTTTCCTTTCCTTTTTTTTTGGGGGGGGGGGGGGGCGGGGGGCGGCCGGTCGTGGGACTTGAACTCTGGGCTTGGGCACTGTCCCTGCGCTCTTCAGCTCAAGGGAGTGTTCTACCACATGAGCCACAGTGCCACTTCCGGTTTTCTAGTGGTTTATTGGAGAGTCTCATGGACTTTCCAGCCCGGGCTGGCTTTGAACCACGATCCTCAGATCTCAGCCTCCTAAGTAGCTAGGATTACAGGTGTGAGCCACCAGCGCCCGGCTTATTTTTCCCTTTACTTACAAAGGTAACTCCTCTTCGGAGGTGTTTTCGCCCTTTAGTGCCTCTCATACTTTTGGTTAGATATGCTAGACATGAGGATCTTTCTCCCCTTAGGTGACTTTTGCTCTTTTTCTTAGAGTTGATGTCTCTGTTGGGACAAGTTTTATTGGGAGCATATATCTTTTTAATTTTGTGAGAAAATTTCACCCCTAAGTTCTTGGGGAGTATATCACATCATTCCTAGATGTGTCCCTCTGTCACCATAAAACGTATAGCATCAGAGACACACTTGTGGCCTTGTTGGCTGCCATTGCATTGCCTCTGGATAATCAGCCATGAAGGCGCTACTTCCTTCCCCTTCACTATGGTCTCTTCTTCCTATCCTTGGCAGTTAAAATGATGACTGCATTCTAAGAGAACCTGTTCTCTTCTAAGGAAATACATTTTCTGAGAAAATGTGCATTAAAGAACCATTTGGGGTGGTTTTTGGTTGTTGTTTATTTAAAAGAGCCATTTGGATGTATTACTTTTAGACTTGACTTTTACATGTGAAACTATACTTTGGCAAGGTAATAATTTTGTTTAAGTATGTTTTTCTATAAAAGTGTTACGCACTTAACGTACCTGTAAGGCAGGAAAATCACTCATTCTACCATCCATAGTTAGTGTGCTGTTTATTTCCAGTATGAGCAGTTTGCAATACATATTAATAATCAGTTTTTATTTTAGAAGAAACAAAGGCTATCATTTACTTGGTTATCCTCAATTAGTATCTTTTTCTCTTCTCTCCTAGCCTCTCTTCTCTTTCTCCATTCTTCTTCTTTCCTCTCTTTCTTTTTTGGTGCCAGTACTGGGGCTTGAACTCAGAGTCTCAAGCTCTTACTCAGCTTTTCCTTACCACTTATGCCATACCTCTTGTCTTTTTGCAGATTAATTATAGATAAGAGTCTCTTGGATTTGTCTGCCCCAACTGGCTCTAAACCACTACCAGTGAGCTGAATAATTAGTGTCAGTTTAGTTTCATAAAATTTTGATGCTTTGTTCCCATTTCTTTTGGGGGGGGGAGAGTCGGGTCATGGGGTCTGAACTCTGGGCCTGGGCGCTGTCCCTCAACTCTTCAGCTCAAGGCTAGCGCTCTACCACTTGAGCCACAGCACCAACTTCCAGCTTTTTTTTCCTTTTTGCTTATGTGGTGCTGAGGAATGGAACCCAGGGCCTCAGGCATGCAAGGCAAGTGCTCTACCACTGAGCCACCTTCCCAGCCCTCATTTTTTTAAACAGTTATGATGTCATATTCATTCATTCATTCATTCATCTAGAGACAGAATCTTGCTATCTATGTAGGCAGGCCTCAACATTCTTCTGCCTGAGCCTTCCAAGTACTAGGATTATAGGCATGTACCACCGCATTTAGTTTAGAATGAAGCTTTTCTTTCTTTCTTTTTCTTTTTTTCTTTCCTTCCTTTTGCGCGCGCGCGCGAGCGTGCATGTGTGGCTTTAATTCAGGGCCTGGGCACTATCCCTGGCTTTTTCTTACTCAAGGCTAGCACTCTACCATTTCAGTGGTTCTACTTCTGGCAGTTGTTGTTGTTGTTGTTGTTGTTGCTACTTAATTACAGATAGGATAAGAATCTCACAGAATATATCTCCCCACACCACCAAGCTTGAAACTGTAATCTTCAGATCTCAGCCTCCTGAGTAGCTAGGATTACAGGCACTGACATGAATCTCAGGTGCCCAGGGAATATTTTTGTTGAGCTTATTGTTGTCATTCATAGTGTTGTTTTTCAGGCAGGCCCAACTTGGCATGAGAACAGAGTTTACCAGTATTCTTTCCTAAGGACTAGGCAGCCTCAGACAGAAATTTGCTATGGCAACAGATAGTAATGATAGGTGCTTCCTTGGTGGTGTCTCATTATCTTTGCCTGCTACTTTTTCTGAAAGAGTAGTGTTTGAAGCTATTTGTCAAGACCATGATTGTCTTAATTTCATACAGTTAGTTAAAAGTGGTTAGGAAAAGCCAGAATTGGAGCTGTGACGCAAGTGTTAGAGCACTAGGCCTTATCGAAAAAGCCCAGAAATGGTATGCAGTCCCTAAAAATCAAGTACCAGGACTGGCACCAAAGTTAAAAAAAATTTTTTTTTAAGTAACTTATCTCAGATCGTTTAGTTGCAGGGCTGAGCCTGTAGCCCATAATGTATTTGTTGATTAAATTTCTTAACTTTCAGAAAGAAAGCATACATAAAACTTCTTGCTCATTCAGATTTTAACATCTATTTTTGTTATTGTATCAACTTGAGATATTATCTAGTATCTTCCTGCTAAAGGGAGAGGAATTGGTTCTCTTACATTTCTTCACTGATGGTTATTGAAATGCGTATTATTTTGTCTACTTTCTATAATTATTTTATAAATTTCTACTGATAACATCATTATCTTTCCCCTTTTCTATAATTTTTAGTAATTAAGTTACTATGAACTTTGTTTTTTGTTTTTTGTTTTGTTTTTTTGGTCCGGTCGTGGGGCCTGAACTCTGGGCCTGGGCACTGTCCCTCAGCTCTTCAGCTCCACTTCCGGTTTTTTTCTTTTTTGCTTATGTGGTGCTGAGGAATCGAACCCAGGGCCTCCTGCATGCAAGGCAAGTGCTCTACCACTGAGCCACCTTCCCAGCCCTTATTTTCTCTTTTATAATTAACATTTGTACAAAATCCTGTTGCTACTCAGAATGAGAGTTAAGATCTTAAAGAACCTGGTCGTTTTAGCCTTCAGAGTCAGAGCTGTTAATAGGAGTACTCTTAACTTTATATAAACTTAACTCCACTTGGTACTCGTTTGCTGTGCCTTAGGTCACATGGGAAGTCTTTACATGTGAATCACATCATCTCTAATACTTTGGATTTTTATTATTGGTTTTTGTGCTGGTACTGGGGTTTGAACTCAAGACCTAGTTTGCTGTTCCTTAGCTGTTTTACTCAAGGAACCTGAATCATAGCAGCTCTAATACTTTGGATTTTTTTTAAATTTGTTTTTGTGTTGGTACTAGGGTTTGAACTCAGGTCCTAGTTGCTGTCCATTAGCTTTTCACTCAAGGCTAGAACACTACCACTTGAGCCACAGCTCTACTTACAGTTTTTTGTTGATTAATTGTACATGAGTCTCATGGACTTTCCTGCCCAGGCTAACTTTGAACTATCATCCTCAGAGCTCAGCCTTCTGAGTACCTAGGATTTCAGTTATGAGCCACCAGAACCCTGCTAAATACTTCCTTTCCTTTTCAAAAATATTTATAGAATTTTTTAAACTAAATATCGATTGATTAAATTGCTATTTGGAAATAAATTTTTGTTTTGTTTTTTGTTGCAGAAGCTGAGTATCTATGGTGACTTGGAATTTGTGAATGAACAAAAGCTAAGCAAATATCCAGCTTCTTCTCTTGTGGTTGTTAGATCTAAAGCTGAAGATCATGAAGAAGCAGGGCCTCTGCCTACTAAAGTAAATCTTGCCCATTCAGAAATTTAAGAGCTCTTCTTAAAAAGAAAAGTGTCAGGGACACTGAAATTTCCATTCCTCATAGAGCTTTTAAAATGGTTTCATTGGATTTAGGCCTTAAGTCAATATGAAGTGCAAATAAACTCACCCAAATGTGTGAGGACTGTATTTGCTATAACTTTACCTATAGGGTTTTTCCCCCTAGTAACTTAAGACATGGACATTTGGGGTTGTATTTTTATTTTACTAATATCTGTAGCTACTTTGTAAGTTGTGTTGGTTTTGTTGTTTGTTTTTTTCTCTGTTAGCCAATTTCTATGAGCTGATTGTAGTTCTTCCCCACCTCCTGTCATGATACTGTCAGTTATCTTAGTTAATAAGCTGAATACTTAGTAGGATATGACGCTTTTGCTCAGCAATGGCCCACAAAGCTGTAATTTGAAATTTAGCAGAAAATGGCATTTAATGACACTACATTTTCAGTTGTATTGAACTGAAATCATTAAAATTTTATTTGAATAATTATGTGCTGAAATTTGAGTATCTGATTTCCCTGGTCTTCCCACCCATTACTTCCCAGCCTAGAAAAGAATTATGTAGTGTTGTGTTTACTCCTCTCTAACAGGACTGAAGCACAGTGACCCTCTCAGCAATGCATTTGCTATTACTTTGTAAAATAACACAGGTTGGAGGAGTTCCCAGAGAACTGCTTTTCCTCTACATTTGACAAAAACTAATATTACAACCATTCTTTCGCCAACAAGAATACAGATTTAAAAACTAGAGTGATGTCAGGTAACAATATACCAGAATCTTAACGTGCTCCAGCATTGTACTAAATACCTTTGCAAACCAACAGTTGTTTTAATCACAGAGGATGGCTGGCAGATGCAGTAGTGCTGTTCTACTAGTGAGTCATACTCGCCCAATGGCCTAGTCTTCAGATTTTCCTGAGTCCAAAGAAAATAAGTAAGACTCTTCACACAAAAATATAGGTTTTCATTTCTAAAATAGTTTGTCTGGATTTGGAAGATGGAGGGTCAGAAAGTGGTGAACACATACAGATGGGGAAAGGAGTAATTACTAAGCAGTCATTGCCAAGCAGGCAAAACATGACTATGAGTTACCTTAAAAGACATTGTCTCACATCACATCCCTAGTGTATGCTGACACTTCTTAATCAGACACGTTTAACTGAAATACTCAGTGAAGAAGGCTGAGAAAAGTACACAATTCTACAAGCTTAGGAGTTAGCCCACTGGGAAGAAATGCTTCCCTTCTAAAAGCAATACCAAGAAATATTTAGATAAGAAGGTCAAACTAGGCTGGATAAAGTGGTTCACACAGAATCCTGGTAACTAGGGAGGCTGAGATTGGGAGAATTGTGGTTGAAGGCAAGTCCAATGGAAACATTAATAAGACCCTAACTCAACAGAAAAAGCTGGGTGCAGTGGTACATGTCTTTAAAGCTATAGCAGAAGCATGAATAGAAGCATCAAGGTCCAGGCTAGCCTAGTCAAATAATAAGACTTTATTTGAAAAATAAAAGCAAAAAGGGCTGGTGGTATGGCTCAAGTGGCAGAGCACCTGCCTAGCAACCACAAGCCCCTGAGAAATCTGAGGGAAACACTGTTAGTACAAGTACTAGGACCCGATGTGTACTTGTTGGTGCTGTGACAAAATAGAAAATCAACTTGAGGGAGAAAAGATTATTATGATTTGGGGGTTCAAGCCATCCTCGCTGTCTCCATTGTTCTGGGCCTGAGGTAAGGTACAACACGGGAGCTGCTCCTCTCAAGAAACAACTGATGCCTCTCCAGAGCACAGCTAGAGGCTTGCTTTTTTTGACTGGGACCAACTTCTAATAAATAACTTGTTTAGCTATTAGCACCCTCAGGATCTAGCCACCTCTCAGTAGTGCCACAAGCTTGGGAGCAAGCCTTTAATATACGCCTTGATGAGGACAGCACTTCATATTCAAGTCATATCACCAGCATGGAATACTATGGAGCACATGGGCAGACCCCTAATTTCTGCAGGGAACTGATAGCCAAGCTTCAACCTGGAGGAAAGGGAAAGCCAAACAAAATATTAAGGAGTGGCTTTCTAGGCAGTGCAGGCAGGGAATTGCAAGTTGTGCAGTAGGCCCAGACCCAACTTAGAAAAACAGCAACAATGAGCTAGAGAGGCCAGATAATAAGGAATGTTGTTAAACCTAGACTTGATCCTGAGCATGGAGGAGAGCTGCAATGTGTTAAGCAACAGAGTTAACAGTGTTTTAAAATAATTGAAATGACCATGTGGAAAGTAAATTGGGACAGAGTAGTCCTGAGGCCAACATTTTATCCCTGTTCTTTTAATACCCAACAGCCCTACTTTTATGTCACTCCATTGCTCTTATCTAAAAAGGTCTCTTGTTCCTCACTGTTCAGAGGATAGGTCTAGGAGTGGTCTTGGCTGGGTCTTGGACAGTGCTGCCAAACCAACAAAACCAGCCCACCATTAACAGCACTTCCCACATGCTTCCTGTTGTGCTGAGCCTTAAACTACAGTGCTAGTCAACTCATTGCCGTCCTCTAACCCTCTGTTGGCTAGCCAGCCTGTACATGCTCAGCAGACTCTTGAGCTGTTCCCCTTCTCCCCTGGGTTTCCAGTTGCTAAGCATGTCATGTTGTGTTTGTATGGTCAGCTGGAGGTTCTTTCATAATCTCTCCTTGACTACTTGTTCTCAACTAGATTCTGGGGTGGGGAGATCTTGGACAGCAATAAAGACAGAGATAGAGGGAAATGTAGTCTGCGGGAAACTAGATTGGACAGTTAGTGTGGATTTTCTGGTTCCTTGCAGTGATGACATTCTGAAGCACCTTTTCTAAAGTTTATAATTGTTGTTTTGTTTTTTGCTGGTCATGGTACCTGAACTCTGGGACTGGGCTCTGTCCTTCAGCTCTTCAGCTCAAGGCTAGCACTCTACCGCTTGAGCCACAGTGCCACTCCTGGCTTTTTCTGTTTATGTGGTGCGGAGGAATCGAACCCAGGGCCTCATGCAAGCTAGGCAAGCACTCTACCACTGAGCCACCTTCCCAGTCCAAGTTTATAATTGTTTAAAGTCAAATATTTCACTTTCAAGCACTGTCTTCCTGGGATGTTCATGACTTAACTTGTTTACAGCAGAGAGTCTCAACCTGTTCTGTTGTCATAGACCTTTCTGGCAATCAAGTGATCTGTGAATACCTTCTCAGAATAACGCTTTCTAATGCATGAACACTAAATATGAAGGGTTGTAATATTTTCCAGAAATGTATTATCTTCTTATTAACACAAAATAAGATTTAGTGGTAGTTCTAAAAATTCTGTGATTTCAAAGTCGTGTTTTGAAATAAGTTCAATGGAATACATCTACATCTAAATATCTGAGTTTCTATAGGTAATGACATCACAGGCACTACTAATAACACTGGATTGTTAAAGGGTACATTTCAGCTAGAAGCTGCTAAAAATTATTTTCCCCATCCAGATTCACCAAAACCCTGGCCTGATTTTACTTCATAATCTAAAGAGCAAACTATTTTCATTTGCCAGCTCAGTTCTAAGTTATTTGTTGCTTCTTATATTGCTTCTTGCGTGCTTTTTTATATTTGAATTTTTTTTGTTGTTTTTTGGATCCGGTTGTGGGGCCTGAACTCTGGGCCTGGGTGCAGTCCCTCAGCTCTTCAGCTCAAGGCTAGCGCTCTACCACTTGAGCCACAGCGCCACTTCCGGCTTTTTTTTTCCTGCTCATGTGGTGCTGAAGAATCGAACCCCGGGCCTCATGCATGCAAGGCAAGCACTCTACCACTGAGCCACCTTCCCAGCCCTTGAATTGTTTTTGAAGTGTTGGAACAGCAATAATTGATGGCTTGAGTGGAAAGAAATCAGCAATGGATTGGAAAAGAAAGGCTTCAAGACAAGCTCCTGATATTGTTCCTTAGGTGTACTATCTTGCCATTGTTGTGGTACTCCAAAATCTATTAATTTCATGATGCTTAAGTGTGTGAGCGTTAATAAAATGTGGACCATCTACATTAAACAGTGGTATAATGCAATCTTGTAAACTTAGATAATTCACTGTGGGGTTGGTTTGTGTATCTCCCCATGATGTCTGCAAAGCCGTTTATAACAGCCTTACATGTCTACTGAGTGAATCCTAATTTCTCTCCCTCTAGGAGAACAGGATGGGGTTGTCATCTCTGTTTCACAATTGAGGAAGTAGTCTCAGAGAGTGGAGCTAGTCAGCTGGAATTCTCAGTTGTATAAGGCTACAAGGAAGAGTGATAATGGCTGTGACAGGCTGGGCCTCCCTCTAAGCAGACTTGATGCCCTCTCAGCTCCCTTATCAGTCCAGCTAACTTCAGTGCCCACAGCATTGCTCAGTGCTGGGCCCCAACAGCACTCAACCATCAAGAATCTCTAGAACTGGAAAGAAAGCAAAGCATCCAGGAAAAAAAAAATCCTATCTTCAAAGAATGTACTCATTCCATCCCCATTATACCTCTTGAGTTTAGTATTATCCCCGTTCTTCAGATAAGGAAACTGAGGCTTAGACAGACTGACCTGCCACCATGGGTAGACACTAACTTGGCAATCAGGTATCTGTGTAGTTGATATATCTACTGAGTGTCTCCTGACTACAGCTTGGCTAAGATGAAGACAAAGCCTAAGAAATGCAAGGAAAG
Source organism: Dipodomys merriami (assembly GCF_024711535.1). NCBI lineage: Eukaryota > Metazoa > Chordata > Mammalia > Rodentia > Heteromyidae > Dipodomys > Dipodomys merriami. The sequence goes on along the minus strand of NW_027205738.1, from coordinate 363,411 downwards.
AAAGAACCTGGGAGAGAAAGGAGAATCAGAAGGTTTTGTGGAGTGAGATTTTTATCTGATCTGGGCAGGAAAGAGATTTAAAAGGTAGAAGGAGCCAGCACACATGACAAGCAATATACTGAGAGATGTATAACCACATAATGAATTATTCAAATCCAGCCTGTAGAAATCCATAGGTAGAGCCAGAATGACATAGCTGATATGGGCCATGGGTATAGAGGTCCTAATTAGCATTGTTTTTGGCTTCAAGGTCACCTACTGATTCTATGCTGGCCTTAACTGTATCAGCAAGGGCAATCAGCAACGACTATATCCTTGTTGACACAGAAATAGGTCAGCATCAGCAGGCCTATCTAGAGGCCAAGGACAACCTTGTGAAGAGCTTGAGGAAGTATATCCCAGTCTATAAACTGGACCTGATGTTCAACTACAAGGTTTATACAGCCGTGAATGAGTTATTCTGTGGGACCAGCCCAACAAAGATGTTAGAACAGCTGCAGTCCCTGAGGTAAGGCAGGCATGTCCCTTCCCCCTCACCTGCCCACTCCCTATTTCCAGGGAGTGGCCCACCTTCTGCAGCTACCAGGAGGAAGGCACCCAACCATGTCTGGACCACCAGGGAAGAAACTGTACCCACCAATGCCTCTGGGCCCCAGCTGTGAGCAAAGGCCACCTTGTATGCCCCAACTATGTTTGTTTATATGTCTTTGGGAGGCACAGAAATGGAGGGACAAAGAGTAAACAAATGCAGTAGTGGTACTCACTAGACACCATATTGAAAATGAACTATGCAACTTATGGGTGGGGATGGGAGGGAGAAACGGAGAGAGAAAAGGAAGGGGTGACATTGTCCAAAAAGAAATGTACTTTCCCAGTTCTTACGTAACTGTCACCCTTCTGTACATTACCTTTATAGCCATTTAAAAAATACACTGGGTGTGTGCATTTCCTTCCTGGTGAATTGTTTTTCATACATGTGGCCTTCCCCTTTTAGCTTTGTTGGGTTTTTTTGCTGTTTGTTTAGTTTTGTTCTGTTTTGTCGGTCATGGGTCTTGAACTCTGGGCCTGGGTGTTATCCCTGAGCTGTTGAGCTCAAGGCAAGCACTCTACCTCTTGAGCCACAGCAACACTTATAGTTTTCTAGTGGTTAATCATGCATAAGAGTCTCACGGGTCGAGCACCTGTGGCTCATGTCTGTAATCCTAGCTACTCAGAAGGCTGAGATCTGAGGATCACGGTTCAAAGCCAGCCTGGGCAAGAAGGTCCATGAGACTCTTATCTCCATCTAACCACCAGAAAACCGGAAGTGGTGCTGTGGCCCAAGTGGTAGAGTGCTAGCTTCAGCTGAAGAGCTGAGGGACAGTGCCCAGGCCCAGAGTTCAAGCCCCACAACTGACCAAAAAAAAAAAAAAAAAAGTCTCATGGACTTTCCTGCCAGGGCTGCCTTTGAACTGTGATTCTTAGATGTCAGCCTCCTGAGTAGTGAGGATTACAGGTGTGAGCCACCGGCGCCTGGCAAGGTTGTTTTGTTTTTGAATTCATACTTCACATAGCCTCTACCAGTTGATTGCAGTTGACATAAAGAAGAAGATTAGTGTCTTCTGAATATGTTAGACTCCTCAGCCCTTCTCATTACAAGTTCCAGCAGGCCAACTCTCACCTGCCATCCTGGGCCTCTGTGCCTACTGTAGGCCAGTGTGTGGTGCCAGGGAGGAAGGCTCCATAGTAGTTCCCAGAAGTGGCTGTGCCCTCAGCTTTCAGTGGATACCTAGGGTAGGAGATATTAGGGTTGAAGTTAGGTCCTTGCTCTTGCTAGGCAGCATTTGAGCCACAGCTCCACTTCTGGTTTTCTGGTGGTTTTTTCTCTCAAGTTTTTTTTTTTTTTTCTCTCAAGTTTGTTTTTCAGATCAGATCTCCATGTATGCTCTGGCCGACCTTGGACCACGGATCTCTTAGCTGCAGTAGCTGGGATTACAGATGTGCAATACCACATTCAGATTAACCTCCTTCCATTCTTAAGGTCTGATTCTGAGGAACTCTAAAACATTTCTTTTGCTAGTCTATCCCTTTGTTTTATGGATGTAAACACAAGTGACTTCCTCAAGCCAGAGTCAAGCAGGGCTCTAATGAGGACTCTGTTCTCCATGCCTAGCCCAGGACTCAGCGCTTCCCAACATCGCTTGCTGCCCCCTGCAGGCTGCTCCTGGTTTGGCATCTTATTTCCCAATGCAAAAGAAGCAGTTGACCACAGGTTAGAAAGCCTACTGGCATGGGAGAAGTTTGCAGGGGCTTGCCTACCTGGAGCCCCTGAACTTACTTCTGGAGGTGCAGGCCTTGTTCTCTGGGTACAGGCCCTTGAATTCAGCCCTTCCATTTCTAGTGCACTTCTGCTGCCAGGAAAAAATGGCACCCTCTGAGTGGGTGCAAGAGTTGGGGTATGCAGTCAGCTCCCTGCCTTCCCCCAGCCTAAGGCATCATCTTAGGGGAAAACCAAAATGTGCTTTACATGTTCTCTTTTTTTGTACGTTTTTATTGTAAAAATATTGTACAGAGGGGTTACAATTACATGAGCAAGGTGATGAGTACATTTCCTATAAAGCATTGTTGCTTCCTTGCTTCCTCCTTTGTTTTTCCCCTACCATTCCTTCCCTCCCACCTCCACAACAACCCCGCTTCCCCCCCCCCGCCGAAGTTTTTACTATGTTCTTAAAGATGAGTTCAAGATTGTATTTGCTTTAGCTTTACCAAAAAAGCATCTTTCAATCTAGATTATGTAACTAAATAGAAGGACATGGGTGACAAAGTGAACCTGATTTCTGGCCATGGAAAGGGGGGCTTGGAATGTGGCTCAATGGTAGAATGCTTCCCTAGCATGCATGAAGCCCAGGGTTCGAATCCTCAGTACCACATACACAGAAAAGCCGGAAGTGGGGCTGGGAAGGTGGCTCAGTGGTAGAGTGCTTGCCTTGCATACATGAGGCCCTGGGTTCAATTCCTCAGCACCACATAAGCAGAAAAAGCTGGCAGTGGCACTTTGGCTCAAGTGGCAGAGTGCTAGCCTTGAGCTGAAGAGCTGAGGGACAGCACCCAAGCCCAGAGGTCAAGCTCCACGACCAAAAAAAAAAAAGCCAGAAGTGGCACTGTGGCTTGAGTGGTAGAGTACTAGCCTTGAGCACAGAGAGACTCAAGGACAGTGTCCAAACCCTGAGTTTAAGTCCCAGAACTGGCACAAAACAAAAGAAAAAAAATAAGAGAGAAAGGTGGCTGTTGGTATTCGTATCTGCAGCCCTATGAGTGGAGCTTTTAGGTCCAGTAGCTTCAGCATAGATGTAGAGGAGAAAACATGCTAAGTCCTCACCCATCTACTGTGTGACTCTTCCTCTATAGAATGGGGATGAGGGCTCCCAGCATGCTGCATTGGAGAAGGCCTGCTCTGAGCAGGATTCCCCTGCCCTCTTCATGCCAGGAAAGTAGCCCAGAAGTAGACTGCCCACAGGGAAAGGTGTGGCCTGGGGTGAAGCCTTCTTCTGTCTCACCCTCCCTCCCCCAGGTTGTCCCTGGTGACAGGCAGGAAAACCTGCCTTAAGTTCTGTGCACTCCATTGGTTCTGGGAGATAGGAGCCAGAGCCATGAACAAGATCTTCCCTCAGGTAGGAGCTGTCCTGGGGAGACAAACCTGCATTCAGTCCTACTTGCACCCTGGGATGCTGGGAGGGAAGAGGCAACCAGGAGAGTGAGAAGGAGCTGCTTAGACTGGCCTGAAGGACCGTCAGGTGCCAAGTGGACAGCAGAAAGAAGCACAGCACAGAAGCCACTCACTTCCCAGGCAAAGTGTAGGGATGTGAGGCAGGCAGGCAATATGAATGTGGGGTGCTTGGCATGCTGGGATGTGAGGGACCAATAAACTCAATGCTCTCAGAGACCCATTGTGAATACCCTGAAGTCTACAGCCCCTACCCTAGCTCTACTCCCTGGCTTGGTCTGGTCTCTCCCAAGCCCACCTTGGCTCTGCTGTCTTGGGCAGGGAGACGCAGAGGACAATGCTGCTGCCAGAACAAAAGCTGGCCCTCGAGGGGAAGGTAAGAATGGAGGGCTGGGCTAGATGCTGTGCATCCAAAGTGCTTCCTTAAGCCCATAGTTGGCTACAAATGCACGAAGAGTGTCCAGGGCTCCCACCGTCACTCTTGCTTCCCTCTTCTCTGTTAATGGTGTCAGCTTTCTAGCTTCCTGCTGTGCTGAGGTCACTTGCTTAATAGGATTGCTTATGCTCTCCATGCAAGAGCATTTATTGAGCTCCTACTGCATGCTGTGTACCTACCAGGTACTGCACTGTATACAGTTCACACCTATAACCTGAAGAAAAAGGGACCTTAGAGCTAAATTCCTGATTCAGAGAATGACCTAGACAATTTGCTTTACCTTCAGAGGGATAAAGTGAATGCCACACTTAGTATTTACATGTGTTACTGACTCCCTGTACAACTCTGACCATTTTTCTTCACCTTCATGGAATGAAGGAAATGGGTGAGGAGGGAGAGGAGGAAGAGCATCTTCTATTCACCCTATCTTGGCCCATGTTTGGCAGGTGAGGAAGCAGACCTGAGAGGGACAGGACAATGAAAGCTATAAAGAGCCTGCCCAGGGGCTGGGAAGGTGGCTCAGAGGTAGAGCGCTTGCCTTGCATGCACGAGGCCCTGGGTTCGATTCCTCAGCACCACATAAGCAGAAAAAGCTGGAAGTGGCACTGTGGCTCATGTGGTAGAGCGCTAGCCTTGAGCTGAAGAGCTGAGGGACAGCGCTCAGGCCCAGAGTTCATCCTCCGGACAGCTCTTAGGGACTGGGAGGACATTAGCAAGACTGAGAAGTGGGAGAGGCTGGGTGTACATTCCAGCTGAGGTCCTTCTGGCTGCAAAATCCCAGAGCCTTCTTAGTGCCACATTGGTGGTAGTTTATTTCCAAGTCCTGGCTGGTAGAAGGGGTGGTAGTAGAACCAAGAACCTCCTCTTTTCTTCATCTTCAAGGGAAAGGACTACACCTCAAGCGTTTTGGTATGCATCTTCACCTGGGCGACAACCTCAGCTCTGCAGCTTCTCCTCCAAGTGACCCCACTTTGTGCCTGGCTTGTGCTGCACAAATATTTGAAGAGCAGCCACTTGGCTGGCCAGGACACCTGTCACAGCCTGCTTTACCTTGTCCCCCTGGTTACCTGAGTTTGCTAACAACTAGAGTTGGAAGGATTCCTGGTTTCAGATTTACACTGAACCTCCTGTGGCCTGCCAGCCCCTACTGTCTCCACCCCCCCCCCACAGTGCCCTCTTCATCCACTTCTGGGGAATGTCTGCGCTTCTCCCCTCTCATCTCCCCTACCTGTGGAAATCACCAGAGCTCCAGTGCTGCGATATGACCTTTCTAACACACACTCTCTCCTCTCTCTCTCTCTCTCTCTCTCCTCACCCACCCCTCTCTCTCATGGGCCAATCCTGGGGCTTGAACTCAGGGTCTGGGCACTATTCCTTAGCTTTTTCACTCAAGGATGATGCTCTACCACTTGAGCCACAGCCCCACCTCCAGATTTGGGGTGATTAATTGGAGACAAGAGTCCCTCAGACTTTCTTGTCAGGGCTGCCTTTGAACTAGGGAACTCCTTCCTGTCTCAGCCTCCTGAGTAGTTTCAATTACTGGTGTGGGCCACCAGTGCCGGGCTTATGAAGAAGGCCTAGGAGCCCTTTCCAGGGCCATCCCTGGAGGGGAATGGGCTGTATGCAGATAGCAGGGCAGGAAATCCTGGACCAGCCTGGCCATCCCTGCACCCCCATTTGTGTTTCCTCCTGTCCTCAGGCTACAGCCTCCTCTGCTGCTCTCGCCGTGAGGCCTGCCTCTCTGCCTTCCTGCTGCTCCTGCTGGCAACACTTGCAGCCCTTCTCGTCCTAGTCGTCATCCTTGGACTCCCATCCCGCACACCAGGTCAGAGTGGGCAAGAGAGGGCGACTCAGACCTGCTGAGGAGAGGGTGGAGGCACAGAGACAGGGAGCCCACACTCTGCTTGGCTCTATAAAGAGACCTGGATGATTCCTTATATTGAGTGTGGATAGACACACAGATTCCTGCCCACACCCTAGACAAATGCCTGAGCCTTTGTTTGTACATCTGTGACATGAGCTATTGAGACTAAGCCTGCTCTGATGTCACCTCCGGGGCCTTCCCAGGAAAACCGTCTCCCAGCCCCAGGCTGGCTCATCTGCCCAGTTTCCCTCTCATTCTTTGAGGCAGCCCTAGGGCGGTATTCCCCCCCCACACACACACACACTGCTCAGTGGAGAACTGATAATGACTCCTGCACCTCTGGCAGAGGTGTTTGGGGGAATGGTAGAATAAGAATGTAGAAGATATGCCCAGCCAGGTGCTGGTGTCTCACGTCTATAATCCTAGCTATTCAGGAGGTTGAGATCTGAGAATCTCCATTCAAAGCCAGTCCAGATAGGACTGAGACCGTACATGAGACTCTTACCTCCAATGAACCCCCAGAAAACCAGAAGTGGTGCTGTGGTTCAGTGGTAGAATGCTAGCCTTGAGCAAAAGAGCATAGGGACAGTGTCCAAGCCTTGAGTTCAAGCCCCATCACACACACACACACACACACACACACACACACACACACACACACACACACACACACATACATGTACACGCTCACACACACTCACAGACATAGATGTGCCCAGATGGACAAGATTATAACACGTGCTCTCTGAGATGGCCCAGACTCATTGATCCAACAGCTTGCCTGTGGCCAGAGGTCCACTTCAAGCCACATTATTGCCTAGAATATTGCCCTCAGCTCCTGCTCCGCACATTGAGTTCACCACCTATCCATAGGGAAGCTCTCACCGAACCCCTCTTCCTCAGCAGTCCCCATCCCAGGGGTTCACTACAATCCCCACGTTGCAGACAAAGAACCTGAGACTCAGAGAGGTTATATCACCTGCCCAAGGCCATACAGTTGCAAATGCAGAGGCTGCCACTGAGCCCAGAGCCTCCCTACTACCCCAGTTCAGGGCGGGCCTCAGGTGGGAGAACCCGTCCAGGTGTTGTCCGTTGGTCCTCAGGCGCCTCCTCTGCCCATGCAGGGGCCCAGCTCTGTGTGACACCAGCCAACAGGACAGGCTTCTTGTGCCATGACAGGAGGAGCTGCATCCCTGCCCACGGCGTGTGTGACGGCGTCCGCACGTGCCCGCATGGCGAGGATGAGGACGAGAGCTTGTGCCGTGAGTAGCTCGTCATTGGTACTTAGGCTCTGTGTGGCCCTCCCAGGGCTGATTCCATTCCCCCTGAAGCACTACTGAAGCCCTGCCCTCCAGAGCATGCCAGGCCCACACAGCCCCACTGCCCCCAGACAGCCATGTTAAAGGGTGCTTCACTATGCATCTGCACCCCTGAGCATCAGTGTTCATCCTTTAGCCTTCTCTGACTCCCATATGCCTCCCACAGCCCTTGTGCCTCCCTATATGCCCTAATCACACTGTTGTTACATCTGCAACTCTCAACAGGCTGTGAACTTCTCTGGGATAGCGCTGGTCTGCTTGATCATGATGCCCTAGTATACAGGAGTTATTCTGAATGAATAGATGAATAAATGAATGAATGAGTGAATGAATGAATGTATGATTCAGTGTCTGGATCTACAGCTAGGAGAGAGGTGCGTGAGTTGGGAAGAACAGCAGCCGAGCCAGAAGTGTTGGTTCATACCTATAATCCCAGCAATTGAGAGGAAGAGATAGGAGGATTAGTTTGAGGCCAGCCTGGACTACATACTAAGTTTGAGGCCAGTCTGAGTTACATAGTGAGGTACTTTCTCCAGAAACCAAGGACTATGGGTAATAGCTCAGTTGTAGAGTGCTGGCCTAGCACACTCAAGGTGCAGGGTTTGATCCCCCACATTGCGGGGCAGGAGAAGACTCTGAGGAGTCATCTAGTCTCCTACCCCAACTCCTGCTCAGTCTCCTCTGTAGCAAGACCCAGAGGCCAACTCGCTGCTGCTTGCATGTTTCTGGAATGAGGAGCTCACTCCCTGAGGTAGCTGCTCCTAGTTCTGGGGTAGATTTTCCTCAGGGGGTTTCTTTGTTCTGAGCTTAGAGCTGCCTCCAGAGCCCCCTCCACCCCTGCTCCCATAGATCCCATTTAACCTCTCCCCAAGATAGTAGGAGGTGCTGTCTTGCCCTATGAGTATCTCCTTCTCCAGACCATGCCTTGAACCCCAGAGTCTCCAGCACCTCCCATGACTCAGTTCTTGGCCCCTCAGTACACTACAGAATACATTCTACCTGCCTGCATCCTTCTCCTTGCACACACCCCTGCAGTAACCATAATGTCTCTAGTGGAATCTGGCCAGACCAAAGAATGAAGGCTGGTTCTTTCCTGTTTTGTATCTGAGACAATGTGGCTGAGTTTGCGTGAATCTGGGCAGCCCTGGCCTACACCTGCCTAACACAAAATCTGCATCCTTAGCCAAAGCCTAGCTCTACAGTGTCTCATTTCTCCTTGCTACACACACCCCAGTTGGAGGAGGCTTTCCTTGAGGTGGCATAGTTTTGTGGGGGTGCTAAGGAGATCTTTCTAGAGGGAAGAATAGTGCTAGCACTGATGTGGGGTAGGGAATGAGAATGAGGACAAGACAGTGGCTTTGGGGGACCACCTGCTGGTGGGGAGCAGGCATACTCCTCTCCCTTGGGCTGACCTCCTCCCCAGGAAAACTCCTGGTGCTCTTTCTGGGTTGGGTGGAAGGCAACCGGGTGCCAGGATCCATCCATCTTCACATGGTCCTGGAGCAGCCATGGACTTCAATGTGGACTTCATCCTGACTCATCTGTCCCCTTGCAGAAGATGTGCCCCAGAGCCTCCCCAGCTTCCTCGTGGCCCACTGTGGAAACCCGGCCTCCTGGATCTACTCAGACCAGAAGTGTGACGGAATCAACAACTGTGGGGACTGTTCGGATGAACTCAGCCCAGGTGGAGGTCTAGGCACAGGCTGGGCCAGAACAGTGGCCAGACAGTGGCCAGAGGGTAGAGGCTGTCAAGGGCACCTCTGAGGTTCCCCATATCCTCTTTGACTCCTAGGTATGCTCGTGGGTGTACATCTCCCAATGGGGTATCCAGTAGCCCTCTCGTGGCTCTCTCTAGAGGTTCATTCTTCAGGAGGGGAGTATTGGAATGCTGGGGACCAGGGCACAGGGCAAAGGACAGAGCTGAAGCACCCTTAGGGAGTCCTAGGGGTGGGCATGGCTGGAATCAGGGTGAGGCAGAAGGAAGAGCTAGATGATGGGGAAAATAGTATACACCCATTAGTATCAGAATTGCCTGTCTTTCTTTCCTTAACAACCTTCAACGATGAGAAACAGAAGCTTAGACAGGGTGTTGGAGGCACAGTCTCAGTTCTGTCTGCTGCATTCAAACTCAGTCAACCCACACCTGACAGGGCAGGCCTGGCTCTGGAGAGCTGTGGCAGGTTTCACAGCAAAGGAATACCCTCATGTATGAAGCAGTCCAGACAAGCAACTGTTCCCATGCTGACTTTTCTCTCTCTAGTGACTTCATGCCCACTCTGTGGCCCTGGGTGGTGGCGTTGCTCTTCGACAGTCTTCAGGTACTGCAGCTGCATTCCAAAGAACCTGTGCCGGGACCACGTGCAACACTGCTCAGACTGGTCTGATGAGTTCTCCTGTCCTGGACCTGAATAGGGCCCCCAGGCAGGGGTGACTGGCTGGTTGGAATGGTACTGATAACCCTTCTCATAAACATCAAGTCCTAGACCATGAGGGTAGGAAGGAACCTTTAAATCAACCCCCCACCCCACCCCCCAAGATCTTCTGATTAGGAATTTCTTCTTCTACTTTCAAGTTGCTCTGACTCCGTTTGGAGGGCTCCAGTGCCAGGGAGCCATCTACCATGTTGCCCAGCTTCTAACAAAGAGGTGAAGAAGCTGCTCTAGGATTATAGGTCTATCTCTGGGTCCTTACAGAGGAAATAAATTCTCCTGCTCCAAGACAGGCTCTTGTATCATTTTTTTTTTCCAGTCCTGGAGCTTGAACTCAGACTTGGGCACTATCCCTAAGCTGCTTCTGTTTAAGGCTAGCACTCTACCACTAAGCCACATTCTCAGCCTCCCTGGATCATATCTTGTTGACCCTTGAGAGAAGATATGTCTGGCCTTAAGTGCCAAGATGAGGAGTTCAGTTCCACAGGTATCACTTAAGGTCACATACGAATTTTCCTGTCCCTTTGGTTAATTAAGGTAGATAGTTTGGGGTTTGGAGCAGCCTTTGAAGGCTGGATGGACTGATCACATGAGCCTACAAAGGAGGCAGGGTGAGGGTCATCCTCCCAGAAGGAAGCATGCCAGGAGGCTTGGGCTGGAGAATAGAAGATCTGGAGAAAGGACGGCTTGAGGGACCTCTTTCCCGCTCTGTCCATCCCCACCCACCACAGCCCTTTCTCTTACGTCTAGCCACCAGCTGGACAGCCCAGGGTTTTTGAAAAGGAGGTTTTATTTTGATCCTGGAACTGGAATGAGCCATCTCCCTACATAGCTTCCCAGCTTTTCAGCATCCAGCCAGGCAAGGATGGGTGGTCCCATCAGACAGATGAGGAAACTGAGACCCAGAGGAAAAATGACTTACCTAAGATCTCCAACAAAGTCAACTGCTGGAATTGGGACTCAAACACAGTTTATGGCAGCAGCCCAACCCCAAAGTCCTCCTAGTTACCGATGTGACCATTATCATGGTTGGGAAGAGTCTCTGTGGGATATTAAAGAGGGAGCTTGAGAGGCACAAGATGCCCCACCTTTATCGTGAGAGTCATGGAATCTAGTCAAAGTAGAAAACTCCTGTTGAAAAATACAACTCTATCAGCTATACAGTCAATACACTTGGTTTTATACATCAATCTCTTGTTGACTTGGAAATGGTGAGCACTGGGTCATTTGGTGCCTCATTCCTTCATTCACTCATCAGTCTCTGTACCAAGCCATAAGCTGGGCGCCAGAGCCGGAGTGGCAAAGCATGGATCCTGGCACATGAGGAATGAGGGGACTAATGAAGGCCACACCTCACAGCACTGAGGGACCAGTGGGACAGCAGGAAATGCTGGGCCCTAAAGAGACAGCATTGGAGGACCAGCTCCTGAACAGGTGTCTCTGGAATCTGGCCTGAGGATGGTCAGCCCCTTCTGCTAAGATTCTTTATAAACGCAGCCCAAGCAGGAGCGGTGGGGCCTCTGGCTCCATAGAGATGGAGCCTCCACATGGTATGGCTTAGTCAGGAGACAGCCAAGAGGCTACAGTGGCCCAAACATAGAGCAGGGAAAGGAGACGGGAAGAGAAGGGAGAGAGGAGATAGGGGCTGGATCCTAGTGGATACAGCAGGTTACACTTCACCCCAAGGAAGTGAGATGTCCTGGGGGTTGGGGGGGAATGTAGCAGGGAAGCGTCTATTTTTAGAGTGCCTGTTGCTTGGAGAGGTGAAGCAGCTTCATGGATATGTGACTGATGGAGGCCAGAGCCTGGTGTGTGGATTGGACAGCGAACTATGTTCACGGTTCTAGGCCATCTCTGCAGGTCTGGGAAGGCCTGCGAGCAGAGGTGATGCCTTGGCAGATCCGAGAAGACTGAGGCATTTGGGAAACAGGGAAAGGCATGGCTGAATCCTGGGTCGCAGTGGGATACCAGGTTGGGGGGGGTGGTGGCATTGGAGAGACACATCTGATGTCTCCTTGGGGAGGAGGGTTGCGATGAAGGCTCAGGAATAAAGATCCAGCAGCACTAGGCAATCTTGCAAGCTTACTGAGTGGGAAGAATAAGATCTGGAATGTGAAAGCCTGCTTCACGCAGAGGAAATGGCGCCCGGCATGGGACAAGTGGCTGTGTGTTAGTGAAGGAAGGGAAAGACTAGGTCTAAGTAAATCATTTTGTTTTCACAGCCATCCTGATGCTTAGGTGATGGGGGCTGTCCACCCTCTTCCAAGGCCATGGTTTGGGGGCATTAAGCCATGCCATCTTGACATTTGGAGTCTACCTGGCCTTCTAACAAAGACTCCCAATTCAATCTTTCAAAATGCAGCTTCTCTGTTTTCTCCTGACTGGATTTTGTATCTGATTTACCTGACAACATTAGCAGCCTGTGAATGTTCAGGAAGCATTTAGTTCATGTCAGGCACTGTGGCAAGCCTTTGTCTGATCTCTGCAGCAGGATCACTTTTTCTGATCCTTACAACTGCTCTGGGAACCTGGTTTAGTAATCTGTGCATTCCACAGGCAGAGAGAAAGAGAATAAGCTAGAGGTGGGGGTGGAGGAGAGGCGTGCTCAAGATCACACAGCTTTTTTTTTTTCCTTTTGTGTAGTTCTGGAGCTTGAACTCAGGGCCTTGGCACTGTCCTTGAACTTTTGTGCTTAAGGTTAGAGCTCTACCACTTGAACTACAGCTGCACTTCTGGCTTTTTTTTGGGTGCCGGTCCTGGGGCTTGAATTCAGGGCTTGGGCCTTGTCCCTGTGCTTTATGAGTTCAAGGCTAGCGTTCTACCACTTGAGCCACAGCTCCACTTTTGGCTTTGGGGGTAGGTAATTGGAGATAAGAGTTTCGTGGATTTTCTTGTCCAGGCTGGCTTTGAACATGGTCCTCAGATGTCAGCCTCCTGAGTAGCAAGGATTATAAGTGTGAACCACTGGCACCAGCCATACAGCTTTTAAGATATAGAGCCAGGAACTAAACTTTGGTAGTCCCAAGTCTGGCTCACCACAACCCTCCTGATGTCTCTCCCTCTTTCTCAGCTAGGTATCTTTAGGTGGAAAGCTGGAGCTCAGGCAGAAGCCACAGCCTAGAAGCAGGGATTGGCTGGTGTTGGCACAAGTGGCATTTATTCTTTTCTTTCTCTTTCTCCCCCCCCTTTTCCCTCCCTCCCTTCCTCCTTCCTTCCTTCCTTCCTTCCTTCCTTCCTTCCTTCCTTCCTTCCTTCCTTCCTTCCTTCCTTCCTTCCTTCCTTCCTTCCTTCTTTCCTGCATGCTTGCTTTTTGTTGGTTGTGGGGCTTGAACTCAGGGCCTGGGCCCTGTCCCTGAGCTTTTTTGATCAAGGCTACTCTACTACTTTGAACCACAGAGCCACTTTAGGTTTTCCGGTGGTTAATTGAAGATAAGAATGTCCTGCCTGGGCTAGCTTTGAACCACAATCCTCTCAGATCTCAGCCACCCAAGTGGCTAGGGTTGCAGGCAGGGGCTACCAGCATCTGGCTGCATTTATTCTTCTTGTCTTGTTTATTGGCTCTTACTTTCAGAAATGAGCAGGTATCATAGCTTCTTCCCAAACAGATTTCCCAGGAAGATGCAGGGCCTAGGAGGCTAGGCAGGCCCTCCCCTGGTGCCCAGCCGCAGAGCAGCAGCCGGGAGACAACCCAGAAGCTTGTGTCAATATTTGTCCTCTCCCAGCCTCCCTGGCCCCAGCTCCAAGATCAGGGCTCTAAGTACAACAGGTTCTTTACTGTGCAAACACGCAGGGATAGATTAATGGAATTTAAAGTGGCTCAGGCTTGGCCCCAGGGTTTGGATGGGAAAGCTGGTCTGGTTTAACTGTCTGCCATCACTGTTTGCCAGGGGCTCTCCTTTCATCCTTAGACTCACAGAATCACAGACATTAGCTCTGGCAGAGACCCCAGAGCTCAGCCAGGCTTATGACTGAAGAGGAGAGGAAAGACAGGAAAGAGACCAGCTCAACGCCTCACAGAGACTCTGATTCTCAAAGCCATCCTACTCCAAGCAGAAATAACATCTTTGAGTTCTTACACACACACACACACACACACACACACACACACACAAATGTATTTAAACAGTAGTTCTCATCCTTCTAGGTAATACATCTAAGACTTCTATAATTCCCAGTAGATGGACAATAATATCAAACTCTATAATACTAAGCCCCTCCCCTACACATACCTGTGATAAAGTTTAACTTATAAATCCAATACAGAGATGAACAATAATGTACTGTAATGATAGTACCAACATCAACCACCACATAACTACTTTAAGGCTGTTTGTTTCCTTGTTTATTTGTTGTATCACTGGAGATTGAATTTAGGGTTCCATGCTCCAACTTAGCTTTTACAATTCAAGACTGATGCTATAGGGCTGGGAAGGTGGCTCAGTGGTAGAGCGCTTGCCTTGCATGCATGAGGCCCTGGGTTCGATTCCTCAGCACCACCACATAAGCAAAAAGAAAAAAGCCGGAAGTGGCACTGTGGCTCAAGTGGTAGAGTGCTAGCCTTGAGCTGAAGAGCTGAGGGACAGCGCCCAGGCCCAGAGTTCAGGCCCCACGACCGGACCCAAAGGAAAAAAAAAAAAAAGACTGATGCTATACCATTTGGCTTTTTTCTACTTCTGGCTTTTTCTGATGAATTGAAGATAAGAGTCTGTTGGATTTATCTGCTTTGTGTACCTTTGAATCTCAGTCCTTAATCTCAGCTTCCTGAGTAGCTGGGATTACAAGTACCTGGCTGGGTTTTTGTTTTGTTTTTGTTTTGTTTTGTTTTTGTCTTACCCCCACCCCTACCCCCCTCTACCCACCGTCCTAGGGCTTGAACTCAGGGTCTGGGTGTGATCCCTGAGCTGTTTCTACTAAAGACTAGCACTCTACCACTTGAGTCACAGTGCCACTTCTGGACTTTTCTATTTTTTTGTTTTTTTTTTTTTGGGTCTGGTTGTGGGGCCTGAACCCTGGGCCTGGGCGCTGTCTCTCAGCTCCTCAGCTCAAGGCTAGCACTCTACCACTTGAGCCACAGCACCACTTCCGTTTTTTTTCTTTATGCTTATGTGGTGCTGAGGAATCGAACCCAGGGCCTCAGGCATGCAAGGCAAGTGCTCTACCACTGAGCCACCTTCCCAGCCCTTGGCCTTTTCTGAGTAGTTTATTGGAGATAAGAGTCTCATGAGCTTTCCTGCCCAAGCTGGCTTTGAACTGCAATCTTGAGATCTCAGCCTCTTGAGTAGCTAGGATTACAAGTATGAGCCAGCGGTACCCAGCTTGACAGTCTGTTTTTTGAGATAAGGTTTTGCTTAGGCATCCCAGGTTGACCTTGCACTTGAAATCTTCCTTGTCGGCCTCTGATGCTAGTATTACAGATCAAGTTAATTGACAGTGTTGTCAACTGTTTCCTTGATGGTTTTCTGACTACTTGTTCAATGACTTTTTGACAACCAAAATTCTGTATTTGTCTATTTTTCCTCGTAAGTTTATCACTTTTGCTTCATCCACTGTAAAGCTCTGTATTTAGTGCATAAGCTTTTAGGATTGTTAATCCTCTTGATTCATTGACCTATTTCTCATTGCTAATTGGTCTTTATTCCTCAGATATTCCTTGCTCTGAAATCTACTTGTCTGATACTAATTTAGCCAAACTAGTAGTTGTCTACTCAGTGTATCTTTCCCATCTTTTACTTTTAACATATTTGTGTCTTTATAGGATGTCTCTTTTAGTCAGTATATACTTAGGTCTGACCTGGATGACTATCTATTTAATGCTCCCTCTTGTAAGGATGACAGGCACATGTTACCACATCCAGTTTCTTCTGTTGAGATGAAGTTTTGTGGACTTTTCTGTCTGGGCTGGCCTGGAACCTTAATCCTCCCATTCTTAGACTCCTAACAAAGCTAGGATAACAAGCATGTGCCACTGCACTTAGCTATGGGCTGAGAAGGGGTCTCTCAAATGTTCTTCTCTATCTGGGCTTCAAACACAATGCTCACAGTCTCTGCCTTCCAACTAGCTAGGATTACAGGCATGAGCCAGTAATGCCTAGCTAAGTCTTACCTTTTTTTTTTTTTTTTTTTTTTTGTCAGTCATGGGGCCTGAACTCTGGGCCTGGACACTGTCCCTCAGCAATTCAGCTCAAGGCTAGCATTCTACCACTTGAGCCACAGCGCCACTTCCGGCTTTTTCTGCTTATATGGTGCTGAGGAATTGAACCCAGGGCCTCCGTATGTTAGGCAAGCGCTCTACCACTGAGCCACCTCACAATTTCTTCTGGTTTTTAATTAAGTCATTTAGTCCATATGAATTACACTTAGTGAGATTATTGTTATGGTTTAAATTATCTGGCTATTATTTTCTCCCCATCTGTTCTTCATTCTTTTTCTTTATGATTTCTTTTGGGTTAATTAGATATTTTAAATTTTATTTTTATCTCTTTGGTTGGCTAATAAACTAAAAGTATTTTAGTTTTTTTTTTTTTTTTTTACCGGTCGTGGGGTCTGAACTCTGGGCTTGGGCACTGTCCCTCAGCTCTTCAGCTCAAGGCTAGTGCTCTACCACTTTGAACCACAGCGCCACTTCCGGCTTTTTTCTTATGTGGTGCTGAGGAATCGAACCCAGGGCCTCAGGCATGCAAGGCAAGCGCTCTACCACTGAGCCACCTTCCCAGCCCCTAGTTATTGTTTTAGGATTTACAGTGAACATCTTTATCAGAGTCTGCCCTCTTCACTTCTATATTTTCCATCTAACCTCATGTAATTGTTGTCATGAAGTTCATAACACATTGCTGCTATTCTTAAACAATCAAGCATTTTTTTGTGTGTGGTGGTAAAGGGGTTTGAACTTAGGGCCTCATACTGGCTAGTCAGGTGCTCTACCACTTGACCCACACCCCAGCAATTTTGGCTTCAGTCCTTCCTTCCCTTTCCTTTCCTTCTTCTCTCCTTCCATCTGTCTCTTTGTTTATTATTAACATCAATTTTTTTTTTTTCAAATAGAGTGTCTCTCACGATTTTGCCTGGGCGAGGCTGTTTATGGTTCCTGCATAGCTGTGATGACAGGAACACAACACCATGCCCAGCTATTTCCTTTTAGAAATATGAAAAAATGAAATTTTTGCCCGGGCAGGCTTTCCTACTCTTAAGATAGAGCAGAAGAGGAATGGAGATTGGGGTTGGAGATGAAACCAGAAGCATGCTGAATATAAACAGGTTCCATTGTAACCTTTGGGGATCTTCTGGAACCCACTAAACCAAACCCTAATAACTTTCTTCTTAAGAGTTATCTTAGCTGGGCGCTGGTGAGTCACACTGTAATCCTAGCTAATCAGGAAGTTGAGACCTGAGGATTCTATTTGAAGCCAGCCCTGGAAGGAAAGTCCATAAGACTTTTGTCTCCAATTAACCTCCAGAAAACTGGAAGTGGTGCTGTGGCTCAAAGTAGTAGAGCGCTGGCCTGGAGTGAAAAAAGCTCAGGGACAACATTCATGCTCTAGATCATGACTGACAAAAAAGAAAGAAAGAAAAAAGAGAGAAAGTTAGTTTAACAAAATAGCAAGTATTATAACTCCTAAGGAGAGTTCGTTTTCACAATCATGTTCTCTCTCTTCTTGTCTCCTAGTTTCTTTTTTTCCTTTTTGCCAGTCCTGGGGCTTGAACTCATGGAGGGAATTGCGGGGAGGTACGGGGGGAGGACTGTCCCTGAGCCTCTTTGTGCTCTACCACTTGAGCTACCACTTCCAGCTTTTTCTGAGTAGGTTTTACTGGAGATAAGAATCTCACAGACTTTTCCAGCCCAGGCTGGCTTTGAACCATGATCCTCACAATGCAGCCTCCTGTGTAGCTAGGAGTACAGGCGTGAGCCACTAAGCCACTGGTGCCCAGCTTGGTTTCCTTTTTTTTTTTTTTAAATCATTTCTTCTCAGTTGCTTACTACTGCTTACTACTGTTTCTCTTTAAATATTGGAATTGCCTTAGCTACCTGCTTGCCCCCATCAATCTAACCTTGGAGAAAATTCTTTTCTTTTTGAGAATGTAGTGATGACTGTAGGGTCTCTCCTCAGGATGGGGAGAAACTTAAATCCCAACACACATTTTGCATACCTATTTTTCCTGCATGATTTTATTCTCACCCCTGGCTTCTTTCCAAATCTCTCTGTTGGTCTCATAGCTCTCTTGACTAATAAATCAATAGCCAACACTATCCTTTCTGTCCCAGCACTCAGCTCCTGAGCAGCAATATGTGTGTTTATTATGGCTCTCCATCATGAGCAGAGGCTGCCTGGTAACAGGTGTACCACAATATGTGCTGATTACATCTCACTTCCATCTCCTGCTCTGCATCTGTATTCCTTAACTCATGTCTCATCTGGGTCCTCAATAGCCCTACTCACCAGTCTTGCTTCAGCGGCACCTTTCTGCAACACAGGTCCCTGAATCCCTGAATTCCATGCATAGATCCCTATTGTTTCTAGGATAAAGGCCTTTGCTTGAGAGTAATCCTTACTGGTGTCTCTACCTCCATCACTCAACTCTAACACCTATGGGCTCCAGATACCCAGAAATTCTGTGAGATTCGCATGTGAAAATGCTGTCACTCTTTTCCACACTCTCTAGATTTGGAAGGTCTGGCCCCTCTTCTGGATTTGCTAGCACACAATTATCCTTCAAACCTATTATCTCTCAAGAAATATTTCCTGCCTTGTAGCTCCTTGCTTCACATGCTAGCCAAGAGCTCTACATCTCCAGCTCCAATAGTTAATTTTCAAATAAATGGCTTTTAAAAAAAATCAAAGCATAAAAAGGCCAAATACAAGCTTAAAAAAAACTCTGGTAAAAACGGGTAGGGTGCTGGGAAGGTGGCTCAGTGGTAGAGTGCTTGCCTTGCATGTATGAGGCTCTGGGTTCGATTCCGCAGTACCACATAAGCAGAAAAAGCCAGAAGTGGCACTGTGGCTCAAGTGGTAGAGTGCTAGCCTTGAGGTGAAGAGCTAAGAGACAGTGCCCAGGCCCAGAGTTCAGGACCCATGACTGACAAAAAAACAAACAAACAAACAAAAGAGTTTAAACATTTAAAAAAAAACAGGTAGGTTCTAAAAATTTTCCATTTTAATACTCAGATGACTCTTGGGCAGAATTCCATCTGTAGATCATCCTTATGAAAAACAATGATCTATCCATTCTTGCAAGTATTTTATTACTTAGGTAGGCAACAACGTTTTCAAGATATATGAGAAGCCAGGCATGGTAGAACATCCCTGTAATCCTAGCATGTGAAAGACTGAGGCAGAAAGATTTTGAGTTTGAGGCTTGGGGTATATAGTATAAGATTTCATTTTAAAAAAAGAAGTATGAGGATCAGAAGAATTAAGTCATTTGTCCAAAGTTCATAATGAGTCAACCAATTTCTTCTAAGGAAATAGGAGAAATTCTAATTTAAAAAATTGCTTATCCTAAGGGTTGTAGAGGTAACTCAGTAGCAGAGTGCTTGCCTACAAGAAGTGCTTGTACAAGGAAGGGAAAAAGTTACCCTTAAACACACATAAAAATTACCCATAATCTCAATTGCTAAACAAAGCTTAGCAAAAGACCCTAAAAACCGTTAGAATCAAAACAAGAAATAGTATTTTAAGAGATCACCAATTAAAAAAATCAGAATCTTGAAGAGATTAAAGAACATGTATCTTGCTTTCAAAATTCGTTGTTTACAAAAGCAAAGTAATCATTAGTTGCTCTGAGGGGTAAGTGTGAAAGGAAGATTTGCCTCCCATCTGATCATGCAGGAGGGATCTCTGGGGAGTAATTTCACATATGACTTTGTGATGAAGCACTGAAGAGAGACACCATTGCATATGTGTGAGGGGGCAGACAATCAAGTTCAAGTTTCACTTGAAATGCATGCCAAGTTTGAAGTGAATATGGCTATGCAGTTTTGCTAGGAATTTGGCAAGGTGTGCGAAATGACATTTTGAAGTTTTGCTCTAACAAAGAAAAAAAACCCATCTGAACTGTGTTAGTGAACTTCACGTTGCTTTGATACAATAAGATACAGCAAAAGCAGAAAAGACCTAATTTAGCTTCTTGTTTCAGTTCATGATCTCTTGGCTCTGTTGTTTCTAGGGCTGTGGTAAGGCCAAACCTCACCATTGCATGGAGCTCATCTCATGGTAGCAACAAAGCAAAAGGAGAGATTTTGGAAAAGTATAATTAAGTCCACACATCCGTTAGTCAGGTTGTTGTGACAAAATACTTGAGATAAACCAACTTAAAAGAAGTTGGTTTTGGCTCACTGTTCAGAGGTTTCACTCTGTGTGTTTAGTGTGGTTCCTATTGGGCCTAAGGTGAGACAAGTTTATAAAAGCAGCCAAAATGTGGTAGAAGAAAGCTTTACTCAGTTCCTGGTGGCCAAAACAGAGTTAACTTGCTTTTGTCAGAAAAACATTAAAGCCGAGAGCTGTTGGCTCATGCCTGTAAACCCTAGCTACTCAGGAGACTGAGATCTGAAGATCATGGTACAAAGCCAGCCCAGAAGGTAAGTCTGTGACACTCATCTCCAATACGCTACTCAGAAAAAGCCAGAACTAGTGCTATGGCTCAAGTGGTAGAGCATTAGCTTTGAGCAAAAGAAGCTCAGAGACAGTGCCCAGGCCAAGTTCAAGCTTTAGGACCAGTTAAAAAAAAAAGAAAAAAAAAACCCTAAAACATTAAGCTAAGAATTCAAAAATGGACTAATTCATCAATGAGGTCAGAGCCCTCATGATCTAATCAATTAAAGTCCCCACCTTTGAACACTGGGATGATGAAGCTTTCAACAAGCCCAAGTTTCTGGGGGACATGTAGGATCAATTGGTTGAAATGTATTATAAATGTATGGAAATTTAACAATGAAATCTTTCTCTGTATATCTAATGTAAGCTAGTAAAATATTATATAAAAAAATCAAACTGCACCTGGAGTTAAGGCCTTGTGCCTGTAATTACTTGTCAAGTTGAGATTTGAGAGTTCTACTTCAAAAGCCAGCTTGGACAGACAAATTCTAGAGACTATTATCTCTATTAACCAGCAAAAAGCCAGAAATAGAAATGTGGGCTCAAGTGGTAAAATGCCAAAGTTAAGCAGAAAAACCCAAGCAAGAGCTTGAGACCCTGAGTTCAAACCCAAGTACCTGCATTACATCAGGCTGGCACAGGTCTATAATCCTAGTTCTGGGAAGAGGAGGCCAACGTTGAGGCCAGTCTATGCTACCCAGTGAGACCCTATCTCAAAGAAGCAAAAAGCCCCATAGATCCAAACCATAATATACACTGCATTTATCTTTTTCATGTTATAAATGTCAGAAATCAGAGCTTTTGACATGATCCCAGATAATAGGCCATCTTTACAAAGCTAACGCTGTGTACCCCAGAACAGCAAATGAAACAAACCAGATCCAAGATCTAACTTTATTACAATCTTGGTTCAACTCCATAGCATTTCCAATTGTCAAACTCCTGCTTTCAATTTTGAGGTACTTTCTCTCATTAACTGCCTGTAAGTCTTGATGCTAGCTTGCCTTTTAACAGTGGATGATTTACAGCAGCACTGCCCAACAGAAATAAAATGCAAACCACAAAAGGTAAGCCATGTATGTAATTAAAAATATATTAGAAAAATATAAGCAGGTAAACGCTTTTTTTGTTTTTTGTTTGTTTCCAAGAGGGTCTCACAGTGCAGGCCAGGTTGGCCTGGAACTTGAGCTCCTCCTGCCTCTGAGCCCTGCACTGTATATGCATCAGCTGCCACATCCAGTTCAAAGTATTTTTAACCTCCATTCATGTAACTAAGACTTGAAATGGAGGTACTCATTACTCATACTTTTGAACTCTCATGTTTAAGGTCCAGTGTTCAACATAGAAGGGGCTACTGATTTGGAAAGTGAGTGTCAATTAGAGATTCTTGCTGCTGGGTAATCTACAAATGAGAAGCACTGGTATCATTTGGACATTGGTTAAAAACAGTAAGTCTTAAGCCCACTACAGACCCGTTCAATCTGAATCTGTACATTTTTTTCAAACTTTACTTTTTAGATATGATCTTGCCAAGTTGCTAACGTTGGCCTCAAATTCCTAGTTCTCTTGCCTCAGTCTCTGAAGTAGATAGAATTAAAAATGTGAACCAAAAAAAAAAAAAGTGAACCATCACACTTGGCCTTAATCTGCATTTACCAAGAGCCCCAGGTAATTTGCATACATGATAAAGCTTCAGAAACATGACTCTAACATAGCAAATTATGGCTAATTCCACCTATTTGCCTAAACATAACTTTATTGGAGTATAGCCATACTCATTTTTTGTGTGTGATTGCTTTTTTGCTATAAGGACAGATTAAGACTTGTTGCAACAGAAATCTATGGCCTTCAAAGCCTTAGATATGACTTGACCTTTTCTAAAAAAGTGTCTCAAGGAAAGAGGAAGCCTCTGCCCCTTAGGCAAGGAACAAGTCTGAGTTACTTTTATAACTATTGTAAAGATCCCAAGGGAGTTACTAGGCAGATGATATTTAAGAGGGCAATGTAACAGACTAAGCTTTCGAGATGGTCGGAAAGGAGTATAACTTCTGTCACCTTTAAACTCTGCGATCTTAGACAAATTGCTTAATGAGGCTGTTTGCTCTGAAGTGGGGCTCTTTCCTATCTGTGTTCCATGGTTGACAAGAGGGCAGGGCATCCTGTCAAGGTGTGCTTATTACCACCATGTAACTCTAGAACTCTTCATGAATGTCTACGTTCTGCTGGCAGGGTCAGATTTAGTAATAACACATACCATGCTGCCCTATTAGTTCACACTGGCTTCCATCCCAACATGTGATTTCCGGTGGCTGCAGTTTATAATCCACAAACAACTTAAGGACAGCAAAAAGGTTTATTTGAAAAAATTACTATGTATTGAAAATATACATTAGAAATTATCACGTACTTCCATAGTATTCCCCTCCCCCACCACAAAAGTATAAATTTCTGCTTGCTATACTAATGCCATAGGTAAATTCAAACAAAAAGTAAATCATCACCAGTCCCCTTTCCCCATGCGTTAGCGCTGAGGAGAGAGGTCAACTTCTAACTGCTAGTCAGTAGGAATTTAACAAGTCCCAGTCTTCCACAGTCAAACATACATATTTCTGCTTTGAAGACTGTGGAGAGTTATTCTGCTCAGGCTCTGACTCCTCAAAAGCTCTCTTCTTGCTCTTCTTAGTCTCTTGGCCCAAGGAAGCTTCATGTTTCAATGATGGCCCATGGCAGTCTGAGGCTTTCTCTCTATAGAACTGGAGTTTTCCAGAAGAGTTCATGTGAGTGTCTGCCAGGGGACACTTCCTTGAGGCTTCCATTAGCGCCCGGGTCTGATCTGTAAGAGTAGTGGAGAGGGGGAAGGGTTCACTACTGCTCATGCTTACACCTGCCTACATCTAAACAGATGACCCAAGTAAACAACAAAAGTCCAAACAGGGTGAGTTTTGGGTTAATTTTATTTTGTTGGGAGCCCTCAAAAGTCTATAGTCTGCAAGCAGGACTTCAGTGATGTGTGCACTGGCACAGCATGATGCCAGGAACTCTTACTGGATTCTGACAAGTGAGTTGGAACAAATGACTAGTCCAAAACTCAGTTTTCTCATCTTCCTAAGGATATTAAAAATATCTAGTAAGTATGCTGTGAAAATAATGCATTGGCTTAGCACACACTAAAAACTCAACATGATTTTAAAAAACTGGACATGAATCTAGCCTACCATCTAAATTAAATCTGTGGCACAGCTCCAGCAAACAATACAATCGTATGTTATTTATTTTTTGGTATACTCTGGAGTCTTATTTTGTTAACCTATTTTTTTCCATTTTGATTTTGTCACCTGATTCTCTTTAAAAATTATACTAAAATACACAACATAAAATTTATCATTTTAACCAATTTTAAGTGTATATAGTTTAGTGAATTACATACATTCAAACTGTGCAATCATCACCATCATCCCTCTCCAGAAACCTTTTTCATATCTTACAAAACTGAAACTTTAGCCAGGCACTGGTGGCTCACACATATCATCCTAGCTATTCAGGAGGCTGAAATCTGAAGATCATGGTTTGAAACCAGGCCAGGCAAATAACTCAAAGAGACTGTCATCTCCAATCAACCACTAAAAAGCTGGAAGTCAGCAGCTGGAGGGAAGAAGGATGAACAAATGCAACTGTTGGCAGGAACAGGAAGGGGGAGCAGGGGGAAAGCAAAGGGGGGACATTGTTCAAAAAGAAATGTACTCATTACCTGACTTATGCAACTGTAACTCCCTGTATCACAGCTTAATAACAAATAAATTATGTTTTAAAAAAGCTGGCAGTGGAGCTGTGGCTCAAGTGGTAGAGCACCAGTCTTGAGTGAAAAAGCCAAATGAAAGCACAAGACCCCAAGTTCAAACCCCAGTACAGGCAAGGAGATAAAACAAACACCTGAAACTCCTTAACCATTAAACAGTAACTCACTATTTTTCCCTCCCTGATACCTTGACAAACACTGCTCTACTTTTTCTAGGAATTTAGGAACCTCACAGAACGATTGGTCCTGCTGTGTCACAGTTAACACTCCAAGGTCAGGTGTCAAATTTTCTTTTTTTCTTTTTTCTTTTTTTTTTTTTGGGTCCAGTCGTGGGACCTGAACTCTGGGCCTGGGCGCTGTCCCTCAGCTCTTCAGCTCAAGGCTAGCACTCTACCACTTGAGCCACAGGGCCACTTCCTGCTTTTTTTCTTTTTGCTTATGTGGGTGCTGAGGAATCGAACCCAGGGCCTCAGGCATGCAAGGCAAGTGCTCTAACAGTGAGCCACTTTCCCAGCCCCAAACTTTTTTTTTTTTTTTTTGTCGGTCATAGGGCTTGAACTCTGGGTCTGGGTGCAGTCCCTCAGCTCTTCAGCTCAAGGCTAGCACTCTACCAGTGAGCCACAGCTCCACTTCTGGCTTTTTTTTTTTTTTTTTTTGCCTATGTGGTGCTGAGGAATCGAACACAGGGCCTCACTCATGCAAGGCAAGCACTCTACCACTGAGCCACCTTCCCAGCCCCTCAAATTTTCTTAAGATTGAATAATATTCCATTGAATGTAAATATTTATATGCATTTTTATTTACCTATTGGTGTCAACTTGGGTTACACTTTTGCTTTTTTATTTTAAAGAAATTATTTTTTTCTTTCCATGCCTAGGCCCTTGCATAGGGTAAGCAAGTACTCTGGCTCTGAGCTACACATTATAGCCCCACTTTTAAATCTTTCAATTATAGCAAATTCCTTCTTACTTCTGTATTCTATGTTTGTGCCACCATAAACCATCGTTTTTTTCCCCATAAATCTTATTTGGAATAAGATAGGACATAATATCTTCCTACCAGGTGTAGTGGGACACACTTGTAATCCTAGTACCTAGATGCAGAGGCAGAAGGATCTGGAGTTCAAGCAAGACCTCTGTCTCAAAAACCAACAAGACCACCAAAAGGCTATCTTTTTGGTATAGGTTTGAAAAGCTAAGAGCAAACCTGAATTGTAAGCTATATGAGGGAATATAAGTCTTAACAACAATAAATATATCAATAATATTGTAATTAACTTTCGATTTAGGGGTGCAAAACCCCCAAAGCAACCTCCCCCCCCAAAAAAGAAATTTCTCACAGAAATTGAGAGTTGTTTTTCGAAGGTCCATGTTTTTTTGTGGTTGCATTGATTCCACAGTCACACGTTCCCATTGCAGAACAATCTAAAAGATATTTAGAAAAATTTGAATCCAAACATAATCTCAAGCCTTTCTTGTTTCCTCTTTCTCCCTTTCTTCCTCTTTCTTTGTAATGTAAGAGATGGAACCAAGGCCTTGTTCAAGCTGGGCAAGCACCCTACTGCTTCCTTGCTTCCTTCCCTTCTATAAACACAAACCTATGTAGTAACTTTTATTTTGGATGATTGGTGAGAAGAATAAAACTAAATTTGGATTTTCTGTTCTCATATAAGAGTTGAATCAGAATGTATTTGTCTACATGATTAACACAAGTATATTAAGCTTTTATTCCTCTCCTTATCTCAAGCTATAAATACACTTCACACACTTAAAACTATTAAAATTTATTTATTTATTTATTTTTTGGGTCCGGTCGTGGGGCCTGAACTCTGGGCCTGGGTGCTGTCCCTCAGCTCTTCAGCTCAAGGCTAGCGCTCTACCACTTGAGCCACAGCGCCACTTCCGGCTTTTTTCTCTTTGCTTATGTGGTGCTGAGGAATTGAACCCAGGGCCTCATGCATGCAAGGCAAGCACTCTACCACTGAGCCACCTTCCCAGCCCAAAACTATTAAAATTGAAAACCTTAATCTTAATACTTTTTATACATTCATAGACTTCCTCATGCCTTAAAATATACCAACAATGTACAAATATATTTTATTATGTTACCTTATTAATTTTGTAAGTTACTACATAAATGAAAGACCAATAAACTACCTCTTCAATATACCATGAGTAATAAGAACTTTGCATTTAACACATTCATGATTGCATGCCATGTGATAATCAAGAAAAGCCTGTCACAACAACAGTACACTAGAGTTTAAAAACAATCTGGCTGTGCCACTCAGTAGCCAGGAGACTCTCAATAAGGGATTTAATTTTGGAGTTTCAATTTCTTCATCTGTGAAACAGCTTAATAACTATACACATTTCACAGGGATATTACCAGGACTAAATAACATACACAGCAGGTATGGCAGGGTTTGGTACACTCCTATGACACTTTCCTCATTACAGAAAACAGAACACATGTAAGAGAAGACCCAGGTAAGGCCCGGCACTAGTGGCTTATGCATGTAATCCTAGCTACTGAAGAGGCTGAGATCTGAGGATTGTGGTTTGAAGCCAGCCCAAGAAGAAGTCTGTGAGACCCTTATCTCCAATAAATTACTCAAAAAAGCTAGAAGTGGCACTGTGGCTCAAGTGATAGCACTAATCTTGAATAAAAGCAGCTCAGGCACAGCATCCAGGTTTTGAGTTCAAGCCCCAAGACCAGCACACACACACAAATCTGCTAAATTTGACTTGGAGGGAAATTGTCCTTCTACTAACAGAAGAAAGAATGTCAGTAAGAAGTAGTACTTGGGGACAGGGAAGAGGAAAATGAGTTTGGTTCTGGACAAGTGGAAGTGAGGGTATCAAGTAGACTCATGGACAATATTGGGGAATGTAATCTAACATCTGATAGGGTAGTCACCCTTGCAAGGGGCCCGAGAAAAGATAAGGTCAGCAGGGGTGAATGGAGATGTAATAAAGACAGAAAGAAGGAAGAATATTGATCAAAATTCACTCCAAAAAATAGGAGGAAAAAAGAATTAACCAAATAAGAATACCATATGGCACACATGTATACAGCAAATGACACAGAAAATACAAGGAAAGAGAAGTATGAGGTTACTTGTCACCTTCCAGAGAATCCTTTCAGTACAATAGTGGAGGCCATACCTGGATTACAAAGGGTTAGGAAGTGATGGGCAGTGAGAAAGTGGGAGAGGTAACAAGAAAGTACATGGATGCACTGAGATATGAAGAACATGTCAGAATAAGGATAGTTGATATTTATACACAGAAAAGGGCCACCAAACAATGACACTAAAGATGTGGTGGTTGGGTTGGAAAGGTGGCTCAGTGGTAGAACGCTTGCCTTGCATGCATGAGGCCCTGGGTTCAATTCTTCAGCACCACATAAGCAGAAAACGCTGGAAGTGGCGCTGTGGCTCAAGTGGTAGAGCGCTAGCCTTGAGCTGAAGAGCTGAGGCCCAGAGTTCAGGCCCACAACCAACCAAAAAAAAAAACAACAAAAAAACAAAAGATGTGGTGGCATGGAAGGGAAAACTTTGGGTATTGAACCAGGATTCTAAACCTCAGCTTCTTTCATTTCTTGATTTCTATCCTTTTTATACCTGCTACCAAGCATTGGCATGATAATCCCACACTGACCCAAGTTCATTGAGTGCATCTATGATTCAACCATGGATACACTCTGGTAATTATTTCATAATGCATGTTCTGAATTAAGGTTGGAGTGCTTCTCAAACACAGCCTCACCAGTCTCCCTTCCTAATTTTCTACAGAGAGTTTATTCTCTCTCCAGTAAGTAAACACTGCTAACAGAAATCTGTCCTGAAGATAGGCCAAGCCAGATTTTTTGCATAATAAGCCAGAATTCACTTATTTTCTGAGATACTTATAAGGTAGTATTTCCTCCTAGATTCTTTGATAGCCCATCAATGTTTCTGATTTGACAAGAAGATGACAAAGAGGACTAATGTTTGATCTATGTGTTGGATAAGACATTTTATTAAAAATTCAATTCAAGTCAATGCAGATGGCTCATGCGCATAATCCTACTATTCACAGGGCTGAGATGGGAGGATTGAGGTTTAAAGTCAGCCAGGCAGACAAACTGAGCTAGAGACTCTTCTCTCCAATTAACCAGAAAAGAGCTGGAAATAGAGCTGTGGGCTCAAGTGGTAGAACACCAGCTATGAGCAAAAAAGCTAAGGGAAAATGAAAGGCCCAGAGTTTGTGCCACAGTACCAACACAACATTTTAAAAAATCAGTGCATTAAAACAAAAAGCTGCATTAGCTGTAGAGAAAATTCTACAGTACCTGGTCAGCCCAGCCCTCTGTCTTGCAGTTACTATGATCAAATTCCTTCAAAGGCACTTGGGAGTGAACAAGGCCTATGCGAGTCTGGAGTTTGTGTTTGACAGCTTTGATATCCTAGTGAGGGAGAGACAAAACAGATATGTGAACACATTTGGCCAATTCTTACTTGCTTTCAGTAGCAAATAAAGACCATGATAGGCCAAGCATGGTAATTCACACCTATAATTCCCAGCATTTAGAAGGCTGAGACAGGAAGGTCACAAGTTCAAGTCCAGCCTGGGATAAATAGTAAGCCCATGCCTCAAAAATAAAAACAAAACAACTCCCCCCCCTTCAAAAAAAAAACATTATAAATACTAGCCCTTTCAAACAAAAAGCAAAGTATCAAATACTGAATCTGGAAAAATGAGAAAAACTAAAGTCTTACCTTGAGCCCAGTTCCAGAGATATCTAAGCAGTTTAGTTTTCTAAATGAAAGGAGGTATCCAATTCCAGCATCTGTGATCTCAGGGTTACCTAGGTGTCAAAAACAAAGCAGCTTTGTTTACAATATAGTGGTTGTGAATGTAGCAACTATAAATTCAGGAGAATAAGTCTAGGCAACCATAAACTATTGAGTGAACAAACTTTTCAGAAGTTAAATATAGGCGTTTTGTCCGCTCCTTGGAATATGAACCACCCACAAGATGACCCCTAAGATTCTTTATAGTTATAGCTACCCAAGAGTTGGGGATCCAGAGAAAAGTAAAGGAATTATGTAGTTATCCAAAAGGTTGAATTTAGAACCAAATGAAAACAGCCTGTATTAAAGCTAACATGCATTTTCTTTGGAAACTTTTCTTATGTTTCTTATTATCAGAATTGTTTGTAGCACAGTCTTCTAGGATATAATAAGCATAGGAACAGGCACATTATGGATGCTCATAAAATATCTGTTGAATGAATACACATCCTTCTAGAAGGTTTTGTAGAGCATTCAATATTATCCTTATTCCACTGAGGTCAAATTCAAAAGTCACAGGTTAAATGTCTTGGCCAAGGCTATAGTTATTAGTAAAAAGTGACACACAAGAAGGGCCCTCTCAATTTACCCCAGTTTCTTTATCTTTTTGGTACCACACCACCCAGCCACAGATTAGGTGGATGCCAAAATTGCAAATGTTCTGTGTTGACTTCCTTCTGTCGGGAGTCAATATCTGAGAATTTTAAGTTGTCATAACTAGATTCATTCATATTGCCTCAGCTAAGCATGGATTAAAATGACCTATGACAGACACCATGAATCAGAGACCCAAAGACAGTAGAGTCAGACATCCTCGATGTCAGCTATGAATACAAGGGAAAGCTCTCTGGTCTGTACACTTTAAGTGGCACGGGTGTTTTGAAAGGGTTTTTCCTGCCTTGAAAACCAAGTGGAAGGTGATTATTGAAGCCATTTTTTCCAACATGAATAAACTTTAATTGCTAAAACTTACAAGATAAGTCTAATAGTGTTAGATTCTCAAGGCCTCTTTTCATCACTCGAACTGGTGCTGTCATTTTCCGTACTCCAGCATCCGATAAACAATTATCCTTCAGATGTAGTTGAGTTACACTAGGGAAACAAAATCTATAATTAAATTACTTAAAAAGCATTTGAGTATAGGTCATTTAAAATATAGAATATTGTTGGGTGCCAGTGGATTATATCTATAATTCTAGCTACTCAGGAGGCTGAGATCTGAGGATCACAGTTTGAAACTAGCCCAAGCAGAAAGTCTGTGAGACTCTTAGCTCCACCAAAAAAGCCAGAAATGGAACTGTGGCTCAAGTGATAAGAGTACCAGTATTGAGCAAAAAAGCTCAGGAACAGTGTCCAGGTCTTGAGTTCAAGCATCAGGACCAACACACAGACACACACACACACAAGAGTGATACAGGACCAACACACACACACAAACACACACACAGTGATACAGGACCAACACACACACACACATAGTGATACAGGACCAACACACACACACACAGAGTGATACAGAACCAACACACACACACACACACACACACACACACACACACACACACTGATACAGGACCAACACACACACACACACACACACAGAGTGATACAGTGCCAGTACTCAGGATACTGAGACCTGAGAACAGTTCAGAGTCAGCTGGAACAGAAAAGAACATTAAATTCTACTTTCAATTAACCAGAAAAATGCCAGACTGGAGGTGAGGCTCTAATTCAAATTTTAAAAATTCATTTGGCGAAGTAACCAACGCTATACATTTGATACTGTTTCTCTCTCTCTCTCTCTCTCTCTCTCTCTCTCTCTCTCCCTTTTTGAGGCAGTCTTCCTTCATAGCTCAGTCTGATCTCAAATTGGAGATGTTTCTGCACCTCTCCCAAAATTCTGGGATTATAGATATGCTCCAACACACCCAACCAATGCTCTAATTCTAACCAACTTCAAGTCTAGATTTTCAGATTGTTTATACATAAAATTATCTAACTTGTCCATCTAATCTGCAATTATATTCTGATCAATCTCACCCCTTCTATCACTCTGCCTTGTCTATTCACTGGTTGTTATTCTTGAGATAGGGTCTCTTTTTTATATGTGTGTGTGTGCTTAAACTCAGGACTATTCTACCATTTGAGCCACAGCTCTATGTCCAGTTGTTTTTTTTTTTGGGGGGGGGGGTTGGTAGTTTAGTGGAGATAAGAGTCTCACAGACTTTGTGCCAGGCTGGCTTCAAACCATAATCCTTAGATCTCAGTCTCCTTAGTAGCTAGAGTTACAGACATGTGCCACAGGCACCTGGTTTGAGATAAGGTCTTGTTTCCCACTCAGATGTGCATCTGAGCCTCAATCCCACTACTTTACCCTAGCATCATAGGCATGTGCCATCACATCCAGCTTCCCTCTGTGGGGAAGCAGACTTTGCTGCCAGGTTGGCCTGGACTATCATTCTCCCTAATCTGTCATTCACATAGACTTGGGTAAGAGGCATGTTACCATTATACCCAGCTATAGATTCAGAATGGGGGAGGGGGGGAGGTCCTTACAAACTTTTCTGACCAGAATGGCCTCGATTTGTGATCTCAGACTCTCAAATAGCTAAGTGTGAATGACCAGGCTTTGAAATGGGCCATTTCTCTCTCTCTCTCTTTTTTTGTTGGTCATGGGATTGGACTCAGGGCCTGGGCTCTGTTGCTGAGCACTTTCACTCAAGGTTAGCACTCTACCACTTTGAGCTACAGTGCCACTTCTGTTTTTTGAGTGGTTAATTGGAGATCAGAGTCTGATGGGGGCTTGTCTGGCAGGGCTGCAGTCCTCAGATCTCAACCTCCTGAGTAGCTAGTATTACAGGTGTGAGCCACAGGGTGCCTGGCTCTTTTATTTTTATTTTTTAAATTGGGGTTTGAGCATAGGGCCTGAGCACTGTCCCTTAGCTTTTGTGCTCAAGGCTAGTGCTCTAGCACTTGAGCCACGGCTTCATTTCAGGCTTTTTGCTGGTTCATTGGAGGTAAGGGTCTCACAGACTTTTCTTCCCAGGCTGACTTTGAATCACAATCCATAAATCTCAGCCACCACTGCCTTTTCTCTCCTCTTTCTTTCCTTCTTTCCTTCCCCTTCACCTCCTCCTCCCTCCTCCTTCTTGTCATGGGGCTTAAACTCTGGGCCTGGGTGCTGTCCCTGAGCTCTTTAGCTCAAGGCTAGCACTTTACCACTTGAGCCACAGTGCCACTTCCAGTTTTCTGGTAGCTTATTGGAGATAAGAGTCTTGTGGACTCTCCCGCTGGGGCTGGCTTTGAACAGTGTTCCTCAGATCTCAGCCTTCTGAGGAGCTAGGATTACAGGCATGAGCCATAGGCATCTGGCAAATAAAATGGGCTGTTTATTTAAATCAGGTTCTTGAAAAGAATATTAGGTTGTTTTTTAATAGTTATTTCTCTTTGTAATTCATAGTCCACTAATTATTCAAATAATAATTGCTGCGAGGAATTGTGTAATTTCTCATCTTAAACAAACTAGGACTGGATAAAGGGCAAAATTCTTCAACTCAGGAAGTTTCAAGTTCCATGTTGAAATAAAGGTTATTAGCCAGGCACAGGTGGCTCACGCCTGTAATCCTAAGTATTCAGGAGGCAGAGATCTGAGGATCACAGTTCAAAGAGAGCCTGGGCAAAAAAGTGTAAGACTCTTATTTCCAGTTTATCACAGAAAAAGCTGCAAGTGGAGCTGTGGCTCAAATGGTAGAGCACTAGCCTTGAGCAAAAAGAAGGTCAGGGGCAGTGTCCAAGTCCTGAGTTCAAGCCCCAGAACCAGCACAAAAAAACAAAATAAAATACAAAAAGAAAAGTTATTTAAGGGAGGGAAATTGACTGAATTGACTTTCCTAAAGGTTGTCAAGCTATGTAATTGTTTATAACAAGTGCATGGAGTTTGAGAATATTCTAGGAAAAAATAGCAAATGAACACAGGACGGGGAACTAACTAGTATTCCTTAAGATGATCAATTTTGTTTATCCTTTAAAAACAAGCAAATGGACAAAAGCAATAAACAAATCATCTAGATATGGCAGCAGGTCGCTACCTAGACAGGGCCTCATTGGTGAGATGTTCCAGAAGCTCATGCTCATCTCCAAGTTTGCAACAGGAAAGATCTAGGCGGGTCAGCTCTCGGAAAGACTTAATCTCTTCAAGTTTTTGTGAAATCACCAGATACCTGTGGAGCATAGAGAGCAATCAACAGCTTTTCACCTTCCTTTCACACATTACAATTTGTGACTTTGTACCAGTCAAT
Organism: Dipodomys merriami; assembly: GCF_024711535.1. Classification (NCBI taxonomy): domain Eukaryota; kingdom Metazoa; phylum Chordata; class Mammalia; order Rodentia; family Heteromyidae; genus Dipodomys; species Dipodomys merriami. The sequence goes on along the minus strand of NW_027205738.1, from coordinate 330,140 downwards.
GTCACCTCATCTGAGTACTATGTTATAAGCTGACTTCACGGATAACTGTCTGCACAAGATTTAAAATTTTAATTAGTAAATACCTTGGGAGTCTTATACATGACAGTGAAATAAGCATTTTGAATAAATAAAAGTACATGAGTGAAGACAAGTCTTGAGAAAAATGTATGTTCTGTTACTAGATAGACAGCCTTGGCATGAGTATTGGGAGCTTATTTAATCTTTAGGACACCAACAAAACTGCATATTTTATCTCAAGGTACTTTTTAATCTGGAAATATGAAAACTAAAACAAGGTGGAGAACTCTTGAGTTCTCATCTGCACACCTTCAAGAATATACCCAGAGATACCTGGCAGATCACATACCTTTCCTACTCAAACACAAGCTTGAACACCTGTCAACCCCACTGGGTTTCTATTACTCTAAGTTGACTCCAAAAGTATGTGGCAGCGTGACTCTCATCTAGATGATTACTAAGACAAACTAAGAGCTTGAGAAACTTAATTATACTGAAGCAAGCACCTTGCCAAACTGTTTGCAGGAAACCATCAGGGAGGCCTCTCTGGAGAGGAAAAGGACTTCAGCACTCTGCATGCCAGGCTGGGCTCTACCCAGCCTTCTAGCTGTTCTGTATTTTGGTAGGTCCGTAAAGTCAAATGAAAAGGATTATGACAGGAACTCAGAGAGAAGAGGCTCTTAAGAGACAAAGGAAACTGATCTGTGGAGAGCATCTAATTTTGATCCACTTGCAGCTTGAAGGCCACATAGGATGGTGCTAAGACCAATGGAGTTATGCATAAGAGTCTACTTTCAGCCAGGCACCAGAGGTTCACGCCTATAATCCTAACTGCTATGAAGGCTGAGATCTGAGGTTTGCAGGTTCGAAGCCAGCCAGGGAAGGTAAGTCCATTAGATTCTTATCTCTATTATAAACTACCAAGAAGCCAGAAGAGAGGTTATGGCTCAAGTGGCAGAGCGTTAGTGTGGAGCAAGATAAGTTCAGGGATAGTGCTCAGGACCTGGTTCCAAACCTTAGGAAGAGAGAGAGGGAAAAAGGGAGAGGGAGGAAAAGGGAGAGGGGAGAGGGGGGAGAGGGAGAGGGGAGAAAGTAGAGGGGAAGAGGAGACTATATCTCTTTTCAAGATCATAATTGAAAAAAAAAAAGGATGGAATAATGAGAGAGCAAGAGGCATGTGAATAAATTTTCTTCCCATATCCAACTAAAATTTTATGTACGCAAACTGATCACTGGCCTAACTACTAGTTACAGATGGCTTGAGGCACTGGTACCCCCTTTAGACTGTAGAACCTAAGCTGCCTGGAGACAGAGTTCAGCTGGGTACATAAATGAGCCTTATTTATACAGATGTATTTTAGTTGCACTGTAAATAAAGCTGCTGTTTTACAACTTCCAATCATAGATCTAAAGTTTGTTAAAGGGGATTTAGGGGATTACTGCAATTAGAGAAAAGAAAACACATCCTTTGATCAATTAACCAAAGGATTTTTTAGTAATTCTGAAATAAGGGTTATCTGTGAAGGATATAAGACTTTGTAATGTGATTAAGAAATATTACAAAGTCGGGCGCCAGTGACTCACACCTATAATCCTAGTAATTCAAGAGGCTGAGATCTGAGAACCCTGGTTTCAGAGCCAGCCCAGAGAGGAAAGTTTGTGAGACTCTTCTCAATTAACCAGCAAAAAGCTGGGCAGAGGCATGACTCAAGTGGTTAGACCACCAGCCATGAGCAAATAAATTGGAAGATGAGAGGCCAAGGGAGAGTTCAAAGCTCTGAGTTCAAGCCTAAATACTAGCACTTAAGAAAAAAGAAACATAACCAATATTCTAGGCCACAGACAACACTAGATGCCAATCTAAAACAATAAAGCTTCAGGTTCTTGTAAACTAAGAATGAGGAAAACTAAGAATGCGGCTTGGAGCCTGGGGCAGGTGGCTCAAGCCTGTAATCCTAGCTACTCAGGAGAACGAGATTTTAAGATCGAGGTTCAAAGCCAGCCCAAGCAAGAACATACATGAGACTCTTATCTCTAATTAACCACCACGAAACTGGAAATGGCGCTGTGGCTCAAGTGATAGAGTGCTCCCCTTCAGATGAAGAGCTCAGGGACAGCGCCCAGGCCTAGAGTTCAAGTGCAATGACTGACCAAAAAAAAAAAAAAAAAAAAGAAAAGAAAAGAAAAAGAAAAAGAAAAAAATCTATAACATTGACAATTTTCAAATTATGTGAACAAAACAAGGTGCACCACTGAATGCAGCATGTGGTCATTTGTGTAGCAAAGGAGAGCTAGGTAAGCTGGTTAATGTACAAAGTTTCTCTGGAATGACACAGAAGGAATGTGTAAGCTTGGAGTGATTATCCCAGCTACTCAAATGACAGCTGGAGAAAGCACATGAGTTCAAGGCAGCTAAGGCATAGTTAGCAAGAGTCTATTTCAAAAACAAAACACAAGGGTCTGTTTAATAGCTCACATCTGTCATCCTACTACTTACGATACAGAGATTAGGAAGATGGTGGTATTGAGGATAGCCTGAGCAAAACATTAGCGAGATTATCTCAATCAATAAAGCCAGGTATGGTAGCACAATCTTAAGATTTCAGCTATGTGGGAGGCCATAGATAACAGGATGATTGAAATCTGAGGCTGGCCCCAGACAAAAAAATGAGACCTTCCTTGAAAAATAAAATGCAAATGCAGTGGCTCAAGTGAAAGAGCTCTTGCCTAGCAAGCACAAGGCCCCAAGTTCAAACCCCAATACTGGAGGGGAAAAAAAAAAGGGAGGAAGGAAGGAAAGAAAGAAATTTGGCTGTAAAGTATTTCCTATCTAACGGAGGAGCTGTGGCAGTGAACTAATCCTCAAAAAAAAATTCATATTGTTCAAAAAGAAACACATTCTACCTGACTTATGTAACACTAACCACTCTGAACATCACCTTTATAATAACAAGAAAAATAATTTAAAAAAATTTTCAAAATAATGTAAATGCTGTCTGGGAGATGTGTGTGTGTGAGGGAAGCAATAGTGATTTTTCTCAACATGGTCTGCCACTTTCCCTGTTTAAATTCTAAATTGAAGTACTACTTGATGGTAGAACTCCTGAATTCACTAAATCCCACTGATTGACAGGATAAACACACCCAATAAATATCATTATCCTGAAAAGAACACCCACCTGTTTCGTAAGCATAGGGAGCAAAGCACCAGACTTCCATAGGCCTCAGTGAATTTCTGTAGGGCCCTCAGCCCAGCACCTGGCTGTGTGAATTTCTGCCTGGCTTCAGCAGCAGAAAACAGCTTTTCAGCAATTTGCTCAGGAAAGCCAATAAGGGAATCAATGTGATCAACATTGTCGGAGATGAAGCCCAGGACGAGGCTGAAAAGGGATTTGGCAGAGTACCTAAGGTTCCCTTCCCGAGTATACGTGAAGATGAAGTGATCAGTCTTCTCTTTCTGTGCAGTATCATCTTCCCTGTTCATGCAAAGCTCCACGGAAAAGCCTTTGGGAAACAGTCTGAAGGGCTTTGACTTCTGCAAGCTGCTCCTGACCCCATCCAGAGCCAGATTGACCATATGCAACTGCCCATTTTCTCGCACGTAGATGGGTCCTGGGTCTAGGTGGTTTTCTGACTTGAGGTAGTAAGCCATGGCCTAGGTTGTGACTATAAAGCAAAGCACAAGGAAGCAAATTCTATTAAAATGACATATGCAACACATAACACTTCATCTTTCTGTGCTGAGAGCTTTATGAGCCTACAGGCAGGCTCTGTGGATAGTATGCAAAAAGCAAAGCTCACCAGTTGCTATGAACTTTGGTACTTAAGGTTTCCTTTACTGTCTACATGGAATGCCCACTTTTCCCCCTTTCCTTGGCTAACTGGTCATCTATCAAAATCCAGCATCAATCTTGTTTCTGAAATTCACCCTGAACAAGTTATCAATGATGTTTGCAATGGTTTTTGTTTTTTTTTTTGTCAGTAGTGGGGCTTGAACTCAGGGTCTGGGCACTGTCCCTGAGTTTCTTTTGCTCAAGGCTAGCACTCTACCACTTGAGCCACAGCTACTTCTGGCTCTTCTGTTTATGTGGTACCAAGGAATTGAATCTAGGGCTTCATGCATGCTAAAGACACCACTAAGCCACAGTGCCAGCCCCACAATGATTCTTTAACAAGTAAATTCATGGCAGGACAGTTTACATTAACCAAACAATTGAAAACAATCTAAATGTCCACAAATTGAGGTGTTATTAAATAATACCATGGAATATTATAGATTAAAAAAATAAAAATGTTGATAGGGACGGAAGTACAAGAGTGTTTGCCTAGCAAGTACAAGGCAAACCTCAGTACCAAAAATAAAATCTGGAAAGCTGAATTATAACAAAAAAATGCATTTACACACAGATTTTTAAAAAAATCTAGAGGCTGGGAATGATGGTTCATGCCTATAATCCTAACTACTCAGCAGGTAAAAGACTGTAAGACTCTTAGTTCAAGGACCACCAGGTAAAAGACATCATCTCAACTGATAAAAAGCTGGACATGGTTGCTCATACCTGTAATCCTAGCTACGTGGGAGGCTGAGATCTAAGGATCACAGTTCAAAGCCAGCCAGGACAGGAAAGTCTGTAAGACTCTTATCTCCACTAAACTACCAAAGAAAGCTCAAGGGGAAATGTGGCTCAAGTAGTAGAGTTCTAGCCTTGAGAAAAAAACAAGGAACAGCATGTAGGCCTTGAGTTCAAGCCCCTGGACCAGAATTAAAAAAAAAAAAAAAAAAGCTGGACATAATGGGGCACATCTGTTGAGCCAGCTACATGAGAAGCTTAAAGAGGAAAATCATAGTCCATCCTGACTTGCACATAATTGTGAAACCCTATTTCAAAAATATCCAAAGCAGCCAGACACAGGGGTTCATGCCTATAATCCTACACAGGAGGCTGAGATCTGAGGGTGATAGTTTGAAGCCAGTTCAAACAGATAAATACAAGAGAATTTTATCTCCAATTGACTAACAAAAAGCAGAAAGGGGAGGTGTGGCTCAACTGGTAGGACACCAGCCATGAGTCAAAGAAAATAAGCAAGAGCTGGGTGCCAGTGGCTCACGCCCATAATCGTAGCTACTCAGGAGGCAGAGATCTGAGAATCATGATTCAAAGCCAGCCCAGGCAGGAAAGTCCATGAGACTCCCCACTAGAAGAAAACCAGAAGTAGTTCTGTGGCTCAAGTAGTAGAACCCTAGCCTTGAGCTGAAGAGCTGAGGGACAGTGCCCAAGCCCAGAGTTCAAGCCCCATGACTGACAAAAAAAAAAAAAAAAAGAGCAAGAATACAAGACCCTGAGTTCAAGCCCGAGTAAGGATACACGCACAAATGCACACACACAAATTCTAGGACTGGGAGTACGCCTCAGTGAGAAGGTACTTGCCTAGCAAGTGTGAGGCTTTGAGTTCAAACCCCAATACTTCTTAAAAAAGAAAATTTTAAAAAAGAAGAAGAAAGAAGAAAAAGCAGGTGAACATCTATAACCCTAGCTACTGAGAAAGCTGAGATCCAGAGGATCATAGTTTGAGACCAACCTAGGATGTCAGGCTAGAGGTATGGCTCCAAGTGAGAGCACCAGCCAATGAAGCAAGTTAGCAAGTACAAGGCCCTGAATTCAAACCTCAGTATGAGTAAATAAAAAGTAAAAAGGGGAGGGAGGGAGAGAGAGGGGAAATAAATAACACCCTTGCAAACACTACACACTTTATTGTATTGGGCTTACTGTTCTTCTACTGATATGGGTTTGTGTTTCCCTGGCTTTGAACTCCTGTGAGGAGGGACCATGTTTAATTTATCTCAACTGGTAACACTGCTAACACAGTGCTCTGGACCTGTGGAACTCAATTTTCTAAACCTTATGTAAGTCACAAGTAAAAGGCTTTCTATTTTTGTTTTGGTTTTGTTTTAGTCCTGGGGACTTGAACACTGTCCTTGTGCTTTTGTGCTCAAGGCTAGTGCTCTATGATCTTAAGCCATGACTCCACTTCTGTTTTTTTGGTGTTTAATTGGAGATAAGTCTTACAGACTTTCTTGCTTGGGATGGCTCTGAACCTCAATCCTCAGATTCAGCCTCCTGAGTAGCTAGCATTATAGTACAGGTGAGCTTCTTATACCTAGCAACAAATAAAGGCATCCATCACAAAAGCTAAATAAAAGCTAGAAAAACCCTTGAAAGAACCATTAAGACCCTGACAGAGCACTTTTTTTTTTTTAAATGCTAGTACTGGATATTTAATTCAGGGCCTTGAACTTCTGAGCTTGCTTGCTAAGCTGGGATTCTACCACTTGAGCCACATCTTCAACCTGGTGTTTTGATGGTTTATCTTTATTTTATTTTTCAATACCTTTAGGTAGTTGTACAATGGAATTTCAATTCAACATATCATTTTATGAGTACAATGAATCTTGATCAGTGTTGCCCCTCCCATCATTCTCTCCTTCAACTATGCTAACCCTACCCCTCCCTCAAGTTACCTGGCTCCATCTTTACATATGTACATTGATTATTAGGACTGTATTCACCCACCATTCCTCACTCCATTCATCTGTACTTCCTCTATTTACTGGTCACTTTTGAATCTCACACTGTTCTGCCAAGGATAGCTTCAAACCTTGATCTTCTAAGTCAAGTCCCCTGAGCAGCTAGGATTACAAGCATGAGCAACCAGCAACTGGCTCTAAAAGAACCTTTGAGGTAACTGAAAGAAACAAAAACAAAAAATAACAAGCATATACCTATGTTACCCGCACACAAACCAGTTGGGAGCTGGGGGTGATGGCTCATGCACAGACCCACTCAGGAGGCTAAAGCAAGAGAAGTAAAAGTAAACAAGTATTTCTGCAGTCAGATGGGTGACTGACATCATATAGCCAAAGATTAATCAGTATAAATGCTTGTTTTCCTGAGAAACTATGAGATTTCAAAACATGCAAGAAATTGCTATGATAAATAAAATGAAGGCATTTCTACAATTTAAAGGGAAAAGAAATAACAATCATGATGGTAGACATCCATAATTTCAGCAACTCAGGAGTCTGAGGCAAGAGAATCCTGAGTTCCAGACCAGCCTAAGCTACATAGTATGACTCAAAGAAAGCCAAAACAAAACAAAGGATGTTGGGGCATAGCTCAAGTGCTACAGTGTACTTGCCTAGCAAACTCAATCAAGGCCCTGGGTCAACTTCCAGTACAGCAAATAATAAGTGAAAGAAGATAGAGGTTAAATTTACTATAATACAGGCCTAATATTGCCTCCAAAAGATTGGGATTTGGGGGGGGGGTTGGGCAGTACTGGGGTTTAAACTCAGAGCTAACTGACCCCACTACTGCTGCATCAATGCAGGGACACAATGTGGCCCTGAAGCCACTTACAAGTGTCAGCAAACAAGTGAGTGATTAAAAATGCTGAGTGAGTCTCTGAAGATCAAATACTGAATCTGTTTGTGGGAATCAGTACTACCCATGCTTCTCCAAAGGCTAATTATGTGTATAAAGCACATCACACAAGAGGGCCTCACCCTGTCCCCACTCATCTCCCTCTGCTCTACTCTTGTGGCCATACCACACCACTTAACAAATTGGCTATACTCTCTTGTCCCACTAAAGTTAGCATACTCTACACCCTTTGGCTGGAGGGTCCTTCTCTGCCTCCATGGCCTAGCTAATTTCTACTCATCATTAACAATCAGCTCAATCATCATTCCCTGGCCTGGGAAATATTCCCTAACCCCTGCACTAGTATATGCCTGTCTTGTTTTCCCAGAACACCTGGTGTTTTTTTTATACAACCCTTAGCACCATGTATTATGTTTGTTACTGTACTCAGAGTTGCACTGTACTCAGGCAAGGCACAAATCTGATTTGTCACTCTTTCCTAGGTCCTTACTAGGTAAGGGCTCACAGATACTTGCTGAACTAAATGAGAGGAAGCATGAGATCTGAAAGGGGAAGATCTAGTACTCTGAGTTGAAGGGCCTGCTGAAACGGTTGCTAGGAGGCAGCTCCTCTTCTAGGCAACAGCTGCAGGCTCCTCCCCAACTTGCCACACCCTTCTGCAGGTGGTAGAAGCAGAGCAGATGATGGGAGGATACTGCTATTGGTAGGACCAGGAAAAATACACAACTCAACTAGAAGCCAAAAAAACCCAAAAAACAAAAAACATCCTGTAACAGTGCCAATGTTTACAACCCATATTCTTGCCAGCATTCAATGTCTGTTGTTACAGACATGCCTTGCTCATTCTAAGTTCTTCTTCCATCAGGGGAAAGCATCTGGCTCCTCCAACCTTACATACCTTAATCCTGAGAAAAAGGTCTTTGTCCCTGTGGTTGGACACACAGAACTCTAGATTACTTGAAGATTACAAAGTAGACATCAGTTTCTGGGTATAGTGACTCGTCTATAATCCCAGTAATTTGGGAGACTGGGAGGTTAATGGTCTGCGGTCAGTTCAGGCAAAAGTTAGTGAAAGTCCCATCTCAATCAATAAGCAGAATGTGGTGGTTCATCGTTGTCATCCTAGCTAACTAGTAAGGAATCTCTATTGGACAAAAACACCAGACTCTATTGAAAATAACTAAAGCACAAAGGACTAGGGCATGGCTCAAGTGGCGGGCCACCTGCATGATGACTATGAGACACTAAGTTCAAACTACAATACCACCAAAGAAAAAAGAAAGAAGGAAGAAGAAATCTGGTATGGCCCTCAAAAGAAATGATTGGATTTTAATATCAGAGGGGCAAATTTTATAGAAGATAGCATATAACAATGGATCAACATACCATTGTTTGAAAAACAAAGCCCACCTATCTGCTTTGTTCCTAATCCTCAACCATATTAAGTTACCACAAACTTTGGAGTAAAACGGAAAAAGGGATAGACAGATGGATGATCACTTGTGAAGAAAATTAAGTCTGATTCCATCCAGCAGAGGGCACAGGCAACTCAGGACCAGAATAAGGATGCTAATCCCTCTCCCAAATCCTGGCAGCTTCAGGTTCTAAGGATCTTATTTAAAAAAAAAAAAAAAAAAAAAAGGTTATAGCCATGACTATATTTTATCTTTAGACTACTCAACAAGTGCTACTCTCTTTGTAAATGATTCAAAGTCCAATAATTCCCAAAGAGTAAACTATCTGTCCATGCAATATTCCAAGGCCTCTCTTTATCCAGCTATGGTATTTGGGAACTGACCTTGATTCATGGAATTCTGGTAACCTTTTATTTATAAGACTAAATTTGTAGATCCTGTATTCTGCCAGTAAGGCCCTTCTGGGAGATGATAAGGTACTATAAAATAATCTAATTATTAAATACATTTAAACCTTTTTTTTTAATTGTGCTGGTCCTGGGACTTGAACTCAGGGCCTAGGCACTGTCCCTAAGCTTTTGTACTTGATTAGAGTTCTACAGCTTGAGCCCAAGCTCGTTAATTGGAGGTAAGAATTGTACACACTTTGCTGCTTCTCCTGGCTTGGAACCTTAGTCTTCAGATCTCAGTCTCTTGAGTTTCAAGTAATATAGGCATAAGCCGTTGACACCTGGCTCATGTTTGAATATTTTAAAGTTAAGAACTATAAAGAGGCCTGGCACTGGCGACTCATGCCTGTAATCCTAGCTACTCAGAAGATTGAGATCTGAGGATCACAGTTCAAAGCCAGCCCAGGCAGGAAAGTTGTGAGACTGATCGCCAATAAACCACCAGAAAACCAGAAGTGGCACTGTGGCTCAAGTGGTAGAGCGCTAGCCTTGAGCTGAAGAGCTGAGGGACAGAGCCTAGGCCCAGAGTTCAAGCCCCATGGGGGGGGGGGGGAAAGAACTATGAAGAGGATTCTGCACAAAGTTTCTGTATTGGGTTTTACTTACACATGACTATTTTTCAAGAGACAGAGCCTGATTTATATCATGGCAAAAAAACATACAAATTGGAAAATTAGAAATAGGTATTTATAAGAATAACAATGTTCAGTACTGATCTGTATTATATAGATTATATATAAGACATATAAATATAGATATATATTATATATATATGTATTATATATTAGCTTAACAGAGTGAAAGGCATTCTAATGGGCTTCCCAACCTGTTCAGAGAGGCAGCTTTGTAACTCAAACATCATACAAATATGTTACAATAGTACATGTTCTAGTGTTTAGCCACTGTAAGTAGCTAAAGTTACCACAAAGCATATCATTTCTTCAAATAAATGAAATGTAACCTTAGTGCATTAAATATTCAGTTCTCCACGCCTTCTTTGAATAAGAGGCAAGATAAATGAATTGATAACTAAACACAACTTCTTCAGGCCTTGAAGCCAGTTTACCAAGAAAAAATTAGGGGACAGAAGGAGCAAGCAACAGCGAAAAATGCTAAAATTTTCAGCGGAGTCTATTGCTATCTAATTTGAAAAGAAAAAGAGGAAAACACCTAACTTTAGTAAAGTAAGTTAAAAATCCCCTAAGAACAACAGATTATAGCAAGGATGTTAATGACACTGAGTATAATGGCAACCCCTTATTAAGTACCTCCAGCTGCCAAGCATAGTGCTATGTACTATATAAAATGACCTCATGTAATCACCAATCCTATGAGGTCAGTACTGTTCCTTAATAGAAGAAGCTCAGAGAAATGAAGTCACTTACTTAAAAAACAGAGCTATAGCTAGTTAAATGGCACAGCCTAAATTCAATCTCTAGGCTATATTATTCCAAAGCACACGCTCTTTCCACTGTACCAACTGTTTCTCAAGAATAAAAACATGACATCAACCTTTAGAATTAAGAAAACGTTAAAATTTAATCTCCCCACCTGTTTGATCCCAGATACTCAACTGGCTCAAGCTGGGAGGAGAGGGAGGACAAAGGGGAGATTAAAAAACAAAAACAACAAAAACAAAAACAGTGGGCTTCTGAGGAAAGAGTTGGTGGAACAAAGCCAGGGTAGAGTCACCATGAAGGCTCCCTTCTGCTAGGGCAGAAGTTAGCTACATCCACATTCCAGGAAAACATGTCAACTCATGATATTCCGGCCAAGACTGCAGACCACCTTTGGCTTATTTGAGAATGCAGTATTTAGAAATTCTCCAACAAAAAACCTGAACAGAAACTCATTGGAACACGACTACCTAAAATCCACCTTCATTGTTCTGTCTTCGCCATCATTCAATTTTCAATTCTCCCCGATTTCTTTTTCCTGTAATTGCACTCCCCCACCTGCCTTCTCACCCAAGCCCCAGAAGCTCACCCCAAGTCCAGCCTCCCAGCCCCCCCCCCCCACTCCCAGACCACGCTAAGCTCTCTTACAGATATCTTGATACTCTCACCAACTCGACAGCTTCTCGCACAAAAATCCGGTCGTTCCACACGTCCAAATTCCCAACCTCCCCCAGCACCCCTCGCCTCGCCCCTCCCCGCTCCTCCGCCCCCCCCCCCCGCCTCCCAGACTTCGGACCTTCCCGATCTTTCGAGACCCCTCAGAAACGTGGCTCCCAGTCCCCCACACCCAACCCCACCCGCCTCCACCTGCCTCCCCTCCCCGCCACTCTACCCCCCCACCCTTTCTTGCCTTCCCCCCCCACCCCGGGAGCTTCCCTCCGGCGAAGACCCGCACCTCTCCAGCCCACGCCTCGCCCGGCCTTCTCAACCTTCGAAACCCGCTCCCTTCACGTCTACGCCATCCCCAACTTCACAACCAAGCCCCAACTTCTTTCTTCCCTGCCCCCCCCCGACCCTACCGCTTCCCCTATTCCAGGACTAGTTCCTTTCCTCCGTGCACCCCTCCAATCCCATTCCTTCTCCACTTCCTCAATACAGCAACCCTTCAGCCCACCCCCCTCGATCCCCAAGCAAGCCCCTCCGAGCCAACCCAGCTCCCCCTGGCCCCGAACCCCAATTCCCACACGCCCACACAGCTGACCCCTGCACACCGAACCCACCCTCAAACCTGTCTCCCGCACCCCTTCGTCCTCACCGCCCCCCCTCCCCTCTCCCTTGGGCCCCCACACCCCATCCCCGGAGGCCTGCACCTCACCCACCCGCCCCTCCCTCAGCCCCACCCCCACCTCACACGCAGCCCGGGGCTCAGCGAGCGGCCCAGCCCGCGGCCGCCACCTACCTGTGCCCCAGCCCGGGGCAGCGAGCGGCGGCAGCACCTCGGCGGCGGCTCCTTCCTCTCGCGGCGCAGCTGACGGGAGAAGCGGCTCGGCACCCGGGCACAAAGCTGGCGAGGGTGGGACACCGAGAGGGTGGCAGGAGGGAGGGGCTGGGGGCGACCTGGCGCCGTGGGACCCGCGGGACCGACGGGGCGGGGGAGCGGGGAGGGAGGGCTAGGACTGAGAGTCGCGCGTGCGCGGGTCCAGCATAAGGGGCGTGGCCGCCGATGTGGGCGGGGATTGGGTGGGAGAGGGCGGGGCTAGAGGGCGGGGCTACCGACTTGAGGGAGGGAGCGGAACGGGAGGCCGCAGGGCTAGGCAATGCGCGTGCGTGCCCGCGCGAGGGCGGATCCTGGGCCCTGTGAGTCCCCCAAGGCGTGGGCGGGGTCGCGCAGCTGGGCGGAGCGGGGCGGGGCGGTGGGGGGCGGGGGTGGAGGGGAGCGTAGCTGGAGAACCTGGGGACCGCTGTGCGCGCGCCCGGGAACTCCTCGGGGACCCGAGCAAGGGGGCGGGGTCGCCGCGCGGCTGGGGGGCGGCGTGGATCCGGAGCTACCCGGAGGCCCAGGCGAGCGGGTCCGTGGGCGGGGTAGGCCGGCACGCGCGGGCGGGTGGAGGGTTGCCGGTGGGAAGGGGGAGTGAGGGGAGGGACTGAGAGGTGACGCGCGGCCTGGCTGGGGGGGCGGGGGTGGGGGGAGAGCCGCGGGCCTCGCCGCGGGGCCTCCGGGTGCGGGCCGCCTCGAGAGGGCGGGGCCTGCGGCCTCCGCGGCTCCGCCGACCCCGGGGCTCCCCACCAGCTTTTTGAGCTTCAAATAGTGCTTCCCCGCGCCCCCCCCCCCCCCCTCCGCCCCGGCTACACGGCGTCTGCTGCGTAGTCCTGACCCCGAGAGTTAGAAACCGCGTCGGAGGTCGAAGCGGGGCCTTTAGAAGGCCGAGGAGGCCTCGCGGGCGCGGGACGTGGGAGCTGGGCCTCAGAGGAGGGCGAGGGGGGTCGAGCTGGCACCCTGCCGCTCCGCCTGCAGCTCCCGGCCGGGAGAGGCCGAGGACAGCCTTTTCTAATGTACCGCGCCGTCCCCGGTGGACGAGGGAGGATCGATCGGGGCTGTGGTGTTTGCAGTTGGGATCTCCAGAGCCAAGGGCGGGATTGGGGGGGGGGAGGGGGAGGGGGGGGAGGGAAGCTGGGTTAGAAGAAAGGCAACCCAGGGCTTTACCCAGGGAGCTTTCCAGAAAGGCACGGGAACTGGAGATGAAGAACCAATGGCCCCAGTTAAGAAAAAGCATCGAAGTCCAAGTCAGCAATGGTAAAAAATAAATACATTAGAAGGGTGCCGTCCCCGAGCACATCACTTTAGGTAAACTGAGGTTCTCAGGAATATCTATTCAGAGCAAGGAGCCTTAGGACAGATGGGGATTCGACCTTGGAGTGAAATTGTTGTCTGCTGAGGTATTCTGTGGATTTCCTGAGAATTCATTTGCCTCTTTCTCATTAATGGCAACAAAAGAACTCTGAAGACACAATCCAGCCTCTGCCCTTTTCTTCCTTATTTAAAAGAAAACTGGTGGCTGTAAAAGGTATGAAATGTGTTATGTATTAAAGCACTTGTTTCCTTCTCTCAGACATCTTAGATAATTTTAAAATGAGATAAAATGGGCTTTTCATGTCTGTAAACCTAGCTAACTCAAGAGGCTGAGACCTGAAAGATCATGGTTTGAGGCCAGTTGAGTCAGAAAAATCCAAGAGACTCCATCTATAATTAACCAGCAAAATACTAGACTAGAGATGTGATTCAGGTGATGCCAGCCCTGAGCAAGAACACCAGACTCTTGAGTTCAAACTCTGGTTTGAAAAAAAGTAATAAAACTATGTATTTAAAGAGTACACTGTGCCACTATGCTGCTCATATACTACACATAAATTCGACACACATTTCCCTAGAATGTGTTAATTTAATTCTTGCACACTTCTGCCCGGTGAGGAGTAGAATATTACTTTACAATAACTACCTGTCTTGAGATAATCCAGATAGCAAAAATGGAATTTGAAGCCAGCCTGGGCATACAGATCCAAGAGATTTTTATCTTCAATTAACCAGCAAAAAGTTGGTGTGGCTCAAGTGGTAGAGCCATAGCCTTGAGCTTTTGGAAAAGAGCTAAAAGCCCCAGTTGAAGCCTTGATATTGGTACCTGAATTTTTGTGGGTAATACATCTCTGTATGGTGGTATATCTAGCACCTCCTCCAGTTGTGACATTTAAGACTATACAGATATTACCAAATGTAGTCTTGGGAGCAAATTAGCCCCAGTCTGATTGAATGTAAGGCCCATTAGGTTTTTATTTTCTTCCCCTCCCCCTTTCTCTCCTCTCTCCTTCTCTCCCCCTCTCTCTTCCTCCCTCTTCCTCTCTCTTCCTCTCTCTCTCTGAAAAACTAGTCTTGTTATATTGCCCAGGCTATGAGGATCCTTCTGACTCAGCCTCCCAGGTAGTTAGGATAACAGGTACATTTGCTCCCCTCACCCCTAGCTTTAACCTGGTTTATAATACCCTGAAGTGTCTATCTGTTCCTAATCTACTTTTCTTAGAATTTGACTCAGCCTAAAATAATCTCCAGGACAGGAATTCTTTCTTTGGCTTTCTTTGTTGGATGCTGGAACTTTTAGGGGAGGAAAAGATTAAAACTCTCCTTTGCTTCTAGCTCTTCTCTGATGTTTTCATGGTTTAAAATTTGTATTTGTTGAGTCCATTTGATTCTCTTGGAGCTGTGGAAAGGAAAATTCTGATCTTTTTTCCACGTATAAGCACAAGTGATGTTGTTAGTAGTCATTTTTCTCTCTCCTACCAAATTTTTTCTTGAAAGCATTCAAACCTTTTTCTCTTGTTTTTTTTTCCACATGAACTCCCCACCCCCCATTGAACATGAGGCCTCAGGCATACTGAGCAGGTGTTCAACCACTGAGCTACATCTCCAGCTACCATCATGAAATTTTGCACTCTCCTGAACACTATTAAGCTGACAGTGTCCTACTTAAAACATACCAGAACACAGTATTCTGGATGTGGGTCACAGTATTCGCACACCGTGTGTTGTATTAGATGAATGTTCATCATCCTTTATTCAGTTTAAAGACAACCAATTCTCAGTCACTGGTTGTACTTATTTTTGAATTACAAATATAGTGCCTGACCCTTAGTTGAAAGGGGTCTTAGTGTTAAAAAATTTTTGAGGGAATGTTGCTCCTTAACTGCATGTGCGTGCACACACATATGTATGAATGCTGCTAGGCATGAACTTTACCACTCTATACCCTCAGCCCAACTCTTACTATAATCTAAAATAAAATTCTTTACTTTTAAGGGCTGGTAAAGGTACATTTGCACTGTTGTTGTCTTACTTTGACTTTGTCAGTAACCAAACCAGTAAGTTTAGATGAATATTAAAGTCAGCAGTTTGTTTGTTTGTTTGTTTTTGATTGGGGTAGCACCAAAACAGCCCTAGACAATGAATGAACAAATGAGCATGGTCAGGTTTCAATAAAACTTTATTCATGATCATACAAAAACATGTGGCAGTTTAAATTTGACTTGCAGGCAATAGACAACTGCTGATCTAAGCCAATCCAAGTATGGTAGTTTTTTAGTCAGTATAGACTTTAATTATCTTTATATCTTATTAATTGCAAACCATCTTTTTAGCTTGCTCATATCTTCTCCTGGGACTTCAGTTATTTGTATCTCAGACTAGTATTATATTATTTCACAGTATCTGATGCTCTGCTTCCTTTTCTCCCTACTTCTGGTGTTAAGAATCCAAGCCAGGGCCTCTCAGGCACTACACAAGTACTCTACCACTGAAATGCACCCCAACCCTTGACCCTTTTTTTTTTGTCAGTGGTGGGGCCCGAACTCTGGGCCTGGGCACTGTCCCTCAGCTCTTTAGCTCAAGGCTAGTGCTCTACCACTTGAACCACAGCACCACTTCCAGCTTTTTCTGCATATGCAGTGCTGAGGAGCCACCTTCCCAGCCCTTGACCCATTTTTTAAGTTCACTGATCCTTCCTTATGCTAGGTGTTATATCTGGTGTTAAGCCAACCTAGTGGGTTTTTTTTCAAGTTTTAGGTAACGTACTTTATGTTTTAGTTCTAGGATTTCCGTTGTGTTCAAGTTTTCCTTTCTTTACTATAAAAGTTCTTTTTGGTCACCCATTTGGTCCACCTTTTCTGTAAATTCTCTAACAGATTTATGGTAGTTATCTTTATAAATCTGCTAGTATAGGTTTGCACCTGGATAATTCCAATACCTGGGTCATCTATAGATCTACTTCTATGACTTAGTTGAGTATTGTATTTAAAGGTGCAGTAGAGCTGGGCACCCGTGGCTCAGGCCTGTAATTCTAGGTACTCCGGAGGCTGAGATCTGAGAATTGCAGTTCAAAGCCAGCCTGGGCAGGAAAGTCCATGAGACTCTTATCTCCTCCAATTAACCACCAAAAAACGAAGTGGCGCTGTGGCTCAAGTGGTAGAGTACTAGCCTCGAGCTGAAGAGCTGAGGACAGTCTCCAGGCCCAGAGTTCAAGCCCCACAACTGACCAAAAAAAAAAAAAAAAAAAAAAAGCATTACAATAGCTGAAAATATAGCTCAAACAGTAGAGTGCCTATCTACCAAATTTGAGGTCCTGAGTTAAAAAACCTACACATCCATGCAAAAGTAAAGAAACTAGAATAGATCATTTTTACCCCGAGGAGAACATATCCTTTATCTGCTGCCTACGATGAGGGGCAAATCAGTTCCTAACTAGAAATTATGCTAATGTTAGCCATGTTGTAGTTTTAAATAGTTTCTCTCTGGTTTCAGATAACTAAAAAGTGTAATCAGTTGGGTACTTCTTCCTCTGCCCGCCAAATATTTCTTTATTGAGATTAAGTGACTACATATGTTTCATAATACTGTGGCATAGTTATACTTAGCTAAAGTCACAAACACCTTTTAATCTTCACAATGATCATCATCATCTTAATCTACAGAGTTTATGAACTCTACAAACTTTAACAAAAGACTGTTTCTTCCAAAATCGGGTGAAATGTACATTTCTTTCCTTTTGCTTAATGTTCCCTCTTTCTCATTCCTCCCTCCTATATCACTGCCCTTGAGTTGCTTAGTTCACTTTTATCAATGTAATTGGGTACAAACGTCTTTTTTTTTTTTTTTTTTTGGCCAGTCCTTATGCTTGCACTTGGGGCCTGGGCACTGTCTCTGAGTCTCTTTGTGCTCGAAGCTAGTGCTCTACCACTTGAACCACCATACCACTTCCACCTTTTTCTGAGTAGTTTATTGAAGATAAGAGACTCATGGACTTCCCTGCCTGGGCCGCCTTCACTCACCAGGATCTTGAACGCTCAGCCTCCTGAGTAGCTAGGATTCCTCCCCCTCCCCCTCCCCCTCTTCCTCCTCCCCCCTCCCCCTCCCCCTCCCCCTCTCCCTCTCCCTCTCCCACCCCCCTCCCTCTCCCTCTCTGATTCCAAAGCTGCTGCTGGGGACCAGCTCTTACCACAATAGATGTGATAAAGGTTTAGCAGGGGCTGGGAAGGTGGCTCAGTGGTAGAGTGCTTGCCTTGCATGCATGAGGCCCTGGGTTCGATTCCTTATCACCACATATGCAAAAAGAAAAAAAGCCAGAAGTGGCACAGTGGTAGAGCGCTATCCTTGAGCTGAAGAGCTGAGGGACAGCACCCAGGCCCAGCATTCAGGCCCCATGACCAGACCCAAAGAAAAAAAATTTTTTTGTGAAAATTTATCGAGCTTTTTTGTATCCTTTTCTGTTTGTATGTTATAATTCAATAACAGAAGAAAGGTAGAAAACTCCTGCACAAAAACAAAAACCAACCCATAAACCTAGCATGATTGTACTCATCTATAATGCCAGAATTAGAAGGCTGAGCTAGGAGAATTACAAGTTTAAGGCCACCCTGTTTATAACCCATAAAGTTAAAAAAGCCACAAACTGGGATAAATAGTTTCAATACGAATAGCAAATGATTTGTGTTTAGAATATTTTATTTCTAAAGTTCCTACAAATCAAAAAGGAAAGGAATCAGATGCCGTTTGTTTGCCTATAACCCTAGCTCCTCAGGAGATTGAGGTCTAAGAACTGTGGTTCAGAGCCAGACCAGGCAGACAAATCTGTGAGACTCCTATGTCCAAATAACCAGCAAAAAGCCTGAAGTGGGGGTATGGCTCAAGTGATAAAGCACCATCCATGAGCATAAAAAGCTCATTGAAAGCAAGAGACACTGAGTTCAAGCATCAGTAGTACTGGCAGAACAATAACAAGCCCAAAAGTAATAATAAAAAGGCAATTCAATTAAAAAAAAAAAAGAATACACAAAGGGTAAGAAAAAGCAAATAGCAAAGTGCCAGTGGTTCACACCTAGTTACTCAGGAATGTGAGATCTGAGGATTTCAGTTCAATATCAGCCTGGGTAAGAAAATCTGTGAGACTCTTCAGTTAACCACCAAAAAACTGGAAGTGGAGCTGTTGCTCAAGTGGTAGAGTGATAGCCTTGAACAAAAAATCTCAGGCTCTCAGTTCAAGCCAAAGGAAGGAAGGGAGAGACAGAGGGAGAGAGGAAAAATAACAATAGGAGAAAGAAGGAAAGGAAAGAGAAAAATGAAAAAGAAACAATAGAAGCCCAAATGGTCTGTAAACATAAAATGGTAATTCAGCTTCACATCAACAAGATAGTTACCAGAAAGTCAGATCATTTAACCTTAATCCTTGTGGGTGGCATGAAGAAGTCAAGTAAGATACAAAAGGATTGAAAGTGACAGGAAAATTTACTAGTAAAGAAGTAAGGTGAAAAAAGGATATCAAACAGCATAGACATGCCATGGGAAGATGGCACTTTAGTTAATCTCTGGCTATTTTCAGGGTATATACATAAGATGAATAATTAGAGGCAAGGCACAGGTATGCATAGTTTAAGAGTCTGGGATACAGGTGTACCTGGTTCTAGTTCTCCCAGGTTCTGGAGAAATGTTATCATTGTCATCACTTAAGGGCAGAATCTGGTTACTATGAGATGATTTCTCCCATTCTAGGGTGCAGCCTGATTATTATAGGTAATTGTTTCATTTGGGAGTGACTTATCCTGCAAGACTATGCTGTAGTTTTAGTCTTAGTCATAAAGATATTATGGGTCAGTTCTGTCTTTCCTGGATCCCAGAGTGATTTATAAAATGACTATGGAGAGAATGGTTTAGGACAATGACAAACATAAAAGCAGAGATGTTAGGCTTTTCTCCTGCTTTTAGTTACTTGATAACAGCAAAACCAGTTTAAGAACCTGTTATAGCGGGTGCTGGTGGCTCATGCCTGTAATCCTACCTACTCTGGAGGTTGAGATCTGAGGTTCGTAGTTCAAAGCCAGCCTGGGCAGAAATGCTGTGAAACCCATCTCCAATAAACCACCACAAAATCAGAAGTGGTGTTGTGGCTCAAGTGGTAGAGCACTAGCCTTGAGCTGAAGAACTCAGGGTCAGTGTCCAGGCCCAGAGTTCAAGCCCCATGACTGACAAAAAAACCAAAAAAACAAAAACCTGTTACAAATACACTTTCAACAGGTTGAGAATGGGTCGTCTCTAGGGTGAAAATAACATTAGCCTTTGGGGTTTGAGGGCTACTTGAAATTGCCTGTGAGAAAGTTCTTAGGTCCAGTTTACAGGGCTGAGGTTACGTGTGAAACAGGAAATTTAATTACAATATTTTTTTCTGATACCTTGTGATCTTATCCTCATTTTAAGTTCCCTTTGCAGTTCCTCATTGCTCTTTACTAGCTGCTACTCATTCATACCAAATTAGTGAAGATATGAGGAAGCAGAAAGTCTCATACATTGTGACTAGTAATTAATTTGTTATAATTTAGAGACCATATTAATTAATGACAAAGATATATAGTCCAACTTTCTGCAGTTTTGCTTCTAATATGCAAAGATACTTTTTTCTTTTTGGTGGTACTGGCGATTGACTCAGTTCATTAGCTCTAGTACTTGAACCACACACTTCCAGTCTGAGATTCTTTTATTATAAAGACCTGTTTGTCTTACTCCCTGGACACCATCGAGGGTTCAACATGAAGGCTGAACGTTACAATTTAGAAGAATGGAGGGTGATGCATCTGTCCACATGTTTTCAAAAGCCCTGAAAAACCAGTTGCTTCAGACGACCAAGCTGGTAGAAGATCATTTGGGTTCTGAAATTAAGAAACTGCACCTGGTGGATGAAGATGAATTGGAGCACAACAAAGAAAAGAGACTTGAGGCATTAAGGAAAGTTCAGCAGCAGAAACAGGAATGGCTTTCTAAAGGACATGGTGAATGCAGAGAAATGCCTAGTGAGAAAGACTTTTTTTCAATAAGTCAAAGAGAGTAAAAAGTAGTTTGCCATTTCTATAAAGTATAGTACCCTACATTCAGGTACAAAATCCTAGACAGACATTTGGTGATACTAAGAAACATCTTGAGACCAAAGTTTTGAAGCTGAATGTCGAAAAAGCACCTTTTCTTTGTGAGAGACTACATACTAAACTCATTCTCACACTAGCACTGGTAAAAGAGGGGAAAACACAAGATTATGTTTTTGGATTTACTGACCTAGAAATACAGATGATGATTTCACCACAGAAACTTTAGAACGGAGGCTCAGCTGTTCTGATATTCTTAATTACAGTGGAAATTTAATGGAGCCACCATTTCAGAGCTAAAAACTGAGGGCTGGGAATGTGGCTGAGTGGTAGAGTGCTTGCCTAGCGTGTATTAAGTCCTGATTCAATTCCTCAATGCCACATCAACAGAAAAAGCCAGAAGTGGTGCTATGGCTCAAATGGTTGAGTTCTAGTCTTAAGCAAAAGAACCTCAGGGACAGTGCCCAGGTCCTGAGTTCATGCCCAGGATTGGCAAAAAAAAAAAAAAAAAAAGAAAAAGAAATTTGGGACAAAATTCACAAAGGTGGAAAAGAAAGCTATCTGAGAAAAGAAATATGATTCAAACTGATAATGACTAGAGCTAAGTTACAAATTTTCTGTTTATTTCTGTTTACATGTAAATGTGTTTTAATAAATCCTATTAATTTCAATACACTGGAAAATAAAGACCTGTGTGCACATGTGCTTGAAGATGTCATTATAAACCTGTTTATGATAGCAAAGAATTGGGAACGAACCTAAATATCCTTTACTAGGGAAATGGAGAAATGTTATACAGCAGTTAAAGTGAATAAATGAATAAATATATAAATAAATAACATTTATATAAAATGTATAAATAAGTATATATAGAATAAATAAACTGTCTTGAAAACAGTAGTGCATGAAAAAAAAATAACAAAAGGATGTATACACTGTGAAACTACCTGAATCTCCTCCCCCCAACTTTCTATTGGACATTGAATTCAGGGTTTCATACATGCTAAGCAAGCACCTGTGGGTTTGGGGTTTTTTGCAGTTATTTATTTGAGACAGGGTCTCCCTAAGTTGCACAGGCTAGCCTCAAATTTATGATCTTCTTGCCTCCCTCTCCTTTTGTACCACCATGTCCAGCCTAAGTACAATAGTACATATTGCTCATAGATACCTATGGGGTAAAAATAAAAATGACTACTCAGAACATTCATCATCTTCAAGAAACTTGCCTCTGAGCCAGAAATGTATAAGATCAATGTAGAGCTCCTTATTTCTCTCTTAAATAAAATGTCTGAAGTTAAAAATATCAGACTGTTAACATTATTAAGTCTAGACAGTGGAGACATAATTGTTGAACATCTGTAATATTCTCTACTTTTTTTGTTTATATTTGACATTGTTTCATTAAACTGGGATCAAGTTATGAAGGGTATCCTGTGCCATAGGAGGCCTTCCTCTTTCTAAGTACTTTTTTTTTTTTTTTTGCCAGTTCTGGGGGCTTGAACTCAGGGTAGAACATTGTCCCTGAGCTTCTCTGGCTCAAGGCTGGCACTTGAGCCACAGCACCATTTCCGGTTTTTTCTGTGTATATGGTACTAAGAAATTGAACCCAGGGCTTCATGCCTGCTAGGCAAGCACTGTCACTAAGCCACATTCCCAGCCCAGCACTCTGTTTTTTAATAAAGTTTCCTGATTACTTTGTATCTTCACCATCAGATCAAGTAAGTGAGTATAGATAGGAACTAAATTTGCTTCTCTGTTTTACCCTCTAGGCCCTATAGTCAAACTCAATATTTTTTCAGAATCATTTTTATAGACATATACAACAGAAAGGTAAGTCACTGGCCTAAGTAATTGAATACTTAGAGTTTTAAAACTAAGTTAAAAACTAGTAAAAATTGTCTCTAGTTTCAAATTTCTACTGGAAGATAATGAATGATAGTCAGGTATGGTAGTGCACAACTGTAGTCCCAGCTACTAGAAAGGAAAATCACTTGAGCCCAGTAATTGAGACCAGCCTAGGCAATATTCTAAAAAAAAAAAATGAGGTTTTTTAAAAAGAGGAAATTATATTGTTTGATAATTTAATTGGATAAGCAGTAACAAAATACAGATTACTTTTAATTTTTAAAAAATGTAACTATAAAGCCAGGTGCCAGAGGATCACATCTATAATCCTAGCTACTCAAGGGGCGGAGATCTGAGGATCACAGTTCAAAGCCAGCCCGGGCAGGAAAGTCAGTGGGACTCTTACTAACCACAAGAAAACCAGAAGGAGAGCTATGAACTTTGAGCCATAGTTCAAAGAAAAAAAGCTCAGGGACAGCACGCAGGTCCTGAGTTCACATGACCGAACAAAAAGAAGTAACTATAAACAATTTTAAAAATTTGACCCACTAATTTTTGTTAACTATTTCAACTTGATTATAATATCCTTTAATTTTAAAAGTTGAAAAATGGTGTTATTTCAGGTGTCCAAATAATTATTTTGTGTAGCAGAGAAGGGGAAATAGTTACATTTCACAGATTATCCCTGGGAGAAGTCAGAAGTTTATTTTTCTTAAAAAAAAAAAAAAAAGTCTCTCCTAGTTGTTGAATAGCTTAGTTGTTAAACCTGTTACTAGGCAACAGGCTTTCCTTTTAAAGTTTAGAGAAATCCAGAGTTGGCTTTTTGTTTATTAATGTTTTGTTACTTTTTATTTGCAGGCTAAACACAAAAATGAGAAAAGTTGATCTCTGCTTGAACTCTGAAGGGTCTGAAGTGATTTTAGCTACATCCAGCGATGACAAACACCCACCTGAAAACATAATTGATGGGTAAGAGTTACTACATTGTCATACTTCAAGTCAGGGAACTCCTGGGACTGTGTGGTTTTTCCACTGATAGTGTTAAGCTTAGTTTAGTATTTGATGAACTTGATGACCTGATATTATATGCTTTTGATATCCTTTCCAAAATGAATTCAGTTGTGAATATTTAAGTTTTAGATCCTTTTCTCTGTAACAACTTCTGTTGTTGGTTGTGGGGCTTGAACTTGGCTTGGGCACTGTCCCTCAGCTCTTCAGCTCAAGGCTTGTGATCTACCACTTGAGCCATAGCGCCACTTCTGGTTTTTCTGATGATTTATTGGAGATTAAAGTCTCATGGACTTTCCAGCCCAGGCTGGCTTTGGACCGCAATCCTCAGATCTCAGCCTCCTGAGTAGCTAGGATTATAGGCATGAGCCACCAGTGCCCGGCTTTTCTGTAACTTCTTAACTGATCTCTTTAACAATTAGGTTTAAAGTTTTCATTGTTTTTGTTACTTACTATTGCTTCTACAGTGCTGGGATTCCAATCCAAGACTGTGCATATGATAGACAACTGTTCTTCTACTGAGCTACATCTTGCCAGCCAATACAAATTTTTTTTGCTCCTAAATATAATTTTATTATTGTTTTTAAGATGTTGTACAGAGGGGTTACCATTTCATAAGTCAGGTAATGAGTAAATTCCTTTTGGACAATGTCACCCCTTCCTTCACTTTCCCTTAGCTTTCCCCTCCAGTTCCTGCCCCAAAGTTGCATAGTTCATTTTCCACATAGTATATACTGAATACTATGACTGTATTTGTTCACTCTCCCTCTACTTTTTTTTGTTTGTTTCTTGGGTTTTGGGGGGATTTTTTTGTTGTTATTGTTTTTGGTTCTAGATGTTTTGAATAATGGAACCTATGTCCTTACATGGGATAGGCAAGCAGTATACTGTTGAGCTCCTTTCCCAACCCTCATAGCGTAGCCAAGGCTAGTTCTTGAACTCAGAATTCTGCTTCCTCAATCTCTCAAGTGCTAAGATTAGAAGCATGTGCTAAGATTAGAAGCATGGCCACCATGCCTGGCTTTCCAGTATTGTTTTTTTCTGTTCTAGACCTTTTTGCTATTAATATTCTATAGATAGTGTAGGGTCTCAAGTATTTTGTCTGGCCAAACTCAGACCAGAATCATCTATCTTTGCCTACTACATAGTTGGGATTTAAAAGCTTGTGCTGCCTCAGGGCTTCCTTATTATTTATTTATTTATGCCCAGGCTGACCTCAAATGATTCTCCATTTTCTGACTGCAGAGTAGCTATGATTACAGGCCTTTGCCACTACACCTGGCCTCACAATAGTGGGGTTTTTTTTTTAATTTTTTTTTTTCTTTTTGCTTATGCGGTGCTGAGGAATCAAACCGAGGGCCTCAGGCATGCAAGGCAAGCACTCTACCACTGAGCCACCTTCCCAGCCCAATCTTTTTTTTTTTTTTTAATAGTAGTTTAATGAATCAGAAACCCAAACAACAGCTTCATTTTATGGAAGTGTAAATTTTAACCTATGGCTTAGTTTTATTCCAGATTATTCTTGGAAATAAGGATATATTTCATTGCTGGTCTAAGCAACTTCTTTGCTAAACTTAATGTTTCAGTTTCCAATATCCTCCTGCATTGTTTACTTCTTGGCTTATCTCCTTACAATTTCTATTCTTCACCACCCTCAAGCTCATTCTATGTAGAGATAAATATTATTCTCAGACTTTCAATTCCAAGAAAAGGTAGGTAACAGAACTGGCCTATCTTTTTCTTTCTTAGTATTCATGTAAATGACCAGAGTTGGAATCATATAGTCACATAATTTTAGAGCTAAAAGAACTTACAAGTTCGGAAGTGGCGCTGTAGCTCAAGTGGTAGAGCGCTCGCCTTGAGCTGAAGAGCTGAGGGACAGCGCCCAGGCCCGGAGTTCAAGCCCCATGACCGACAAAAAAAAAAAAAAAGAACTTACAAGTTCATCTTGCAACTTGTGGTTAGAGAGGTCTAAATATGTTAAATACTATTTAATTATTGAAAGCAGAGTCAGTTGTAAGGTAAGATTTTTGTGATTCTTAGGTTCTGCTGTAAAGCCTGTGAACCAGGACCAAATTCTAACAACTTGATTTTTTCTTTCAAGGTTAGACGCTATCTCTTTTCTAACATCTGCCCCTTCCGCTTGAGGTGGGATTAGTTTATCTCTTTTCTAGGTCCCAACAGTATTTAGTATAAATCCCCATTGTTTTATTTACTTTTTTATTATGGAGTTGTTTATTTTTTTTATTTTTGGGTCCAGTTGTGGGGCCTTGAACTCTGGGCCTGGGCGCTGTCCCTCAGCTCTTCAGCTCGAGGCTAGCGCTCTACCACTTGAGCCACAGTGCCACTTCTGGCTTTTTCCTTTTTGCTTATGTGGTGCTGAGGAATCGAACCCAGGGCCTCAGGCATGCAAGGTAAGCACTCTACCACTGAACCACCTTCCTAGCCCGAGTTGTTTATTTTTATTTGTCTCTTCTCTCATTGAGAATTCCTAGGAATCAAAAGTATGTCTTATTCTTTGACTACACAAAGTCTTAAACTGTTTGTTAATTGGTTTAATAAATTAAGACATCAAATATTAGTTAACCCTGGCTAATACTGAAGATATCAGTGTATATTTATACAAAGACACAAATATATATATATATATATATATATATATACATGAGTATGCATATATTACTATATATTTTCATGGGGCCCTATAAGTTCATAACTACCATGTCATTTGGGAAACAAACACCAAAAGAACAAATAAATACCAAAATGTATTTTTAAGATGAGGAGCTAGGTATAGTGGCACATATCTGTACTCCTGGCACTTGGAGTGGCAAAGGCAGGAAGATTGGGACTTCAAGGACAGCCTGTGACATACAACAAGTTCTAGGCCAGCCTGGACTATATAGTGAAAACTTGTCTCAAAAAAACAAACAAAACAAAATAAAAAAACCAAAGCTGGGTGTCCAGGTTGCTCATGCTTGTAATCCTAGCTACTCAGGAGGCTGAGGATCTGGGGATCTGGATCCTCAGGCTCTGAGGATCATGGTTCAAAGCACAGCCTGGGCAGGAAAGTCTGTGAAACTCTTGTCTCCAGTAAACCACTCAGAAAACTGGAAGTGGCACTGTGGCTAGAGTGCTAGCTGAAGAGCTTAGGGACAGAGCCCAGGCCCAGAGTTCAAGTCCCATGACTGACAAAACAAATAAAAAAAGAAATGGAGCTGGGGGCATCAGTAGCGCATGCCTGCAATCCTCTCTGTAGGCTGAGATCTGAGGATTGAGGTTCAAAGCTAATGTGGATAGAAAAGCCCAGAGACTCAATCTCTAAAATAACCAGAATAAAACTAGGCTGGAGGCATAACTCAATTGGTAGAGTGCAAGCTGAGCAAGCAAGCCAAACAAGCATGAGGAGGCCCTAAGTTCAAACTCTTGTATATAAAAAAAGGATAACCAAAGGTAAAATGACTTGCTGTAAATCACACAGATAAGCAAATGATACAACCAATGCTCATGTCTTCTAATCCTAATTCAGAGTTCTTTATCCTCTGCTATACTAATCCTACTTGAGGTTTGAATTAAAAGAATATCTACTTTTGCTTGTATCTCTTTATTCTTTTTTGTTTCTTTTTCCTATAAGTCAAGTAATAGTTATCTATCCCTCTCTGACTTGGTACTGTGGGAGCAGATATGAGGATGCATATATACTATAGAGATGTGCCTTAAGTTGTTCATTAGGAAAAGAATCTTTCCAAAAAAAACCCTGTCTAGTTGGAGGTAAATCATTTTCTAAGGCAAGATCAATAAATTTGTTTCCTTTCGGTGGTTTACCACTCAAGGAAATATGTTTATAGATCATTGGAGTTTGTCATATGTAGTAGATAATATTTGAGGTTTTATTGGTCCATTATTTTATTTAATAAAGGTTTTATTTAATGAATAAGGACATAACATTTTTTAGTTTAGACAAAAACTCATTGTACAGAAAACCATATAGAATAAAGGTAGTTACTTTCCTGAAAATTAAATGAAATATACTGAAGACTTTAATCCATGTAAATATGGATGAAAATATTATAGACTTTATATAGAAGATATTGAAAATTATTTCTGCTCACAATTTGTTTTATCTAAATCTAAGTAACTATCAGGTTATTTGGAGAAAGCCATGCTATAAATTTACTCCCAATGGGGCTGGGAAGGTGGCTTAGTGATAGAGTGCTTGCCTTGCATGCATGAGGCCCTGGGTTTGATTCCTCAGCATCACATAAGCAGAAAAAGCCAGAAGTGGTGCTGTGGCTCAAGTGGTAGGGTGCTAGCCCTGAGCAGAAGAGCTGAGGGACAGTGTCCAGGCCCAGAGTTCAGGCCCCATGACCAACAACAACAAAAAAATTACTCCCAATGAACAGTGAGATTTTAAAGCCCTGTTGCAAACTTTAATTTCCTCAGAAATAAGAGCTTACAAAATGATATTTTTTTACTCTTGACCTCTATATTTAACATACCAGTGAAAAAGAGGAAAAGAGATTCTACTCTAGGAAAAAAAAAAAAGAGTCAAGAGAAAAAGTAAGAGTATGGCATGGTAGTGTATGCCTGTAATCCCCAACTACTTGAAAGGCTAAAGCTGGAGGATTACAAATTCAAGGCAGCCTGGGAAGTTTAGCAAGACGTGTCTCAAAATAAAATTAAGGAAAAATAGGCTGAGGATCTAGGGGTACAATTCAGTAGCAGAGTCCTTGTTAGTATATGCAAGTTCAATTTCCATCATAAGGAAGGAAAAGAAAAGACAATGCTGGATGCTGGTGACTCGCACCTGTAATCCTAACTACTCAGGAGGAAGAGAACTGAGAATCACAGTTCGAAGCCAGTAGGGGAAGGAAAGTCCAGTTAATAACAGAAAAAGCCAGAAGTATCTCCATGGCTCAAGTGGTAGAGTGCTAACCTTGAGCAAAAAGGAGCTCAGACACAGTGTCCAAGCCCAGTGTTTGAGTCCCAGAAGTAGCGAAAAAGAAAAGGGAATATGAAAACAACTCTATTGTATACCATATAGATTATGTGTATATGTGTGTTTGTACTGCACACATACTCTATTGTATAGTAAATATACTATATGTCTCATATATCTATGTGTACACACAAATATATATATATATATATATACATACTATATATATTTGACATACAATTGACTGCATGTTTTATTTTTTCCAGAAAACATTATATAGTATAGGTCACTACTATAATAGTTAATAGGAACAGAAAGATAAGAAAGGTCTCTTGAGTGCTCAGCATCCTGCAAGCAACCATAAGAACCCAGGAATCGCTGGGAATGTGGCTTGTTGGTAGATTGCTTGCCTAGCATGCATGAAGCCCTGGGGTTGATTCCTCAGTATCACATAAACAGAAAAAAACAGAAGTGGCACTATGGCTCAAATGGTAGAGTGGTAGCCTTGAGCAAAAGCAGCTCAGGGACAGTGCCCAGGCCCTGAGTTCAAGCCCCAGGACTGGTTAAAAAAAAAAACAAAAACCAGGGATCAGTGTATGGTTGAATACTGAGTGTGAGACTAGTGCAAAGGAGAGAGGAAGTGGTTCTGATTCCTGGTAGAGAGATAGGACCAAACAGTGAGTAAACTTTTATAAGGTTCAGGAGAATGTCATTACCTAAGGTAGAGAAGTGTAAGACTGCATGATGTGTTCGCAGAATTTTGAGTGGTCCCCTGTGACTACAGTGATGGGAATCAGTATACTTTAATGATGAAACCAGAGTACAGCCCTCAGGGCCTTACTGAGGAGTGTGGGTTTATAGGCAGTAAGGGGCCATTGAAGGCTTTTAGAGATGAGTGACATCGATTCAGTTCCTGTGTTTTAGAAGAGACTATCTGGTAGTAGTTTAAAAAAATAGTACTAATAATATTAAAGTTGGAAAGAAATAGCAGAATTGACAAAAAGGGATTGCAAATACTAATAATTGCTTTCTAATACTCATTTGAATTTTGTGACTAAACTTTTATACTTGATTGTTCCTTTTTCTTTTTTATTATAATTAATGATAGGAATCCAGAAACATTTTGGACCACCACAGGAATGTTTCCCCAGGAATTCATTATTTGTTTTCACAAACATGTAAAGATTGAAAGGCTTATAATTCAAAGTTACTTAGGTAAGCAAACCATACATTGATTTTTTTTTTTTTTTACTATTCTGTAATGAACTCATAGGCAGAGGACACATATGTAAACTTTTGGCACAACATTAGGTTTTCTTTATAGCTTGGAATCCAGTTTTACTGCTGGAATGGGAGGGTGGGGCTTATGGGTTAACTGCCTCCAGCACAATTAGCCTCTCTGAAACTCAAAGTTGAAACCCTTCCAAGACACATAATAATTTCCATGCAATTTATTACATGGAAGTGTTTAGCAAAATATCCCATTATGAGCATAAGAAACTGACTTACCAGAACACAAGGTTCCTGACATCTTTACTCTAGATTCATTTGGCCTGGCGTTCTCTCTCAAATTATTGCTGAAAATCTGATAACAGTGATTAATCACATCGGATAACTTTGATTCTTCGTCTTATGACATT
This sequence comes from Dipodomys merriami, assembly GCF_024711535.1. NCBI lineage: Eukaryota > Metazoa > Chordata > Mammalia > Rodentia > Heteromyidae > Dipodomys > Dipodomys merriami. The sequence goes on along the minus strand of NW_027205738.1, from coordinate 300,039 downwards.
TTTCTAGAGATTAAGAGTAGAATCTCCCATTGGAACATCATTCCAATCCTGTCTGTGTTTGTTTGTTTGTATGCTTTTCTTTGAGAGGGGCTTGCTAGGCAACTCAGTCTGGCCTTGAACTTGTCATCCTCTTGTCTGTCTTCCTGAATGCTGAGATAACAGGCATGCACAACCATGCCTCACTCCTCTGCTTATTTTAGGATACTGTATGAAAAAACATTAATGGTAGGTAACAGTATATTGCAGATGGTAACAGGCTTTATTGATGGCTCTTACAAAAGGGATAATGAGGTTTGCTACAGCCATAAACCATCATTGCCCTGAGAAAAGGAAAGGAAATAGTGTTTTTGGAGCCAGTACAAAAAGGCTGCTCTGCTGGAGCTGTGGTGGTGAAGGAGTGACCAATAGGAAAGACATGGCATAGAAACAGAGAAGGGTGGCGTAAAATAGCCTCTGCTCACTTATCACTGCCTCCAGCTTCCTCCTGGGGTTTCCCACTGGCCGGTGAGTAGTAAGCCCAGGACATATGCTCACCAAGAATCTGCTCCTTGGGCGCAAAGATGGCAGAGAAGAGGAGGAAAAGATTGAAGAAATGGGCCTGGGAGGAAACAGTGGAGAAGAAACTAGTGTAAAAGGAGATGATTGGAGGCTGGTGTCCTGTCATTAATCACAGACACTCTGGAGTCAGTGTGAATTCCAGTCTGATACTTCCTTTCCTTGCCTCTTTGGACACCCTTCCTGGCTTCTGTAAGCCTGTGTCCTCAGCAGTAGAATAAATATGGTTAAAAGTGAATGAATAACTATACCTGACTCATAGCAGGTTCTCCATAAAGATTTATGACCAAGACCACCAATAGCATTATAATTACCAGTATGTAAAACTTTCTGGATAACTAAGTTAAAAATCACACTACTGGGCCAGGCATGGTGGTACATTCCTATAATCTCAGCTACTTGGAAGGTGGAGATCAGGAGGATTGTAGTTCAGGCCAACTGGGCAAAAAGTTAGACCCATCTAAGTAAATTATATGAGTGTGGTGGAATGTGTCTATAATCCCAGCTATGCTGAAGCATAGGAGAATTGCAGTCTGATGTAGGTCTCAGGCAAAAACAAGTGTATATACAAAAAATGACTTAAAAGGTTGGGGCCTGACTCAATTGTGCCTAACAAATATAATGCCCTGAGTTCAAACCCTAGTACCATGCATACACACACATGCACGCACGCACGCACGCACGCACGCACCGAACAAAACAAAAAGCCACTGCTAGCTTCCTGTTTTGTTTTATTTTATTTGGGGGGGGGGGTCCAGTCGTGGGGGCCTGAACTCTGGGCCTGGGCGCTGTCCCTCAGCTCTTCAGCTCAAGGCTAGCACTCTACCACTTGAGCCACAGCACCACTTCCAGCTTTTTTCTTTTTGCTTATGTGGTGATGAGGAATCGACCCCAGGGCCTCAGGCATGCAAGGCAAGCGCTCTACCACTGAGCCACCTTCCCAACCCCTAGCTTCGTGTTTTATGATCCCAAACATTTGTAAGATTGTTATTAGGCAACTGCATTTTATCTCAGGGATTTGTGTAGAAACATAGTAGGTACTTCCTGGACATGAATTCCCTATACTAGCCCTCTGTGTAGATCCATAATGAGTGGCAGGCTCAGGCAGAGGGCAGAAACCTAGGGAAGGCAATAGAGAATCAGCTAATTAACACTTTGTTTATTTTGCTTATTGACCATGTCAGTGCAGACCCTGAGGATTGAAAAGACCACATCTAAAGAGCCAACTGGTTTTGAGCTGTGGATCCAGAAAGGTATGTGCTTGTGTCAGAGCCTTGTTCTGAGCATAGTCAAGCGGTGAGTTGTCCTCTGCCTATGTTACTTATCTAGTTTTGTCTTGGCGAATTAAGGGTGAGTAATGATTCTCGTGACACTGTGAAGGCCTTGAAAACCCAAGTTGGCTTACAGATTTCTTCACTCACTGCTGATAGAATAATTAACATGTTACTTCATTTTTCTGAATTTTAAAATCCTTATCAGGAAAATTAAATTGATAACTACATTTAAGGCTTTTGTTTCTTCTTTCCTCCTTCCTAGTTAATGGTATTATTTAAATAACATCCACAGAATTGTTAGCCTCTAGTTAAACATAAAAATTTTGTCTTTCTATTTCCTTTCTTTCCCAAATCATGAAGATAGTAGTAAAAGAATAAAAATGAGGCATAAGCCTCATTAATTAATTAAACTAATTAAACAAGAGGAAACTAAAGCAAATGTGAGATTCATATATATTTTGATAGAGGGAAAGAAGCAACTTCTATAGCTAAATGGATTACGCTGTAACCTAATCGTCAGGGGAAATATCAACAAGATGTTTTCCAGAAATGTCTAGAATTTGAAGGCAACAGATACAATGAGCCAGAAAACATGAATGATTACTTGACCATCTCTATCCTTAGTGGTTGGATTCTAGGTACTTTCTTACATCCTACAAAGCTAGGTGAACTCTCACCTACAGACTTCCTCCACCAACTCACTGACTAGGAACAGTGAGTGTTGAGACTCAGGACTCAGGAAATCAGGCATAGTAGAAAGAATGAAGGGACATAGAACATTAAGCGTAGGCTTCCACGTTGAACAGTGGGAGTTCCAGGCTTCTTCCTGAGCTTTGCAATTAATGACAACCACCAAGAGTATAAGCCAAAGTGGGCGACTAAAGGATTTACCTTTAGAGAAACTGTGGTCCTCTGTGGATACTGATAAAGCTAGTTCACACTTAGTCACTTTTTTGATGTCTACCAGTCAGCAAGCTTGGCTCATAAACACATTTTCAAATAATTTATTATTCATAAAGAATAAGACAACCAGATAGCTGATGAATATAATCAAACCTTGCCTCTAATTTCCAATGTATAGGAAATACAGAGGATAGAGGATCTAATTAAATGAACTATGAAGAGGTAAGATGACAATAGCATGTACTGTTTTACAGGACAACTGACTTAATACATTCAATTTAAAAATAATATATATGGCTAGGTGTGCTGGTACACACCTCCAACCTCAGCTCTGGGAGGAAGATTGGAGAATTGAAATTCAAGCCTAGCCTGAGCCACATAGTAAGTTTCAGATCATTCTATACTATGTCGAAAAACTCAGTCTTAAAGAAGAAAAGGAAGACGACCAGGAGGAGGAGTGATGAGAGTAGGAGTAAGAGAAAGCAGTTCCAAAATTAAAATAGACTACTATTGGGCTAGGAAGATGGCTCGGTGATAGAGTGTTTGCCTCCCATGCATGAGGCCCTGGGTTGGATTCCTCAGCACCCCATAAACAGAAAAAGCTGAAAGTGACACTGGCTCAAATGGTAGAGCACTAGCCTTGAGCTGAAGAGCTGAGGGACAGCTCTCAGGCCCAGAGTTCAAGCCCCATGATCAAAAAACAAGCAAACAAACAAATAAATAAAAATAGACAGCTGTTTTTGCATGCTGGTACTGAGACTTGAACTCAATTTATCCCTATTAAATTGTGTTTTAGATTTAGTGCACACAGAGGGACAGCTTCAGAATGAAGAAATTGTGGTAAGTAATTTTCTTCGTAGAGCTGAATATTTTCTTTGGCAAGCACAAGGCATTTAGATTTTAAACTTATCTTCCAGAATAAACAAATAGTATTGTAGGTTCTGTACCTAATCAACCATTAGATAGGTTATTGTCCTTAACGTTCTGAGCTAATATAGAGGGAGTGCCTCCAAGGGTAAAACTGAATTCATTTATTTGTTTTCTATTTTATTTTGTTTATTCACTTGTTTGGAAGTACTTGTTTGCCTTGCTTTGCTTTCTTTTATTCAGTAGGCCTTTCAGGCTAGGAATCAAAAAATGGTTGAGATGTCAAAACTGGGTGTTAATTTAAGCATGAAAGGACAAGGGAGATTCAGATAAGGGGAACTAGAGCATGGGATCAGCAACAAATAAGCCAAAGAGAGATGGAGTGGAAAGAGAACCAGCGTTTTTCCACTACATTCCATTGGGCTTTGCATGTCAAGTGGAATGAATGGTCTTTGATGAGGAAGCTGCTGCTTCATCAGGAGTTCCTCTGTCCCTAACAGTTTGTCATGCCCTGGTTTTACACAAACACAGAAAAGGAAACTGATTGAATATGTATTTTTTTTAAGGTGGCAGCGTTTAACTAAGGTCTCCTTAAATGAGAATTGATGTACCTATCCATTAAGTTTACTTCTCCAAGTCTTTCTAGGGATTGCTATGAAATCAGTGTTTTGAAGGATTCTATACAAGTTTTTGAATTCTGTGAATTCCCTTTCTCCCACTAAATTCACTCAATAACTATGACACCAGTGGTGCTCAGGAAAAATAATTAATTCTGCTGAATTTTACCTTTCTGCTTTTTTCCATCTTAGTGGCTTGTGATTAGTAAATCTTTGGATTTTGTTCCAGGACTCACTGAAAATTGTGGTGAGGTTAATATTTCTATAAGTCGTATGGGAGAATCAGCAGCAGATGGAAACCACAGATAATTTTACCACTTGGTCATAACTCATTTCCTTTTAATTGTCGACCACATACATCACATAGATAGAATGTATAGACAATTTTGTGTTGTCTTTTTACATTTAATACTGTATTATAAACTTCTTAAGTATAGTTAAGGATAACATTTAAAATAATTTCCTTTGCTTTCCTGTCAATGTAAGTAATTAAAGATATTTTTTCATATTCTTGCTGCCATGATCTTTTTCCTTTTGATTATTTTAAAAGGTTAAATATCATAGAAGGGCTAGGCAACAGTGGCTCATGCCTATAATCCTAGCTACTTGGGAGGCTGAGATCTGAGGATTGCAGTTTGAAGCCAGCCCCTGGCATGAAAGTCTGTGAGACTTCTATCTCCAATTAACCACCACCAGTGGTGCTGAATTCAAGCCTCAAGACCAAGCAATAAATAAATAAATAAATAAATAAATAAATAAATATATATATATATATATATAGAGAGAGAGAGAGAGAGAGAGAGAGAGAATGGGTTTACAGCAAAACACAAGGATATAAGACTTTATATAGCTTTCTACATATATTGCCAGATTGCTTATCAGAGAAATTATATAAAAGTATACCATGTACAGGGAGTGGATTAAAGCACAATTAACTAAGGAAAATCTCTTACTGTGAGAAAAAATTTAGAATTGCCTGCTTTTTTTAATTACCATATATTAGTTATATTAAATTACCATATATTAGTCCATTATGACATTTCCACACATGCATGCAATGTATATGGAACAACTCACCCCCTCTTTCACTTTCCTATCCTCCTCTCCCTTTTTGAGAAATTCTTTAAGTAGGCTTAAAAAAATAAATTGATCAGAAGCCTCATGCCTCTAATCCTAGCCATTCAGAAGACTGAGGTCTAAGGATCATGGTTCAAAGCCAGTCTAGGCAGAAAAGTCTGTGAGACTCTTATCTCCAATAAAGCTACACCGAAAAATCTGGAAATAGAGCTGCACCTCAAGTGGTAAAGCACTAGCCTTGTGCAAAAGAAGCTCAAGAGCAGTGCCCAGGCCCTGAGTTCAAGCCCCAGAACCCACCAAAAAAACAAAAAACAAAAACAAAAAAGATCGGAAATGTACAGTTGTGATTTGTATGCCTCCTGCTCTTTTTCATAAGACCAAGACTGATTATCCTATGGCTAGAGACCAGAGCAACTGTTCTATGTGGCTGGCTCAGCTTCTGATAATATTTTATCTTATACATTGATATATAGTTAGAATAATAGTCTTCATCTAACCTTTCTTCTACTAGCTGCTTGTTAACAGTTAACTATAAACACTGAAAACCTCTTGATTTCTTTTTTCCCTACAGGCCCGCGATGGCTATGCCACTTACTTGAGATTCATTATTTTATCAGCCTTCGATCATTTTGCATCTGTGCATAGCATTTCTGCAGAGGGAATAGCAGTATCAACGCTTTCTTAGTAACTATAATGAAATGTTCTTACATGATTCTTAACAATATATTTACTTCAACATGAAATTTTCACCAAAATACGTTATTAAAAGGATTTGTGTCAAACTTTTTTAGCTTTTATTTATATTTACTTCAACATTTTGGGTAAGACATTGTGATTTCATGTCAGCAGTGCTGGGCACCATGGAATATGTGAAAATTCTGGCTTCAATATACACAGTAATCAAGGCTGGGACAATACATGAAAATTTTAACTGATAATGCATTATGTCCCCACAGTATCTCAGTGCATTTTGTAATAAAGTAACACAGACTTAGTGACTTAAACAAGAAATGTGTCTTTGCATAGTTCTGGAGGCTGGGAATTCAATATGGAAAGTGTTGGTCCAAGAGTTGGTTGCTATTAAGGACTCTGAGGGAAAATCTGTCCCAAGCCTTGTTTCTTAGCTCCCAGCACTTCAGCCACTTCAGGCTGACACTGCCATATCTCCAGTCCAGTCACACGATATCCTCCCCATGTGTCTTTTCATCTGTCTCCCCTGCATGTATCTGTTTTCATATGTCTTATCTTACAACAGGAACAAACACCTACATGTGTTCACAACTGTAGTTTCAGCCTAAGATGCTTTCAGTTACAGAGAATTTATTTATTTATTTATATTTGTTGTTGTGGGGCACAGTTCCTCAGCTCTTCAGCTCAAGGCAAGCACTCTATCACCTTGAGCCACAGCGCCACTTCCGATTTTCCGCTGGTTAATTGGAGATAAGAGTTTCACAGACTTTCCTGCCTGGGCTGGATTTGAACTGTGATCCTCAAATCTCAGCCTCCTGAGTAGCTAGGATTACAGATGTGAGCCACCAGCACCCGGCATTACAGAGGTTTTAAAAGACAACTTTTTTTCTTTCCTATCTGTTCCCATACCACCACCACCACCATTCCCCAAGTGAGAGAATTCAAGAATGTTTTTACAGCTCCAATCAAGGTCACCACATTCCTTATCTGGCCAACTACAGGAATGAAAGAACATTTGGGACAGGATGGAATACAGCTCCAGAGACTAATGCCATGGCATCAAGAAGTAAGCCGGGGGGGGGGGGGGGGAGGGAGAACTAGGAAGGTGGCTCAGTGGTAGAGCGCTTGCCTTGCATGCATGAGGCCCTGGGTTCGATTCCCCAGCACCACATAAGCAAAAAGAAAAAAGCCGGAAGTGGCGCTGTGGCTCAAGTGGTAGAGTGCTAGCTTTGAGCTGAAGAGCTGAGGGACAGCGCCCAGGCCCAGAGTTCAAGCCCCATGACCAGACCCCCCCCCCAAAAAAAAAAACTAGTCTGGGGGCTGGGAAGGTGGCTCAGTGGTAGAGCACTTGCCTTGCATGCATGAGGCCCTGGGTTCGATTCCTCAGCACCACATAAGCAAAAAGAAAAAAAGCCGCAAGTGGCACTGTGGCTCAAGTGGTAGAGCGCTAGCCTTGAGCTGAAGAGCTGAAGGACAGTGCGCAGGCCCAGAGTTCAGGCCCCAGGACCAGACCCCCCCAAAAAAAAAAATGAAGAAGTAAGCGGGCCCAAGGCCACCATCCAGCCTGGACTCTAGACTGGGTTCCTGGGCTTTTCTATAAAACCATCCTACTCACCTCCCTCTAGGTCAGCGCTTCTTTCTGAGATAACAGCTTAAAGTCTTCATTTAACCTGACAGAATTAAGAAACCTTTATTACCTTTTCTCCAAGCCCCTGATCTCATTATTTAGGAATTGGCATTGAGTTCAGGGGGCCAAATTTCTCATAACACTCTTCTTATGAAGTTATATAATACTACTCATCTTGATAGAGGGCTTACCTACCCTATGTGACCTTTAATATTTGCAGTGACTCTGTTTCTAAGTTAAGATTGTATTTGTGGTTCCAGGTTTCAGCACCCCAACATACATATACATATATATATATTATATATATACAAATTATATATATATATTTTTGGTCAGTTGTGAGGCTTGAACCCTGGGCATTGTCCTCAACTCTTTAGCATAAGGCTGAGACAATTCCAGTTTTCTGGTGGTTTATTGGAGCTAAGAGTCACAGACTTTCCTGCCCGGGCTGACTTTGAACTGTGATCCTCAGGTTTCAGACTCCTGAGTAGCTAGGATTACAGGTGTGAGCCACTGGCGCCCGGCCAACATATGTTTGTAATGGTTTATATTTGTACTTACTGGAACAAAGGTAGTGAAAAATCGTTGCACCTAAATGATGACTATATGGGGATTCATTTTGCTAGTCTATTTTTATGTGCTTAAAGTCCTTCATCATTAAAAAAAAAATACATATAGTGCCAGATGGCCGGGTGCCAGTGGCTCATGCCTGTAATCCTAGCTACTCAGGAGGCTGAGATCTGAGGATCGTGGTTCAAATCCAGCCTGGGCAGGAAAGTCCCCAAAGACTTATCTCCAATTAACCACCCAAAAACCAGAAGTGGAGCTGTTGTTCAAAGTGATAGAGCACTAGCCTTGAGCAAAAGAGCTCAGGGACAACACCTAGGTCCTGAGCTAAAGCCCCATGATTGACAAAAAAAAATTGTCACAACGAACATCTTTTTTCATAAATTTTTGCATGCCCTTCAGATAGTTTTCTTAGATGAGATACCTAGAAGAAAACTAGTCAAAGTTAAGAATAAGTTTATGCTAGGTGCTGGTGACTCTAGCCTGTAATCCTAGCTACTCAGGAAGCTGAGATCTGAAGACTGCAGTTTGAAGCCAGCCCAATCAGGAAAGTCCATGAAATGTTTATGTCCAATTAACCACCAAAAGTTGGAAGTAGAACAGTGATTCAAATGGTAGAGCACTATCCTTGAGCAAAAAGAAGGTCAGGGACTGAGCCCAAGCCCCTGAATTCCACCGCAGAACTAGCGTGTGCACACACATACACAAATGGTTTATGCACTGGTGGCTCACACATGTAATTCTGTCTACTCATGAGATTGCAATCCAAGGATCAAGGTTTGAAAACAGCCCAGGCAGGAAAGTACTTGAAACTCTTAGCTCCAATTAATAGGCAAAAAGCTACAAGTGGAGCTGTAGCTCAACTTAGTGCTCAACTTTGAGCACTAAGGGACAATGTCCAGACCATGAGTTCAAGCCTCAATACTGGCATGCACACACACACAAAAATAAGTTTGTAATGCTAGCAATCAAAGCTAGTGCTTCATTTACACTAGGCAATAGCTTTTTCCACTGCATTTTAAAACATAGGAATAGTTTTGGTTTGTTTATTTTTTTGGCCATATGGGCTTAAAGTCAGGGCCAGGGATCTGTCCCTGACTTTTTTGCTGAAGGCTAGTGCTTTACCACTTGCATCACTGCTTCACTTCCAGTTTTCTGGTGCTTAATTAGAGATAAGAGTCTCACGGACTTTCCTGCCCAGGCTGACTTTGAATTGTGATCCTCAGATCTCAGCCTCCTGAGTAGCTAGAATTACATGCATGAGCCTCCAGCACAGGGCTCTAGGAATAGGTCTAAAGTTCTTGTGGGAGCTTCTGACAAAGTGTTTCTCAAACTTTGCCACATAGATTTACTCATGGAAATGAAGATTTCAGAAAAGTAGAGGGGAGTAGGAAAGGTATTCCAAGAGCAACATTGGTATAATCAAAGATGTGAAGGTGCCTACTCATTCACAAATGACATTTGGGGAAGGATGAATAGAAGAGACTGGCTAGAGTACAGAGGAAGAGTAAAACTGAACAGTACCGCTAAATCACAGGAAATCTAATGTTTTACGTATTTTCCCAGTATATTGCACCATTAAGGTTTTTGAGAATGTAACCCAGGGCAATTCTGTTTATGTTCAATAACATGCACTTCTAAGGAGTTTCTCTTTGGCCAATTTCCTAAGCTGTCAATAATTCTTAGTGTAGGAAATACTGTGGCTTACAAATTGTGGGGAGGGATCTTCGGAGGTTATCTGATTGATCTCTTAGGCACAGGTTTGGTGAATTCTCTCTAGTCTGTTTTCTCTATCTTCTGTGAATTTAAAGAACAAGTGATCAGTGCAGTGCTTGTAATACAAATTCATCTGTGATAGTTGAAGGCTAGGAAATGTATCTCAGTTATATAACACTTGCCTAGCATGCCCAAGGCCCTAGGGCACCACCTCAGTACTAAAAATCCAAAATTGCATATTTATATATGTATACATATGATATATTTGTGTATGTATACACATACATGATACTTAAAAACAGTGTGCTTTAACCTCCATTTTCCTAGGCCTTAAAACATGCATTTCTCAACTGAATGCCTGTGGCCCATGCCTATAAACCTAGCTACTTGGGAGACTAAGTTTGGGAAGATTATGATTAGAAGCCAGCCAGGGCAGAAACATTTGAGATTCCCCTTCTCAACAAAGAGCTACCATGTACACCTATTATCCTGTATTATCCTAGCTAGATGGGAAGTTTATACATGCTCTAGCACTGACCCACATCCCCAGTGAGATCCCACATCCCAGTGAATAGGGTTGAACTTAGTACCTCACACTTGTTAGGTAGACATTCCTAGCGTTGAAGCCCACCTCTAGCTCTGATTTTGCTGGTTATATTTTGAGATAAGTTCTTAATCCTACCCAGAATGGCACTTTGACTGTGATCCACCTATTTTAGGTTCCCAGTCATAGCTGGGATGACAGGCATACACCGTAATACCCAGCTTCTTTTCCTTGAGATGGAGTCTTGCAAACTTTTCTGCCTATGCTGGCCTGGAACTGAAACCTTTTTTTGTTTTTGTTTTTGTTGTTGTTTTTTGTTTGTTTGTTTTTGTTGGTCATAGGGCTTGAACTCTGGGCTTGGGTGCTGTTCCTTAGCTCTTCAGCTCAAGGTGAGCACTCTACCGCTTTGAGTCACAGCACCACTTGTAGTTTTCTAGTGGTTTTGGGGAAATAAGTCTCATGGACTTTTCTGCCTGGGCTGGCTTTGAACGGTGATCCTCAGATCTCAGCCCCCTGAGTAGCTAGGATTACAAGTGTGAGCCACCAGCACCCAGCAAGTCAGTGAGATTCTTTTTTTTTTTTTTTTTTTTTTTTTTGGTCGGTTGTGGGGCCTGAACCCTGTTGCTGTCCCTCTCAGCATTTCAGCTCAAGGATAGCGCTCTGCCACTTGGCCACAGTGCCACTTCTGGCTTTTTCTGCTTATGTGGTGCTGAGGAATCAAATCCAGGGCCTCATGCATGCAAGGCAAGCTCTCTACCACTGAGCCACCTTGCCAGCCCCTGAGACCTTCTTATCTCAGCCTGTTGTACAAGTAGAATGACAGGCATACTCCACTGTGCCTAGCTATTAGTTGCAAAGAAGTCTTGTATATATACCCATTCTGGCCTAGAACTGAAAAACTTCTAATCTTAACCTATAAAATAAGAAAACTGAGCTGGGGGCTAGTGACTCTTGCCTGTAATTCTAGCTTCTCAGGAGGCTGAGATCTGAGGTTCACATTTTAAAGCCAGCCCTGGCTAAGGCCCTGAGACCCTTATCTCAAATTAACTACTAAAAAAGCTGGAAATTGAGCTGTGGCTCAAGTGGTAGAAGACTACTAGCCTTGAGCACAAAAGCTCAGAAACAGCACCTAGGATCTGAGATCAACCTCCTAGATTGGCACAAAAGAAAAGATGGGAAAACTGGAAACTGCTATGTGACTATATATTTTAAATAATGATATAGACATCATATACTTTATAATGAGCTGAGTCATATGTAAAGTTCAAATGGATGCTTCTGGTTAAAGATAGTACAATAGACCCAATATGGTTGTGTATACCTGTCCTCATACTCAGGCACCTGCAGCAGGAGGATTGTGAGTTTGAGCCAGCATGAGCTACATGAGACCCTGTCTCAAAACAGAAAACAAAAAAAGGATGGTGGAGTAAAGGGGCCTTTATTCCAACCTCTTTCTCAAAACTCATTATTCACAACAAAAAGAATTATAATAGTTATCTGTGATCCCTATCTAAAACTTGGATATGTACTGAGTTAATACTTGTACTGTGATATCAGAGTGAAGGAGGAAGGTGAAGGAGAAAGCTGATAATATATTCTCCTCTAGAGCTAGAGACTTAACTGTACAAATTACGGGGAAAGGTCTATCCAATGATTTCTTGATTTGATTGAAGAAGACTGTAGGTGTTTTAAGAAGATGGCAAATATTCTCATAGAGACTGAGATTAAGAATGCAGAAAGAGGGGCTGGGAAGGTGGCTCAGTGGTAGAGTGCTTGCCTTGTATGCATGAGGACCTGAGTTCAATTCCTCAGCACCACATAAACAGAAAAAACCAGAAGTGGTGTTGTGGCTCAAGTGGTAGAGCGCTAGCCTTGAGGTAAAGAGCTGAGGGACAGTGCCCAGGCTCAGAGTTCAGGCCCCATGACCAGCAAAAAAAAAAAAAAAAAATGCAGAAAGAGCAGGGCACCAGTGGCTCACACCTGTCATCCTAGCTACTCAGGAGGCTGAGACCTGAGGATCACATTTCAAAGCCAGCCCACGCAGGAAAGTACATGAGACTCTTTTTAACCACCAGAAAAGTGGAAGTGGTACCGTGGCTCAAAATGTAGAGCACTAGCCTTGAGTGAAAAAGCTCAAGGATAGTACTTTAAGCCCTGAGCTCAAGCCCCACGGACCAACAAAAAATGCAGAAAGGGGCTGGGAAGGTGGCTCAGTGGTAGAGTGCTTGCCTTGCATGCATGAGGCCCTGTGTTCAATTCCCCAATACCACATACGCAGAAAAAGCTGGAAGTGGCGCTGTGACTCAAGTGGTAGAGCACTTGCCTTGAGCTGAAGAGCTCAGGGACAGTGCCTAGGCCCTGAGTTCAAGACTCACAACTGGCAAAAAAAAAAAAAATGCAGAAAGGCAGGAGAGATGGAGCCAAGGGAATATAACTGACAAGACATACTAGAAAGAATGCTGGAGGTATACATGTCTTAGCATGAGCAGCCATCATAAAATACCAATTGCGTAGCTTTCATTTTCTTTAATTCTGGAGTTTTAGAAGTCTAAGACCAGGGTGACAGTATGGTCAGTCTGATGAGGCCAACCTCCTTTGTAGGTCACTGTCTTACTTGTTCTCAGAACTGTCTTTTGTATATATGTTTCTCTTCTTCTGAGGGCACTTTCCTGTCAGATCCCTACTCTTACAACCTATTTAACCTTAATTATCTCTCTACATAGGCATTATCTCTAAACTCAGTCATATTGAGGTGACGAGGGCTTCAACATACACATTTGAGGAGCATGGGGGCACAATGTAGTCCATAGGAGAAGAAAAGAAGATAGCCAGAGCAGTGAGGATATCACTTTGGGAGATGAGTCCCATTGCACAAGAATTCGAGGGTACACTAGACAACTAATCTAAGTGAAAAATCAGAGCATGCCCAGCAGACTCTTCAACTGTATTGTATCTCAGCAAATAACAAGCCACAGTAAAGAAGACTAATAACAGGAGTGGGTGTAGTGCACACCTATTGTTTAGCACTCAGGAGACTAAGACAGGAGGATTGCTAGTTTGAAACTAGCCTGGGCTAGATAGTGAGATTCTGTCCACACACAGCCAAGCTGGATACCAGTGGCTCACACCTGTAATCCAAACTATTCAGGAGGCTGAGATCTGGAAGATTTGGGTTTGAGGTCAGCCTGTTTGGGGTCAGCAGAAAAGTTGGAAATTCCATCTCCAAAATAACCAGCAAAAAGTTTGGATATAAGTGTGGATCAAGCAGTAAATATGCCAACCAAGCTGAGCAAGCAAGCTAAGCAAGCATGAGGCCCTGAGTTCAAATGAAATAACAATAACAAAAAAATAGAGACAATAATCAGAGACAATAATCAATTCTCTAAAACCAGAGCTGCTGGGCACCAGTGGCTCATGCCTGTAGTTCTACCTTCTCAGAAGGCTGAGATCTAAGGATTGCGTTTCAAAGCCAGCCCAGCCAGGAAAGCTCATGAGACTCCTACGTTACGACAGAAGTGGAGCTGTAGCTCAAGTGGTAGAGCCCTGGCCTTGAACAATAAAGCTCTCAGGGACAAAACAAAAAACAAACAAAAAGCTCAGGGACAATGCCCAGGCCATGAGTTCAAGCTCCAGGACCAAAAGAAAATACATAAAGCCAGAGCTTGAGTTAAAGATTCTTCTTACTTTTTATTTTTTGTCAGTCATGGGGCTTGAACTCTGAGTCTGAGCACTGTCCCTCAGCTCTTCAGCTCAAGGCGAGCAGTCTACCACTTGAGCTACAGTGCCACTTCCGGTTTTCTAATGGTTTATTGGAGATAAGAGTTTCACAGACTTTCCTGCCTGGGCTGGCTTTGAACTGTGATCCTCAGATCTCAGCCTCCTGAGTAGGTAGAATTACAGGCGTGAGCCACCAGTGCCCGGCTGAGTTAAGGATTCTTGTAAGAGTAATTTATTAGGAGGTACTCTAAGGAAGTGAGGGAAGAAGGGGAAAGCAGAATGCAAAGCAAACCAAAGAAATGGCTTCAGAAAGTCCAATTCCACAAAGAGCAGTAATCCTACTTTGTGGTAAGGGACCAGGCCTTGAATCTCATTCCATCAGTAATTGGTTGTGAGTTTCCCTCCAATGTAAGGAATTTCTGGGTAAGATTACTGCTGTAATTTGAGGGCAATTCTCAGGAATAGGGGCATCTGTGAGCCATTAGCTGCTAGTACTCACAACAGCTGGCAGATGAGGACATTGGCTTAGGTAAGGGCATCTGGGCAAAGCACCAACAACATCCACTAAAGCAGTGCTTCTGAAAGGGTGGTTCTGGGAAAGTGCTGCACCATCTCCATCTAGAACTGGATAGAAATGCAGGTTGTCTAGCCTACCTCCAGCTATACTAACTCAGTAAATTCTGGGGCAGGGCCCAAAACCTGTTTTAACAAGCACTTTGTGATTTGGGTTTGCATATGAAGTGTCCCCACAAAAGTCTCAGGTATTTGTTGAGGGTTTGGTCCCCAGCTGATAGCACTATTTTGGATTGGAAGGTTAGGAAAGTTTAGGAGGTAGGACCTCTGCAGGAAGTAGGTCACTGGGGTATCTTGTCCCTTAGGGGTATCTTGTCCCTGTCCTCCTCCTCCTCCTCCTTCTTCTTCTCTCTCTGTCTTTGTCTCTGTGTCTGTCTCTGTCTCTCTGTGTCTGTCTGTCTGTCTGTCTCTCTCTCTTTCTCTGTCTCTCTCTCTCCTTCACCAGCTTCCTGGTAACCATAAGGTGACTAGATTTCTTCATGAAACAGTGAAACAGCTGGGCACTGGTGGCTCACACCTGTAATCCTAGCTACTCAGGAGACTGAGATCTAAGGATCTTAACCACCAGAAAATCAGAAGTGGAGCTGTGGCTCAAAGTGGTAGAATGCTAGCCTTGAATGAAAGAGTTCAAAGAGCACCCAGGGCCTGAATTCAAGCCTTACTAACAGAGGGGGGGGGAGGGGGAAGGAAGGAAGAAAGAAAGAAACAGTGAAGCAGAATAAATCCTGCTTTCATGTGTGGGTATGGGTATGTGGGTGTGGGTGTGTTCTACTGGGACTTCAGAAGAGCATTGCCCTCCATGCTGTGTTCTTGGTGGAACCAGGTACTTGGAGTGAGACAGTGTTGCCCATCACTCTCAGCCACTCTTCTCAGTAGCACCTCACAAACTCAGGCCTGTGTTGCCCAGTTACTTTGGCCCCAAAAGTGAGCCTAAAAATGCAACTGTGGAACACTAAGACGGTGATCACAATACTAGCCAGCACTTACATGCATTTTCTCCAAGCTATTCACAGTTCTCAATGTTTTGCTCATGAGTCCTCTATGTGAGGTACAGCAGAAAATCCATTTTATACTTCAGGATACCCCAGCAACTGAGCCCAGATAGTAACTTATCAGAACCAGGACTCCAGTCTTGACCTCAAGAGATGGCGTTCAAATCTCAATTTGTTATTTACAAGTTTTGAGAACTTACACAACTCTCTGAGGCATGATTTCTTCATCTCTAAAATTAGGATAATAATCTTCTCTCTGGGATAAGAAATTTAGTGAGAACACATCTGTAAGTACCTGTGCATGGTAGATGATTAATAGTAGCAATTTTTTAAAAAGAGTAAAATTTTAGAGTTGTTGTGATGTATTCCTGTAGTCCCAGGCTTACAGATTGCACCCTGGATTATGTAGATTAATCTTGTCCTCCCCAAAAAGTGAAATGGCAACATTAAATTATTAACACTGTAGCAAAGAATGCAGAGCATATTTTTAAGCTAGCAAAATGTCTCTCAAGTTCATTCTTTTGTCATGTGAAGGTAGTTTGGTTTCAGTGTGGAAAATCATTTCCCTCTAGCAGGATTTCACAAGACAATACCACATTTGTCACATGGCACAGAGAGAAATAGAATCCCTTTAGCAAGAGAAATTTTAGCTTATCAATTACATTTGGAGATGATAAAACATAGATCATCCTGACACAAATTGGAAAAGCAAATGTAAAGATCACACATCCTAAATTGCTAGATATATTTTAATGGTTCAATATTAACTTGTTTGCATCTTAAAACATTTTAAAAAATCAAGTCACAGCCGTGTCTACTTTAGGCTGTGGCCATCATAAACAAATATGAAAAGAAGCAGAGTTAAAATAGATGAATACCAATGATTATCCATAAGTCTGATATAACCTAACACAAATGACCACTAAGAGACTTGTGAAGAAACAAGTGAAACAGAATTTCAAACCTGAGCTTCTGCATAACTCAATGACAGTTTTTGCTGATCAATGCCTGCTGTCCAATTGGTCAAGATTATAATGCTTTGGGGAAACAAAAAATAATCCTTTCTTCAAAATGAGTGGGAACAGTGGAAGATTCCAGCTTATCAAAGAGCCAGATTTCTGTGAAATATTCAAAGATGTTAAGGTGAGTATTCTCTTCCTGGTATTATTGGATATGTGTTACCATGGAAACCTGCCCCAGTACTACCACCACTGACCTATTTTAATCTTTCAGCAAGGAAAGGGTTACTGTCTTTTTCTCCTACCAGCTCCTCTCCCAATTTCTCTTCTCTAACAACTAGAATTCTTTCAGCGCTTGATGCTAAAAACCAATTTGTATCCTTTTAAAAAATTATTACTCTGGGGTTTGATCTCGGGGTCTTTCACCAGTTAGGCAGGGACCATAGAACTGGAGCCACATCTACATCCCCATCTTATCCCCATCTTAGTGATCAATTCTATGAATAGTGGATTTGGTCAGATGAATTTGCTTAACACAAGGGATGCCATAATAAACTGCTTGGTATCAGAATGGCTAGAGAGATATCACACTTGGATATGCCAGTGGGGTATCATTGCTCTCTTATTTGAAGGCATTGTGCAATGAATGTGGTGGGTACAGTGTGAAGTTAGACATTCTTTAACAGTACACTTACATGAACAGCCCAAGCATTGCTTCATTTTCGGGTTATAACAATTTGTCCTGATTGGTCACTCTGACCTGCATTTCCTAGCTGGGCGTTGTTTGCTAGTGGTTCAGCTGGGAACTCAAGTTAAAGATAAAAACGCTTCTGGGCTGGGAGAAGAGCCAAGCCTGGAAGAATCCTCCTGTTTGCTACCTAGAACTGGAGGATCTGTCCAGATTAGGTACGGAGCTTTTCCAGAACAGCACGAACTTCTTCTGGATTGTAGTTCCAAGGGCCAGGTTTTCCCTGCAAGAGAAATGAATCAGGCATTCCCTGAGTTCCACCTTGCAGGGAATATATGGGTCTAGAGCTCTGATGTGAGATGGGGTGGTGGTATCTACGCAGGAATTATTAGTACTGCACAGACAGTGTCAGATGCAATGTGAGGTGGATCTGATCACCCAACGATACAAGAGGGTGGCACCAACATTCATCCAGAGGACTAGGCAGAGAAGTAGAAGGAAAACTCAGGGAGGCAAAGGGACAAAGTTTCAGCAAAGGATCTATGTAAGTAAGATTTCCTTCCATCATCAGACCTTCAGACCTGCCTCATTCTCTCCAGCCCTCACATAGAGTTCTGCCCATTCTACACAGGAACGACCTTCACCTATCCAATCCTTTGCACTAGATCAGCTCTCTTTGGGCCCCTAGCACAACTCCCAGTGATCTCCTATCTTCAGTCCCTACCTACTCTAGTCCATTCTTCACCCAGTAGTCAATATTCTTTCTGTAGTACAAATCTGATTGTGCTTTTTCTCCTCATGGTCCTCCTAGGCCTCCTTGCCCCAAGATGAAAGCTGAAGTCTCTGGTTAAGAACCAGAGCCTTTGCTGGGCACCAGTGCACCGGTGGCTCACTCCTGTAATCCTAGCTACTCAGGAAACTGGAAATGGTGCTGTGGCTCAAGTGGTAGAGCACTCACCTTGAGCTGAAGAGCTCAGGGACAGTGCCCGCATGACCGACAAAAAAAAAAAAAAAAAAAAAAAAGAGCCCTGAAACCCAAATGCCCCCAATTCCCTACCCTCTTCCTTCTCTAACATACCTCAGTGCCTTGCCCACCCTTTTCCCTATTTGTGCAATGATTTTTCCTCCCCATACAACTCTTTATGGTTTAAGACCCAACTAGGCTTGCTACATCCTCTGAAAAGCCTATTCTTCCACAGGAGTTGGGAAATGTGCTTGGAGAACCAAGTTCATTCTGATGCCTCACATGTTTTCATTTACACATTGTCTGTGGCTGCTTCTTTTGGTTGTTTCTTTTGTTGTTATTGTTTGTTTTTATTGGTCAATAAGAGCCCAGAGCCTCATGTATACTAGGTAAACACTCTATCACTGAGCCCCAGAATTGAAAAGTTGGGGAATCCCAGGGTTATTTGGCTTACGAAGTCAAAACTATCTATCACCTGATCCTTCATAGAAAAGGCTTTTTGGGGGAGGGGGGAGGAGGGGCTTGTCAGTCGTGGGGCTTGAGCACTGGGTTTGGGCACTGTCCCCGAGCTCTTCAGCTGAAGGTGAATGCTCTACCACTTGAGCCACAGCACCATTTCTGATT
Organism: Dipodomys merriami; assembly: GCF_024711535.1. NCBI lineage: Eukaryota > Metazoa > Chordata > Mammalia > Rodentia > Heteromyidae > Dipodomys > Dipodomys merriami. The sequence goes on along the minus strand of NW_027205738.1, from coordinate 281,085 downwards.
TTCTGGTTGTTAATTGGAAATAAGACTCTCATGGATTTTCCTGCCTGGGCTGACTTCCAACCTCAATCCTCAGATCTCAGCCTCCTGGGTAGCTAGGATTACATGTGTGAGTCACTGGTGTCCAGCTTGAAAAGGTTGTTGACTCCTGCTCTGGAGTCCCATGCCACATGGGACATTGCATTACTGCTGATATCTGGGGCTTCTTTATAGTCTGGGAAGACCACTAGGATCTTGAAGTAACATAGGAGTCAATTAAGTTAATTTGTGTATGTCTGGTACTTGCATGTCAGTCGTGGGGCTTGAACTCTGGGCCTGGATGCTGTTCCTGAGCTCTTCAGCTCAAGGCTAGCACTCTACCACTTGAAGCACAGTGCCACTTCTGGCTTTTTCTGCTTATGCGATGCTAAGGAATCAAACCCAGGGCCTCATGCATGCAAGGCAAGCACTCTACCACTGAGCCACCTTCCCAGCCCAAGGCGTTCTTTATTTGACCTGCATAGGTAGGGCCAGCCTGGCCTATAGGTCAGAGAGCATCTGGCAGTTGGGTTTCATCTGTCTCCAAGGTTTGAAATCCCTATGAAACTTAATGTCCCAGGATCAGAAGCTGTGCTTGCTTCCTTTATTCTAACCAGGCCAAAACCTTGAGAGACAGTAGCCATCAGGAAGCCTCGGTATTGAGTCAAGCTCCCATGTCTCATCCTTACATCAGCATTTCTCACTCCTAGTGTAGAGGGCCCACTCTCCTTGACCTCCTACACCCAGGGTCAGACCTGCCTCAGCAATGATGGCTTCAGAGCCCCTCCATTTTCTGTTGTACCCCTTCCAGGAGATTTAGAATGGAAATCAAAGCCTTGCCTAGTAATCTGGGGCAAGTCAGTTTAGTCAGTTCCCCTCTCTGATCATCATTTATAAAATGGGAACATGTTCTTGCTTCCCTTCCCTTTTTTTCTTCCTTTCTTCCTTTCCCTCCCTCTTTCGCTCCCTCCCTCCCTTCCTTCCTTCCCCCTCCCTGCCCCCTGCTTTGTGTGCAAGTATTGGGGCTTGAATTGAGGGCCTCCATGTTCTCTTGGCTTTTTCCACTCAAGACTCACACCTCTATTTCCACAAACAATGTTTTCTTTTCTTTCTTCTTTTTCTTTTTCTTTTGTCTGTTGTGGGGCTTGAACTCTGGGCCTGGGCACTGTCCCTCAGCTCTTCAGCTCAAGGCTAGTCCTCTACTACTTGAGCCACAGTGCCACTTCCTGCTTTTTCTGCTTATGTGTCACTGAGGAATCCAATCCAGGGCCTCATGCATACAAGGCAAGCGCTCTACCACTGAGCCACCTACCCAGCCCCCAAAACAGCATTTTCTATCTCTCATAAAACCAAACCATCTGGCTTCTGAAGGCAGATAGGAGGATGCAGCTATGGTGTAACTGCTAAGTATTTTCATGTGCATTATTTCATCTCTGCAATTTCATATTGCAGAAGAGCTAAAGGGGTGAATAGGTTGCTGTGTTCACGTGGACAGCAGTGATTTGAATCCAGGTCTCCCTGAAACAAAGCCCTCTTTTGGCATTGTCTTTCCAGAGCCCTTTGCCCCAAGGTCACAACCTTATAGAGAATCCTGCCCTCCTGAAGTACATAGAGCCTCTCTGGCAGGGCTGCATAGAGCTGGCTGCTCTGGTTCTCCATTGTGTCCACCACGACAGGGCACTGAGGCTTCTGGTCCAGTAGCAGCTGGGCTGCCTGCAGGCGGTCCTGGAGGTTCCGGTGATGGCTGATGTTCACATTGTTCTTAAAAGCCCAACCATCTACAAGAGAAATATTAGTCCCCAGACTCCATAGGCATGCTCCACACTTCCTGCAGACTAAATGCCACCTGATTTTAACATAATATCCCACATAGAGTGCCCTTGGCTATGATTAGACCCAGTTTCCCACTAAAGATAGGTGACAATGTTGCAGAGAGAATTACTGATTGATCTAGAACTGAAGCACTAGGCTTCTGACTACAGGCCTTAGCTCTTCAGTGTGAGATAGTCTGAGACACAGTGCTTCTTGATCTTTAGTACACATGAATCTCTCAAGGACTTTGTAGATTTTGGGTTTTTTTTGGGGGGGGGGGCGGGGGGGAGGACTCAGGGCCTGGGTTCTGTCCCTTCGTGTTTTCACTCAAGGATAACACTACCATTTAAGCCACAGCTCCATTTCTGGCTTTCTGCTGGTTAATTACAGATAAGAGTCATACATACTTTACTGCCCAGGCTGGCTTCGAACCATGATCCTCATATCTTAGATAGGATTATATGCATGAACCATGGGTGTCAGGCTAAAGGAACATTCTTTGTCCAGCTCCCAGAATGGCAAGGCTGTTGGTGCCTGCATCGTACTTTGACAGACAAGAGTCTAGAGCAGTGGTTATCCAGGTGTGTATTCCCCAGACTAGCTGTACAACATCACTTAGGAGTTTCTTAGTAATGTCGATTCTTAGGCCCCAACCTGTACTGGCCAAGAATAAAGCCCAGCAATCTGTGTTCAACAGCCTTCCAATTGATTCTAATACTGAAGTTTTAAGGACTCTTAATGTTTTAAGGGCTATTCCTCAATTACAACAATCTTTTAAAAATACAAATCAGACCTTATCACTCTCCTTAAATCTTTCAGCTCTTTTACTCTTTCTTCCTCTTCTGGCCTCTCCACCCAGGCTTGAAATGGGGCTTGGGGAAAGGGAAGAGAGAAAAGAGTGAAAAAAGGAAGAGGCAGATAATCTTTCTGTACCTGATGCATGTGCTTCTTCAATGTAAATGATGAGGAAATCGGCTGTGGAATGAAAGTCTTCTACAAGTCTCTTGAATTGGTCGAATTTGAAAAGAAATGAAGGTCAGGTGCAACTACCAAAGTTCAGTACCAGTGGCCTATTGCCTAAACAGAAAAGAAGCCATCATAAATGTAGAATCTGTTCTCAGTTTTCTTTTGCATGTACCATCTTCTCTCCTACTTCACAATTCTGTTCTCTTTACTGCCCCTCCAGGATGGGGCCTGGACCTAGTGGCACTGGTTTGTGCCTTTCTAAAATAAGAGGTTTTATAAGATACCTCAGTGGACCACCTGCAGATGTGCGTGTGTGCATGTGCACGTGTGTGTGTGTGTGTTTGTGTGTGTGCTAAAATGGCATGCATATACAGCTTCCCTCTCTCTCCAGCCACCAGAGCAAGGTATCACGCCCCAGCCAAGAGCATAGAAGTTGAACCAGACTTTCCCCCTTCCTAGTGACCTCAACCCCAAAGGTACTGCAGTTTCCTCTTTGGGGTCATGCTTGACACTGTGATGGAAGAAGAGAGGAAAAGTTTCTCTAGCTGGGTGCTGGTGGCTCATGCCTGTAATCCTAATGACTCAGGAGGCTGAGATCTGAAGCCAGCCCAGGTAGGAAAGTCTATGAGACTCTTTTCTCTAATTAACCACTTAAAAACTGGAAGTGGCACTGTTGCTGTAAGTGGTAGAATGCTTGCTTTGAGAAAAACAAAACAAAACAGGCCAGGGACAGTGTCCGGGGCTCTTAGTTCAAGCCCCAAAAATGTCAAAGAAAAAAGTTTATCCTAAGTCACTACTACATCACTTGGCAAATTACATCACTGCTAGTCCGGGTAGAGACAGTTACTGCCATGCCATGCCATGAGATGTCAGGGGATGCCCATACCTGACCCTGAGCTGCCCATGCTGGGGCCAGACCCTCTCTGTGACCAGAAAGTGATAGCAGTTCATTGGGTGGAAGCAGAAAGAAGGAACATCCAGAGCTGGGACAGTGGACCTTGCAAAATATGCCTCAGAGGTACAGGAAGGTCTGGAAAACAGGACCTGTGTGAATCAAGGCTCTGAGTCCCCCTGGCAACCTCTGTTGTTCCTTTGGGCTTCACTAACAAAAGGCAGACCCAAAGATGAAATGAAGAATTTCAAGATAGCTTTTTGCAGAGCATAAATCTGCAAGTGTGAGGCCTTTCTGAGCGTGGGGTCCTGTGTGAGTCAGGAACTCATGCCTATAGGTCAGAGTCATCTATAATTCCCCAACTTGGACTAGGACAACACCCCAGAGCCAGAGCCAGGGCCAGAACACCGCTAAACCTTTTGTGTGTGTGTGTGTGTGTGTGTGTGTGTGTGTGTGTGTGTGTGTGTGTGTGTGTGTGTGTGTGTGTGTGTGTGTGTGTGTGATGGAGCCTGAACTCTGTGTGTGTGTGTGTGTGTGTGTGTGTGTGTGTGTGTGTGTGTGTGTGTGTGTGTGTGTGTGTGTGTGATGGGGCCTGAACTTTGGGCCTGGGCGCTGTCCCTCAGCTCTTCAGCTTAAGGCTAGCGCTCTACCACTTGAGCCACAGCGACACTTCCGGCTTTTTCAGCTTATGTGGTACTAAGGAATTGAACCCAGGGCCTCATGCATGCATGCAAGGCAAGCACTCTACCACTGAGCCACCTTCCCAGCCCCTGCTAAACCTTTATCACATCTATTGTGGTAAGAGCTGGTCCTGTACTGTGCTATAGCCTTAAGGTTCTCCACCCCCCACCCCCACCCCCAACCTCCAATCCTGTGTTCACTGCCCCTTGAGGGCAGGGCCTCATTCATACTTCTCCCATTTGTATCCCAGATCTTGAGCATGCGCATGTTCACTCTTCAAGCATTTGTTCAGCACTTATAATGGGCAAAGCTACATGCCACACACTGGGGATTCAGTGGGAAAGGTGGCCAGCAAGCCTCTGCCTGCATGTAGTTTCAGGTCTGATTAGTGGGGAGTCAGGCAACCAAAGCAAATAAGCACATAAGTGAAGCAATTTCAAATGTGATAAGTATTGTGAAAGAGACTATAAAGAAGTGCCCTACTTCAGACCTCTCCCCAGAGAGGGCCTCTGGGGAGCTGCCATTTAACCTGAGAAGCGAAGGAATAGAAAGACCAACCATGGGGAAAGGATAAAGGGCTTTCCAGGCAAAGGGACTCAATGTTCAAAGTCCTCCAGGACAGACAGGGCCGAGTTTGTTCAAGGACTCACAAGATCACTGGCTGGAACCAGAAGGAAAAGCAGCCATAATAGAGACCTCAGTGAAGAATTTCAATTTTTTGTCTTAAAAGCCTGGGCTGGCTTCAGACTGTAACTATCAGATCTTAACCTCCCAAGTAGCAAGGATTACAGGCATGAGCCACTGGTGTCTGGCAAGAATTTCAATTTTATTCTGGCTATATTGAGAGTCATGGAGATATAAAGCAAGGGTAGTGGATTTTTGCTGCCTTAATCCTTAACCTATTTTGTATACTATTGAGGGGAGAAGGTGCCCAGCCGGGTTCTGTGGAAGACAGAAGGGCTCAGGTCTGCTGTCTGCCCATAGCAGCCAAGCCACAGGCACTAACACCCAGGGCTGATTAGACCCTCCCACCAAGGTGTTTGATTGTGCAGAAGCAAGGAGAAAGAAGCACTTAGGGAGCATTGAGAAGTACTTCAAGGGACCGGGGAGCCATCACTAGCGGTAGACCAGGAGAAGCAGTATAATAGATGGGACTGCTATAGTGTGTGTGTGTGTGTGTGTGTGTGTGTGTGTGTGTGTGCTTGCTTGATGTACATGTGTGCTGATCCTGGGAGTGTGTGTGTGTGTGTGTGTGTGTGTGTGTGTGTGTGTGTGTGTGTGTGTGTGTGCTTGCTTGATGTACATGTGTGCTGATCCTGGGACTTGAACTCAGGGCGTGGGTGCTATCCCTAAGCTTCTTTTTTTTTTGGTCCGGTCATGGGGCCTGAACTCTGGGCCTGGGTGCTGTCCCTCAGCTCTTCAGCTCAAGGCTAGCACTCTACCACTTGAGCCACAGGCCACTTCCAGCTTTTTTTTTTTCTGCTTGTGTGGTGCTGAGGAATCCAACCCAGGGCCTCCTGCATGCAAGGCAAGCACTCTACCACTGAGCCACCTTCCCAGCCCCCCTAAGCTTCTTTTGCTCAAGGCTATCACTCAACCATTGAACTAGAGTGACACTTCCAGCTTTTTCTAAGTAGTTTATTGGAGACAAGAGTCTCAGGGCCTTTCCTGCCCAGGCTGACTTTGAACCATGATCCTCAGATTTCAGTACGGCTTTGCTGTGGTTAATTGATTAGTTACATATCTTCCTTGTTCTACAAGGATTTGAAGCAGCTTGTGCACATAATAAAATATAAAACAGAATAGACAGGGGGGGAAACTCTTGTCTCTCTGGAAGGCATAAAACAGGAAAGGAGAATAAAACATAATAAATATGTCTTATGTATTTATTAAAACTGAGTTATATATTTTGTTCTGAGTTTTCTGGTGGCCAAGTAAAAGGAGAAACACAATTATATATTCCTAGTATTAAAGTCTACAGTATAAGGAGAAGGTAGATTGATTTCTCTAGAGACACAAAGCTCTCCTTATCTTTGGCTCACAGATTGTTTTCATAGGAGGCCCTCAGAGACTCTGAGTGGGCCTCAGTCCCTGTGGGTTTCCTGCATGATTATTCCTCACCCATGTGACAGGGAGGTATCAGCAGGAAAGGATCTCAGGTCAGTCATGGCCAAGTGGTGGGTCAGTGGACTCCAATGACCCCAGGGAGTCACTTAGGGTAAGATAAGTGACTAAGGTTCTGGTCTAGCTCAAAATATTAGCTTTCTGGAATTTTGTGTTCAATGGGCCAAAAAATAAAATCAACACCCACTGATTGGGACACTCTGGAAGGGACAGAGCCATTTGTTTAATTATTTATATTGTGGTTGACACAGTGATTGGTATTGAGGGCAAAGTTCAAACTTAGTTCTCTGCTTCTCAGACAGCAGAGAGAGGAAAGATGGATATAGTGGGTAGTTGCACTGAAGGCTGGCATTACGCCCAGGTCCACAGGCCACAGGGCAGAGAACACCATTTTGAGAATGTTAGGTAAGGATCTCAGGTCAAGCCCAACTCTGTTTTATAAACAGGAAAACAGGTTTGTAGTAGAGGTGGACTTGGACTTACCCCAAAGACTCCTAGGCCAGTAAATTAACTCCACACCAAGTTCTCTCAGCAGAAAACCCCATGCATAATTACAAGCTAATTCCTCATTCCATTTGGAGAAATTTGAGATTTCAAATGGGGACTGAAATTTATTTTCTGACTCTTGGATAATAATCTATAACTAGTCTTCTCACACAACATGCTAGTTAGTCAAAGCTTGTGTGTGTGTGTGTATGTGTGTGTGTGTGTGTGTGTGTGTATGTGTGTCCAAGAGTGTGTGAGCACAATGTGCATGTGCTTACAGGAGACCACAGAGGATAGAAGATGGCTGTTAGTTTCTCTGAGCCCCTTCTACAAGACAGAAAGTACACCAGCACAAGTTCTAGTTTGGTCTCAACTAAGAAATCTGAACAAGTCATTTATTACATTGGGCCTTTGTATCTGTGAAACAGGGGAATTGCTTTTGGTTAGTCATAAAGAGTTTTCCAGGTCTCCCAATCTGTGGCTCTACATTCACAGTTCATGCTCAAAGTATACAACAGAGCATTTTAATGGCCTACTAGGTGTCTGAAACAGTTACAAGGTATCTATCTTACAGGCAGAACTGATCGTGTTAACTCTGTACTTGAAAACCAAGCATCTCAGATATGTCTGCAGGTAAGACACACCAGGCCTCCAAGTTCTGGTCCCTGCTGGTGGTCAACCTCATCTTTCATCCCTTCTTGTCCTTTGTACCCCACTTCTGCCAAGCTTAAGGATGCCCTTCCCCTTTCTTTCCCTGTTCTTAGAGCTGTCCTTAGAGATTCAGCTCATGGTCCTGTTCTCCAGGCAGCCTTCCAGCAGCGACCTCCTAACCCCACCTGTGAGATGACCCTGTGCTTGCCTTGCCTGCATCTCTCATGTCTGAGTTCTGTGGTGTTACTACCACTGCCTATTATTTCAGAGGATTCGAAGTCTAAGTGTAGAATACCAACTCCATTTTATAAAGGAATATTTTCTGTTTGTCTGTCATTCTCCTCTCATCCTTTGGTCTCAACTGCAGTAGCAGGGCCCAGAGACAACCCGAGACCTTTCTTCATTGAAGGTAGACAGTTAAATACTGTAAGACAATTCTGTGAATTGGCCCTGAGGCAAGTTAGCTTTCAAGGAAAAGCTAATGGGAAATGATCTTTCTTTCTTTCTTTCTTTCTTTCTTTCTTTCTTTCTTTCTTTCTTTCTTTCTTTCTTTCCCCCCCCCTCTCTCGCCCCCCTTGGTTGGTATCCAGCAAATTGGTCTGTCCTATTACAGTGTCTGTAATGGTAAAATTAGTGGTTATTCCTCGATGTCAGTGCTTGCTTGGTATGAATGTTTGTTGAATAAGTTGAGGTCTTTATTTTGGGGGCATTATGGCTTAAATTCATAAAAAAAGAATAAAAGAAAAAGGAAGAAAGGAAGCCAGCACTAGTAGCTTGTGCCTGTATCTAGCTATTCATGAGGCTGAAATCTGAAGGATCTTGATTCAAGGTCAGCTCAGGCAGAAAACTTTGCTAGCTTCCATCTCCAAAATAACCAGCAAAAAGCAGGTCTGGAGGCATGGTTCAAATGATAAAGAGACAGTCTAACAAGCACAAGGCCTTGAGTTCAAACCCCTGTGCCAAAAAAAAGGAAAAGAAAGAAACTATTAGTGCTCCCTTTGATTAAAACACTTCCCTCCGTGTGTGTGTGTGTGTGTGTGTGTGTGTGTGTGTTTGTGTGTGTGCACGTGTGCGCATGCACCAGTAGTATGGCTTGAACTCAAGGTCTAAGCTGTCCCTTTTTGTTCAAGGATAGTGCTCTACCACTTCTGGCTTTTTGCTGGTTAATTGTAGATAAGAGTCTCAAGGAGCCGGGCGCTGGTGGCTCACACCTGTAATCCTAGCTACTCAGGAGGCTGAGATCTGAGGATCTCGGTTCAAAGCCAGCCTGGGCAGGAAAGACTGTGAGACTCCTATCTCCAGTAAAAAACCACCAGAAAACAGGAAGTGGCGCTGTAGCTCAAGTGGTAGAGCGCTTGCCTTGAGTTGAAGAGCTGAGGGACAGCGCCCAGGCCCAGAGTTCAAGCCCCACGACCGACAAAAAAAAAAAAAAAAAAAAGAGTCTCAAGGACTTTTCTACCCAGGGTGGCTTCAATCCTCAGGTCTCAGCTTCTTGAATAGCTAGGATTACAGGCATGAGCCACTGGTGCCCAGCAACACTCCCCATCTTAAGCTACAAAAGTCATTCTTTCTTCAAAGTTTAGTTCCAAAGACACTTCCTCTAGGAAGCCTTCCAAGTCCAGCAGCAGAGAAAAGTCAAACCTTCCTACTGTCTCCATTTCACAGAACTATAAAGATTTGTTTATTACATATACCTGTTCTGTAGAGATATAATGTCTTTGCCCCAAGAGCAGGAGAAGCAGTAGACCAGTAGATGGGACTGAGAGAGAATAGATGGCAACTTAAACTGCTATAATTTGTGTGCATCTGTGTGTGCACGTGCTTGCTGTGTGTGCATGTGTATGTGCGCACGCACGCACGCATGCGCATTTTCTACGGGTCTGTCATACTAGAGGTGTTAATGCCAGTCAAAAAGCATTGAAAAGCCAGGTGCTGGTGGCTCTCACCTATAATCCTAGCTACTCAGGAGGCTGAGATCTGAGGTTGTGGTTCAAAGCCAGCCCAGGCAGGAGAGTCTGTGAGACTCTTATATCTAATAAACTACTCAGAAAACCAGAAGTGGCACAGTGGCTCAAGTGGTAGAGCGCTAGCCTTGAGCTGAAGAGCTGAGGGACAGCGTTCAGGCCCAGAATTCAAGCCCCATAACTGACAAAAAAAAAAAAAAAGCATTGAAAACACAAAAGTAAAAGTCCTCTCTCTGGATCTGACCTGGTCACTCACTGGCTCTGTTCCCTTGTCCTTATTTCACTCCTTTCGAAAATGAGAGGATTGACTGACTAGGTTAATACTTCCCAAAGGGTGCTTTTTGGAATCAGTTCAATGATCATAGGCCATTTCCTTTGGTGGAAAGTTGGGTTTATGTCTTAGGAAAACCAGTCAGCAATAGGTTGATGTATTAAATGTTTCATGCATTTGCTTTATTGTTTTAAATGCCAGTCCTGGGCTTGAACTCAGGGCCTAGGAACTGTCTCTGACCTTTTTTTACTCAAGGTTAGGCCTCTTCCATTTGAGCCAAAGCTCCACTTCTGGTCTTTTGGTGGTTAAGAGAAGAGTCCCATGGACTTTCCTGCCTGGGCTGGCTTTGTACCATGATCCTCAGATCTCAGCCTCCTGAGTAGCTAGGATTACAGGTGTGAACCACCAGCACCAGGCTCATGTGTTTTCTTTTAAGAGTCAGAGCTTCTCAGAGTCGTTTTTTTGTGAAATATTGGGCTTGAACTCAGGGTCTCAAGCTCTTACTTGCCTCCTCCCACCATACCTTACTGGTACTCTAGCACTTGAGTCACATCTCCATTTCTAGCTTTTTCTTGTTCATTGGAGATAAAAAGTCTTTTGGATTTGTCTGCCTCTGCTGGCTTCAAACCTCTATCCTCAGATCTCAGCCTCCTGAGAACAGGGAGCTTAGGTATCCAGGTGCTGGTTCTGAGGAAAGGCATATGAGGAGAGGTGTGGGCAGGGAGGCATGGCCCCAACTAACAGCGTTAGCCCAACTAACAGTGTCCAGAAAGCTGGACCCTGGCCCGTGAGGGTGTGTGGATGGCTGGCATGGAGAACATTCCAGAAGGACATTCACGTATCAGTGAAGTCACAGAGAAGGCAAAGCACAAGAGATGGACAAGGCCCCACAGTTTATCTCCAGAAAGTGAGTGTGAGGAGCGCTCAGAAGTGATAGTGGTGAGAAAAGTTGGAGCCTAGCTGGGAGCTGGTGGCTCACGCCTGTCATCCTAGCTACTCAGGAGGCTGAGATCTGAGGATTGCAGTTCAAATCCAGCTCAGGCAGGAAAGTCTGTAAGACTCTTATCTGCAATTAACCAGGAAGGAAGAGAGAAAGAGAGAAACAGAGAGACAGAGACAGACAGAGATCTTCAACAAGTATATACTGAGTGATTACTATCTGCCAACAGAAGGCAGGGCACAATAATTGTGAAGAGTTATAATGTCCCTCCACAGAGTTTGAAAACTAATGAAGGCAACCCCTAAGTCAAATACCCACCACCCAATTACAAACCACGATGGCCTGAATAAAGTAAATTTTGAGATGTTAATCAGAATAGAAGAGAGGCAACCTGAGTTGGGGAAACTAGAGTTGGCTTTGAGCAGCACTCTGAAGGATGAGATGGGAGGGTTTCGCCAAGCAGAGATGGTCATGGGGTGCCCTGGAAGAAGGTCTTCATTATAAGACCAGCATTGAGGGCTAGAAGCCAGAGTGAATGACTTGTGATCTGACTGTCTGGGAAAGTGGTTATGCCCTCAGAGGAACAGAACTGGAGAATATTTCATTTCTTGATCAAGAAGAAGAAAAGAACCCCCCCCCCAAAGGAGCAGAGGAAGAAAATTCAACACCTTCCAAGCCACCTCTCCATCCCCTGCACTGCCACTTTCTCAAGCCCCCTGAGGACATAGTGGCCTCCTGACCTTGCATGAAGTCCCAAATGCTGCACCTCTGTCCTGAGAGGCTGATCACTGAGCAGTTTGGAGCCAGACCTCCATACATAGCCTTGTCTTCCAGTCTCTGCCACCGGACCTTCAGGACGAACCAGAAGTACTGTGTGCTAAAGAAAGTCGGGACCCAGTTGTCTGGGGAGAAGCGAGGATTCCTGGTCATGCCGGTCTTCTGGCCCATGGCCAGGATGTGCTTCTTGACCCTCTCTGGAAAAAGAATCATTAGCATTTTGCCCATGGCCACCTCTACAACCACCTGCAAGAATATCCAGAGCCGCTTCAGCCACAGTCCTTGCCGGGACAGCCCCATCTCTGAGCAACCAGCACTGCCTCTGAGGCTGATGGACCCAGAGGCTGCAGCCAAGCAAGACGCAACACTGGGCGGAGCTGAACAAAGGTGCAGAGTAGGAAGAGCCAATCCCTGACCAGAGGAAGGAGCCAGGATGGAAGGTGTTTGCTTTGCTGTCAATAAAATGGAAAATCCCTAACCATCTGCACAAATGTTTACTCTAAATTGTTATCATTTCAGATCAGTTGTCTTTGCTTTTGAGAGATCCTTGGATTGGGACAATCCAGATCTTAATTTTCCCTCTGCTTAACTTGAATACTTGGACCCAGTACAGCTAAAGTCACCCTTCTGTACAATTAATATATGCTAATAAAAGAATGGAAAAGATTTGTTTCAGGCTGGGTACCAGTGGCTCATGCCTGTAAATCCTAGCTACTCAGGAGGCTGAGATCTGAGGATCATGATTTGAAGCCCACCCATGTGGAACTGTCTGTGAGACTCATCTCCAATTAACCAGCAAATACCCCCTCACCCTCCACCTCTGCCTAGAAATAGAAGTGTGACTCAATTGGTAGAGCACTAGCCTTGAGTGAAAAAGCCAAGCAACAAGGGTATGAGGCCTGCGACGGACCAGCTCGGCCGGAGCACTGGGACCGACGGGACAGGGATCTCGGGATAGGCGGGCAAAGGAGTCGGCGAAGTGACAAACAGACACAGACTCAAAAGAGTTGCATCTGAGTGTATCTTTATTGAGGAGAATTAACATTTTTATACAGTGTGTGATTGTGACATAGATTCTTTGTTTATTTAAGCACGTAATCAATTTTTTAAAAGGCAAAGCATTGATGAATTACATGAAAATTAATGACTATCCCACCAACTGTTTAAGCTAAGTGGTGCGAAACAAGTCTAGCATATTGTTTAATAGAATACGTCATCTATTCAGCCTTTTTTATGTTTAATAATTAACAAACCTAAGACAGGGCTGTACTTACATTATACTCTTTTTAATTTTATCCAACTAATTTCATCTTTATAAGCTCCTGTATAAGGAAATGGTTCTTGGTTGGTACAGGAAATATGTTACTAACTTTATATTTTGTGTGAAAACACCATCTATTCTCTATAATGTAAGTTGGACTAAACTTAATCATAACTGTTGGGAGAATCTTTCTTTTTCTTTTATAATCAGAGGTCCCTTCTTTTTAGAACTCTCTAAACTACTGGGATAACTCTTTCTAACTTAGTTTAGTTTATTGATTTTGTCTATTAGACATATCTAGAAATTTTAAGTCTTTATATTTACTATTCATGAGCTGTAAAACCGCTTGTGAAGTTGTAGGAGTTTCTGGAGGCAACGTCACATCAGATGATAGATTGATTGGGGGATTGCCCACATTTAATCTTTGGCCTTAGTCTTTATTACTTTAGAGAAGCCATCTCTATTGGACTAGAAAAATACAACATGCTCTGTTCACGGATCAATGGAAAAATAGCCAAAATGAGAATAAAGACAACGAATGTACAGCCAAGAAGAATATAGTAAGAATAAAGGTAGAGGCTATAAAGGTGCAGCCAAGTGTATGGGAAGCCTTGAACCAACACCCCCTTCCTGGGGGCATGCTTCCTTGAAGCTCTTTGTCCAACACAATCTCTCACGCAGACTCCGCAGAAGGTGGCGTGGCACCCATTGGTCACAGAAAGATGTCCACTCAGCTGGAAATACCAGGAACCACTGGAAATGAAGAAACTTAAGTGTTTGACCTTGTTTCTCTGGCCAGAGACTTATTCATTGAACTTGCAGTCCCTTATTTTGTTGTCGAGGTCAAATCAGAAGCCATCTGTCCACCACAGGCAGCTTTATGGAAGTGCTCCGCCCACCTGCGCTGGCTTCTCTTTGCTGAACCCAGCTAAGGACTCCTTGCAGACACATATTCATGGCTGCTTTGCCTGCTGTGATCTCTGCTCCTTTCCAAACGCTTGCTTCGGCAGCTTCCTCTCCATTGCCTCTCGGACTGGGTTCCCATGGTGGTTGGATACTGAGCTGCTTGTTAGAGGAGGAAACAAGAGTTGTTGTATACAATGGCAGGCCTGAATTGGCCTGGAGGCAGGACAGATGCTCTCCCAGGTGGGACTTGTCAGGGCACAGGGCAGGCATCCTGCCACTGGGCCCTGGGTCACTGTGGTGAGCAGCAGTCACACTGGAACTTCTCTTTCTCAGAGAACAACGGGTTAATTCTGACCAGATTGTCTTTTTTAGGGAATCCAGTTCTCCACCAACTCCTGGGGGATGCCTGGGGCTTGAGTCTATGCCAGGCTCCACTCCTGTCCAGAACCTTTCATTCCAAAAGTTTCAACCAAGTGTACGTGGCGTGGCAGAGGCCCTAAATTCAAGCCGCAGAATCACTGTGTACATGTGCATAGGCGCATGTGTGTGTGCACACGCACACAGAGATCGGTTTCAAGTGAATAGATTGTAACTGTGGTTATTCTTCTACTAAAGAAAGATGGGTTTCACCCTCACAGCTTCCCAATGATGGGTATTTGTGGAGGACAAGTCCGCACCAGAGTTTATGAATCTGGGTCCTTCCAGGCTGGTACAGGGCTGGGGCCATCCCCAGGGAAATCTGAGGCCTGCCCCTCCACTTAGCACTGGAGTGGAGTGAGTAAAACACTTCCAGTCCTCCGGGAGGCCATAGTTGAGTGCAGGGAAGAGAAAGTTCACAGAAAATTGCTGTGTAGTCTACTTCATACAGAGTCAGAGGGTTTGTGGGTATGACGGGAGCATGGGGAAGAGGCAGCTGATTCTCTTCAGAGAGGTCCAGAGGACTTCAAAGTGAGGACAGTGATCCTAGTGGAAGGAACCCCATGGCCAAAGGCCTAGAAGCCAGAGAGCATGACTCAAAGAAGCTCAAAGTTGGAAAGTGTTTTAAAATACATCTAAAACCACTTCCTTTTTTTAAACTAGGGGGAGTAGAGTTGAGAGGGGAGAGGTAGAGATGGTGGGAGACTGAAGCCCAGAAAGGGAAAGTGTCCTGACTAAAGCCAGTTGCAGTGTTAAATAATCTCTAGGTATTAATTCACTCCCTCCTGGGTTATTTCTATGCCCAAATACTTATAATGTGTCAGTAAGGGTAGAAGGGAAAAGATGACATGAAAAGCTGGCTACACTACAAAAAGTTGTCAACTTTGGCTCTGGTGTCCAGTTACTGCCTTTACTACATTAGTTTCATGTAGGAAGGAAGACATAGAATAAACTCCCAAAGATACTTTATCTCAGAAGATCTCACATGTTGTATTCACCAAGTCCAGCATCTTCTTCTTCAAGCAATCACAGCTAGGATTACAGGTGTGAGCCACTGGCACTGGGCTTCTAAAACCATCACATATTTGTCAGTTATTTTAAAATCCTGGGTGGCATTTCTTCCATAGCTGATTCCCGTTCTGATGCTTGTTCTACCTCCTCAAACTGAGTTTTGTACCTTTTAGTATGTCTTGTAATTGTTCAAACCCTAGTACTGCCAAAAAATAAAAATAAAAAGGTAGGGGCTTGAAATGTGGGTCAGTAATAGAACACCTGCCTAGCATGTTAAGGTCTTGTGTTCTATTGCTAGCAAAACCCATCCTCCCACCAAAAATATAGGCCACTGGTAATATGTAAGTGTTTCTTGGTCATTTCCCCCTTTTAGGTGGGACAGGTTGGCTAGAAGTGAAGTATTTCTCTATGTCAGATAAACTCTGATGAGGGGCTGGGAAGTTGGCTCAGTGGTAGAGCACTTGCCTTGCATGCCTGAGGCCCTGGGTTCGATTCCTCAGCACCACATAAGCAAAAAGAAAAAAGCCGGAAGTGGCGCTGTGGCTCAAGTGGTAGAGCATTAGCCTTGAGCTGAAGAGCTGAGGGACAGCGCCCAGGCCCAGAGTAAAAAAATTCTGATGAAACTGCAATAGGTTTGACTCTGGCAAAACAGTTTTTCCCTTGTTAAAGGGATAGTTTCATGACAAATCTCAAACTGTTTCCTTACTCTCTTGCTGAAAGCATGAGGGAATTTTCCCTCTAGTCATCACTGTGAGAATCTGGAGGTAAATTTCATCAAAGTGTGGGTACATTTCCCTAACACTGGGCTTCCCTAATGCTGGGCTCCCAACCCTCAGATTTGACTGCAAACAGAGCCTCCACCAAGTTGTCAGCTACAGCTGAGCTTTTCATATTTAGCTCTAGTTCTTACAGAGGCTTCTGCTCATGGTTCTTTGCTACACGAAGCTATGAATTCTGACGTAGCCACATGGCATTGGTTCTCATTGTCAATCTGGATACTCACCTAAGCATTAGTGTATAGGTTTCTATTGGTGGTTGACAACATAGGCTTGGCAAACAGTCTGATGTGGCTAGTATTCAGACTTCAACACCTTTGGCCCAAGAGTCTCACCATACAACACTTGATTATCATAAACCATTGGTATGGTCCCAAGGTCTTAGGTAAATAAGTGTGTGTGTGTCCCAGACTTGGGGCTTGAATTCAGGATCTGGGTACTGTCTCTGAGCTTTGGTGCTTAAGGCTAGCGCTCTACCACTTGAGCCATAGCACTACTTCTGTTTTATTTGACGGGGGTGGTGGTGGTGGTGGTGGTGAGAAGGTGCTTAATTGGACATGAGTCTCATAGGCTTTGCTGCTTAGGCTGGCTTTGAACCATATCCCTCAGATCTCAGCATCCTGAGTAGCTAGGATTACAGGCATGAGTTACCAGTGCCCAGCAATTTTCTCCATTTTTTTCCTTTTTTCTTTTTTGTCGGTCATGAGGCTTGAACTCTGGGCTTGGGCACTATCCCTCAGCTATTCAGCTCAAGGCGAGCACTCTACTGCTTAAGACACAGTGCCACTTCTGGTTTTCTAGTAGTTTATTGGAGATCAGAGTCTCACGGATTTTCCTGCCTGGGCCGGCTTGAACCATGATCCTCAGATCTCAGCTTCCTGAGTAGCTAGGATTACAGGCATGAGTAACCAGAGCCCAGCAATTTTCTCTACTTCTAAAGCTCACTCAGGTTATGCCTGCTGAAGCTGGAAGAAGAGAGGTGGTGGTGATATTGAAAATAAATTTTTAGACCCCAAGCTCCAAGAGTCTCACATTAGGTCCAGTCACTTGCCCCATATGTCAAATAAAGAGACTTGGGAAATGAAAAAGGAGATTAATTGCCAGGCGCTGGTGGTTCATGCCTGTAATCCTAGCTACTCAGGAGGCTGAGACTTGAGGATTATAGTTCAAAGCCAGCTCAGACAGGAAAGTCTGTGAGACTCTTATCTCCAATTAACCACCAGAAAACTGGAAGTGGTGCTGTGACTCAAGTGGTAGAGGGCTCACCTTGAACTGAAGAGCTGAGGGACAGCATCCAGGCTCAGAGTTCAAGCCCCACGACTGACAAAAAAAAAAAAAAGAAAAGAGAAAAAAAGGTTAATTAAATTTTGAATTTTGAAAGAGGATGATATTTTTCATCTAGAATAATTTAACTTAATTACTAAGCTTTATCCATGATGAACATGGACCATTTATCTTTTTTCTGCTTTAATGTATTTAAGTAAAATCAATTTGTAACTTTATAATAAACATAAAGAAGATTTGTTACATGACAGCCTTGGGAAGGCAGCACTTCTGTACATCTTTAGCTATCTTCTGGGATGCCTTGGCCTCAGGTTAAATAAGTAGATCTAGGGGGCAGGAGGTCAGAGAGATATGCATTGTTAAGACTTTCCCAAAATCACAGGTATGGCTTAATTGACCATGGGCTTCAGTTTTTGTCTTTGAAGGCATAAAAGGAGGTCTATAATTTTTGACTGCTCTTGTCAAGATGATAAGAAGGAATTGCCTGTTTGAGGGGCACTTTGCCTTTTGTCATCACAAGATGCTTACTGGTGAATCCTCTTTCCCGAAGATCAGGATGGTTGTAAAGTCACTGTAGCAGGGAATGGTGCAGATCAAAGAACACAGATGCAAAGTGTATGTATGAGGGAGGGGGGACTAGCTGCCCAGCTTTTCGTTAATTTGCCAGCCCAGGAAAAGCAGCAGGGGAGGTAAAGACAAAATGGCACATAAGAGGTGTGTGAGACAGTGGCACGTTTCATTTTGTGATGGAGAGTCATTCCTGGTACATACTTCAGCAAAAGTGCCCTGCTCATATTTTCAGATTCAGCTTTGTACAGTGAAGATTGTATCCTGAGGCTTGCAGGATTGGGCTGAGAATTAGAGCTCCTTCATACATGACAAGGCCAGTTTAAAAATACATTAATAAATAATAATGTGATGATATCGAATTGCTCACCAGTCATATGGCAACAATTAGTGATCATTAACTTACAGTCTTTGCATTTGGCCACAAGGCTCACAGTGGGATCCAGAGGCAACTACCATTATTATTTCTGGTCTCTGCCCTCAAAGCCTCACAGGCTGGCAAAGATGGACAAAAGGTAATTCTGGTAAATATTGCTTCCTAGGTGACTATGGAAGCAAAGGCCCTGGAAGGTGAAGGCAGTCACCTCATAGGAAGAGGAAATGATCCCTAAAGTCTGGAGGGTTACCTAGGCACTAACTCTACAGGGGCAGGAGGTAGGTTGAAACTCTCTTGTGTCGGGTCCTGATATAATCCACCTAGGGGCCCAGGTGCCTGGGGTGACAGATGAGTGAGGCCCATTCTGTACAGGCCCCTTCCCTAGCCTGGCCCCCAAGCTCTGCCCTATAAGGGCTATAAAGCAAGAACAAGGCTCTCTGGGGATGCTCAAACATCATCCTACCCCTGGCTCTCTCATTTCACACACTTGGATTGTAATTGCCAACATCACTTCCTCAGATTTTTATAGCCAAAGAATTGGGTGATCTAATTTTAATGGTCACGGTCATATTTTACTGTCCTACTTAGTATTTCCAGAGGAGGTATATAAATCACCTGGAGCCAGTGGCTCACGCCTGAAATCCTAGCTACCCAGGAGGCTGAGATCTGAGGATCACAAAGCCAGCCCAGGCGGGGAAAGTCTGTGAGACGCTAATTTCCAATTAATCACCCCCAAAGCGGGAAATGGAGGTGTGGCTCAAGTGGTTGAGCACCAGCCTTGAGTGGAAAAAGCTGAGAGATATTAAACGAACAGTAGGACAACCGTGCACCTCTGGAAGGGAGGTTGGGGCCAAGCCGCTCCGCGGTGCCTGTCTCTTTAAGAACCAGAGACTCACCCCCGGGAGGGGTCGGGGAGAGGTCCGGCTACGCGCACTCGCGGCCTGGGACGGTCTCTGGATGCTGCGGCCACTTTAAGAGGGCGGGGTTCCTCCCGGAGGAGGCGGAGAAGTTCCGCCCCCCCCGGATCTCCGGCTTCCGGCAACTACACGGAACCTCTAGCGGAGGGGGAGCCGCGCAGGCCCGAGCCGCGCCAGGTGAGGCGGCCGAGCGTGTGAGGTGGGTTCGGGCCCGAGGAGGGGAGGGTCTCCCGCCCGCCTGGGCCGCTGCCGCTCGGCCTCTCCCCCGCCCCTCGGTAGCTTCACCCCTCATGGCTGTGCGCCGAACGCCTAAGGTGCCCCGCTCGCCTTTCACGGGCCAGACCGTCACGCACCCATTTTACAGATGCGGAAGCCGAGGACCCGCGCTGCGCGCGCACGGCCGCGAAGCCACGGAGTCGGAACCCAGCCCAGGTCCGTCTGACCCGAGAGCCTGTGCCCTTCACCGTGGCCGGGCCCCCGGCAGATCGCCTCCTCCCCTTCCTCATTCTCCCTTCACCAAGCTGCAACGAGTCCACACACAGGGACCCGTGGGAGACCACACGGAACCGCCGAACCTCCTCTGCGGGGTGCGCGCCTTTCTCGCGGTGTTGCTGACAGCTGATGCTCAGTGGTGCTCTTTCTGGAAACCTAGCAAACCCCCTGAGAAAGGAGGCAAGGGAAAGCAATACCGTTTCTAATGTCGAAATACGGTGTATCTGCAGGTATCTTATTCTCTTAGCCTAAGTTGTATTTCTTTTTCTCCCTGTAGACCCCTGGATATTTTTCTTCCTCAAAATTGGAAGAAGATCCACCGGCTGAATGGCAGCTGCAGATGACTTGCAGTTTGAAGGTACAGCAGTGGGGCATTGATCTCTACCTTTATGGTCACTACAGCCATAGAAAGAAACAGATTTTCATTGCTGTACTGCCTCTATATTAAACTATATTAAAGGTGTGGTAGTACCTGCCTGTAATCCCAGCCTGTAATCTCCAGTTGGCTGTCCACCCTGACAAAGTTAGTGAGATCCTAACTACATTGGAAGGCTGGTGATGTGGCCCAAGTGGTAGAGAACCCACCTAGTAAGCACAAGGCACTGCATTAAAAAAACAACTCAATACTGGGGGCTGGGAAGGTGGCTCAGTGGTAGAGCACTTATCTTGCATGCCTGAGGCCCTGGGTTCAATTCCTCAGCACCACATAAGCAAAAAGAAAAAAGCTAGAAGTGGTGCTGTGGCTCAAGTGGTCGAGCGCTAGCCTTGAGCTGAAGAGCTGAGGGACAGTGCCCAGGCCCAGAGTTCAGGCCCCACGACCGGACCCCAAAAAACTACAACAAAACTCAATACTAATATAAACAGGTAGATAATAAAATCAGAAAAAATAAACAAATAGGCAATAGACACCTATCTAGTATGTTCAAGGCCTTCAATCTCCAGTATCCCACACAAAATAATTTCAGACATTTTGATAAAGGCTGTTGGCCACACCACGGTTTTTTCAGTTTCTTCACAACTGACCCTTCAGATTGGATGGTTCCCTAATGTTTTATAAAATCTTACACAGCATTCACTATCTCAGATATTTTCTAGGCGACTTACAAATAATAACTCACTTAATCCTTATATCCGTCAAGCTATAAAATAGTTATTCTCCCTGTTTTAAGAATGGGGAAATCACCCAGGTGCCTGTGATTCAGGTCTGTAATTCTAGCTACTCAGGAGGCTGAGGATTGTAATGCAAAGCCAGCCTGGGCAGGAAAGTCCATGAGACTCTTATCTCCAATTAAGTACACACAAAAAAAGCCAGAAGTGGAGCTGTGCTAGAGCACTTATCTTGAGCAAAAGAGTTTTGGGACAGCACTCAGGTCCTGAGTTCAAACCACAGGTTCACTACCAAAAAAAGAAAGAAAGAAAAAAGTTAGGCATCAGTGGTTCACATGTGTAATCCTAGCTACTCAGGAGGCCGAGATCTGAGGATTTTGATTAGAAGACAGCTCAGGAAGACAAATCTTTGAGAGACTTATCCCCACCAGCAAAAAATTGAGCTGGTGGATGGCTCAAGTGATAAAGTACTAGCTGTGAGTGAAAAAGCCAAGTGAGAATATGAAGGACATGAGTTCAAGTCCTAGAATTGGCGTGTGCACACATGCGCGTGCATACACACACACACACTCACACCTGGGGAAACTGATTTGCCTAAAGATCAGTTAGTGGGGTTGGGAAGGTGGCTCAGTGGTAGAGCGCTTGCCTTGCATGCTCGAGGCCCTGGGTTCGATTCCTCAGCCCCACATAAGCAAAAAGAAAAAAGCCAGAAGTGGCACTGTGGCTCAAGTGGTAGAGTGCTAGCCTTGAGCTGAAGAGCTGAGGGACATCGCCCAGGCCCAGAGTTCAGGACCCACGACCGGACCCAAAAAAAAAAAAAAAAAAGATCAGTTAGTAACTGTATTTGAACCTAGGCATTCATAGCCTCATAGACTCTCTTACTGTTTGAGGAAGAGACAGGAATTTTAAAGAGAAATGTCTTCTTTGGCAAATATCACATTCACTATCTTTACCTTTGCGGCCTCCATGTTTAAGGATATCATCTCTTTTTGTCTCAATTTTAGCCTTATCTTTCTTCTGATTCCTTTCCTCCTGCCTTGCCTCTCTCTAGTCTACTTTACAGCCAGAGTAGGCTTCCCTAGCTCCCCCACCTCCCCAGTGTTGGGGATTAAAACAGGCCTGGCTCATGCTAGGCAAGCACTCTACCACTGAGCTATACTTCCACGAACCATCTTCCTCTGCTCAGATTTTATCTTCGGCTATACTTGTCTTCTTCCACAGCCACACTTTTTATCTTATTGTTATTATAAAGGTGGTATATAGAGGAGTTACAGTTACATAAGTCAGGTAAAGAGTACATTTCTTGCTGGGAAGGTGGCTCAGTGGTAGAGCGCTTGCCTTGCAAGCCTGAGGCCCTGGGTTCGATTCCTTAGCACCATATAAGCAAAACGAAAAAAAGCCGGAAGTGGCGCTGTGGCTCAAGTGGTAGAGCGCCAGCCTTGAGCTGAAGAGCTGAGGGACAGCGCCCAGGCCCAGAGTTCAAGCCCCACGACCGGACCCAAAAAAAAAAAAAAAAAAGTACATTTCTTTTTGGACAGTATCACTCCTTCCCTCCCTCTCTCCCAGTTTTCCCTTCCCAACAGTTAATTTTCAACATAGTGTCTAGTGAGTACCACTGCTGCATTTGTTCATCCTTGTTCCTCCACTTCTGTACCTCCCTTGACTAAGTGATTTTTTTTTTTTGCCAATCCTGGGACTTGAACTGAGGGCCTAGGCACTGTTCCTGAGCTTCTTTTGCTCAAGGCTAGCACTCTACCTCTTGAGCCACAGCACCACTTCCAGCTTTTTCTGTTGATGTGGTACTAAGGAGTCAAACCCAGGCTTCATGCATGCTAGGCAAACACTCTACCACTAAGCCATATTCCCAGCATTGTTTCTACTTTTTTGCCTTTATATTTTCTATATTAATCACATAGATATTAGGAAAAAAAATTTTGTGCCCATCTGGGGCTTGAACTCAAGATCTGGGCATTGCTCAAGGCTGGCCCTCTACTACTTGAACCACAGCTCCACTTCTGGCATTTTGGTACTTAATTGGAGATGAGCCTCATAGACTTTCCTGCCTAGGCTAGTTTTGAACCATGATCCTCAGATGTAAGCCTTCTGAGTAGCTAGGTTTATGAGTGTGAATAGGTATGAGCTACCAGTACCTGGCTCCATTAAAACTTTCTTGAACTTGAATGAGATTTAGAGTGGTCTACTCTATAAAGGACTTGACTTAGGTATTAGGTACTATATCTAACTCTCCTGGCATCTTTATTTTTACTTTGTTTTTGTTTTTGTTTTTGTTTTGGTTGGTTGTGGGGATCTGGGCATTGTTCCTGAGCTCTTTTTGCTCAAGGCTAGTGCTCTATCACTTTGAGTCACAGTCCTACTTGTGGTTTTCTGGTGGTTAATTGGAGATAAAAATCTCACAGGCTTTCTTGCCAGGGCTGGCTTTGAACTGCTGTCCACAGGTCTCAGCCTCTTGAGTAGCTAGGATTACAGGTATGAGTCTTTAGCACCTTGCTCCTGGCATCTTTAAAACAAACATTATTCTGTCTATTGTAGGATGATACCTGAGGTTCAAGAGGTCAAGTTACCCACTAAGGCTCATGTAGTCAGTGAATAGCTGAGTCAGGACTAAAATCCCAGTCTACCTCCAAATTCTGTTTTTTATCTTCGTTATCACTTAATTCTGTCTAGTCGTGGGGCCTGAACTCTGGGCCTGGGCGCTGCCCCTCAGCTCTTCAGCTCAAGGCTAGCACTCTACCACTTGAGCCACAGCGCCACTTCTGGCTTTTTTCTTTTGCTTATGTGGTGCTGAGGAATCGAACCCCGGGCCTCATGCATGCAAGGCAAGCACTCTACCACTGAGCCACCTTCCCAGTCCCTGTCAGATTGATTTCTAGAAGACATTTTTCTCTTTTCCTCTTTCTTCCTTTTTATTTTATTTATTTATTTATTTTTGTGCCAGTCTGGAGCTTGAACTCAGAGCCTGGGTACTGGTCTGTGCTTCTTTTGCTCAAGGCTAGCATTCTACCACTTAAGCCACAGTGCTACTTCTGGTTTTTTGTTTATGTGGTATTGAGGAATCAAACCCAGGGCTTCATGTATGCTAGGCAAGCACTCTACCACTAAGCCACATTCTCAGCCCCTCTTTCTTTTTAAATTGAGACAGGATCTTGCTTTGTAGCATAGGACATCCTTGTTTATCTTTACTAGAGGTCTGTAACAAAGCTGGGGCTATAAAGTTTCTCTTTCAATAAAAAGCATTGCTCCAGGGGGGAAACTGGGGAAAGCAGAGGAAGTGGTGACATTTTCCAAAAAGAATTTTGTTCATTACCTGTTTTATGGAAATGTAATCCCTCTGACAACTTTTTTTTGTTGTTTGTTTTGTTTTGTTTTGGTCGTGGAGCTTAAACTCAGGGCCTGGGTGCTATCTCTCAGTTCCTCAGCTCAAGGCTAGTGCTTTACCTCTTGAGCCACAGTACCACTTCCCGTGTTCTGGTGGTTAACTAGAGATAAGAGTTTCACGGACTTTCCTGCCTGGGCTGGCTTTGAATGTGATCCTCAGATCTCAGCCTCCTGAGTAGCTAGGATTACCAGCTCCTGAGCCACTGACACTTGGCTACAATTCTTAATAATAACAATAAAATTACAAATATATACATACATATGTATATGCATATAAGATACATATATAGCATTTCTCTTCCTGTGTGAGAAAGTCTCTTGGTCTTTGTGCTCTGCTTGATTTCAGAATTTGGTGATACAGCCACTTCTCTAGCAGCAAACTCAGATGCCACCACAATAAGCATTGAGGATCCTGGCGAAACCCCCAAGCACAAGTCAGGACCCCCAAGAAGTTCTAGGAGGGAAGAGGATGATGAGTTGCTGGGAAATGATGACTCTGACAAAACTGAGGTTTAAACTGACCTTTGACTTTTCCCTCCCCCTTTTTATTTCAAGCTTGTTCCTGCATTTATTCACTGACTTGTATATGCAGGTACAGTGCCAGACAGTGGTGCCACAAAGGCAGATGACCCATGGCCTCAGCTTGGTGGAGAAATAGACCATTACTGTCCATGGAAGTGCGTATGGAGGGGGGAAGATGGGTGACAGGGGCAGGGAGAAGAGTTAGGGAAGGCTTCCTGGAGGCAGTGGCACCTGAATGAACCTTCTGGCAGGGGAGGAGTAGCCAGAGGAAGAAGTGTGGGGCAAAGATGATACAGGCAAGGGAACATATTACTGAAGTCATCGGCATGAAAAAGCATGGTGTAGGCAAGGGATGTCCACAACCTTTACTCATCGTGGGAGAAAAATACAGGCAAAGACAGGAGAGAAGGCTGCACAGCTAGGCCAGACCTCAACCCAATGAGTATGAATTGCATTCTGAACATAATTAGGATGTGTCAAAAGGTTTAAGCACTATGACTAGATGTGATATGTTCAATAATAATTAAGATATGGAAACCTTAAGTATAAATTGGAGGCAGAAAGACAGGAGGCCAGAAGGGCAGGTAAGAGGCAGGTGGTTTGACTAGAAGTGATAGAGCCTGCATGGGGCAGGGGGAACTTGCTTACATGTAATTACTTCAGGTCGATCTGCCGGTCTCGCCTCAGGTCCTGGTGTTCCTCAAAATAAGTGCTGAAGTTTATGCTAAATTACCTTTATATGCAAAATATTGTGATGAAAACTCAGATTTAAGCCTGGCATCAGTGGCTCAGGCCTATGATTCTAGCTACTCAGGAATCTAAGGTCAAGAGGATTGAGGTTTGAGGCTGGCCAGAGAGAAAAATCTGAAGAGACTCCAACAACCAGTAAAAAGAAGTCTGGGAATTTGACTCAAGTGGTAAAGTACCAGCTGAGCAAGCAAGACTGAGTTCTAACTGCAGTATTGGCAAAACAAAACATCTTCAGACTTATGAGTCTCTGATCTTGAATCCTGGTCCTGGCTGCAGTAAGGCAGTCCTAAGAAGAGTACTTTTATAAACAGAGTTCTAGGCCAAAGGTTTAGCTCCAAGGGTTCCAACATGTCCAGCTCAGCCATTTGCCTCAGTATGCGAATTTTTGCCTCAGTATGCGAATTAAAGAGACCAATTAAAGAGCCAGGTGCAGTGGCTCATGTTGGTAATATCAGCTACTTAACAAGATGGTGGTCTAAGGCTGGACTCAACTATAGCTGGGGACTCTTACATAGCTCAAGTGGTTAGAGCACCTGCCTTTAGCAATGGGAGGCCCTGAATCCAAACCACAGTAGAGCCAAAAAGAAAAACGGGGGGGGGGGAACCATATCAGTAGACTAATAATGTTGAAGGGTAGAGAAAGGCAATTTATTTATTAACAAACTGGCCAGTGTGCTAGAAGAGGGCAGAACCATTTCAGTATGTCTTTGGGCTGCAGACATGAGTTTTAAGTTTAAAAAGAAGAAGGACCGAGGCAGGGGTCAACAAGCATGCATATTATTAATAAGTTTTAGTCTGATTTATTGTCTGGTGGTTAAAGGTATAGTTGCCTGGGAAATAGCTTGCATTTTATTTTATTTTATTTTTTGTGTTCATTGGCTGGCACTCTAACACCTGAGCTGTATTTCCGACCCTTCAATTCTTCTCACCAGATATTTACCCAGCAGTCTGGTCCCGTTAGTCTTGCACAGTCCTCAGATGCTATCAGAGAGAGACTCCGATGCAAAATAGAGGCAGAGATGCCAGATTTCCTCCTGCTTTTAATGAACTCAGGGGACTGAGTAGTTTTTTTTTGTTTTGTTTTTTGTTTTTGTCGGTCATAGGACTTGAACTCTAAGCCTGGGCGCTGACTCTGAGCTCTTCAGCTCAAGGCAAGCTCGCTACCACTTGAGCCGTAGAGCTACTTTTAGCCTTTTCTGTTTATGTGGTGCTGAGGAATCGAATCTAAGGCCTCATGCATGCGAGGCAAGCACTCTACCACTGAGCCACCTTCCCAGCCCTGGAATGTTTTTGTTTGTTTGTTTAAGCAAAACAGTTCCCATGAACCTGTTACCTGTTATAATGTAACCCTAAGCCTGAGTTTCCTGATCTGAAATATGAAAAATAAAGTAGCATTGTGGCCCTTCATTGCTGCTACAGTAACTGATATTTATTGATTGTTTGATGGCTGCCAGCCACCATTTAAAGTTGATATTTGTATCATCTCATTTAATCTCCAAAGGACTCTAAACCAGGCATTACTTTTATCCCAATTTTACAGTGAGAAACTTGAGGCACAGAGTTGAAGTCACCTGACAAGATGCACACTGGCAGGAAGTGGCCTGTGCTTTTTGTTGCTAGACCCCACGACCCCTTTAGAGGTGAAGTGTGTTCCTAACTTGTTAAAGTGGTAGACATCAATATACACAGGAGTGGCTGAACATTAGAGTTCTCAACAAAGAAAACCAGTAAAGTGTGGAGAAAAAAAAAATCTTTAGCGAGTTGAAATCTGGTAAGAGAGACCAGTAGGCCTGAGACTCTGGAAAGAGTTGCAATTGAAAGTTTGTCTGCTGCCAGTTCCTTCTTGCTTAGGGGGGATGGGTGAGGTAGAGTTGGTCTTGTGTATGGGTGAGACCTTCAACTCATTAGGTTAGGTCCCTCCACATTATAGAGCAGTCTTAAGGAAATGGAATTTAAATGTAAATTTCATCCAATAATACCCTCACAGAAACATCCAGAAGATTGTTTAACCAACTTCTAGGTACAATAGCCCAGACAAGTTGATGCAAAATTAACATTTGTGGAATAAACAGTGGTACCAATATTTAAGCATTTGTGAATATTTATGAATTTGAAAAAATACATAAGGGAAAAAATCTTAACCTTGAAAGAAATTGCATTATCTTCATTTTCTTTGTGAATTGAGAAAAAGTTACTGGAATTTTGTGACAGTGACAGAGTTCCTGGCCTAGCTTATAGAAAGTGGGTCCCTTGTCCTGCAGAGCGGCCTGGGCTCTGCTGCACCCTCTGCTTTGTGAATCCTGTTTGCAGTCATGATTCCTGGTGCTGGGCCTGGCTCTGGTGTCATCAAGGAGAGCTGTGCTATGGCCACAGGCAGGGCCTCCTCTAAATTAGATTTTTTTTTTCTTTTCTGTTTTTGTCCAAGACCAAGACTCTTAGTATCTGATGCTTTTGCTTATTGGCTGGCGCTCTACAACTTGAACTGTACCTCCACCCCCTAGATTTTTTTTTAATAGAGCAAGTAATATTTTTAGTACTTTAGAGTGAATTAGAACATGAGACTTTGAAAATTCAGGTGACAACACAAGTGAGGATCTTGAATCTGTTGCTCTGTATGTATGGGTGTGTGTCTATTGTAACATTCCTCCACATACTACTGAATCCAATTTTCTCTATTTTTCTTAGGTGATAGAGATCTTTCTAGATCAGGCAACTAAGCCTTGGGAGAGTCTAGTGATTTGTCAAAGCTCACCCAAGTGGAGGAGCTGGGACTTGAAACCTGATGAAAGTGATTTTAAAACTGATGTATCAGGCTGGGCATGAAGTGTAGCTGTTGCTGTTGTTCATTGAATGCAGAAATGCCTAGTGGTTTCCCACATTTTGGTTTTTTATCAGATCATCTTCCCCCTGTGTAGCTACAATTAGGAAGTTATTTCTGTGTTGATTTTTTTTTTTTAGTGTGTGTGGGGGCAGGCAGGGGTGGGTGCCTGGTCCTGGGGCTTGAACTCAGGGCCTTGTCATTGTCCCTGAGCTTTTTTGCTCAGGGCCAGCACTTTACCACTTGAGCCACAGCTTCACTTCCAGCTTATTTTTGGTGGTTAATTGTAGATAAGAGTCTCATAGACTTTCATGCTAGGAGCTGGCTTCAGATCTCAGCCTCCTAAGTAGCTAAGATTATAATCATGAACCACCAGCATCTGACTGATTATGTTTTATTTTATTCTGACAGTTACTTGCTGGCCAGAAGAAAAGCTCTCCCTTCTGGACATTTGAGTACTACCAAACATTCTTTGATGTGGACACGTACCAGGTTTGTAAATTTGTTTTACTCTTCCTTCTATATAATGGAGACTTGTTTCTTCTGTAATTAAGCAGGCAAATCACATAAAAGATTTTTGCACTGGAAGTGGTCTTAGAAGAGTGTAGAAATACTATCATAAAAAGCCTAAATAACTGAGCTTCAATTTTGTAGTAGTTGAAGAAAACTTTGGAGAAAAAAAATTAAAAGGGAACTGGAGATGTTGATTAAAGTGGTAGAGTACTAATCTTGAGCAGAAAAGTTCAGGAATAGTGCCCAGACTCTGTGACTGACAAAAACAACAACAAAATACATTGTCCAAAAAGAAATGTACTCATTACCTGATTTATTTAATGTAATCCTTCTGTGTATCACCTTTCATTAATTTTTTTTTTCTTCCCAATCCTGGGGCTTGAATTCAGGGCCTGGGAACTGTCCCTGAGCTTTGTTTGCTCAAGGCTAGCACTCTACCACTTGAGCCACAGTGCCTCTTCTGGCTTTTTCTGTTTATGAGGAATTGAACTCAGGGGTTCATGCAGGCTAGGCAAGCACTCTACTACTAAGCTACCTTCCAGCCCTGTGTATCACCTTTATAATAACAAAAAGATAACTATTAAAGCCGGGCAGCGGCTCACGCCTGTAATCCTAGCTACTCAGAAGGCTGAGATCTGAGGATCGAGGTTTAAAGCCAGCCCAGGCAGGAAAGTCTGTGAGACTCTTATCTCCAATAAACTACTAGAAAACCAGAAGTGGCGCTGTAGCTCAAGCGGTAGAGCACTCACCTTGTTGAAGAGCTGAGGGACAGTGCCCAAGCCGAGTTCGAGCCCCACAACTAACAACAAAAAAAATAAAATTAAAAAATAAATGAAAAACTTAAGAATTTACTGCTTTGTTGTCTTCTAGGTCTTTGACAGAATAAAAGGGTCACTTTTGCCAATACCTGGAAAAAACTTCGTAAGGTTATCTATCCGCAGCAATCCAGATCTCTATGGTACGTGCCGTGCCCTTTTGATTCTTTAACCATGTTCTGGTTAAGCTTGGGTAAATGTGTGGGCTGCCTGAAAAGCTGGGATCATTGTACTGTTCGGGTAATACATGGTGTTCTTTTGACTCATCTGAGATTTAGTGGCAACTCTTACAGAGAATTTATGGGAAATGCAATATGTCTGATATCAATATTTAGTTTAGTTTTGTTTTTGACAGAACATGGAGGGGTTTGAACTCCAGACCTTGCTCTTGCTAGGTGGGGTTCTATATTTTGAGCTATTCCTCTAGCCTTTTTGGCTCTTATTATTTTGGAGATAGGGTTTGTTTTTATATGCCCAGGCCAACTGGACTCAATTCTTCTATTTCCTCTTCCTGAGTAGCTGGAATGACAGGTTCATACCATCTTGTTTCCCTTTTTATTGGTTGATATGAATTCTTTTTGTTGTTGTTGTTGGTCATGGTACTTGAACTCTGGGCCTGGGCACTGTCCCTAAGCTCTTTAGCTCAAGGCTAGCACTCTACCACTTTGAACCACAGCTCCACTTCTGGTTTTCTGGTGGTTAATTGGAGATAAGAGTCTCATGGGGGGCTGGGAAGATGGCTCAGTGGTAGAGCGCTTGCCTTGCATGCATGAGGCCCTGGGTTCAATTCCTCAGCACCACATAAGCAAAAAGAAAAAAGCCAGAAGTGGCACTGTGGCTCAATTGGTAGAGCACTAGCCTTGAGCTGAAGAGCTGAGAGACAGCGGCCAGGCCCAGAGTTCAGGCCGCATGACCGGAAAACCCCTCAAAAAAAAAAGAGTCTCATGGGACTTTTCTGCTTAGGCTGGCTTCCAACTGTGATCTTCAGATCTCAGCCTCCTGAGTAGCTAGAATTATAGGTGTGAGCCACCAGCGTCTGGCTGTGGGCTTTTATTTTTATTTTTGTATCTTTTATATGGTAAGCTTGAAAGTCAAAATAATTCTGAGTTTAGTCCTTTACTACAGTAGAGAACTTGTAGTTTTGTGAGGAAATAGTTTGTGGAAAGCTGATGGTGGTTCTTTTTGGAGTATCCTTTTCACCTTAGAATGCAAGGCTTAGCTTTGAAAAAGTACTCATCTATTTCTGCTAGACATCTCTATTATTATTATTTTATTATTCCCCCTTCTTCCCCCTCTCCCTCTCCATCCTTCTCTTCCCCTCCTCCTCTGGTTTGAACTCAAGGCCTTATTGATCACTTGAGCCATGTCCCCAGCCCACAAAAAATTTTCTTAATTAATTTTGTGTTAAGGTACCTAAAATTATTGCAGTGTTGCAAAATATTATTGAAATTGAAAAATGAAATTCATAAAATATATTGAAATTTCTCAGCTTAAAAATTGTACTTTTACTGGGCACGATTGTAAATTCAGAAGGCTGAGGCAAGAGGATTGAGATTTTAAGATCATCTTGGGATACACTGAAAGACTTTATCTTAAAAAAAGTACAATAACAACATATTCATATTTGTTTACATAGTGTTTTTCCTAGATAGAGTGAGATAAGGATGGTGTTCCTGAAATCGAGCAACCAGGGAAAGAAGTTGGCAAAGCATGGTCGACTTATTCACTTGGGGGGATTATTTTATAGTCATTAAGAAGGAAGCTTAACTGGGTGCCAGTGGCTCACACCTGTAAGCCTAGCTACTCAGGAGACCAAGATCTGAGAATCACAGTTCAAAGCCTGTCTGGGCGGGAAAGTCAATGAAATTTTTTTTAATTAAGGTTTATTCAATTAAAATCAAAGGCCAATTTTTAGTTCTTTTTTTTTTTTTTGGGGGGGGGGGGGTCCGGTCGTGGGGCCTGAACTCTGGGCCTGGGCGCTGTCCCTCAGCTCTTCAGCTCAAGCCACAGTGCCACTTACGGCTTTTTTCTTTTTGCTTATGTGGTGCTGAGGAAGCAAACCCAGGGCCTCAGGCCTGCAAGGCAAGCGCTCTACCACTGAGCCACCTTCCCAGCCCTCAAAGGCCAATTTTTAGGGTTGTTGCTTATTCACTTTGTTTTAGAAAAATATGGAATACTTCACGAATTTGTGTGTCATCCTTGTGCAGGGGCCATGCTAATCTTCTCTGTATCGTTCTAATTTTAGTATATGTGCTGCCGAAGTGAGCACGCCAATGAGATTCTTATCTCCCAATTATCCCAGAAAGCTGGAAGTGGCACTATGGCTCAAAGTGGTAGAACACCAGCCTTGAGCAAAAGAGCTCAGGGACAGTACCCAAGCCCTGAGTTTAAGCCCCATCACTGACTCCCCAAAAAAGAAGGAAGCTAATTTTATGGCTAACAATGGTAGAATCTCTAGGATATTAAAAAGTAAAAATAGAAGGATGCATTCAGGACATGTGCATATACAAACACATGTGCATGCATGCATTTGCTTATAGGTACCCAATATTTCTGGTAGGATTCACCAGAAACTGGTTACAGTGGTGGGCTCTGGGGAGGTGAAATGTGGGTGAAATGCAGAGCTGGGCCATTGAGAGGGTGAAAGCTTGCTTTTCTTTCCTTGTATTCCGTGTGTGTGTGTGTGTGTGTGTGTGTGTGTGTGTGTGTGTGTGTGTGTGTGTGTGTGTGTGTGTGTGTGTGACTTGAACTGAGGGTGGAAGCTTGCTTTTCTTTCCTTGTATTCCGTGTGTGTGTGTGTGTGTGTGTGTGTGTGTGTGTGTGTGTGTGTTAGGTGTTAGTATGGGACTTGAACTTAGGGCTTCAATGCTGTTTTGAGTTTTTTGCTACTAATTGGTGCTCTTCTATTTGAGCCATACTTCTAGTCTTAGTATTTCCTTTTGTAACTTTTTTTTTTTTGGGGGTCCGGTTCTGGGCCTGGGCACTGTCCTTCAGCTCTTCAGCTCAAAGCTAGCACTCTACCACTTGAGCCACAGCACCACTTCCGGCTTTTTTTTTTTCCTCCTTATGTGGTGCTGAAGAATCAAACCCAGGGCCTCATGTATGCAAGGCAAGCGCTCTACCACTGAGCCACCTTCCCAACCCATCCTTTTGTAACTTTTGAACAAGGTATTGCATTCATAGACTGATTTTTTTTTTTTTTATTAAAAAAAAAGTTTGGGGCTTGGAAGGTGGCTCAGTGGTAGAGTGCTTGCCTTGCATGCATGAGGCCCTGGGTTCGCTTCCTCAGCACCACATAAGCAGAAAAAGCTGGAAGTAGCGCTTTGGCTTCAAGTGGTAGGGCACTAGCCTTGAGCTGAAGGGCTGAGGGACAGTGCTCAGGCCCAGAGTTCAGGCCCTATGACTGACAAAAAAAAAAAAAAAAAAAAAAAAAAAAAAGAGCTTACGGACTGGGAAGGTGGCTCAGTGGTAGAATGCTTGCCTTGCATGCATGAGGCCCTGGGTTTGATTCCTCAGCACCACATAAGCAGAAAAAGCCAGAAGTGGTGCTGTGGCTCAAGTTGTAGAGTGCTATCCTTGAGCTGAAGAGCTGAGGGACAGCGCCAAGCCCAGAATTCAGGCTCCACAACTAACAACAACAACAACAAAAAAGCTTTAAAAAGTCAGGTGCCAGCTGGGTGCTGGTGGCTTATACCTGTAACCCTAGCTACTCAGGATACTGAGATCTGAGGATCATGGTTCAAAGCCAGCGCAGGCAGGAAAGTTCCTGAAACTCTTCTCTCCAATAAACCACTTGAGCTCTGTGGCTCAAGTGGTAGAGTGTTAGTCTTGAGCCTTGAGCTGAGGGACAATGCCCAAGCCAAGAGTACAAGCCCCGAGACCGACAAAACAAACAAACAAAAAAAAGGTCAGGTACCAGTAGCTCAAGGCTGGAATCCTAACTACTCAGGAGGCTGAGATTTGAGGATCGTGGTTCAAAGCCAGCCCAGACAGGAAAGTCCATGAGACTCTTATCTCCAATTAGTCACCAGAAAACCGGAAGTGGCGGCTCAAGTGGTAGAGTGCTTGCCTTGAACTGAAGAGCTCAAGGTCAGCGCCAGGCCCAGAGTTCAAGCCCCGTGACCAACAGAAAAAAACAAAAAGCTCCCACAAATATGTATATCTCTGATGCCACATGCACATACTCACAGAGCCCATGGTGATTTAGTAGATTAGATCAACATTTGCTTGAAGTATCCCTCTTGCTCTGCTCTTCATATATACTGTGGATGGACCTTCCTGATGTTACTTAATATTCTCTGGCATTAACACTTGGCATTAATAAGGAAAGCAATCTTTGCTTCTTGTGTTCTGATGGAAAGTTTAACAAAATGTCTGTGAATTTATTTTATGATCCTCCAGTTAAGGGAACTATGTATAAATCAATGTCTTTATCCACCTAATTGTAGCAAGTGTTTTGGCCCTTTGAATTCTAATAACCCTAGTCTTCAAGGCAGCTAATTATGGAATTGTGTTTTGATCTTTTAAAAAAGAAAATTCCCATTAAGTAAGTGTTGATTGCATTTCAGATTCATTTTCCTTTGCTTGTCTAAATACGGAGAGGCTGATAAGAGTCTGAAGGCTAGTGCTTCATTTTCCTGTTTATAAATATTCTGGTTGCTTTTGCAGGCCCTTTTTGGATATGTGCCACGTTGGTCTTTGCCATAGCAATTAGTGGGAATCTTTCCAACTTCTTAATCCATCTGGGAGAGAAGACATACCATTACGTGCCTGAGTTCCAAAAAGGTTGGTGAATAGCTTGACTCATTGTAAATGCTGTCAGTTTCTAACCAGGAAGCCTTTTGCTCCTTGAGCTGTGGGCCTAGTCTGTAGGTGCCGCAGCTCTGCTTCCTGTGTTTTAGAGTTCAGACATACCATTGACTGAATAGTTTACCAGCTTTCTATACAAATCCACATCATATTTTGTTTTCTAACTGTAGAAGATGTATATAATGTACATTTTAACAATTTCAGTGGTATAAGTACATTTGCAGTGTTGCTAATTCACAAAGTATTTAAGGAAGCTAGCCCAACAGCAACTGGAATTTATTCTAAAAATGTACCAAGTAACTGAAAAGTAGTGTTATGAAGGTCTTCATTATAGTATTGTTTGTATTATGAAAGCCTAGAAATAGTAGGGGCACTGTTCTTCAAGTTGTGGTGGCCCAACTAGCGGAGATGGTCTCTAGCCACTAATTATGAGGCACCTAGAGCAACTTGAGTACCAGAACTTAGGCAAACTGGTGCCTGTAATGTTGGCAGCTTTGTAAAGAGAAGTCTGTTCATGGTTAAGTAGAATGGACAATGAAAAATTGTAAATTCTAGGGGTGGATTTAGAAATGATGGTTCGTATCTAAAAATTTCTTTCTTGTATCAGTTAAGATAAAAAGAAAACAGCTTATAGAGACTTGAATATGAGAACCACTCCAAAGTGAAGAAGCTTGGCTTTGTAAGAGATTGACCATAGCACTTTCCCAAGTTCTCTTTCCCTACCTGCTTGTCTGCTTGGGTAAAAACATGGGCTGCAGGTTTCAACACTGTACTCACTAGCTTCTACAGAGGAGACAGGTTTGTGGCCTCAGGTTCTTCATAAGAGAAATGGAAATGATAATACTATATGGTAGAGCTACTATAAGAATAAAGAGCAAGCTGGGCACCAGTGACTCATGCCTCTAATACTAGGTACACTGGAGGCTGAGATTTGAGGATCACAATTTGAAACCATCCTGGGCAGGAAAGTCTGTGAGACTCTTATCTCCAGTTAAACAGAAGTGGAGCTGTGGCTCAAAGTGGTAGAATACTAGCCTTGAGTGAAAAAACTCAGGGACAGCACCCAAGCCCTGAGTTCAAACCATGACTGAAAAAAAAAAAGAAAAGAAAAAAAGAATCAGGCAGGCACTAGTGGCTCATGCCTGTAATCCTAGCTACTCAGGAGGCTGAGATCTGAGGATCATGATTCAAGCTAGCCTGGACAGGAAAGTCTGTGAGATTCTTTTTTTTTTTTTTTTTGGTCCGGTCGTGGGGCCTGAACTCTGGGCCTGGGTGATGTCCCTCAGCTCTTCAGCTCAAGGCTAGTGCTCTACCACTTGAGCCATAGCACCACTTCTGGCTTTCTTCTTTTTGCTTATGTGGTGCTGAGGCTCTTCAGCTCAAGGCAAGTGCTCTACCACTGAGCCACCTTCCCAGCCTATCTATGAGATTCTTATCTCCAATTAGCCAGCAAAAAATCTGGAAGAAGGAGATGTGGTTCAAGTGATAGAACACCAGTCTTGAGCCAAAAAGCTCAGGGAAGCATACACATGCATACGCACGTGCGTGTGCGTGCGTGCGCGCGCACACACACACACACACACACACACACACACATACAAAAGAATAAAGAGCTGAAGACTAGAGGTATGGTGCAAGTCGTAGAGCACCTGCATAGCAAGCTCCAAGCCCTGAGTTCTAATCCCAGGAATGTCACAAAAAAAGAAAATGAATGAATACAAAATGGATATATGTAAGATGTTAGACTAGTGATTTTTATACAATTCTTCCAATGTTTATTATTGCCATATATATGTATACATACCTGTCATAGGAACATATTTAAGTGTTTGAGAGAGTATACATGAACCTACAGTGAATTGTTTCTTTTCCTCCTTTTTACTGTGTGTGTGTGTGTGTGTGTGTGTGTGTGTGTGTGTGTGTGTGTGTGTGTGTGTGTGTGTGTGTGTGTGTGTGTGCGCACGCGCATGTGTGCGTGTGTGTGTTTAGTTCTGGTGGTTTATTGGACTTCCCTGCCCAGGCTGGTTTTGAACCGTGATCCTCAGATCTCAGCCTCCTGAGTAGCTAGATTATAGGCGTGAGCCATTGGCACCTGGCCCTTCTTTCTTCTTTACTAAAATGAAAATATAGATTTCAGGAAACAGTATATCAACATGTTAGTTAATAATAATAAAAAACGAATTATTTTTTGTTGGTTCTGGGGCTTGAACTCAAGCAGGGCCTGGACTCTGTCCCTGAGCCTCTCTGTTTATTTGGTAGCAAAGAATCAAACCCAAAGCTTCATGCATTCCACTTTACCACTAGCCACATTCCCAACCCTAAAAAGCTAAATCTTAAGTATTTATTCTTTATCAATCACCACTCTATTAGAATGGTTATTGCCTATTTTAACTTAGTTCTTCTAACAGTCTTTTTTTGCATTCTGGTAATGGAACTCAAGACCTTATACATGCTAGGCAAATGCTCTAATAATCTTGTGAGGTAATTTTATTCCCATTTTGCAGATAGGTAAGTAGTAGGAAGATTAAGTAGCTCACTATCCAGAGATGGTTTGCCTGGGATTAGAACCCAGGGCATCTGTACAAAGTCTCTGCCATTTGAGACTACAATACTGTGATTGTCAGTAAAGCAGTGAGTATATTGCCTGATGCCCAGCAGTGATCAATGACTGTAGCTACAGCCAGAGTAGAATTTCCTTCTCCTTCCCTTCATTGTCTAAGAAAAAGGTATGATGTCAATGAAATTGTATCTGGCTTAAGGAGGGAGTGCCAAATGTTTTGGACACTGACAGTTTTAACAAGAGTCTGACTAACTGCCACAAGGCTTTACCAAGATGTGTTAAATGAGTTCCCTACTAGTTTTCCCATAGGAGAAGCAGATGCCATGGCTTAGCCAAGTATAATTTATTTATTTCTTTATTTATTGTCATGAGTCTTGAGCTCTGGGCCTGGGCACTGTCCCTGAGCTCTTCAGCTCAAGTCTATTGCTCTACCACTTGAGCCACAGCACCACTTCAAGTTTTCTGGTGGTTAATTGGATATAATTCCTACCCGGGCTGGCTTTGAACCGTGATCCTCAGATCTCAGCCTCCTGAGTAGCTAGGATTACAGGCATGAGCCACCAGCGCCTGGCTTTGTTTATTTATTTTTATATTTTATTTTGCAGTACAGGGAATCAAACTCAGGACTTTCTTTATGCGTAGGAGGCAATCACTGTACCACTGAGCTACATCCCAACTCTTTGCCAGGCTTTGTGATAGTCACTCCAGAATCAAGAAGACTTCAAATTGTTCTCTAGGGCAAGTTCTATAGGGCATGATACTACAAGAGGAGGAGGTAAAAAGCAGGAAGAGAAGAAGAAAGAAGAGGAGGTAGAGAAGGAAGAGGAGGAGGAAGAGAAGGAAAAGGAGGAGGAAGAGGAGGAAGGCCTTACAGAGCAAGGGAAGGCTGGATTCTGAGGAGCTTTTAACAAGCAGTTCCATTACCAAGGCATTGTTATTTATGTAAGGAAGAAAGTGAAACTGGAGAATATTTCAAGCAATCCATCAATGTGCTGAAACTCTGTATTTCAGAAGCAGAAAGATCTCTAAATGACATGCAGAGCAAGTTAATCTGTACCCAGGGCATTTTAATAAATTTGCTAAAGAAATCAGTGTCAGCTCTTGTTTTGCTAGGGAGGAGGATGTATTCTTCCAAGGGGATAGTTGGCTTTTATTTGATTGAAATGTTCAGTATATTTAAATCTTACAGTATGATGTTCTCAGATATTTTAGTTATTCAATAATATTGTTACTAAATGAATATAAAAGTTCTAAAGGAAACTACAAGGACAGATGCTAAAGATTCATTCATTTGGCAAACATTTATAAAACACCTACCATGTGCCAAGGGCTGTGTCAGGCCCAAAGAATACAGCCCAGGAAGACATGGGCCCACTGTCCATTGAAGTAGATTGCCCTGTAGGAAGTAAGGACAGTCTAAAGTATGGGAAGTGCTCTAACAGTGGCTTAAAGACATGATACAGGTGACACTGTCTTGTTGTCCACAGTATCCATAGCAGCTACCATCATCTATGCCTATGCCTGGCTTGTTCCTCTGGCTCTCTGGGGTTTCCTCATGTGGAGAAACAGCAAAGTCATGAACATTGTTTCCTATTCATTTCTGGAGATTGTGTGCGTCTATGGCTATTCCCTCTTCATTTATATCCCTACAGCAGTAAGTATGGCACTGTGGAGCAGACTCTGAGTGATGCTCTGGTCTTGGTTAACACTTCAGCCAGGAATTGCACCAGACATTGTTATTTCCAATTTAACATTCATCTGCTCCCCTTTGAGTTTCAAGGGCAGCATGAAGAGGAGTGGGGGGTGGGAGTGAACCCTTAGTTAGGATAACATTGCCTCAGTCTGCATGGTGATGGGTATTCTGAAAACCAGCTGGCATCAGCCCAGCTGATTGGCTTACATGCCTGGAATGAACAAATGCATCCAAAGACTGTCTCCTTTTCTTCTCTTCTTTCAGATACTGTGGATCATCCCCCAGAAAGCTGTTCGTTGGATTCTAGTCATGGTTGCCCTGGGCATCTCGGGATCTGTCTTGGCTATGACATTTTGGCCAGCTGTTCGTGAAGATAACCGACGTATTGCGTTGGCCACGATTGTGACAATTGTATTGCTTCATATGCTTCTTTCTGTGGGCTGCTTGGTATGGTCTCATTCCTATATACTTTTGGTGTGTTTTTAACACTAAAGTGTTAGGTACAATGGTTCCTTTAAAACTGTCTTCATGAACTAAACACCATTTTGACTCTCCTATAGGAAAAGTAAATAGTTTTGAGAATTTAATTGTAGCCTCTGACTTTGCCTAGTTTTTGTAATCTGGTTAAGATACAATGTCTAGCCAGGGCAAGTATGGGTAGATATGTACCACTCTATAGGATTGGGAAGAAGGAAGCATGTTGAGGTTCTGCCTCTGAATGCTCTGTTGGTTTTCTGCATATGCCTAGAAGATTTTTTTTTTCTGTTGGCTGTGGGGCTTGAACTCAGGGCCTGGCCACTGACCCTGAGCCTGTTTGTGCTCAAGGCTAGCTCACTACCACTTAAGCTATAGCACCACTTCGGGCTTTTTCTGAGTAGTTTATTGGAGATAAGAGTCTCCTAGAGACTACTGCCTGGGCTGGATTCAAACTGAGATCCTCAGGTCTCAGCCTCCCTAGTAGCTAGGATTATAGGTATGAGCCACCAGTGCCCAGCTGATTTTTTTTTGAACATATGCTATACTAAGGCTTGAACTCAAGGCCTGGATGCTGTCCCTTAGCTTTTTTTTTCTGCCTAAGGCAGGTGCTCTACCCTTTGAGCCACATATCCACTTCTGAGATTTTTGTGATTAATTAGAGTAAGAGTCTCACAAACTCTCCTTCCTAGGCTGACTTTGAACTAGATCCTCAGATGCCAGCCTTCAGAGTAGCTGTGATTATAGGTGTGAGCCATCAGCACCAGACTTACCTAGGAAGATGATGGACAACATTAAAGTACGTTTGAAGCTGGGCACCAGTGGCTCTAGCCACTATCTACTCTGGAGGCTACTCTTGGAACAGAGCATCCAAGTTTGATGCCAGCCAGGGCAGGAAAATCCATGACTCATCTCCAGTCAACTCCAGAAAACCGGAGGTGGTACTGGGCCTAAAGTGGGTAGAGTACTAGTCTTGACAGTACCCAGTCCCTGAGTTTAAGCCCTGTAACTGACAAAAAAAAAAAAAAAAGTAGGTTTGAGTCCTGTGTCTAGGAAGAACATGTCAGGCAGGCTGGTTCTGTTACTCTCTGGCTAGGAACTTGGCTATGTTCTATACTTCTCTGAGTCTTCTTCATCTATAATGTGAGTCTATTATTTCCCACCAGTGGGTTGTTCTGAAGATCAAACAAAACAATACATAGGATGCATTTAACATAGAACTTGTCCTATAAATGCCCATAAACTAGGCCCCTTTCCTTTAATCCTAAGGCAATATGCTTGATCTTTGAAATGCTGTCTGTGAATAATATTCTTTTCATTGTAACTAACTTGCTCATGGTACTGCCTCTAACTGGCACCTTCTTGTCTCTTACATACTTTTTCCAAAGCATACCTGGCCAAGAGATTGATGACTCAAAATCAGGAAGGAAATGCATTGTTGTTTTCAGCTCTATAAAAGCTAGGAGCAAGGTAGATTGGTTCGTGGAGCAAAGAAGTATAGTATCTGTTTCATAAGCCAAGTTCTGATGACTCACACCTGTAATCCTACCTACTCAGGAGACTGAGATACGAGGATTACAGTTCGAAGCCAGCCCAGGCAGAAAAATCTGTGTGAGATTTTTTTTTTTCGGTCGGTTGTGGGGTTTGAACTCAGGGACTGGGCATTGTTCCTGAGCTCTATTTCTCAAGACTAGCACTCTACCACTTTGAGTTTTTGAGTGGTTAATTGGAGATAAGGTTCTCACAGGGACTTTTCTCCCTAGGCTGGTTTTGAACCATGATTCTCAGATCTCAGCCTTCTGAGTGCTAGGATTACAGGTGTGAGCCACCAGCGCCCAGCTCTGTGATACTCTTATTTCCAATTAGCCAGTAGAAAGCTAGAATTGGAGCT
Source organism: Dipodomys merriami (assembly GCF_024711535.1). Taxonomy (NCBI): domain Eukaryota; kingdom Metazoa; phylum Chordata; class Mammalia; order Rodentia; family Heteromyidae; genus Dipodomys; species Dipodomys merriami. The sequence continues at coordinate 240,151 of NW_027205738.1, read as the reverse complement.
GTGGCACAAGTGGTAGAGCCTTGAGTGGAAAAAATATTGAGTGCACAGTCCCTGAGTTCAAGTCTTAGTACTGGCACATACACATACACATGTGTGTGCATATATGCACATGTATACACATGAAGAATATTTCATGTGGAACTGATGGCAGGATTTTTTATGTTCTATGCCACTTATTTTTCTTCTGGGGTAAATGGCACTAAAGCTAGATTTCCCTGCTTGTCCTACTGCCCAAAATTTTCAGGAATGAAGGTTGGGGGCATGACTTGGGTGGTAGAGCATCTGCCTAGCAAGCAAGAGCGCTTGAGTTCAAACCTGAGAGTTTCCAGAAAAGAAAAAAAAAATTATCTTCTAGAAGAGAGAATAGTTACAAAGAAGACAGAGTCTTGGACAGGGAGGTGCTTAGCATTGTGATCTGAGGCAACTTAACTCTCAGAATTTTGGTTTCCTCACCTGTCAGAGATTCCCGGGCTTTTGTGGAGGAAGCTCTTCATGTACTGCGAAGGTTGTTCAAATGGAAAGCAGTTAGGAAAGTGGCCCTACTGCACATTATTCTTTAGTGCCCCAGTAGGAGTGGCCCGGGATCACATGGTTTGAACCTGGATTAAAGCTCAAATCTCCCTGCTGTACCACAGTACCCTTTCATTGATGCCTTTCTCGTGAGATTCCTCCCTAATTGTTCTGCTCATACTTGGCTGAGAACTTGATGGAGGGGAGGAAGCAGAAGGGCATCACTCTGCTCAGATCTGTGACAGTCATGGAACAGGGTAGATTGGACTGTGGGTAGGAAGGCATTGCTGACAGTAGGGGAAGATAATCATTTTCTCCTCCTTGAAGAGAGAAACCATCTCATTATCAGGTGTTGAGCCAGCCCTCTCTGCCCTTCAGGCTGTGCTTTGGTCATTTCCCTTCTCTAGACTCCTACCTCCTTCCTTAGAAAAAGGATCTGGGCTAGCACACCACAGTAACATCTCTGTTGTTGGAGGATCAAATGATGTTTGCAACATGAAAAGTATAACAAGTCATGTAAAGACAAGGCATTTTTATTCTTGGAAGGCAAGGCCAGGAGTAAGCAGGAGAGTCACTTGAGCTGAGGAGCACCTGCTGAACCAGACAGGTTGGCTTTCTCTTACTCCCCTGGGAAGCACGGGTTGGGGTGTGTGTGTGTGTGTATGTGTGTGTGTGTGTGTGTGTGTGTGTGTGTGTGTGTGTGTGTGTTCTCTTACTCCCCTGGGAAGCACGGGTTGGTGTGTGTGTGCACGGGTTGGGGTGTGTGTGTGTGTGTGTGTGTGTGTGTGTGTGTGTGTGTGTGTCTGTGTCTGTGTGTGTGTCTGTGTCTGTGTCTGTGTCTGTGTCTGTGTCTGTGTGTGTTCTCTTACTCCCCTGGGAAGCACGGGTTGGTGTGTGTGTGTGTTTGCCTTGGTGCAGTGAAGCATATGACAGCCCACACCTGGGAAGGCCCCTTGGAGAATACACATAATACACATGTAAGTGATCCCTAAGTTTGTACTAAACACACCTGGCAGAGGTAGCTGGGAAGATCCCAGAGGGGATGTCCTTGGCTGACATGTCAAGAGATGTACAAGCCTGTGTTTGTTTACTACTGGCAGTAGGGAGGCTCACTCCCAGAGAGGCTGCCATCCATCCTGAGGCCTCCACAGAGCCTAGGACTGGGCTGGACTTGGACTCTGTTGAGCATGGAAAAGTCTAGACTGGAAGTGGGCACACTGGATTGGAATCCAACTCAGGCACATTTATATAGTTTTGGAAAATTGGTTTGAGGCTCAGCTTTCTCTCCAAAGTGGGGATCAAAATGCCTGTTTCTGAGCTGATAAATGATTATGTGCTTGATGTACAGTAGGTATTCCCCAAATGATAGCTGAGGTTTTTATGCATTCATAAGTCACAAAACTAAAGCTTGTTCAAGAAACACTTAATAATCATGTTTTCCAATCCTTACATTTTACACATGGGAAAACTCAGGCTTCTACGGGCCTTGCCCAAAGTTACAATGTGTGTCAGCCCAGACCCAGATGGGAGCCTGGGCCTTGTGTCTCATTCCTTCTGAACAGGCTTCCTCTAGTAACCTGGAAAAGCTGAAGCATAGGTCTCTCTGACTCATTGATCCCAGAGAAAACTGAGGGAACCCTGGGTAGTGTGGACACTGTGGCCTCTGTTCATACCACCTACTTTGGAGTTCTGTTCTTCCTCTGCTCCAGAGAATCACTGCCAGGAAGGATTTATGGAGTAGTGACTGGTAGGATTGCTCTGGGAATGTGACAAATGGGAGGACTGCACAAAAAGGCATCAGCAAGAAAGTTTTAAAAAAAGATTACTGAGTTAGAAATATGCTAGAAGCCCAGCATGTCGTGTTGGTGCCCCCTTCTGGTTGAAAGCAAGCAGAGCTGGTAAAAAAATGCTTCTTGGTTTCTTGGCTTTTCACTTTCCTGAAATATTAATGCCAAGGGAAGTCAGGAGCATTCAGTGGTCTTGGATACAGTAACAGACTCACCGTTCTTTCAAAGAACCAGTGTTCAAGGCTAGTGAGATTGGGTGTTTTCCTGGCCGATGTTAGGATTGATTCTCAGGACTCAAGGCAGAAGGGAAGATCCTCCTTGTTATCTTCCTTTCCACTTCCTTCTGACTTTTGACAGTTTAATTGTAGATGTTGAGCAGAGGCCCTTATCAAACCTTTCATTTCCAAACTAAAGAATTAAGAGATGAAGCTGGGAAGGTGGCTCAGTGGTAGAGCGCTTTCCTTGCATGCCTGAGGCCCTGGGTTCGATTCCTCAGCACCACATAAGCAAAAAGCCGGAAGAGGCGCTGTGGCTCAAGTGGTAGGGCACTAGCCTTGAGCTGAAGAGCTGAGGGACAGCGCCTGGGCCCAGAGTTCAGGCCCCACAACCGGACCCCCCCCCAAAAAAAATTAAAAGATGAAGCTCTTTTTAAGATCTTTGAGCCAACTAGCTAGTTTAGCAGCTGTCTGTCATAGCTCAGCTTGCTAAGAACTAATAGTTTATATAGTGTGCCAGGTCCTGTGAGAGATCCTGCTGACACAAAGACAGAGGTAGAGACCATCTCTGTGCTAGTACTGGGGCTTTAACTCAGGGCCTGGTGCTGAAGATCCTTTTCACTGAAAGCTGGTGTTCTACTACTTGAGCCATAGCTCCACTTTCATAGAGACAAGCCTGTGTGTGATGTAGTAATTACAGTATGCCTTTTGGAGTCAGATGGACCTAGCTTGGAGTCCTGGTTCTACCACTCATATATCATATGCCCTGGATCCAAGAGACTTGAGTTTCTCAAAGTAGCTGTTTGCTCATCTGTCAAATGAAAATAATTGTAACAACATCAGGGTTGTTAGGAAGATTTAAGTCATGTAACATAGTAAGTGCTCAATAAGTGGCAGCTAAGTTTAAGGTTACTCACAGCCAGGTGTTGGTGGCTTATGTCTGTAATCTCAGGAGGCTGAGATTTAAGATCATGGTTTGAAGTCATACCAGGCAGGAAAGTCCATGAGACTCTTTCTCCCATTAATCACCAAAAAGCCAACAGTGGAGAGCTGTGGCTCAAAGTGGTAGAGTGCTAGCCTTGAGCACAAAAAACTGAGGGACAGTGCCTAAGCCCTGAGTTCAAGCCCCAGGACTTGCAATGCCACCACCCCCTCCCCCCCCAAAAAAAAGATTACTCACAGATTGAGTTAACAAGGCAGACATAGACAGAGATGACTATAGTTCAGCATGATGCCAACCATGGTAGCAGGAGGCAGGGACCATGAGAGCCCAGAAATACTGTTATTATTGAGCCTAGGAGGACCCTCAACTGGATTGTTGCTTTCTGACACTCTCATTGGTCTCTCTTCCTACAGGCATACTTTTTTGATGCACCAGAGATGGACCATCTCCCCACAACTATAGCTACTCCAAACCAAACAGCTGCAGCAGCCAAGTCCAGCTAAGGAGAAAAGTAAGAGATAATATTTTTATTCTGTGGAGTCGTATGCTAAAAATCAAAACAAAACATGGCAGGAAAGTCCATGAGACTCTCATCTTCAATTAACCACCCAAAAGCTGGAAGTGGAGCTGTGGCTCAGGTGGTAGAGTACCCAGGTCCTGAGTTCAAGCTCCAGGACCAAACACATGCACACATGTGCATGTGCATGTGCACACACATACACATGCACATACAAAATCAGACCATTCTTTGTGTACAATTTTGTAGTAGGATATGAGTGTGCATGTTTAGGACTGTGTATGTATCCTTGTTGAAAGTTTCCATTTGAAATCTATCTCTTAGATTCTGCTGAAGGTGGATCTCTGCATTCATCCCAGCAGCCCCCTCCTAAACCTCATGTACCCTTTCTAGCAGCACAGTATGGATTTGTTCCATCACATAACAGTTCTGGTAGTCTTTCTGACTTCTTAGGCAGGCTGCTTCAGAGCCTGAGTTGACCCCTGTTAGTTTACTCCTAAAGTTCTCCAAAGGCTATGCATGTTCAGGGCCTCTGAGGTGATTCTACCATTAATGGTTAGTTCAGTGGGAGTTAGTACAGGAAAAAGATGTAATTTAGTGGCACCTTCCTTGCTTCTATCCCATTCCCATTCTGTATCAAGGCTGCAGTCATACTGCACTTTTTGGTTTTCTGTCCTGTTCTTGGCACGAGTACTTTAACACTGAGCTGTGCCTCCAGCCCCACACTGAACTTTTATCATTGCTTTAATATATCATGTCTGCACTTGCAGTTCCATTTGTCTGAAGTGTTTCTTTCTTCCAGCCCTTCTTCCAACAGTTGTCACTTAGCTTGTGATACCAGTATACTTTGTATATAGGTATCACTTTCTTATGGTGCTCAAAACACTAATTGTCTGTGTGCCCATGTGCTGTCTGATAACCTGATCAGTCATCTAGTCATTTGTCTGTACTCTCTGCACTAGTGTGTCCCCTCAATTAGAATCAGCTCCATGAAAACAACGATAGGATTTCATTGCCCATTTCATGACTTGGTATATAGGTGGACTCAGTGAGTGAGTGTGGAATGAATGAATTAATGAATGAAGACATACTATGCATATGATCTTACTGTGTGTCAACCAAGAACTGTTACTCAGTTTTATAATCATTAGCAGCCCTTTCTGTGCAAGCTGCAGTCTACCAGAGCAATGGAATATGAAAAAAAATCAGGGTCTTCATTATCAAGAATTAAAATTAAATCTCAGCTAGGCACCACTGACTTGCCCTTATAATACTAGCTAATCAGAAGGCTGAGTTCCAGAGGATTATAGTTTAAAGCCAGCCCAGGCAGAAGAATACATGAGACTTCTTCTGGAAAATACTAGCAAAAAGCAGGACTAGAAATGTGGCTCAAGTGATAGAGTACCAGCTGAATAAGCAAGTTGAGTCATCATAAGACACTGAGTTCAAATTCCAATACCAATCCCCTCCTTCCTCAAATTAAATCCCATTTCCCATTACCCTGTGCTTGCTGTGGGCCTTGGGCAAGGAACTAATTCTTTTTGAACCTCAGTTAACTTCTCTATAAAATATGGATGATACAACCTATATTTGAAAATTAGATGTTGTATTTGTAGAAGCTCCTGACACCCGTAGTGAAACTCCTTGGTACAATTAATAAGAAAAAAAAATTCCTGTCACATAGGTGCTCAGTAATAAGACCAAAGCTATTTCCCCACTGTAAATGGGCTGATAGTTTGCATTGAAATTTGGTGCTTCTCACTGACTTTACCTTGATCCATTATTTATTTTTTGTAACAAATGAGGATTTTTCCCTCTCAGTTGAAGAAATCAAGTGTAGGCCCTGCAAGTTGACAAGATGTAGTGACCCGTGTTGAAGTCACTTTGGCTGATAGAATGACTAGGAATCAACTGTAAGGTGTCACAGGCCTTCCACCACCTTCCCCTCTTCCTCTCTTCTTGGGGGTATGTGATATTGGAATCAAAGAAGATCACAATCCTATGTGTGAAACAGAACAATGATGCCTACTGAAATTGTCCTAAGAAAAGAAAAGAAATTAAGGGAAAGTGACATTGGGGTGAGATTGGTTGAAATGCAGTGTATACATGTGAAAATGTCAATTTAACTCTCTTCCTATACAGCATCTATATGCTTATTTAGGAGGAAAAATGATCAGAACCTTTGGAGATAGTAGTATGGATTTCCTTCCTCATTTTACATTGAAAAAGCTAAAGCCAAGTTAACACAGTGCACTTGGCTGGCAAGCTAACATTTGTACATCACATTCCATTTTATAAAATACTTTCTAGGTCCCTCTCTTATTGGCCATGCTTACCAGTCCTTTCCACCTTGTTGCATAAGTGAAGAGGCTGGAATGAATATGGCTGAGTTTTCTAAGGTCACCCATTGCTTAGAGGTAGAGAATAAGTCTTGGGGATCCAGTTTCTGAGATTTTCTGATATCTTTTTAATTTTTCCCACATTTTTGACTCTTCGCCATAAGCACAAACCAGTAATATGTGCATGTTTTAAGTATTTACATTACTATTATCAATCTATACATTGTTAATAATCCCAGTGGGAACCTGAGGAAATTAAAGCTTAATACCCCCCTTTTTAATGAAAAAGAAATACAAGTTCTAATATTTCTTTTTTTGGGGGGGGGCCCTCCAGTGGTGGGGCCTGAACTCTGGGCCTGGGCACTGTCCCTCAGCTTTTCAGCTCAAGGCTAGTGCTTTACCACTTCAGCCACAGCACCACTTCCAGATTTTTTTTGGGGGGGGGGGGCCGGTCATGGGGCCTGAACTCTGGCCTGGGTGCTGTCCCTCAGCTCTTCAGCTCAAGGCTAGCGTGCTACCACTTGAGCCACAGTGCCACTTCGGCTTTTTTTTTCCTGCTTATGTGGTACTGAGGAATCGAACCCAGGGCCTCATGCATGCAAGGCAAGCGCTCTACCTCTGAGCCACCTTCCCAGCCTGAAGTTCTAATATTTCTAATAGTAGTTTGGGTGTCTCTAATCTTAGAATGAGCATGTGGTGGCTTGTTTGTGCCTCAGTTTGTCTGCACACTTATACAGCTCATCCTGCAGATGACCTCACTGAATGTTGACAGAGAGGAGAGAAGGCTCCAGACAGAGGAGGTACCCTTCCTTAGTATAAAAATCATGAAGAAGGAACAGTCTTTCCCTCCCTCCCTCCCTCCCTTTCTGTCTCCCTCTCCTTCTCCCTCTCCCTCCTTCCCCCCCCCTTCCCCCTAAGACAGTGTCTTATTATGTAGCCAGGCTAGCCTCAAACTCATTATCTTCCTTCCTTAGCCTGTGAAGTGCTGGGATTACAGATATATGGCTCCACACCTGGATGAGATAGTCTTATTTGATTTAGCCCAGTTTCCACTGACCTGGACAACAGAAGTGTCCAGTTAATATTGGGAAAGTGAGGTTGGGAAGGTGGCTTAGTGGTAGAGTGCTTGCCTAGCATGCATGAAGCCCTGGGTTCGATTCCTCAGTACCACATACACAGAAAAAGCCAGAAGCGGTGCTGTGACTCAAGTGGTAGAGTGCTAGTCTTAAGCCAAAGAAGCTCAGGAACAGTGCCCAGGCCCTGAATTCAAGCCCCAGGACTGGCAATATATGTATATGGAAGACAGAAGGTAGATGAACCTTTGAGAACTAAGTGCATGAATCAGGATGAGGGTTTTTTTTCATTTCAATAAATACTATTTTATATGATCAGAGGCATTGCACATTTAGGATGCAGCATTTCATGCTGAGCTTAGGCCATCATTTACTCTTCTCTGCACTTACTGAGGCTACTTTGTAGCCTCTTTGAGCCCGGTCTTGGGGACTCAGGAAATAAGATATAGTTTCTGCTTCAAGGATCCTGTCTGATGTGCAGAACAGCCTAACAGGTAGCGCTATGTTGTATGGGAAGTTCCTCAAGCAGGATGTCAATTGAGCCCTGTGGAGGCAGAGAAAGAATGACACAGTTGGTTTTAAGCAGAGTCTTGCTTGAATTAGGTCCTGAAGTTTGAGTACAGCAATCAGTTACCCTTCATTCTGAAAAACAGTCTACTTTTATGGTTTTGGGGAAGGGAAGATATAGGCATGATTAAACCATGGACATGATCAATCATAAGACATGATGTGAGCTAGCATGTCTAAGAACCAGTAAGTCTGAGCTCAGCTGGAGAAGGGCCTGAACGAGAGAACAGAGGGGCAACAGTTGTCTGAGCCTCTCTTTTGGCCAGAATACCAACTTCACCCAATGAGGTGCTCTCTTGACCTGCTACTGAGCTGGGACTTCAGTCCCTTCCTCACGTTTTGTTGTAAAGGCTCTCCACTAAGAAGCCCAGGTACCATAACCCTTTAGAGTCAGGGCAGTGTCTGAGAAGAGCCTGGCCCTTGGTTAACTCTTAAAGATCTCACAGCCTGGTTTACACAGATTTGACCCCTCTGGGTTTTGCTCAAATCTGTAAACTTGGGTGTCAGTGCCTCCATTTAGGTGTCAAGTCTCCAAATGAGATAGTGATGAACAGCTTCTCCATAGCCTCCCTGGCAGAAGCATCCATCACTTTGCCAATAAAAGGGCTGTCCAGAGCCCTTGGGCACTGCAGATTTATGAGCTGGCTATGCCTTCTACTGTAATCTCTGGACTCCCAGCTTTCACTGAAAAAGAATGGCTTCTAATCTCAACAGTAACCTCCCTGCGTAAATTTGTGCTTGGGAAGGCTTAGTCCAGACTGAATTTCTTGTAGAACATTAACTCCTTCTCTCCCTGTAACCTCAGAACCCTAGGAGAGCCTCTAACTACTTGTAAGCAGGGAAGCTACCCCTATGTAAGTCATTGAGGTAATGTAGTTCGCTGGGAGTGTGACTAAAGTAGTAAAGTACTCATCTAGTGTACCCAATTTGGAAAGAAAAATAAAATCTGAATTCCAACTTCCATTTTCACTCCCATTACTTGAGAGCCACTTTTCTTCTCTGAGCCAAGACCCAGGAAAAGCCTAGAAATTACTGCTTTGGCAATAAGGAATGAAGGTTGTGAAGGACTACATCCAAACTGGGGCCCTTCCCATGGGTGATGACATCTGTCCAGAGGAGGGCAGCAGATAATTGTACTCTAGTGTAATAAAAGCTTTAATAATAGATGAGCAAAGGGCTTGTGGAGAGTTGTTTTTAGCTGTCCCTCAGCTCTTCAGCTCAAGGCTAGTGCTCTACCACTTGAGCTACAGCGCCACTTCCGGCTTTTTTCTTTTTGCTTATGTGGTGCTGAGGAATCAAACCCAGGGCCTCATGCATGCAGGTAAGCACTCTACCACTGAGCCACCTTCCCAGCCCCAGCTGTAATCTCCTTTATTTCAGCATCCCAACTGCATGATTTTCCGCCATCTTGCCACTGCTTGTCATCCTTTCCACACCATGTCTGAAGTGTCCCTGGCCAGCTCTTCCTCAACTTTCCTCTCGGTTTCCTCTCTGTGAGCTACAATGGAGGATCTAGGATAGCAAATGTCTCAACACAGTAACTTCTTTTCTTTATATTAGTGGAAAATTTTGATGTAGATAAAAGTAGTGTGGCAGGGCATTGTAGTATTGGCCTCTAATCCAAGATTAGAAACAGAGACAGAAGGATCATGAATTCCAGGCCAGCCTAGGATACACTTGGAGAACTTGCCTAAAAAAATGTAGGGCTAGGAATGTGGCTTAGTGGTAGAGTGCTTGCCTAGCATGCATGAAGCCCTGGGTTTGAGTCCTCAGTGCCACATAAACAGAAAAGGCTAGAAGTAGTGCTGCAGCTCAAGTGGTAGAGCGCTAGCCTTGAGCAAAAACTTAGGAACAGTGCCCAGACAGTGCTTAAGCCCCAGGACTGGCAATTTTTTAAAAAAATAGTAGAGGGACTGGGAAGGTGGCTCAGTGGTAGAGTACTTGTTTTGTATGCATGAAGCCTTGGGTTCAATTCTTTAGTACCACATCAGCAGAAAAAGTTGGAAGTAGCGCTGTGGCTGAAGTGGTGGAGCGCTAGCCTTGAGCTGAAGAGCTGAGGGACAGTGCCCAGGCCCAGAGTTCAGGCCCACGACTGACTAAAAAAAAAAGAAAAAAAAGTAGAGTAATAACAAATGTAAATGTATTATTTATTTTGTACAGATTCTTTCAACACTTGTTGCCCACTCATGGCCAACCTTGTTTATCCATGTACCAATCTACTCCCTGCCTCTTTCCTCAATATATTATTCTTGACTGATATTATTAATGACTGATGTTTTGGGACAGGATATCAGTGTATAACCCAGGCCTCTGCCTCCTTAGTGCTGGGATTATTACCATACCCATCCTCTACTATAATAATAATAATTATTATTACTAATATTATTATTATTTGCTGGTCCTATCGTTTGAACTCAAACAGCCTGGGTGCTGTTGCTGAACCTCTTTGTGCTCAAGGCTAGCATTCTACCACTTGAGCCATAGCACCACTTGTGGTTTTTCCTGACTAGTTTACAGGAGATAAGAGTCTCATGTACTTTTCTGCCCAGGCTGGCTTTGAATCACGATCCTCAGCTCTCAGCCTTCTGAGTAGCTAGGATTGCAGGTGTGAGCCATTGGCACCCAGCCCTCCTCCATATTATTGGGAGGAAAATCATTATAACACATCCTATCATTTCATCCATGTGTATTTAAATTCTGTATAGAAGATAGAGGCAGCCAGGAACTGGTGGCTCATACCTGTAATCCTAGCTACTCAGTAAACAGATCTAGGGATTGGGGTTCAAAGACAGTTCAGGCAGGAAAGCCCCTGAAACTCTTATCTCTAATTAATTACCAAAAAAGGTGAAGTAGAGTATTAGCCTTGAGCTATAAAGCTCAGAGACAATGCTCAGGTCCTGAGTTCAAGTCCCAGGACAGTCACACACACAAAAAGTAAAGGCTTTAAAAGTTTTTTCTACACGTTCCAATGTGGGAGGAGAATTAAGTTAAAGGCCACTTCTCTTGGAAACGTCTCCAAACTCCTACCTCTGGCACCCCTCTCTATGGTGAGTGTCTATACTTTCTCTTTCAATAAACCTGCTTCTTTACTATAAAACAACAACAAAACTTCACTACAATATCATAATCATATCTAGAAAATAACTTCTTAATATCAAACATATTTCAGTGTTTAAATTTCAAGTGGTTTTATAAATGTTATGACTTTTCAGCTTGCTTGATTCAAATACAAATTAGGTCTTCTTATTACAACTTGGTTTATATATCTAAATTATAGGTGCCTACTCCATCTCCCCAATTGCTGTCATTCTCTTTCATTTATTTGTTGAAGAATCATTTACCCTGTAGTTTCTCTGGAAACTGAAGTTTCTTTGGCAATATACATCCCCCCCTTTTTTTTTTTGCCAGTCTGGAATTTGAACTCAGGGCCTAGGCACTGTCTTTAAGCCTCTTTTGGTCAAGGCTATCACTCTACCACCACCACTTCACCACAGTGCCCCTTCCAGTTTTTTTCTGTGTATGTAGTACTGAGTAATCGAACCCAGGGCTTCATGAATGCTAGGCAAGCACTCTACCACTAAGCCACCTTCCCAGCCCAGCAATATGCATTCTTACTGTAACTTCCTACACTGTAAGTTCCTTGAGAACAGCACCCAGGGTTTTTCTGAATGTATCATTATGATTCACCTAATATACTTTTTTGTTCTCCAGATTAGTTGGTTGGATAGAAATACTTGATCACATTCAGGTTTGCATTTTTTTTTACAACATTGCTTAATGTATGCTGTTAAACTCTTTTTTTTTTTTTGTCGGTCGTGGGGCTTGAACTCTGGGCCTGGGCGCTGTCCCTCAGCTCTTCAGCTCAAGGCGAGCGCTCTACCACTTGAGCTACAGCGCCACTTCCGGTTTTCTGGTGGTTTATTGGAGATAGGAGTCTCACGGTCTCTCCTGCCCGGGCTGGCTTTGAACCGCGATCCTCAGATCTCAGCCTCCTGAGTAGCTAGGATTACAGGCGTGAGCCACCAGCGCCCGGCTTGCTGTTAAACTCTTTGACCCTCAGAATTATAGTGGCTGATGAATAAGCAGTGCCTAAATCTGTCCATCCATTGAAAATTTAACATGATGATATTTCAATTTTTTTGTTTATTAACTGGAATTTTTTAAAAATAGCCTCACTGTGTAGCCTAGGCTGGTCTGGAACACAATCCTCCTGTCTCCGCCTTCTCAGTGATGGGATTACAGGTGTGTGTCATCAGTCCTGGCTGGAATACTTCTTTAATAAGAATTTCTTACATTTACCATTTTGGGTACCCAGTAGTTTGGTTAGCATGAGGAAGGCAAAAGAAATTATTCCTCTGCTTTGATTTTTCCTTTCAAAATAGTAATTGGCTCACTAGAATTCATCATCAGAAACCCATTAGCTGCAGTCCATTGCAAGAATCATTTGTATCAATGCTCAAATTGTCCCATTTTTGGCCATTGGAAGCCTCTTCAGGCAGGTTCCTGAGTTTTGTTACCTAACTCTGACTCTAGAAATCGCTAGTAACTGCCTTGCTAGCTATCTTTTTTTTTTCTTTTTTTTTTTTTTTTTGCTTATGTGGTGCTGAGGAATTGAACCCAGGGCCTCTGGCATGCAAGGCAAGAGCTCTACCACTGAGCCACCTTCCCAGCCCCGCTAGCTATCTTGTAAAGAAAAATATTCCAGATCAAGTTGTTGCTCTAAGGAATTCTGGTTCCTTTCAGTATTTCAAGTATTTCAAGTATTTCAAGATCATAATCTGTGTTTTTTTGTTTGTTTGTTCGTTTGTTTGTTTGCCAGTCCTGGGGCTTAAATTGAGGGCCTGGGGACTGTCCCTGACCTGCTTTTGCTCAAGGCCAGCACTCTACCACTTGAGTCACAGAGCCACTTCTGGCTCTTTCTGTTTATGTGGTATTGAGTAATCAAACCCAGGGCTTCATGCATGCTAGGCAAACACTCTACCATTAAGCCACATTCCCAGCCCCTCGAGATCACAATCTAGATGCTAATGATTTTCCATGCAGTGGAGTGGGCATTGTCTTCAGGCCTGCTCAGTGTTCAGAGCTAGGAGGTTTTTATATGCTTGTTTGTTTATTTGCTTCTAAAAGAAAATTTATGTGAGTTCATACTGATGGCTCCAATTCCTGTTTAGTATCAACAAGTTTTTGCTAAATTCTTTTGTCTCTATGTCTCCTTTCTCTCTTTCTTAGACTTACCACTCTATAATTACACTAATGACAGAAGTGAAATATCATATACTTACTAGTTTTATCTACCATACACTTACAACAATCTAATAATTGTATCAATACTACCACTAATAGGAATATCACTTTTACCTTTTTAAGGGTTTTCTTTTTTAAGTTCTGGAATATCCTTCCTTGTCTTGTATAGGCAGTTTCCTATTGATCCTTCTGGACCCACTTTCAAACAGATACCTCTCATTTTTTTTTTAAACTTTAGCTAATATTCATTCCTTTGTATTCTATACCTCTTAGTTTAGCAAAATTCATTCATATTTTCTGTAACTTTATACACCATTAATTCCTTGAGGACAGCACCCAGCAGCAGATACTCAGAGCAGGCTTGATTTTCAGCAAGTAATAGCATTCATGTCACATGGTACTCACAACTTTCCTGGACAAGTGACTTAGGCAGTATGCATGTGTTGATGCATTGAGAATCTACTCTGGGTCAGAGTAGACAGTGATGCTTTTCCTCATCCTCTCAAAATGAACTTCTCAATTTTATACTCTGCATCACCCTGACTAGCAGGCCCTTTTAAATTGAAGACAGGGCTGTGGGAACTTTTGATTGAAATACCAGACCAGAGTGGTGACATTGGCCAGATTCGGGGCAAAGAAATGCTCAGGGAAGAGACCCAATGGTTCGGCTATCCAAGATAGAGATCCTGAGTGGCCAAGAGTTAGGTCTAAGGCAAAGAAAAAGTACAAACAGTCTTCAAGACACAAAATGCTGGCTGATAAGGACATAATGGACTAAGTTTGGTACAAAGTCCAGAATCTTCTTACTTTTTACCCTCTGGCTTAAGTGCCAGGAATTCCCAGCCTCTTCCCTGCAGGCCATCCATTAAAAGTTGGCAGCAGGAGAAGGAAATTTTCTGCCTTCAGATTCTTCTGTAGGGTTTGATGTTCATTTGGAATAGACAACTAGAAAGATGAAAGAAAAAATGGAGAGTAGATATTTATGAAAATAAAATCTCTAGTGATTGCCTATGGGCTAGTTTGTCTCTGCCATTATTTAACATTTCAGAAACCAGAGCTGGTATTTATTAGAAGCCCTATGAGGCCTTCTACTCTGGTAAATTACAGCTTCTACCCTTCTGCAGCCACTTGTCACACACAAGACTGTTTTTTGGCAGCATTTCCCTTTCCCTGAGCCAGTAGACACGGGCAGGTCGCCCTTGCCCCGCCTTCCCTTCACAGTGTGGCCCAGGGCTGACATCTGAATGTAGCACTGGTGAGGTCTCCAAGGAGGCCCTGGCTCAGCTCTTAAGTGGAAGGCCATGCTTTAGGAACCCTTCTCGGCCATATGCTGGCATCTCCTAGCCTTTCTTTCCAAGTTCCCGTTTCTTACCAATCTCCGACTGGGTGACTCTTCTTCATTACATGCTACGTTAAAGCCACTGTCCCTTGCAACGAGATTCCCCTCATATAAACATGCTTCCCAGTGAATGCCACCACAATTCATACTTGTCCCTGACTGAAGACTGGGCTGGGTTTTTTTGTTTGTTTGTTTGTTTGTTTGCCAGTCCTGGGACTTGATCTCAGGGCCTGGGGACTGTCCCTGAGCTTCTTTTGCTCAAGGCTAGCACTCTATCACTTGAGCCACAGCACTACTTCTGGCTTTTTCTGTTCATATGGTACTAAGGATTCAAACTCAGGGCTTCATGCGTGCCAGGCAAGAATTCTACCACTAAGCCACATTCCCAGCCTTGGGCTAGTCTTTATTGTACCTTAGCACAGCAATCTACAAAATGTTTTGTGTGTTTGTCTCTCTTATTCTTTCCCCTGATAAACTATAAGTTTCCTGAGAGCTGGGGCCATGGCTATCCTGGAAGAGTGCCTGGCACATGACTTCAATAGATATCTGTTGGATTAATTAAGAAATCCAGCCCAGGCATCAGTAGCTCATACTTGTAATCCTATCTTCTCAGGAGGCTGAGATCTGAGGATTGCAATTTAAAACCAATCCAGGCAGGAATGGCCATAAGATTCTTACCTCCAATTAAGCACCAAAAAAGCTGGAAGTGGTGCTGTGGCTCAAGTGGAAGAGTGCTATCCTTGAGTAAAGCAGCGCCAGGACAGTGCCCAAACCCTATGTTCAAGCCCTAGGACACATACAAAAAGAAAAAGAAATTCACCCAGTCACTTAAACTAGAGTCTCCAGATCAGGGTAGATATTGCATTCTTACTCTGCATATCATATCGGTCAGCAGGATTTGTCTCTTCTCTGGAACATTTCTTGAGTCTGCCTGTTGCTACCATACACAGTGTTCTGTGCCCACTCATTTCACATTAGAACTGTGATAATAACTCAGTGGATTTTTCCATCTCTTTTCTTTTACTTTTAACATATCCTACATGCAGCCATGGGGGTCTTTGAAAATTAATAAACTTGACTATGCCTTTCACTGTGTCACTTCCCTACTTAAAACTTTTCTTTTGGCCTCTCCTTGTCTGGTCTAAAGAAAATCTAAATTCCTTGGACTACTATCTTTGTGTCCTGCCTCATTGCCTTGTTTTAACTTTTGTTTCAGCTACCACAATGGCTTTCTAGTTCCTAAATCTTTTGGTGGTGATGGTTGTGATGGTAGGAGTGTGTGTGTGTGTGTGTGTGTGTGTGTGTGTGTGTGTGTGTGTGTGTGTGTGTGTGTGTGTGTGTCTGTGTGTCTGTGTGTGTCTGTGTGTGTCTGTGTGTGTGTGTGTGTGTGTGTGTGTGTGTGTGTGTGTGTGTGTGTGTGTGTGTGTGTGTATGTAATGGAATTCAGAGCCTCAAGCTCTTGCTTGACCTTTTTCTACTCAGGCCTGTATTCTACCACTTGAGCCTCTGCTTCTGGCTTTTTATTGGTAAAATGGAGATAGGAGTCTCTCAGATTTTTTTTTTCCTGGCTGACTCTGAACTGTGATCTTCAGATCTCAGAGTCCTGAGTAGCTAGGATTATAAGCCTGAGCTCTCCTAAATCATTTAAGTCTTTCCATATATACTTTATCCTTCCTCCTCTAGTACCTAACAGAAGGTTGCCACAGAGAAGCAAGAGAGGAAGTGGATGAAGGCAGAACCTGTGAGTCTGGGTTGGAGAACTTGGGTCACTAGATTTCCAAAGAAATAGAAAAATAGGACAGGTCTTAAAAAAACAGTCGTGTCCCTCCAACATTAATTATTCCTTGGAGCACAGATATTAGTACTCAAGGCTTAAGATTTTAGGGCTCGGGCTGGGAAGGTGGCTCAGTGGTAGAGCACTTGCTTTGCATGCTTAAGGCCCTGGGTTCGATTCCTTAGCACCACATAAGCAAAAAAGAAAAAAGCCAGAAGTGGCGCTGTGACTCAAGTGGTAGAGAGCTAGCCTTGAGCTGAATTGTGGGACAGCGCCCAGGCCCAGAGTTCAGGCCCCACAATCGGACCCCCCAAAAAAAAGATTTTAGGGCTCTAGATCTGATGGCAGCAGGCAGCTCTGATGTTGAAGTTGGTCCTTTAATCATTAAATACCATTTTCTATTATTTTAGCTCCTTTGGGTAGGGGAGAATATCTTGAATATTACTCTTTGTTTTTCAGTGCTCTTTTTTGTTTGGGGCGTGTGGTTCTTCTGGACATGGCATCTACTACAGGAAGGCAGAATGGCCAACAGCAGCAAGGAATTCACGTGGTGCCGTATTGGAGCCTCATCGTCTGTCTAACAAATGCAATTTAAGGGTTGACCCAGGGGTGTAGCTCAGTGGTGGAGTGCTTGTGAAGGCTGGGTTCAAACCCCAGCTCCCCTCCAAAAAAGAAAAAAAAGCAAATTAAACATTGTTCAGCACATGTGTCTCTTAGGTCTTCTTTTCCACTGTTGATTGCTACTGTAACTGCGCTGATGCAATGAAATGTGGAGGCATGAGTTAGGCAGGCCCAAGCGACCTCCCATTCGCCTCCCACAAACAGATGGCACAGCACATAGAACTATCATCACTTCTGCCCTCTTTTCTCTGAATTGTGTCGATTACCCAGTGATCCTCCTTACTCCAAATGTTTGTCCTTCTAAGGTCATCAAACACAGATTAATTGGGAACTTGCACATTAATCTTCGTTAGCCTGATATGGAACACCTGAATCTCATGGTTGCAAACATCTGTTAGCATTTTGTGATTTTGACCTCATTTTTTTTTCTTGAGGGTTGTTCGTTTTTATTTTGGTGCCAGTACTAGGGATTGCCTCATACTCTCATGTGTTTCTTTTACTCCTGGCTGATACTCTACCATTGGAACCACCTCTGATTTTTGGTGGTTGATTGGAGGTAAGAGTCTCATGAACATTCCTGTCTGGCTGGCTTCAAACTACAGTCCTCAGATCTCAGCCTCCTGAGTAATTAGGATTACTTATGCCACTGATGTCTGGCTTCTTAAAGTTTTATCTATAGCATGTGAGAGGTTACTGGGAATCTGATTTAATGTGCTAGCTATTATGATGTGTAGATCCCAGTACACATCCGAAGTTTTCCTCCTGTAAGTATAGAATGTCAGCACTGAAGAAATGTCCATTTTCAACAGATTTTGAACATTCTTTAGAGTTCTTTGAGTGCTTCATCCTGGCTCGAGGACATTACAGCAAGAAGCTAGTCACAAGAAGTGTCTTAAGAAAATGTAAATAGAAGGCTGGAGACTATCAGCTCAATACTACTGCTCCATGATGCCCTTGGCTGTCCCGATAACTTTTGTCACTTTGTATTTCTTAGCAGTTCTTTCCATGAGATTGTCATCATCGGATCCCAAGACACCTGCTCTAGCAGTGAGGGCAGTACAGAACCTGGCTCTAGGAGAAACCTGCCAATAATCTTTTAGACCTAACAAAGGCTTTACTTCAGAGGCATCTTAGGGAAAGGTATCTAACTGCCTCAGATTAGGAGCACAGCCAGTGCTTTGTGACTTCACAGGAGGTTTCTGTAAATGACTCAGTCCCACCTCATGCTCCTACCATGCATATCTGCATTTCTAGCCCAGATTCTCCCATTTGGAGGCCTTCTTGCCTGTAGAGTGGTGGGGAAGAGCTCTAGCTATGGCCTCTCAGGTGCCTTTGCAGAGACCCATTTATTGAAAGGGGAATGGGGAAAGGGAGTCCTTAAAGATGCTTTTCTTAGGCAGGTGTGATGGTGCATACCTGTAATACCAGCCCTGGGATATGGAGTTGCTTGGGAGGCAGAAGCAAGAGTTTCACTAGTTCAGGGTCAATGTGGGCCACATAGCAGGACTCTTGTTTTTAAAAAAGAAACGAAACAAAAAAAAACCCAAATAACAATAAGATAACTTTATTCATTCAGTACTTTTTCTCTCCTGGCCTTTTCCTCTCCTCCCTCCCCCCCCCCCGCCCTCTCCCACCCCCATCCCATGGCAGGAAGACATCTGCAGTGATTGCCTAGTATTTGTTCCATGGGGTAAAATGGAACATTCGCTGCAGGTGCTTTCTCCACTTTAGCCTCTTGCTTCCTCCTTTTGCACTAAGTAATCTAAAGGCTTGTCTGTTACTTCTTTTTTCACTTATCTTAATCAACTATTCTAATACCTGACTCTCAGCTCTCTTCACCTCAGCTCTTTTTTGTAGCACTGAGGTTTGAACTCAGAGTCTTGTACTTGTTTCTTCCAGCTCAGCTCTTGACAGACAGCAAGGTTGGAAAAAGCAAAATGCATAAGCCAGTGGGTTGGGCTGTCTTTTAATGAGCTTTCTCCAAAGCCCCTATCCAATGTTCTCTGCTTATATGTCTTATTGGTCACAGTGTATCACATAGTTACCCTTAGTTGTGAGGGAAGCTGGAATATGCTCCTTAGCTTGACACATTGATACCAGAATGAACCATATTGCGGCTAAGTAGAGAAGGTAAAGAAAGTTTTAGATAAGTAACTCCAGTACTACATCTTATTTTTATTTTATTTTTGTCAGTCATAAGGCCTGTCGGTCTGGACACTGTCCCTCAGCTTTTCAGCTCAAGGCTAGCACTCTACCACTTGAGCCATAGTGCCACTTGCGGCTTTTTCTACTTATGTGGTGCTGAGGAATTGAACCCAGGGCCTCATGCATGCAAGGCAAGCACTCTACTTCTGAGCCACCTTCTCAGCCCCCAGTTCTACATCTTAGATTCCCTATTTTTAGAAAAGCGAATGGACATTTGTCTTTTTTAAAATTTTTTTTGATTGACACAAAGTATTGAGAGGAATGAATTTGGGAAAGATGGAATGGCACTAACATAGTTTTTGAAACTCTTTAATTCCATCATGAAAACAGAGCAACTGGACTACCAAAATAAGCCTATGGACATCATCTACAACAAAACTAAGGTATTTCCACAACCCCCAAAGTCAAGTAGATGGAAACTACTGTCAACTCTCAGACTTGAATGGGGTATCAGTGTTTATGGGGGGAAAGAAGTAGAGAGAAGGGCTGGGAAGGTGGTTCAGTGATAGAGTGCTTGCCTTGCATGAATGAGGCCCTGGGTTTGATTCCTCAGCACCACATAAGCAGAAAAAGCCAGAAGTGGTGCTGTGGTTGAAGTGGTAGAGCACTAGCCTTGAGCTGAAGAGCTGAGGGACAGTGCCCAGGCCCAGAGTTCAGGCCCCACAACCAACAAAAAAATAAAAAAGAGGCAGAGAGAAGCAGCAGAGTTTTGGGGAAAGCTGAAAACAAGAGACCCAAAAAACAGCCAACAAGAAAATACATTGGGCCAATAGTAGAAAAGCAGCAATAGAAGTTTTATATATACCAGTTTGCAGCCCATAAGGACAGGAGTTCAAAGAAGCTGTTGTAGACCTGATCCTGTGAACTTACCCAACCATCAGAGAAGAGACTGCAGGAAACAATATAATTCAGGAAGGCCAGGGGTGGGATATTTGGGGCAAAGGAAAGAGAAGTCTAAATAAGAGCTGAGGAGGGGAACAGACTGAGGCTATTTCAGAAAGTTTGAAGCTGTGTATGTGTGTGAGTGTTTGTGCATACTGGAGATTGAACTCAAGGTCCCATACTTGGTAGGCAAGTACTACTATTTAGCCAAGGCCTCTAATTCTTTTGCCTTTTTTTGTTTTGTTTTTTAGATAGGGTCTCATGCTTTTACCAGGGCCAGCCTTGGACTTTGAGTCTCCTACTCTGCCTCTTCTGTAGCTGAAATTAGTGTGTACCATCATACCAGGTCCTGAGGCCATACTTTTGAGAGTATCATGGGAAGATTGAAAAAGAAGCAGTAAACCATGATTTTAGAAAAAGCTAACTGAGGGCTGGGAAGGTGGCTCAGTGGTAGAGCGCTTGCCTTGCATCAGCACCATATAAGCAGAAAAGAAAAAAAGCCGGAAGTGGCACTGTGGCTCAAGGGGTAGAGCGCTAGCCTTGAGCTGAAGAGCTGAGGGACAGCGCCCAGGCCCAGAGTTCAGGCCCCACGACCGGACCCAAAAAAAAAAAAAAAAAAAGCTAACTGACTCAACATTTTCTCCTAAATAGGCAAGAAAACTAATTCCATGTAAAACAGTACAACAGTGAGGATTGCAGTCAGATCTCATAATTAGGTAAGAAGAAGAAGAAAAATGAAGACAAGGAGCAGAGTAACATCCCCAGTGGTGACTGAAGCATCCTAGATGAATTCCCACAAAATGGGCAAAACCTGTTACGATTTGAAAACAAGCTTAAAGATATAGAAGAAAGGCTCTAATCAAAACAGATGGTTGGAAGTAGAGCCATGACTCAGGGATAGAACTCCACCTTTGAGCAAAAAAGCTGAGGGACAGTGTTCAGACCCCCTGAGTTCAAGCCATAGTACCAAAAAAAAAGAAGAAAAAAAAATAAGAAAACCAGGTAGTCTTCAGCTTTGACAAGAGTGCTTTATACGGACTACTGTAGTGATATGTATAGGATGCTTGAAGAAAAGAAAATGTGAGCCAGGATTTTGCATCCAATCACCTGTTTTTCTGGGGTGAAGGGGATAGATAGAACATTGTTGGCATGGAAAGAACAAAGAGAATACTCCCTGGGCTGGGAAGGTGGCTCAGTGGTAGAGCGCTTGCCTTGCATGCCTGAGGCCCTGGGTTTGATTCCTCAGCACCACATAAGCAAAAAGAAAAAAGCCGGAAGTGGTGCTGTGGCTCAAGTAGTAGAGTGCTAGCCATGAGCTGAAGAGCTGAGGGACAGTGCCCAGGCCCAGAGTTCAGGCCTCACGACCGGACCCTCCCCCCCCCCCAAAAAAAAAAGAATACTCCCTGAGTTCAAATCCCAATGCCACCAAAATAAAAATAAGGAAGGGGACTATGTTTGAAACCTGGACTACATTCTTTGCGTGTATGGTATGGGATTTCCTCATGGAGTCCATCATTGGTTTTCCCCCCACCCCCATGGCCTGGTCTCTAGAAAGCAGACAGTAGAGAAGAGCCCCCTCAAACAGACAAGGAAGGCAGCCTGGTTCCTGAACCAGGACATCAGAGGAAGAAGCAGGAGCCTGGGTCTCTCCATTGATTAGTTGACCATTTTATATTCTTCCTCTAGGCTTGGAGATACTTTGTTTCATGACTCATAGTTATCCTGGGACACACATGTTCTCCATGCCCAGCAGGGAAACAGCATCCATATGTTTTGAATTTATTTTCCTGCTTGATTCACCAAATACCCTTGCACAAGAGACATTGTATTCCAAGGAGCTGCCTTTCAAAATAAATGTCATTTATTTTGCTTTTGTAAATGGCTAATCACATTATATTGAGAGTTAGCAGCCTTCTTTTAGGAAGACTGATTTTGAAACCAACCAGATGGGGAGAAAGGATTATATGCCACCACAACCCATATATTTTTAATAGGCTATAAAACATCAAATACCATACAAGTGAAAATTTTGAAATGAACATTTTGGGAAAATGCTGGCTTGTTAAAAAAAAATATTGTGGGGGGGGGGAGGGGGGTATAATTGGGTGGGGGGAGGGGGGTAAAATTGGGTGGGGGGAGGGGGGAGGCGGGGAAGGGAAGTGAAGGGTAAACAAAGGAGGAGGCTGCAATGCTTGGTAAGAAATGTATCCATTATCCTGCCCATGTAATTGTAGCCCCTTTGTACAGTATGTTCTCAAATAAAATAAAATACAATTTAAAAAAAAAAAAAATATTGTGGGGGCTGGGAAGGTGGCTCAGTGGTAGAGCGCTTGCCTTGCATGCATGAGGCCCTGGGTTCAATTCCTCAGCACCACATAAGCAAAAAGAAAAAAGCCGGAAGTGGTGCTGTGGCTCAAGTGGTAGAGCACTAGCCTTGAGCTGAAGAGCTGAGGGACAGTGCCCAGGTCCAGAGTTCAGGCCCTATGACCGGACCCCCAAAAAAAAAATATTGTGGCAGTTTGAAAACAAAAAATATTTTCCTCACAAGAGTGGTGGTATTTAAGATGAGGTCCAGGTTAGACTTTTGTTATTCACAGGTTAGATCTTCCTTGCCTATCTTCTCTTGTCACTTTTTTTTTTTTTTGCTAGTACTAGGGCTTGAACTCAGTTTTCATTCAGCTTTTTTGCTTATGGATGCTGCTCTACCACTTGAGCCACATCTCCACTTCCAGTTTTTTGCTGGTTAACTGGAGGCGAGTCTCTTAAATTTATCTGCCTGGGTTAGTGTCAAGCCACAATTCATGTGTTTCAGATTCCTGAGTAGCTAGGATTATAGGTGTAAGCCACCTCCACCCAATTCTATTTGTCAGGTTTGTTTTTTGTTTTTTTCACCAGTCCAGGGGCTTGAACTCAGGGCCTGGGCACTGTCCCTGAGCTGCTTTTGCTCAAGGCTAGCACTCCACCACTTGAGCCACAGTGCCACTTCCAGCTTTTTCTGTTTATGTGGTACTGAGGAATCAAAATCAGGGCTTCATGCATGCTAATCACTGAGCCACATTCCTAGCCCCTGTTTGTCAGTTTTTAAGAAGTCATTTTAATGTTTTTATTCCTTTTGATTAGTAAAGTCCTAACTATTCCAGTTTCTTCCCTTCCTTCCTTCTTTCCTTTTTTTTTTTTTCTTTTTTGGTCCGAGTCTTGCAATGCAGCACAGGCTGACCTTGAACTCATGTTGTAGCCAGACTGATTGACTGGCCTTGAGTTCTCAATCCTCTTGCCCCAGCACTCTAAATACTGGGATTACAAGCATGGACCTGGCTGTTAATTTCTTTGCTCTTGAGTTTCTTCTAGTTCAATTTCCATATATATATATATATATTATATATATATATATATATATATATATAATACTTTTTCTTTTATTATGATGTTTTCTTTTCTTTTTCTTTTTCTTTTTTTTTTTCTTTTTGTCGGTTGAGGGGCCTGAACTCTGGGCCTGGGCACTGTCCCTGGGTCTTCAGCTCAAGGCGAGTGCTCTACCACTTGAGCCATAGTGCCACTTCCGGTTTTCTGAGTGGTTTATTGGATATAAGAGTCTCACGGACTTTCTTGCCCAGGCTGGCTTTGAATCGATCCTAAGATCTCAGCCTCCTGAGTAGCTAGGATTACAGGCATGAGCCACCAGTGCCTGGGTTATTATTATGATGTTTTCTTCATAGTTACTAAGTTTTTCTAATAGTAGTTGGTATCATTCTTCCATATTGTATATAATTTTATTTTGAAGGAATGAAATGTTCTTTTAGTCTTTCAACATTTTTGTTACCTATTTCTGCATTCATTCTTCTCTTGATTTAGATTTCAAAAGCTGTTGTCCTGAGTAGACACAGATTGAGTTAATTTCTTCTATTCAGTCATTATTTTGTCTATTTACTAAACAGATGTGGGCTTTTTAACAATTTAATAGGCACTTTGGAAACAATGATAAGGAAGAAGTCATTGCCCTGGTGAAGCTTTGGTACTGGTGGGAAGATAGATGATAAGAAACATGCTTAGAAAGTTCTAGAAGCTTTCCTAAGACCTTGTGCTACAGAGCAGCACAGGACTTCCCCTAGCCATGTTTACCTCATTCCAAAGCCTGAATCTTTCCACAGTATGCCAGCAAACTAGCAAGCAACATGTCATGTACCACAGTATCTTGTCAAATGGTGTCATTATTGGTAAAGACACTCAGTGTTGGAGTGCAACTGCAGATAATTGTGAACCCATGTGGTAATTGATAGCTCCTCAGTGTCTCCCTGCCAGCCATGATGTGGTTCTGACAAACAGGGCACCTCCCTTGGCAGCTCAGCATCTTGCATGTGGCCTCCTGGGATGTGGGTAGTCACTTGTTTGTCTCCTCTGTTACTACAACCTTGTATTTTCTCTCCCTTTCTAACATGTTTGTTAACCATTAAATCTTTGGTTTAGATATCAAACATCCTGCACAGTCTCTGTCAAATACAGTTAATTTCTTCCATGTAGTCATTATTTAACCCACTTAGTGAACAGTCATTAGGATCCATCCCAGCCATCCCAGGGGACCACGCGGAGGCAGGCATGCACAGGAGAAAGATTATTATGTGGTTTATTAGAGGGACCATATCAACCCCTGGAGAGGAAGCAATATGGCATCTGCCCCTATCCAGGTGGTCACTCTGGGGCTAATGGGTCAGGTACTCTGTGTGCACAGGTAGGTCTGGGTGGAGAGTGGGAGTGCCCAGCAATCCTGGTGGGAACTCTAGGTCAGGAAGGAGCTCAGGTCTGGGTGGGGCTGAGGACCAGAGGTGGGGAGAATGCTAACACTACTCATTAACACATGAGCAGACATCCCAACAAAGATAAGTATATAGCTTCTGTCAGAAGCAACTCCTGTCCTGTGTTCATTGTAGCATGTAGGGCTGTCCCCACTCTCTCTCTCTCTCTCTCTCTCTCTCTCTCTCTCTCTCTCTCTCTCTCTCTTCCACAGCAACAGAACTGATTCTCCTTCCCTTTCCACCCCAACTTCTTAAGCTGAGGAGTATATTGCAGATCAGGATGCAAATGACAAAGTAGAGCACTCAGAATTTGGTGGCCTTAAAACAAATGTTTTAACAATCCTCGCACAGATTGTCTCGCTGCAAGGTCATAACATTTTCTGTTACTCCCTGCTCCTTGCTGGCTGCTTAGGATGCTGCCTACCTCCCTGGCTAGTGCCCTGCCAAACCACCTCATTTCATCACCGGATCCTGCTTAGGTGGGGCCAGCTGCTGCCTCGGCACTAATTGTGGGTGGAACACAGGGCAAGATTTGTTGGAGAACAGGTACAAGGGGAGACTGGATCAGAGACAGTCTCGAGTATTGAAGAGGAATTTAAGGGAGCACTTGTCTTTGAGGCATTGGACTTGGGTTTTTATTCATCCAAAGGACCTTGTTTTAACCTTGGAGTAAGTTAGTGTCTAGGGCACAAACACCGGAGAGGTTAGCAAGAGGGACACAGAGAGGTTCTGGCCCGAAGCTCTCTATCTGCACAGAGGAGGGAGCACTGAGGAGGCAGTGGAGGGAGGCTTCAGGGAGGACAGGGCCCTAAGGAGTCTGGGAGACAGCCTCCACAGTCGATCCATCATCCTCAGGTGGAGTTGGCAGAATCTGATCATTTGTGTTGCTGTTGAATGAGTTATTTACATGGAGTCATTTTTATTCATAAATAAATCAAGTCCTTCTTAAAGGACACTTCATACTGTTACAGCAATGTAATAACTACTTGCCATGGTAGAATATAATCATATAATATAGAGAATGAAAGCAAAACAATGGTATTAAAGTCTGCGGGCTGCAGGGCTGAGAGTGTAGCTCAATAATAAAATGCTTGCCTAACATGCAGAAGGCTTTGGGTTAATTCCAAGCACACATTTCTGCACCCCCCCCCCCCCAAAAAAAGATAATTGTAGCTAGATGCTAGATGCTAAAAGTCTTTTAGCAGGTCTTAAAGAGGAGTTAAAAACACAAGAACAGGGCTGGGAAAGTGGCTCAGTGGTAGAGCGCTTGCCTTGCATGCCTGAGGCCCTGGGTTCGATTCCTCAGCACCACCTAAGCAAAAAGAAAAAAGCCAGAAATGGCGCTGTGGCTCAAGTGGTAGAGCGCTAGCCTTGAGCTGAAGAGCTGAGGGACAGTGCCCAGGCCCAGAGTTCAGGCCCCACAACCCGACCCCCCCCCAAAAAACAAAAACAAACAAACAAAAAACCCCCACAAGAACAGAGCTAAGTATCAGTGGCTCATGCCTATAATTCTAGCTACTCAAGAGGGTGATATCAGAGGATTATAGTCTGAAGCCAGTCTGGGCATAAAAGTCTGTGAAACTCTTATCTCCAATTGAACTGTGGTTCAAGTGGTAGAGTACTAGCCTTAAGCAAAAACTTAAGGGACAGGACCTAGGCCCTGAATTCAGGTCTCAGGATGGGCACAAAAACTAAATAAAATAAACAAAAACAGGAATTGGAGGTGTGGCTCAACTCAGATAGTCCCAGCCTTGAGTAAAAAAGCCAAGAAGGAGTGTGAGGTTGCTGGGCACTGGTCAGGAGGCTGAGATCTGATCATCACTGTTCAAAGCCAATCCCAGGCAGGAAAGCCTGTGAGACTCTTATTTCCAATTAACAACCAGAAAAACAGGAAGTGGTGTTGTGGCTCAAAGAGGTAGAGCACTAGCCTTGGGTGAAGAAGATCAGGAACAGCGCCCAGGCCTTGGGTTCAAGCCCCAGGACTGACATACACAAAAAAGTGTGAGGCCCTGAGTTCAAGCAAAGTACTGGCACAAACAAATAAAAAATAAGAACAGGATTATAGACAGTGATAGAGACTTGTTTTGCATGCATGAGAATCTTGAGTTTTATCCCCTAGGACTGAAAAAAATTACTTATACTTTCACCTTGATATAATACAAAGAACAAAATTCATTGAATTCCTTTTCTAGACACATGGCCGTGATATAACTAGGTCTTAGGAAAGTTAGAGGAATAAGAACAACCTCCAAGGTCAGTGAGGAATGGGAGGAGAATACTGAATTGACTGTGAAGTGGGAACAAGATGAGGTATGAAGGAGACTGGCCCTGGGACTCCATACCAAGCCCCAACATCTCGGAGATAGGAAGCTAACTCACAGCTGCCCCTTTAAGTCCTCTCACTTTGAAGGGAGCTCAAGTGTGCACTCTGTGGCTCCTGAGAGAGGAAAACAGAATTTCATCTTGGAAGAAAGTATTATTACTCACCTGGGCTTCCAGGATCTCAAGAGATTGTGTTCAGCCAATAGAAGTTCACAGTGAAAAGGCCCTAATACTTGAGAAAGCAACCTTCACAGCAGCAGCCATAAAAGTAGCCACACACACATTTAAGATCACACAGATTTCCTACATTGAGATGTTAGAGATATAACGCATGCAGTATGAAATGTTCACAGAAAGAAATACATACCCAGAGATAAATGACAGGATGCATTTGTGTGTATGCACACATGCATATACAAAGGCCAAAGATTTGATTTCCAGCCCTGCAGAAAAAAAAAAATACTGGAATGGAAGGAATTTTGTCTCACTTCTTTGGACTGACTTTATCGAAGATAAAAAGTGAGGGTGTGGGTCAAATGGTGGAGCACCAGCCTCCACCAATGCTGCCCTGGGTAGATTACTTCTCAGCTTATTGTCCTTTGTTTTTCTGGGACACTTAATACAAGCTCCACTCATCTATTTTATTTCTGCTGTCTTTTGGAATGTAATAGGCTCAGAAACAGACTTTGTCCTTGCCTGGTCCCTGGAGCCTAGAACACTGCCTGGCACAGACTCCATAGTTGTTCAGAGACTCAATAATGTGCACAACGACCCTCCTGCCCTAGTGCACATGACAGGCACGTGACCAATCCCTGAGTCAGCCACTCCAACATCTTGTAGGAACTCCCTTGTGCCTTTTGCTGTTTTCTCTATAAAAGTTAGTCAGGCTACTGCAATTCAAAGAGAGTCTTGTCCCCATCCCTACAACCTAAAGGCAGCCAGGGAGCTTTGGAAGTTGGACTGCTAACACACAAGCTGTTTTATTCTAGCTTTATTAACTTTTAAGCCTTTTCCTGTTTTCCTATCAGGGCCAAACCTACCTCCTGGCAGCTGCTTAAGTCTTGAGTATTTGAATTAGATTCCTGAGCAGTGATTAAAACAGATCTGAGGCCTCAAATAAAAGAGCTCCTAAAATACAACAAGCAAAGTCTAGGCTGTTCCAAAGCCCCTGCGCCCATCACCTGAGGGCCTGTGGCCTCTTCTCTGGGAGGGTCTTCCAGACTGGGCAGGCCGGAGGTCCGTGTACTGGTGGTTTGCTGTTGTGGTGCCCAGCATATGTGGGCAGGAATTGGCAGGATAAAGGGTGGATGTCCTTAGTATACAGGGGGGCCTTCTGGGCAGAGTTCTTAGGGAGTCTTTAGCCCGGTCTTCTTTTACAAGTCAAGTTTTTACCCAGGAAAACAGACAAAAAGCTGGGGTTGATTTATCATCAAGGCCCTACCCTTCCAGGGAACAGCAGGGTAGACTCCTGCCCTTGCTGCCCTCCAGCCCAGCCCTGCCTGGCTTTCCAGCCTCCCACACTGAGCCACACTCATTCCTGTTGCCTTCCAAGCAGAGTGTGCAGTCTTCACACTCAGGGAATCCCAGGACACACTGGGAAAGGAGCTTTCCCTGGATATGCTATGAATGGTTAAAAACCCCCACAAAAACATAGATAGATAGATAGTTAGATAGATAGACAGACAGATATAGATATATAGATATATAGACAGGTGCTAGTGGTCCACTCCTGTAATCCTAGCTACTCAGGAGACTGACAGGATCCGAGGATTGTGGTTCAAAGCCAGCCTGGGCAAGATAGTGTGTGAGACTCTTATCTCTAATAAAGTACCAAAAAAAAAAACCAAAACAGAAGTGGAATTATGACTCTTATGATAGAGTCCTGGTCCCTTCAGGGGCAGTACCCTATCCCTGAATCCAAAGCCCCAGGATGGTCTTGTCTGTCCATTAAAACTCAATATTAGCCAGATATGGAAGGTCATCCCTACAATCCCTGCACTCAGGAGGCTAAGGCTGGAGGAGCATGTATTTGAGGCGAGGCTGGATAATAGCAAGTTCCAGGCCAACCAGGGCTACATAGCAAGGCTCTACCTGGGAAAATGGAACAGAAAGGGAAGGGACCTCTGAATTATATAAACATAAATAGACAAAAACCATCCTGAGCCCCCTAAAGCAATCAGTGACCCTTTTCACACAAACCATCAGAGACCCTGAATTCAAATCCTGGTTCAGACAACTGTGTCCTTTGGTGGAGGGAGGGGGTTGTGTAACTAAGCAGTTGCTGTGAGTTATTACCATCTACTTGAGAGAACAGCTGCATTTCTGTGGGACATTGTGGCCCAGTATGTTTTTTTGGGGGGGGTCCGGTTGTGGGGCCTGAACTCTGGGCCTGGGTGCTGTCCCTCAGTTCTTCAGCTCAAGGCTAGTGCTCTACCACTTGAGCCACAGCGCCACTTCCAGCTTTTTTCTTTTTTCTTATGTGGTGCTGAGGAATCGAACCCAGGGCCTCAGGCATGCAAGGCAAGCACTCTACCACTGAGCCACCTTCCCTGTGGCCCAGTATTGTATGGATGATCTAAGATGGAGTGTCACTTTCCTCTCAAAGGTCATGCTCACTCTGCTGGCCAGAGCAGCTCTCTTTGCTCTCCTCGTGCACCTGAAAGTCACATGACCATGTGACCACATCCAGCCTCCACGGCCAAGGGTTTCCCAAGAGGATAAAAGACACAGATGCCTGTTGATCCAGAGTTCAATGTTTTGGTTTTTTTCTTCTTTCTTTCTTTCTTCCTTTCTTTCTTTCTCTCTCTCTCTCTCTCTCTCTCTCTCTCTCTCTCTCTCTCTCTCTCTCTCTCTCTCTTCTTTCTTTCTTTCTTTCTTCCTTTCTTCCTTTCTTCCTTTCTTTCTTTCTCTCTCTCTTTCTCTCTCTTCTTTCTTTCTTTGTTTCTTTCTTTGTTTCTTTCTTTGTTTCTTTCTGTGTCTTTCTTCTTTCTTTCTTTAAGCCAGTGCTTTGAATAGACCAGTGAAAAACTAAACAGGACCCCTTGTCTCTTGTCTTGGGACAGTCAAAGGGCCTTAGCTTAGCTAATAAATACACATTTGGTAAAGACTTAACTACCCCTGCCAGAGTGAGGGGTAGAATGGGCTGTGGCATGTCCCATAGATAGAGGAGGGCCGGAGGATGGTCTGCTCATGCCAAACCTGGTGGATGCCCTAGCCAACAGGCCCAGCTAAGAGCAAGGCCAAGTTAATAAACACTCCTCCAGGGCTGGGAAGGTGGCTCAGTGGTAGAGCGCTTGCCTTGCATGCCTGAGGCCCTGGGTTTGATTCCTCAGCACCACATAAGCAAAAAGAAAAAAGCCGGAAGTGGCGCTGTGGCTCAAGTGGTAGAGTGCTAGCCTTGAGCTGAAGAGCAGAGGGACAGCGCCCAGGCCCAGAGTTCAGGCCCCATGACCGGACCCAAAAAAAATAAATAAATAAAAATAAATAAATAAATAAATAAATACTCCTCCAATTCTCCAGGCTTCCTATTTGGCACATCTCCTTCTTGGCAGCTCACGAACAGAGTACCTTGCATACTCTATTAGAACCAGCTCTAGGAAACCAGAGTCATGCCCAGATACCACTTGACTGGAATGCGTCATGTGTTGGAAACTCCTATGTTAATGGTATTTGGAGATGGTGTCTTTGGAAAGTAATTAAAGTTAGATGAGGTCATGAGGGTGGGGCCTCCAGATGAAATTAGTGTCCCCCCTTTTTTCTTTACAGTCTCACACACTTTTTATTTTATTTGGCAGTAATTGGAAATGAACACAGAGCTTCATGCTTTAGCCATGGCCTCCCATCCTTTATTTTTAATTCTCTCTCTCTCTCTCTCTCTCTCTCTCTCTCTCTCTCTCTCTCTCTCTCTCTCTCTCTCTCTCTCTCTCTCTCTCTCTCTCTCTCTCTTTCCTAGTCCTGTGGCTTGAATTCGGGGCCTAGGCACTGTCCCTGAGCTTCTTTTGCTCCAGACTAGCACTTTACCACTTGAGCCATAGCACCACTTCTGGCTTTTTCTGTTTATGTGGTACTGAGGAATTGAACCCAAGGCTTTGTGCAAGCTAGGCTAAGCCACATTCCCACCCTTTAATTCATTTTTAGGTAAGATCTCTTCCTTCCTTCCTTCCTTCCTTCCTTCCTTCCTTCCTTCCTTCCTTCCTTCCTTCCTCCCTTCCTTCCTCCCTTCCTCCCTTCCTCCCTTCCTCCCTTTCTCCCTTTCCCTCTTTCTCCCTTTCCCTCTTTCTCTCTTTCTCTCTTTCTCTCTTTCTTTCTCTCTTTCTTTCTTTCTTTCTGTAGTCATGGGACTTGAACTCTGGGCCTGGGCGCTGTCCCTCGGCATTTCAGCTCAAGGAGAGCACTCTACCACTGAGCCACAGCACCACTTGCGGTTTTCTGGTGGTTAATTGGAGATAAGAGTCTCACAGACTTTCCTGCCCGGGCTAGCTTTGAACTGTGATCCTCAGATCTCAGCCTCCTGAGTAGCTAGGATGACAGGCGTGAGCCACCAGTGCCCTGGCAAGATCTCTTTCTTTTTATCTGGCTCAGCCTTAGACTGTGATCTTCCCTACTGCTGCTTCCCAAGTAGCTGGTATTTAGATAAACACCACCACACAAGGCTGGAGTTCCCTTGCAGAAAGTACCCTGTGGCCATGTGATAACTTCTACTGTGTTAGGACTGTGAGCCAGGACCAGATTTGAGCCCTTGATCCTGGGCTTCCTAGCTTTTAGGAATGTGAGAACATAGATTTCTTTTTTTAAATAAATACTCAGTTTTAGATATTCCATTGAAGGAACCCTAAACAGACTAAGATCCCCATCTCTTATCAAAGTCTGCAAGATAGTCTGTACCAGGGCCATCCTTCCTAGGAAATTTTGCAGTGAGAAGCAGGTAGGGTCTTAGCTGAGGAACACGCCACCGTAGAATCAGCCAGGTTTGTTTTTTGGAGGAGAGGGGAGAATGCTGAGAGAGGAGAGGGGCCCGTGGACTTCCTGAGCATCCAGACATCACAGATGTCACTTGCGGCTTCTGTTTTTGCCTAGTTAGGCTGATTGACTTTTTTGAATCTCAAGCTGGGCTGGGGTTGGTCTACGGTGAAGATTGTCTGAGAGACTGGCAAAAATCTTAATACAAAATTATGGAACAGAGCCAGATGCTGAAGGTTATATATAATATGTATTTGAAAGTGATATAAATGTGAATATATCAATAGGCCAAGTTCCTGACTTCAGGAGCCTGTGGAATCGTCAATGGCCTGGTGGAACGCCATAGCCAGAAACATTTTTGGGACCTTCCTCCCTTTTTTTTTGGAGGCAATACTGAGGCTTGATATCAGGGCCCCTGAATTTGCTAGGCAGGCACTCTACCACTTGAGCCATGCTCCAGCCCCTTTTGCTAGAGCTGCTTTTCAGATAGGTCCCTTTGCTTTTTACCCAGATGGACCTCAAACCTGATTCTCCTATCTCTGTCTTCCAAATATCTGAGCTTACAAGTATGAGTCACGTATCTGTCCAAGCTCAATTCTTTAAGGATCCCAGGGTGGAGTAGGGCAGTAGTAAAGCTGGAGGAGATTGA
Organism: Dipodomys merriami; assembly: GCF_024711535.1. Classification (NCBI taxonomy): domain Eukaryota; kingdom Metazoa; phylum Chordata; class Mammalia; order Rodentia; family Heteromyidae; genus Dipodomys; species Dipodomys merriami. Next base: position 207,415 of record NW_027205738.1, on the reverse strand, counting down.
GCTCAGCACAGGGACAGGGCTGGGGTCTTTGGGTGGCAAACACACACAGATTTCCTGAAGCAAAAATCTCAAAAAACAAAAGACTGAGGCATGTCTTGAGACATGGAGCACATGACAGCAAGTATGAGCTCTGAGGCCTAGAGTTAACACACTAGTATCCAAAAGAAAGAAAGAAAGAAAGAGGAAGGAAGGAAAGAAAGAAAGAAAGAAAGAAAGAAAGAAAGAAAGAAAGGAAGAAAGAAAGAAAGAAAGAGAGAGAGAGAGAGAGAAAGAAAGAAAGAAAGAAAGAAAGAAGGAAAGAAGGAAAGAAAGAAGAAACATTAAAAAAAAAATCAGAGTCAGGGCCTAGTGGACAAGCCATCCTAGGGATCAGAGAGGAGTCTTCGCTGTGCTTAGAGCCCTTCAATGCAGAATGGAGGCTTCCATTTCAAGGAAGCCTAGTGCTCCTGTGTCCCGGCCACCAGGCAGCCAGGGTACCATGATTGCTCCTCCCCCAACCCCCCCCCCCATAAGCACAGCTACCACCCATAGCTCATCTGTCTTGCCAGATGCATTTTGGTCCCAGCCCCATGCCTAGGGATAGGACTCATCTTTTTTTTCCTTTTTCTCTCTCTCTCTTTTTTTTTTTTGGTCATGGGTCCTGAACTCAGCCTGGGCGCTGTCTCTCAGCTCTTTAGCTCAAGGCTAGTGCTCTACCACTTAAGCCATAGTACCACTTCCAGCTTTGTCTGCTTATGTGGTGCTAAGGAATGGAACCCAGGGCCTCATGCATGCAAGGCAAGCACTCTACCACTGAGCCACCTTCCCAGCCTGGCATATGAGTCATTGTGCAGTCACAGACAGCTGCTTTTGCTAGAGGACCCTTCAGCCCCGGCAGCTTGGAGGTCAGCCATGCTTTCTGGACTGTGCAGCGGCCTCAGAGAACACAGGCAGGACCAGCGAACCCAGCCTCAATCTCCAGCATATTCCTCCTCTCCCCCACCCACCCACCCCCAACCCAGCATGAAGGGTCCCAATACCCAATGCTCCAGCTCAGCTTTCCCATTAACTCTGCCCACTCCCTGAACACACTTTATAGACATCCCCTAGCAAATCCTCCAGCAGACACAATGTTGCAGACAAGCTTTCATCTTCATCCATGGTAGAGGGCTTACAACTTCAGAACTTGCTAGAAATGCAGGTTCTCAGGCCCCACATGGCCATCCCCATTGTAATGAATGAGAATGTTACAAGTGGGCCAGGTTATCTGTGTCTTAGTAATCTAGGAAAACCCTGAGTGAGTCAGGTCTCCTTGAGATCTTCCTGGAACAAAGGTCATTTGGAAACAAGTCCAATCGCGCACGTTCCAGGCACCCCTGGTGAGGACAGGACACTCAGCAGGAGCCCCTGGCTCTGACGTCACCCACCGTGACATCGCCGGCCACCTCCTCCCAGGGTCAGTCACAGATCCACAAAGCTGTTTCACAAGGAACATGGTCCCTTCCCTTCTCCTTGCCCTCCTGCAGGCTGGGTTTTTTGGGGGGAGCTTCTACATCCCCCCTGTGCTGCCTTAGTCTGGCTCTGAGCCATTTCTGGGAATTCCTCTGCCCAAGACCAGCTTCTGTTCTCATTGATGGAAGCTGAAGAAGTCAGTGCTGGTCTCCTCAGGCCCAGTCCCTTCAGTTACTCAGACCAACATTGCTCAGAAACCTGCTCCCTACTCCCCATCCCCGGACCACCCCCCAACAGGACTGCTATCTGCCCCCCTAGATCCTCGGCCAGCAGTCCAGGGAAACAATTGTCTAGAATCTAGACACATCCCCAGGAGAGAGGCAGAGGTAAGGGGAGGGGGATGGGTCTCCTGGAATAGTTGGGTTTGTTTTGTTTTGTTTGTTTGTTTTTTGTTAGTCGTGGGGCTTGAACTCTGGGCCTGGGTGTCCCTCAGTTCTTCAGCTCTAAAACTTGAGCTACAGTGCCACTTCCAGTAAGATAAGAGTCTATGAGATAAGAGGCTCATAGACTTTCCTGCCTGGGCTGGCTTTAAACAGTGGTTCTCAGATCTCAGCCTTCTGAGTAGCTAGGTTTATAGGTGTGAGCCACCCGTGCCCAGCGTCTCCTGGAATCTTAATCCACATGCTTCTGCATTCACTGCCTTTGGAATATTCATTGGTGGAGCCAGACTCCATTGGAGTATCCTCAATCTAATAGTCAGACTCCAGGCCAACACAAGAGCCACAAGCATTCATCCTGATGAGCCAGGAAGAGAGAGCTAGCTAAACAAAGCAGAGCCTCTTCCTCCAGTTTACTTTGCTCTTTCCTCACTGTAGGTACTGAGTTCTGATCTTACAGCCTCAGGACCAGGCCAGCTGTCTTTTAGTCAATCTTTAGAAATGACAAAAAAAGAAAAAAGCAAGTCTCCCTTCACTGCTGACTTCCCAGAAGCTGCCCCTGCCCCTGAGTAGCCTCTACCCTTTCCCCTCTAAGTACTGCTGGAAGGTAGGGTTTAACCAGCTGTCTCTGTCCCTCAGTTCCCCTGGAAGTCTGCTTTAAACTAGGAATTCACAAGCACTCATCATATTTAATGAGTTTGGTGGGGAACTCAGGACTCTGAGCTTTTTAAACCTCCTCCCTGCCCATTTAGTCAAAGCAAAGATGAAAAAAATCAGAACAACCCAGCCTGGGAATTTGTATGTGTGTGTGGGGGGGGAGGTACAATGATATTAATCTTCTAGATCTTTTGTTAAATGGGGTTTTTGGCATCTGGGAGAGGAACAGACTTCTCCTCAATATCCCTTAGCTAAATATTATTATTTTTTAATCCCAGCAGCTTAGTCTGATCAAAGTACAATATGTGTATGTGTGGAAATCCCACAGTGGAACTCTTATGTACAATTAATATACACTAATTAAAAACAAAACAACAAAACCAAAGAACTGGGATTAGTACCATGTACTTAGAATAGGTTTTTTTTTTTTCCTGGTCCCAGGGTTTGAACTCAGGCCCTAGATACTGTTCCTGAGCCTCTGTGCTCAAGGTTAGCACTCTACTACTTGAGCCTCAGCACCAGTTCCATCTTTTTCTGAGTAGTTTATTGGAGATAAGAGTCTCACAAAGTTTTCTGCCCAGGCTGGCTTCAAACTTTAGTCCTCTGCTTCCTCAGTAGCTAGGACTACAGGCATGAGCCACCAGCACCTGGCTTACAAATTCTTATATTACAGGATAATGTGGTTTCTTTTGAAGCTAGAATGATTCAGACCATACTGAATTGCCACAAAAGTAGGCAAATGGGCCAAACGAAAAGGCTGGAAAACCCAAAGAAGTGTGACAAAGTCTTTTACTGTGGGCCAGGCATCAGTGGCTCACACCTGGCAATCCTAGCTACTCAGGAGGTTGAGATTTGAGGATCCATGCTTGAAGCCAGCTCAGGAAGGAAAGTCCATGAGATTCCCCATCTCCAACTGACCACCAAAAAACTAGAAGTGGAGGTTTGGCTCAAGTGGTAAGGCGCCAGCCTTGAGCAAGAAAGCCAAGTGAGAGTGTAAGACCCTGAGTTCAAGCTCTGTAGCAGCGCGCACACACACACACACACACACACACACACACACACACATACACACACGTTTTTACTATGGTCATTGATGCTGATTCAATTTTTTAAAAAACCCAACAGGAGGAAATAAAAGTACAAATGTAGTTCTTTTGCTGCCAGTACCCACTTTCTGAGATCAGATTCAGATAGCCTAAAGCAGTAGAGTGGAAGCAGTAGATCTAAACCTCAGGATTAAATGGGATAAGTTCAGGCTGTGCGCAGATACAAGTCAGCACCTGATTGACTTGGTTGCACCCAGATCTTGAATCACAGGGAGCTCAGCCTTTGTTTGACTCTGCCAAACCCACCACAACCCGCCAAGTTCCCCACCCCCAGACTGGTGGCAAGCCCCCCTTAGACCTCCCCACCCCAGCCCACCCTGCTTAGTCTCCTTCACATGGGTGCAATTGATCAGCTTGAGCTACCTCTGGTTGATTTTTTTGTGGTTTGTGTTTGTTTTTTTTTTTTAAGCCATCAAATTCAGTATTTATACAGGAACAGTCTTATGCTTGGTTCTCAACGGAATGGACACCCCTGGAACTTCACCGCCGGTGCTTCCACTAAAAAAAAAGACAACACACAATCAACATCAGTATAGTATAAGAAAATAACGAAAGTGAGCCGTTCGTTGCAAGTGCTTCTTTTCTTTGATTGTTGAATGGCATTAAAAACTCATTTAGCGGGAGCAGTCCCCCCCCCACACACACAGCTGTGGCCCTGTAACTCTAAACCTGGCCTGAGTCTCTGCTTTGGAGCTGGCCAAACAGAGCAGGGGGCGGTCCTACGGCTGGGGAGGGGAGGGGGGTGGCCGGGACCACCTGACGCCCACCCCCTGCCCGCCCTCCTCCTGGGGAAGGATAAATGCTGCCGGCTGGCTGCCCAGTTGCCAGCTGCCAAGTTTGTTCTCCTGGCACCCACGGCCAGGGTGTCTCACGGTGCCTCTGACCCTCTCCGACCCTCCCCATCCCGCACAGAGAACAGATCCACTGGGAAGATGTGGGGGAAGCCAGTGCTGCTGTGGATTTTGGGGAGTGCCTGGCTCTGCATCCCAGCAAAGGGAGGTGAGTGCCCGCCGGGCTGCCTGCCCACCCTGGGCCACTGGCTACCAGCGGCTGGGACTTGCTGAGGGACCCGGGCCTGGGGGGAGGAGAGGAGAAGGAGAAGAGGGGAAAGGAGCGGAGAGGAGGAAAGAGGAGGAGAGGAGACAGCGGGCTCAGTTGGGGCCAAGTCCCAAGGAGACAGGGGTAGTGGCCAGAGGAGCTCCACAAACCGCAAGCAGCAAGGGTGGGAGCAGAGGGCCCTTCTTTCCTGGCCAGGCTGCCAGGCTGGTCGAGTGTCAGTGTGTAGGAGGAATTGCCTAGGGCCCGGAATTGGGAGTTTGTGCAGTGTGCAGGGCTGTGCTGTGCTGGCTTGCACACACACACTCAGGACCCCGGCTGAGGGGACAGCCTGGAAGAGGCTGTTCTTAACCTCTTCAAGGAGGGTGTGTGTGTGTGTGTGTGTGTGTGTGTGTAGGAGACTGTTCTTCGTTTTGTTTTCAGGAGACAGGGTCTTGCTATGTTCTTCAATCTGGGCTTGGACTCCTGAGTGAGCCCAGGCTAGTCTCCGGCTGTTCCTGCCATTGCCTCCCCAGTGCCAGAATTGCAGGCCTGCACCGCTATGCTCTCCTGGATTGCTGTCTTTCTACTCTCTTTTTCTCCCCTGTGGCTGAGGATGGAGCCCAGGGCCTTGTGCATGCCAGGGAAGCTCTCCGTCACAGGGCTGAACTCTCAGCCCTGGGGAATTGCTCGTGAGCCTTGAGGTTTAAGTGGGTTTGGGGTTATGGGTTGAAGTTGGCCAATAATGTCCTTAACTAATGTCGTTAATGGACTTGATCTGATGACAGGTTTGTCACTTGCATGTGCGTGTGTGCACACACACACACACACATCATTTGCCTTTCTCTGTGTCTTCTTTCTGTCCCAGTTGCTGTGAGGGTGGCCTCTTAGAACATCTGCCCATATTTTTTTTATTGTCTTGGATTTTAGTGTGTCTGCTTTCCTGATAATACAAGCTCAGGAGGAGACAAAAGCAGCCTTGATGATTCCCCCCCTCTCCCTTCGAGGTTAAACAAACAAACAAACGTGGCAATAGGAGTTGTTCACTAAATATCACTGGAGGATTTAGGAGCAAGAAAGTAGTCTTCAGGGATGGAGGCTGTTGAATCTCAACTCCTCTTCTTCTTTGTCTTCGTCTTCCTCGCAAGGCCTGCATAAAGCCTTTTTTTTTTTTTTTTTTTTTTTTTGGTCATGGGGCTTGAACTCTGGGCCTGGGCACTGTCCCTGTGCTCTTTAGCTCACGGCCAGTGCTCTACCACTTGAGCCACAGCACCATTTCCGGTTTTCTAGTGGTTTATTGGAGGTAAGAGTCTCACGGACTTTCCTGCCTGGGCTGGCTTTGAACCGTGATCCTCAGATCTTAGCCTCACAGGCATGAGCCACTGGCACCCGGCCTCTTCTTCTTCTACTTCTTCTTTCTTCTTTCTTCTGATACTGGAGCTTAACACTCAAGATCTAGGCACTGTGTCTTAGTTTTTTCACACTAGTCCATCTCTCTCATGCTTTCCTGAGTTCATTCTTGTGGGAATCTTTTCTGGAGAGGGACTGGTCTGCTGGAAGTTGGGCGCAGGCAAGGGTTCCATAATTCTGCCTAGAAAATCCCCATCCTTGGGGAAAGTACACAGAGTGTATGAGCCAGCGGTCTGCTTCAACGGGAGTGAAGCCACTTTTACTGGGGGAGGGGTAGCAAGAAAGGGGGGGGCAGGCCTATCTTTGGAACTTCTCTTTCCAGTGGAATATTGTGCAGTTCTGTATTTCAATCCCTTCTGTTTCCGTTTTGGCAGGATGATGCACCATTGACATGATTTTGTGCTCCCCACCTGTAAGCTGAGGGAGGCCCCTACTTGAGCCAAACCCCAGGAAAGTTGAACTGAGTTACTTCCTTTGTTAACTAAGTAGGGAATGACTGTAATTCTTAGGGTAGTTCTTGGATTTATTTAATTTCATTTTAGTAATTTATTTATTAATTTTTTTGTACGGGCCCTGGAGCTTGAGCTTGGGGGCTGCGAGCTGTCCCTGAGCTTTTGTGCTCAAGGCTAGCGCTCTAGCACTGGAGCTGAGGCTCTACTTCTTGCTTTTTGGTGGTTCATTGGAGATAAAAGTTTCAGACTTTCAAGCCGGGGTCTTCAGATCTCAGTCTCCTGAATAGCTAGGATTGCAGGTGTGAGCCACCAATGCCTGGATGATTTTCTTTTTTTTTAAATGTGTGTACTGGATTCTTTGTGCTGGCTTTCAACAGTGATTCTCAGATACCAGCCTCCTGACTTGCTGAGATTACAGGATAAACCATTGGCCCTGGCATTTAAGGTACTCTTGACAGGTGGTATTCAGTCTTGTCTGGAAAACCAGCCTCCCTTGATTCTGGAAACTTCAGTGCTAAGGAAAGAAGCCAATTGAGGAGGGGATGGATGGGGCTGGGAGGGGGGTGCTCTGCTCACAAAGAGCTGAGGCCTAGCAGAGGGTTTGTCTTGTATAAAGAGTGAGAGGACTTGAATATGAATGAATGACTGAGCTGAGCTGAGCTATTGTTGGCCGTGATTGGGGATGGGAGAGGAGAAGGGCTGTAACCTCCCCCCCCCAAGATCACCATGAATGGAAGAATGTCAGCAACCTCCTCTCAGAGTCTGAGCCCTTCCAGCTACCCACACCCAATGCTCTAATCTGCTTCCATTTTTATAAAATGGATTTTGTAAATAAAAAAAGAAAAGAACAGAAAAGAAACTGGGTCTGCCCTTGCCACCATGTGTTTTGTGAAATTCTGTACATTGCTAACTTGCAGCTAATCTTTGTGTTCTCTTCCCGGAGCAAGCCACACAGGATTAATCATAAGATGAATAAATTTTCCTTGTAATTTCCCTGAAATGCTTGCCAGTTCTGGAATCTTCAGAGCTGCTGATTGTGTTTGGTTAAGGCACTGAAAACAGTTCGGGTATGTTGGAGGGTTTTGTGAGGGAGGCCCAAGATCTAACATTCCAGATAGCATTCATTCAGTACAAAAATTCAAAAGGTGTCCAGGCAGGAGACGGCTGCGTCTAGACATGATCACAGGTCCAAACTCCTCCTCGGCTCTGCTTTTCTGAAAGGATTAGAGCAGGAGTGAGTTTATATCTATCACCACTTTTGTAAATTACACACTATTATCCCCGAATATGCCAGGCCTAGGATTCAAATACAGGTCTAATGAAACCTTTCTACTATACTACCCAGTACTAAAAACAAACTAAGACAGAACAAAGTTCAGCACTCAAAACTAAAGGTTAGCTTCACTTTCAGCCCCTTTTTAACCTAAAATAAAAAAATTACTTAAAGATACAAAAACTTTGAGGTCAAACCCTCGCCAGCTTTTTTTTTTTTTTTTTTTTTGTAGGTCATGGGACTTGAACTCAGGGCCTGGGCACTATCCCTGAGATTTTTCTACCACTTTGAGCCATAGTGACACTCCAGTTTTTGTTTTTGTTTTTCGGTTTTCTGATGGTTAATTGGAGATAAGCTCCTGCTCTGGTTGGCTTTGAACCATAATCCTTAGGTCTCAGCCTCTAGGTTACAGGTATGAGCTTCCAGCACCTATTCTTTTACGAATGAACTGTTAACTGTAAGAAAGGGAAAGGGTGACATTGTGGAAAAAGAAATGTACTCATTACCTGACTTATGTAATTGTAAGTCCTCTGTAACTTTATAATAACAATAAAAAATTAAAATTAAAAAAAGAGTAAACTGTGGGGTGCTGGTGGCTCACACCTGTAATCCTAGCTACTCAGGAGGCTGAGATCTGAGGATTGCGGTTTGAAGCCAGCCAGGGCAGGAAAGTCCATGAGACTCTTATCTCCAATTAACCACCAGAAAACCAGAAGTGGCACTATGGCTTAAGTGGTAGAGTGCTCGCTTTGAGCTAAAAAGCTCAGGGACAGCGCCCAGGTCCACAGTTCAAGCCCCACGACCAACAAAAAAACAAAACAAAAAAAAAAAACAACAAAACCCCCCAAAAAACCCTGTTACCCTGTTATCCTAATTGCTTAGGAGGCTGAGATCTGAGGATCTGGATTCAAAGCCAATTTGGGAAGAAAAGTCCCTGATATTCTTACTTCCAATTAACTAGCCAAAAGCTAGAAGTGGAGATATGGTACAAATGGTAGAGAGCAGAAAAAGCTAAGTGAGAGCACAAGATGCGGAGTCTTAGTACTGCCACACACAAAAAAATGTTCATTGATTCATTCTGCATATTGGAGAGAGACACACCTCACTCTCTCGAGTCCTTGACAACAAAGAACAAACGTATGCTTATCTGAATATTTGTCATAGTTTTGCCTTCAAAGAGCAGCATGCCAGGTTAGAACTTGCAGAAGTATTTGGGGGGAAGGGGAAGAGGGAAAAGGAGAGAAAACAAATACCAGTACTACCTTCATGGAAGCCACTGGTTTTCTCAATGTAGGCCCTCCAAGAAGCCATTTCTACCACCCTGAACTCTTTCAAGGAAGTACCCCATGTGAGCTTTGTGTGTGTGTGTGTGTGTGTGTGTGTGTGTGTGTGTGTGTGTGTGTGTGTGTGTGGGTGGGTGTGTGGGTGTGTGTATCTGTGTGTATATACTCATGCTGGTCCTGAGGTTTGAACTTGAGGCCTAGGAACTGTCCCTGACAGCTTTATTCCTCACAACTAACACTCTGCCACTTGAGCTACAGCTTCACTTCTGGCTTTTTGATGGTGAACTGGAGATAAGAGTCTCACAAACTTTACTACCCAGGATGTCTTTGAACTGTGATCCTTAGATCACAGCCTCCTGGGTAGCTAGGATTACAGATATGAGCCATAGGTGCTTGGCCTGTATGAACTTTTGTTGGAAGAGACTCATATAATCAGAGAAGCTAGAGTATTCTTTTTTCAAACTATATGATCTTTAAAAGTGGTTATACCAAAGGATTACAATTCAGCATGGCGGTGAACAAGTACAATGCATCTTGGTCAGTGTCACCCTTTTCATTGTTCTCTGCCCCCCTCCCCTCCCTTCTAAGGTCAAGTGTGCAGTCTCTGAGATTTGCCTTGGTGTTTTCATGGTGTGGGCAAGAAATTAAATTCCATTTCATTAGAGATTCGAATCCTTTCCACTGATTTTTTTTTTAAACTTTTTAGGAAAGGGAAGTGGTTAGACATTTCATCCCAAGCCTGGGAGGTAGAGCCAGGCTATGAATAACTGGAACCCTACCAAGTTCATCTGAGGCAGGAAATCAAGATGGCTGCCTCCTCCATGTGCCCGCCCCAGGCCCATCTCCCAGCCTGTCCACTGCTGGCAGGTTGCTGGCAGGCTCTCTTGAGCTTCCACAGACAGGCAGCCTGACTTCATGGTGATTGTGCCCAGGTCTCTTTCTGGAGAGGAGATGAGTTTGTCCTTGAAGGCAAAGAAGCTAAATCCAGGTAGAGGCTGTGATCCATGCCAGATATTCATTTAATTGTTCAAGAAGCAAAAAATTTGGCTGGGAATGTGGCTTAGTGGTAGAGAGCTTGCCTAGCACGCATGAAGCCCTGGGTTCAATTCCTCAGTACTTCATAAACAGAAAAGCCAGAAGTGGTGCTGTGGCTCAAGTGGTAGAGAGCTAGCCTTGAGCAAATGAAGCTCAGGGACAGTGCCCAAGCTTTGTGTTCAACCCAGGACTGGCTGGCAAAATAAAATAAAACAAAACAAAAACAAAAAAAGAAAACTGGGATTTTAAGGGAGAAGAAAATCTGACATCATTTTCAAAAAAGTCAACCAAGCCGGGCACCAGTGGCTCTCGCCTATAATCCTAGCTACTCAAGAGGCTTAGATCTGAGGATCCCAGTTCAAAGCCAGCCCAGGCAGAAAGTCCATGAGACTCTTATCTCCAGGAAACCACTAGAAAACCAGAAGTGGTGCTCTGGTTTAAGCGGTAGAGCCCAAGTCTTGAGCTGAGGAACTGAGGGACAGCACCCAAAAAAAAAAAAAAAAAAAGGAATCCCAGCTCCTCAGGAGACTGAGATCTTAGGATCATGGTTCAAAGCCAGCCAAAGCAGAAAAGTTAGACTCTGATCTCCAACTAGCCAGCCAAAAGCTGGAGTGGAACTGTGGCTTTATTGGTAGAGAGCTAGCCTTGAGTGAAAAAGCTAAGGAACAGAGTCCAGGCCCTGAGTTCAAGCCTCAAAACTGGCATTAAAAAATAATAACTAAAAGCAAATCTAAAACCTAACAAAAGAACTACCACTCCACAAAGTATAAGTGAAGAATAGAGAAGAGGTACGAGAGGATTTGTAAACATTTCGGATGAGGTCATGGTATTTCCCATCATTCATCAACATCAGCATGTCTCCATCTGCTAGAATGAAGCACTGTGGATTGAAGACAGGCTGAGAAGCCAATGGATAGCATCCTGCCCAAAGCAGCAGGGAGTCCGTTCACCTACAATTCCCAGAAAGGGAGAGGAAAAGAATGGGATTGGAATGGGATTGATTTGTTGGTGTTAAAGCTGCCCTGTCCAAGGAGTTCATTTATTTAACAAATATTTATTGAGTAGCTTGTTGTATGGTCAGCCATTAGGAACTGGGTTGCCATAATCCCTTCTTAGACTGGTGCAGAGATGTGTATCTGAGAGCTGTGGGTTTTCTGACTTCAATCAGGGTGGTTCTATGAAAATCAGGGTGTCTCTTCCGTGGGTGTCTTAGCATGTTCCGTTTAGTAGTGGCCCTCTTAGATTTTATTTTATTTTATTTTTTTATTTTATTTGTGAACATACTGTACAGAGGGGTTACAATTACATGGGCAGGATAATGCGTACATTTCTTACCAAGCATTGCAGCCTCCTCCTTTTGTTTACCCTTCACATCCCTTCCCAGCCTCCCCCCTCCCCCCCCAACCTCTTAGATTTTATTGATCAAACAGCACCTCAGAAATTTATCCTTTCACCTGAGACAAGTATGTCTTAGGTAGCAAATATGTGTAACTGTTTCCTGTTCTGTGTGTGTGTGTGTGTGTGTTTGTATTGGTACTAGGGCTTGAATTTAGGGCCTGTATGCTATTCTTCAGCTTTTACACTCCAGACTGATATTCTACCACTTGAATCGCACCTCCACTTTCAGTTTTTTAATGGTTAATTGGAGATAAGAGACTCATGGACTTTCCAGTCCAGGCTGGTTTCCAAATATGATCTCAGCCTTCTGAGTAGCTAGGATTACAGGCGTGAGCCACCAGTGCCCAGCTTCAACATTTTTTTTCCCAGCTCTTACAAAATTCATTCCCATATTACATTTTTTGATAGATAATTTACATGCCATAAAATAAACTCTTTTACAGGAAATAATCCAGCGGTTTCTTAATAACGTTAGAGTTGTTCAACTATCACCATTGAATAATTATAGAACTTTGCATGTGTGTATGTGTGTGTGTGTGCGCGCACATGTGCCCTGGGGTTTGAACTCATGGCTGGTGTTACCCTTAAGCTTTTATTTGGCTCAACACTAGTGCTCTACCACTTGAGCCACAGTTCTACTGCTGGTGGTTGGTTGGGGGATTGGGTCTTACAGACTTTCATGCCTGGGCTGACTTTGAACTATGATTCTCAGATCGCAGCCCTCTGAGTAGCTAGGATTACAGATATAAGCACCAATAGGCTCCTGGCTCTTTTTAATGTTTATGCAGTCTGTTTTAAAGCCTTGAACTCTAGTACATCTTACTTTATTTTTCTGTCATATTGAAGAAGTCATTGCCTAACCAAATTTGAAAAGATTTAGTTTTATGTTATATATTTCTAGCTCTGATAGTCTTTAGTCCTACAGTTAATTTTTATGTATGCTCTGAAGATAGATCCACTCTAGTCCTTTGCATATTCCTTTGTCCCACCCCATCTGTTGAAAAACCAATTTTTCCCCACTGAGCTATCTTGGTACCTTCATAAAAAATAATGGTCCCTTAGTGTATTAGTCTATTGCTGGGTTCTCATTCTGTCCTGTGAACCCGTATGCCCATCTCTAAGCTCATGCTACGTAGTCCTTTGTTTGTCCCTACCCCAGTTTGATGGATCAAACCCAGATCTACTGCCATGTACCAGTGGCTCATGCCTGTAATCTTAGTTACTCAGGAGGCTGACATCAGAGGTTCTAGGTTCAAAGCCAGACTGGGCAAGAAAGTCTATGACACTCTTATCTCCAGATAACCAGCAAAAAGCCAGAAGTAGCACTATGGTTCAAGTGGCAGAGCACAAGCCTTGCGCAAAAGGAGCTCAGGGACAGTGCCCAGGCCCAGAGTTCAAGCCCCAGGACCAAAAAAAAAAAAAAAAAGGAAGAAAGAGAGGGGGGGGGGAAGAAAGAAAGAAAGAAAGAAAGAAAGAGAGAGAGAGAGAGAGAGAGAGAGAAATAAATTAACTAGGGCTGTAAATGTCTTACACAGTAACTCAGCCAACTTTTGCCAAAACCCCTGCCATGACAGGAGACACTGGCAGCATGGAGCGTGTGGATGGTAGCTAGCATCAGGCATTTCTGTAGGAAGTGGGACATTGCTATGGGTGTCTAAGTTGACAGGGCTAAATGTTGTAGAAGCTGCCTAGATTCATAAAAAGTTTCTTAGTCACGCATGCGTGTAAGCCCAGCATTTGGGGGGAGTGTTTGAGTTCAGCCTGAGACCCATAGTAAGATCCTGGCTCAAAACAAACAGAAAGGGGGAGGAAGAGTTGCTTTGATTTTTTTTCAGAGCTGAATTTTGGATTTACCAGGGAGAGAGAGATGTTAGAGGGGGCTGAAAAGACCCACTGGCCACATCTGGGCTGATGTTGGCCTCACTCAGGGACTGTCGGGAGGAGGGCACCCGGCTCTGGGTTCAGAAGTGGCTTTTCAAATGAACTTGGGACTTCAAAGGTTCACGAGTGCATGAATATTGTAAAGAAGGCTTTTTCTACATGGTCAGAAGCTGTGCTAGCCCCTGAAGTGCCAGGGGAAGCCTCCAAAAAATGTGAGGCAGAGTGCTAGCCCCTTCTACCGAGATGGGCTGCAGAGAGACTGGAGCTCCTCAGAAACATGGTGGGTGGCAGCCGAGGGCTGGAAAAGTTTGGCAGTTCTTACCTGTCTGTGGTCTGAGGTGTGTGCTGAGTTCTTTTCCATTTGTCTGCCTAGGCTGCCTTCAGACTTTTATAATCAAATCTCAACTTCCCCAGTAGCTAGGGTTACAGGGGTGAGCAGTGATAGAAAGAAAAGTACAAAGTTGTTGTTTGTTTCCAGATAGATTTTTGTTTTGTTTGTGTTTTGCTTTGAGTGAGGGTCTCACTGTGCAGCCCCAGGCTGGCCTGACTTGCAATCCTCCTACCTCTACCTCCCAACTACCAGAATTACAGCTGTCTGCTGCCACACCCGGCTCAAAATAGATGTTTGGCTCTCTCTTCAAAGGCATTGCTCACGCGAAAATATTACTGGAAGGCTAGAATTTGTTTTATTAGTTGTCCTGCACTTTCTCTTATAAAGACTTCCTAGGATTTTTTTTTTTAATGTGCTTTTGTCAGTGGTCATAAAAATCATTCTCAGGCAACTCGGCTGCTGGTCTTCAAACACCCATTTGTGCATTGAGGTACTGGAGGTGCCCAGGGTCCTAGAAAATATATAAAGATCACTGAACTTCATTGATTGACATCACAGGTTTTCTTCAAAGGAGCTGAGGGTGTCTAAGCTTGTGGCATCTGATGGAAAATGAATTTGAACTGAAGGTGCTCACCTTTCTACCTGATGACCTTATGTCTTACAGCCATTCTTCCTGCTGATCCCTTTCCCCTGAAGAAACACACCTGATGGTTTTGGAAGAGAACATGAGATCGAGTCCCCAAGTTCAAGCCCCAAGTCCTAGGGCACGCGCACACACACACACACACACACACACACACACACACACACACACACACACACACACACACACACACACACACACACACACACACACACACACACACACACACACACACACACACACACACACCGGGTTCTGGAGCCCATGTAGCAGAGGCCTGTGTATTGGCAGCCAAGAATTGAAGCTAGACCTGTACTTAAAAGTTCCTTGCATGGGGCTGGGATGCATAGGGCTGGGAAGATGGCTCAGTGGTAGAGCGCTTGCCTTGCATGCTTGAGGCCCTGGGTTCGATTCCTCAGCACCACATAAGCAGAAAAAAAAAAGCTGGAAGTGGCGCTGTGTCTCAAATCGTAGAGCGTGCTAGCCTTGAGCTGAAGAGCTGAGGGACAGCGCCCAGGCCCAGAGTTCAGGCCCCACAACCGGACCCCCCCCCAAAAAAAAAAGTTCCTTGCATGGTTGTGACCATCTTTGGAAGAACAATATCATAATGAGACCTTGCTTTGATGTAAGGGAAATAAGAGGATTTATTAAAAGGGAATTCTTTTTTAATATATATTTTTTATTGTAAAGATAATGTACAGAGGGGTTACAGTTACTTAAAAGAGAATTCTTGGTGTTTTTTTTTTTTTGTTTGTTTGTTTGGTGGGGCAGGGGTATCAAATTACATGCCAATTAGCTACAAGACGTGTTCTGATAAATCTGTTGCTTGGTGATTTTGTTGTTGCATGAATGTCATGCACAGAGACCATCTATGCTCACTGCATGACATCATCTTGCAATCAAGAAACAGCAAACACTGACCAGTGGGGTAGTATATGCCTATAATCCCAGCAATGTGGGAGGTAAGAGAGGATCAAAGTTCACAGCCAGCCTAGGCGAAAAAAAAAAAAGTTTGGAAGTGGTGCTGTGGCTCAAAATGGTAGAACGCTTGAGCAAAAGAGCTCAGGGACAGTGCCCAGACCCTGAGTTTAAGCCCTGTGACTAAAAAACAAACAAACAAAACAAAAAAACAGCAAGATTTCCATCTCAACAAACAGCTTAAGGTTGTTGGCACAACTATGATTCTGGCTACTTGAAAGGCAGACGTAGGAGGATTGTAGTCCAAGGCCAGTCTTCTCTGAAAGACAACAGGGAAAGAAGCTGGAGGCATGGTTCATGTGGCAGAGCACTGAGTTTAATCCCCAGCACTGCAAAAACAAGCAAAACAGTAAATACAAACACCAGTAGCTCAGTCATACAATACTATGGTATGGACTTCAACTAACTGTATGTGATCAACTTTTCTTTTTCTCCTTTATTTATTTACTTATTTGTGCTTATCCTGAGGCTTGAACTCAGGGCCTGGGCACTCTCCGCGAGCATTTTTAAATTTTTTTTATTTTTATCAAGGCTGGCATTCTACCACTTGAGCCATAGCTCCACTTGTGGCTTCACAGACTTTTCTACTTGGGCTGGCTTCAAATTGCTATCCTCAGATCTCAGCCTCTGGAGTAGCTTGGATTATAGGCATGAACCACCACCACAACAACAAAAAGTTGCGTTCCTGCTAATTAGGAATCCCCTCACCCCATTAATCCCAGCAGCTCTAGTGCCAGCTAAGACTGGGTGTGGCAGGAAAGGGGTCTCAGGTACCCACGGGGGAGGAGGGATGCTGTGTGCTGGAAGTGCTTTCTTCACTCTGCAGATGTGTGGGGCACATGTGGATCTCCGCACACACTTGTGGTTGTCACACATCCCAGGGGATACTGAGTGTCAGACCATCTATCAGGTCATGATTGGGATGTCACAGTTCTGGGAAAGGACATTCAGTTCTGGAAGGCTTTATCTAGCACAGCCCTGGCCACAGCAGGAACAGGGACAGCTGGGGATCTCTTTCCCAGGGAGCCAAGAGGATGCCTGGACAGCGACAGACACACACATGTCACATCTTTGTCCTGACTCTCTGCCATCATTTATAAAGCGCCCTTTGTCCATTCATAGCCAGTTTAGTAGTTGGCTGTGTGGGCCAAGCATAGAAGGGAACAAAAGGGATTTTCATGGAGTTCTGCTTTCTGTGAACCCAGCTTTCTAGGAAAAAACTCAAGCCGATTTCATTCAGTCCCTTTCTAAGTTTTACTTTTTATGCCCATACCAGGGCTTGAACTCAGGGCCTTGTGTTCTTGGTGATCGTTTTGTTCAAGGCTGGCACTCTTACCACTTGAGTCACAACTTTACCTCCAGCTTTCTGCTGGTTAATTGGATATCAGAGTTTCTTGGATTTTGCTGCCTGGGCTGGCTTTGAGCCTAATCCTCAGATCTCAGCCTCCTGAGTAGCTGGGATGGCAGACGTGAGCCACCAGCACCTAGTTCATGAGATACTTTGTAAGTTAGACATGTTCTAAAGTGAGTGATTTTTCAAATTAGTGATTTGTTAACTGATCCCAAACCAGGGGGAGGAAGGAAAAAATAGGTGCTTGTTTAGTTGCTTTCTTTCTTTTTTCTTTTTCTTTTTTTCTTTTATTGTCAGTCATGGGGCTTGAACTCTGGGCCTGGGTGCTGTCTCTCAGCTCTTCAGCTCAAGGCTAGTGTTCTACCACTTAAGCCAGAGCACCACTTTTTCTAGTGGTTTATTGGAGATAAGATTTTCACGGACTTTCTTACCCAGGCTGGTTTTGAACTGCGATCCTTAGATCTCAGCCTCCTGAGTAGCTAGGATTATGGGCATGAGCCAAGAGCGCCTGGATCCTGCTCTTTCTTTCTTTCTTTTTCTTTCTTTCTTTCTTTCTTTCTTTCTTTCTTTCTTTCCTTCTTCCTTCCTTCCTTCCTTTCTTTCCTTCCTTCCTTCCTTCCTTCCTTCCTTCCTTCCTTCCTTCCTTCCTTCCTTCCTTCCTTCCTTTCTTTCTTTCTTTCTTTCTTTCTTTCTTTCTTTCTTTCTTTCTTTCTTTCTTTCTTTCCTTCCTTCCTTCCTTTCTTTCTTTCTCTCTCCTCTCCTCTCTCTCTCCTCTCTCTCCTCTCTCAGTCTCTCTCTCTCTGTCTCTGTCTGTCTCTGTCTCCCTGTCTCCCTGTCTGTCTGTCTGTCTGTCTGTCTCAGCCAATTGTGGATCTTGGACTCAGGGCCTGGTTGCTGTCCCTTGAGCTCTTCAGCTCAAGGCTGGTGTTCTACTACTTGAGCCATAGCGCCACTTCTCATGGACTTTCGTCCTGTGCTGCTTTTGAACCACGATCCTCAGATCTCAGCCTCCTGAATAGCTGGAATTACAGGTGTGAGCTATCAGTGTCTGGCTTAGGTGCTTTACTTACAATGAGGACTACTTGCCTGGGAAAAGAGTATTTTCCTTTGTGCTCAACAAGTACATTAAATATTTGCATACTGGATAATCACAAATCTTCCTGGAGCCACCCAGCCCTGCCCTCAGCCCAATCCCATGCCAGCAAGTGGCCAGCAGGATCCACATTGGCTTGCTTTGAGTTATCAGTTCACAGGCTTCTCCCTTCCCCCAAGATTTTTTTTTTTCAATACGCATGTTAAACAGATGCCAGTGGCTCATGCCTGTAAGCCCAGCTACTCAAGAGGCTGAGATCTGAGGATGGCAGTTTGGAGACAAAATATGTGAGACTCTTATGTTCAGTGAACAACCAAAAAGCCAGAAATGGAGGTGTGGCTCAAGGGGTAGAGTACCAGCCTTGAGCAAAACAGCTAAGGGAAAGTTCAAGGCCCTGAGTTCCAGCCCCAGTACTGACACCAAAAAGAAGAAAAAAAAATTCTGTTTGTGGCTCATCCAAAAACCACAGATGGCCCCTGGGCTGGGACACCAGCTACATTTCCCCCTGAGAGACCTCCTCTTCCAGGCATCCTCAGAGAAGCTGTGATTAAGTCTTAACTAGCAGCGCCTCTGGCTGGGCTGTCTCAGCAGAAGGTTCACGGGTGAGGAGTGGCTTGTGATTCTGAACAAGCATCTAGATAGGATAAACATCTGTTCTTCAGTTACTCAGAAAGGCCTGCAGCACCCCTCCTCCTGCTTCTGGGAGGCCTCTGCTGCCTCATCTCCAGCTGTATTTAGTCACAGATTTTCCAGAGCCTGCTCCAGTCTGGGGTGGAAACCTAGGGCAATGACTCAGATTTTTAACTCGTGGAAAGGGTGGGGATAAGAGATGACATCATAGCCTCACGTAGTTGTGACAGAGATGGGAGGGGCAGTGGCGTCCGCACTCAGCCCGCCTGACTGTAATCCATCCTTTTTCTGTAGCTGTAACAAAATACCCTAGACCACGTCATTTATGAAGATTGGAGGTTTGCTTGGCTCATAGTCTGGGCGGTGGGAAATACAAGCGCCTGGTGCGGCATCTGGTGACAGTCTTCTTGACTGGTAGCACAGCTTTTCAGTGGGCATTGTGTGATAAAACAGGGTGAGTGGGTCAATTCAGACCTCTGTCTGCTTACTAAGTCCCAGTGTGAGGACTTCATCTTGTCCTAATGATCTCCGCCAAGCCCTGCCTTCAAATGCCATTACATTGTCAATTGAGGATTAGGTATCCCATAAGATCTGGAAGACACACTCAAACTTGAGCACTCTGCTATCATGGAATTCAACCTACCCTTATCCCTTCCCCTCTTTGTGGTGGTACTGGGGCTTGAACTCTGGAACTTGCACACCAGTGCTCTCTCACTTGCCTGCCCCTCTCTCCATTGGTTATTTTCAAGATAGGATTGTGCTTTATGTCTGGGCTGGCCTGGACTGTGATCCTCCTATTTCACTGGGATTACAGATGTGTGCTGCGACACCCACTCTCAGGCTTGCTCTGTATCAAGGGATGACAGGGCACATGTCACTGAGCACTGAAGGCACACTGCCTTCCCTGCAGCTGGGGTGAAGGAGGCATGCCACCACACTCAACTATTGATTGAGGTGCGATCTAACTTTTATGCTAGGGTAGCCTTGAATGGCAATCCTCCAATCTCTGTCTCTCAAGTTGTTAGGAATATAAGCTTGAGCCATTATGTCTGGTTTACTTTAGTGATTTTCTTTCTTTCTTCCTTCCTTCCTTCCTTCCTTTCTTTCTTTCTTTCTTTCTTTCTTTCTTTCTTTCTTTCTTTCTTTCTTTCTTTCTTTCTTTCTTTCTTTCTTCCTTTCTTCCTTTCTTTCTTTCTTCCTTTCTTCCTTTCTTCCTTTCTTCCTTTCTTCCTTTCTTTCTTTCTTTTTTGTCAGTCATGGGGCTTGAACTCTGGGCCTGAGCACTATCCCTCAGCTCTTCAGCTCAAGGCGAGTACTCTACCACTTGAGCTACAGTGCCACTTCCAGTTTTCTGGTGGTTTTATTGGAGATAAGAGTTTCACAGACTTTCCTGCCCAGGCTGGCTTTGAACCGTGATCCTCAGATCTCAGCCTCCTGAGTAGCTAGGATTACAGGCCTGAGCCACCAGCGCCCCACTTGGGATTTTCCTTTTAAGTAGGGTATCTGTGGCTGACCTTGATCACTGTCCTTCTGTTTAGCTGGGATTAAAGGCCTAAACCACTACTCTTAGCCAAGAGTACTACTGTTATCTTGTTACCCTTAAGACAGAAACCACAACTGTAAAACAAAAAGTTAAACCAAAGCCAGGTACTGGTTGCTCATGCTTGTGATTCTAGCTACTCAGGAGGCTGAGATCTGAGGATCCCGGTTTGATGCTGATTGTAGATGGCCAGATGGACTTGATTAGGTTGTTGTGGGGAAGGGGGGTGGGTCTCCTCATGCTGGGAATTGCTCTGACATAACCTGACAGCTTGTACAGAGGCCAGCTCCATGCCCAGGGACTTCCCAGCCTCTAGACTATGAGCCCCGTAAGCCTCCACTCTTGACAGAAACCAGGTGGTCTTGGGTGTTTTGTGATAGCTAGATGGGGCGGTTGCAGTAGCACTCTGTTCCGCCTTCCCAGCTTCCGTCTGCAGCTCTGACTCATTCTCTTTCTTCAGCTGTACTGGGTCATCTGGAGGATGACATTGTGACTCCTGGTGCTGAAGGCAGCGTGCTAACACTGGGTGCTGAGGACAGAGTGGTGACCACAGACCCTATCCAGGGGCCCCAGGTGAGTAATCCCAGAGGAGGGGAGGTTTTGAGAGGACACGACCCTGTGCAAGGACAAGCGTGTAAAATTGTGTAAACTAGCATGGGCAGATACCAGGGAACAGCTGTGTAGCTCACCAAAAAATCTACTTCCCAATTTCAGCCAGAGAGGAGGTGGCTGGTGGGTTGGTCGTGAGTCACTTGAGCGTCATAGATGAGGCCTTTTCAAACTAATAAAGGACCCAGGTAGTAAAGCTTGCACGATCTTTTGGCATGTGGGGACAACATTCCTGCTGTAAGTTCCAAAATATGTAGTCTCAGATTCTTATTTCACCACAGATGGGTAAAGAGTATGGCTGTCATCAGGCACAGACAACACTAATCATTGGAATCTCAGCAGACACATTTCTTCACATGATAAATTCTAATTGACTCGTGTGTGTGTGTGTGTGTGTGTGTGTGTGTGTGTGTGTGTGTGTGTGTGTGTGTGTGTGTGTGACTACAGGGGACTTGAACTTAGTACCTTCTGCTCTCGGTTGTTTCTGCTCAAGGTTGGCGCTCAACCACTTAAGCCACAGCTTTACTCCAGCTTTTTGGTGGTTAATTAGGAATAAGAGTCTGTGGACTTTCTACACAGTCTGGCTTTGAACTGAGATCCTCAGATCTCAGCCACCTGAGTAGCTAGGATTACAGGTGTGACCCGCTAGTGCCTGGCTTTAAAATCAGTACCTTGTTGTAGTTTGGAGTTTGTATTTCTGACCATTGACATTGTCTTTTACTTACTGGACAATTGTATATCATCTTTGGAGAAATGTCTGTTCAAATCCATCATCTGATTTTTAATTGAGTTATCTAATGTAGGTTCTTTTTCATTCCTTTGTTATTTTTTTCTTTTTTTGGGTCCGGTCGTGGGGCCTGAACTCTGGGCCTGGGCACTGTCCCTCAGCTCTTCAGCTTAAGGCTAGCGCTCTACCACTTGAGCCACAGCACCACTTCCGGCTTTTTTCTTTTTGCTTATGTGGTGCTGAGGAATCGAACCCAGGGCCTCATGCATGCAAGGCAAGCGCTCTACCACTGAGCCACCTTCCCAGCCCTCATTCCATTGTTATTTACTTTTTGTTAAGTTATAAGAGTTTTCCTTTTTGTTTTGGTTCTTGTCTTTGTTTTTGTTTGCTTACTGTATATAGCCCAGGCTGGCTTTGAACTTGGTCCTTCTGCCTCAGCCCCCCAAGTGCTGGGATTACAGATATGCATCATTACACCAGGTCCTCCTTGTAGAAACATATTTATTTATTCATTCATTTAGTTTATCATTATTACAGAGGTGATACACAGAGGGATAAAGAATGCATTTCTTTTTTGGACACTGTCACCCTTTACCTAGGTATCTCCCAGTTTTTCCCTTCCATCCCACAAGTTTACAGTTCATTTTCAACATAGTTTCTACTGTGTACCCTGCCTTGTAGACATTTTTTTTTTTTTGGTCCGGTCGTGGGACCTGAACTCTGGGTGCTGTCCCTCAGCTCTTCAGCTCAAGGCTAGCACTCTACCACTTGAGCCACAGCGCCACTTCCGGCTTTTTTCTTTTTGCTTATGTGGTGCTGAGGAATCGAACCCAAGGCCTCATGCATGCAAGGCAAGCGCTCTACCACTGAGCCACCTTCCCAGCCCCTTGTAGACATTTTTTATCTGCATACTTCCTCCCATCCCAGGGCCCCTCTCACTTTCTGGGTTGGATGCTTTGGTGCGCAGGTGTTCTTGTTTGTTGTACTCCTATTCATTTGTTTTTGTGCTCATTTGCTTATTTGTTAAATGCTCCATTGGCATCTACTTGTGGGTCACAGAACCACTTCTGTGGAATCTTCAACGTCCTGAAGGTTTTTTTTTATATGCTAATGTATTTGGCTAGTTGCTGATGATCTCTAGGTAGCTTCTAGATGCCCTAGACCAAGGCTGCCTAGTCAGAAGGCTGGGACGCTCAGTCCCACTCAGCAGTCTCTCCGCTGAAAGCCTCGATTGATGGTCATGCTGATCACCTTTGGTCAATGACTTAATCCATTATTCATCTACCACAAAGCCTCCTTAAAAACTCAAGGCTGAGTTCTGGGAGTGTCTAGAGAGGTCCCTGAGATGCACAGCGCCTCTGTGCCTCTTCCCACAGAACCTTGCCCTGTGCACTTCTTCAGACAGATGCTTCCCAAAGAGCGGATGTTAAGGGAAAAGAAACACGGGACCACATTCAAGTCCTGCTCTATCACTTAATGGCTGTGACTTAGGGCTGGTGCACCCTGAACCTTGTTGGTAGAAAAGAACTAATAAGAGGATGTGCCTCACAAGTTTATGAATGGAGTAAGGGAGAGAAGCAGGGAAAGGTCCCGGCTCTCAGTGAAGGCTGGCTAACACTGCTCTTGAAGGCTTGGCATTAAAAAATGAAAAAGTAGCTTGGTGCTGGTGGCCCATGCCAGTAATCCTAGCCCCTCAGGAGGCTGAGATCTGAGGATCACAGTTTGAAGCCAGCCAGGGCCACGAAAGTCTGCGAGACTCTTATCTGTAATTAGCTACTAAAAAAATCCAGAAATGGAACTGTGGCTCAAATGATACATACTAGCTTTGAGCAAAAAAAGCTCAGGGATAGAATACCCTAGCACCTAGGCCCTGAGTTCAAGCCCTAGAACCCCACCTCCCCAAACCAAATGATACAAATAGGCACCAAAAACTGTTAAAGGGGAAAAGCAGTATTGAAGTTCAAGGGAGAGAAACAATTAGAGAATCATGATCCAGTATTTTTTTTTTAATGGAAGAGGTTAGAAATTAAGAAATCTTCATGCCAAACATTTGGGGTTCATTCCTGGAACAGATAGACCTTATTTTATTCTTGGCCCCGCCATTGTTGTTTCTTTTTGTTTGTTTTCTTGTTTCTATTTGGAGTTTATGCTCAGGTGTGGTTCATGTATCTGTGGCTCCTTAAACCCTTCTGCTGTCAGACTGTACATTACAAATACGGGAGGCTTCGTCTTCTGGGTTGTTTCATTTATGTCTCTTAACAGGTGCCAACGAGGGCAAAGAGCACACCGAACGCTGACCTAGATCTGCCCACGCCAAGCAGCTCAGTTGATGGTCACAAAGAAAGCCAGAGCTCCATCACCCCACATGTGGCAACACGCCACCCTGTGGATAAGAAGACGGGTCACCCCAACAGAGGTGGGTGGACCTTTGTGGAATCTGGGTGTTCTAATTACAATTAGAACCAAGAGGTGACCTACCGGTTCTAATAGGAGACAGTATATTGGTTTGAATATAAGACAATCAATATAAGGAGTGAATCCTAAACCAAGCTTTTGTGTGATGGGCTCGGAATTTGATTTGTTGGTGGCTAAATCAAATTCAACTTATTGAGCTGCTGGAAACATCTCTCTTTCTCCTCTCTCTTTAGTGTCTATAATAATAGTGAGGATGTTTTTATAAAGAGAGGGTAAGTGAATTAGCTCCTTCTGTTGCTTTGCTGACACCAAAGAGCATGAAGCTCAGCCAGTCTATGTATATCTTAAGTGATTCAGCAACACGGTTTTCCATTTTCCTTTACGTTGTACACATGGGGGCAAGGATCAGATCTAAACCAGACTTACCAGGATCGGGGTAGTGCTCGTGATTCTGCTGGGCCCTGCCACAGTGTGGTGGAGAAACATCAGTCAGGCTGGAGGTGTGGCTCAAGTGTAGAGTGCCAGCTTGCTCAGCAGGCAGAGTGAGTGTGATACCCCCAAGCTCAAATCATGACACTGGCAAAAAAAAAAGAGAAAAACATGAAATGGGTACACATAAAAGATCAACTGATATTGAAACTGGGTTTTTAGACCCCAAGCCTCAAATCCAAGAGTCTCACATGTCAGGTCTAGTCATTTGCTTTTAAATACTAACTAAAGAGACACCATAGTGAAGGGCAGGTAGAGGAGATTTATTACTTGGCAGCCATGGGAACACCTCCAACTGCCGCGGACCGGGTTCTGTCGGGGCGACGGAGGACACCTAAGGGAGGAACCTGGAATAGGTGGGGAGATGGCAAACAGACAACTCACACACAAGAGGAGTGAATGCTGAGTGCTGAGTGCGATTTAATGCAGAGGATAGCAACCTTTTATAACAGAAGTCTCATGAGAAAGGGCAAAAGGTTACACAATCTTGCTGCATGGCTTCTTTCTTGGGTGGTCACCAGCTGGGCACCTGATAGGCATTTGTCTTCGGCTTATCTCTAAGGAATACAATGGGTTTGGGTTTCGATGTTTGTCACCAATTAACCATTACCTATTTTTATAGAGGCCTTAACTTTCCCATAAGATCTTTCCTGTCTCTTCTTTAATAGTAAACTTTAAGGAGACCTAGCAATTCTCTTAGTAAATAGCAGGAAATTCTCTCTCCTAAATAATTATCTCAGCAATTGCCATACATTCTTTCTGTTTTAGCTGAGCCTATAGCTTCTTGTAAATCCCTTACAAATAATTCCTTCTGCTGAAGTGACTTTGTGAAACCCCCAATACTTTTATATTTACTTATAACTTGTCTCCTAGCCTCCATAAGAGGGGTTTCAGGTTAGCACTTAACTCTGGTGAGTTAGTCATATTTTTAAGACACTCATCAGATATTGGAGTCGTCAACACTCTTAAGAGAGAGCTTTGAATAAGGGAACGTTGACAATGAGCAAGTACAAAAAGCAGTAGAAGCAGTAAAAGATTAACAGGCACTCTTATGAGGGAAGAAAGACAGAAACACATCTTTTCCCAGGGGTTTGCCAGCCTTTTTCCAGGAGTAGGCCTCTTAGAAGCCCTATTCTCCGAGGTAGACTTCGGTGAAGTCCCAAAACTTGGAGATAGGTTTCTGTAAAGCCCCATTCTCTGAGGTAGACTTTGGTGAAGTCCCAAAACTCAGAGATAGGTCTCTGAAGCCCCTATCATGGTCTGATAGATGGTTTCCCATGCTAAGCAGACTCTACTGGGGTCGGCGTGGCATTTGCCCCTTTTTTTTTTTTTTTTTTTTTTTTTTTTTTTTCACCAGTCCTGACTCCGTGTATCAGTTAACTCAATTTTATGCCAGCTGTACTTGTAAGCTCCAATTTTAAGACATACTCATACCATTTGCGACATACTTAAACTTTCTGAGGTTTGTCTTAAAGACAATCCTTACTTTTCAAATTTCCCCAATTCTCTTTCCAAGGCTTTCTTTACTTCCTTCTTTCTTTACAATTCCTTTCCCAAGGCTTTCTTTACCACCCTCTTTCTTTACAATCCCTTGAGCATCTTTGTGGCTGGAGTTTAAAACTGCCCAATTTTCCTTTAGCTTGCGGAACCTTTATCTTAGAACAGCCTTAAGGCACCACTGTGATGCAGAAGCTTGCTAGATTTTAAGGCTAAGAGTATTACCTCCATTGATAACACACTCAGGTTATTACCATATCAGAGCCAAACTAGGCTGCGACTTTAGAGTGGATTTTCAGTCACTATGCACTGGCAAGCAAGCCAGTGATATCCTTGTCCCCAATATCCACTGTGGGAAGAGAGGGTTTCTGGATATCACCCAAAAGAATGTCCCACAAGATCTTAGATTTAGCAGCAGTCAACCAGGAAGCCGACTCAGGTGATGGAATCAGGCAGGAGTTTCTCCAGGTGGCTGTCAGGCCGTCGTTGAACTTTACCCATTAGGGTATGCAGCAACAGCAGCAGCAGCAGCAACCGCAACAGCCAGGTCTCTCAGTGGCTCCAAGGGACTGTCACACCTCATGCTGGGCTGTAAATTCCTATACAGACTGGTTAAGGATACATTGCATAGGCTTGGCAGGCTTTGATCCTGCTGGTTTTTAAGATCTTTTAAACAATAGTTGAGGACAATTTACCAAAATCACAACTTTTTACTAACCAGATATTTTAGTAAATAGACACAGAAGGCTTAGTCTTGTAACCATCTCTGACAAATGCAGTCTCCACACCTTGCACACCTACAAGAGTTAACACTATTTTTTATGCCCTTTTTTAAAATTATTTTATCTATTTTGCCTCATTTTTCCAAAACTGACTCTGGACCCTTGATCTTAAAATGGGGGTAGAAGGGCGAAGGTCAATCTTCTGTAACTTCTTCAAGCTGACTTCAGGGGCGTTGATCTTACCTAGCCAGGAACCTATAACCTTAGCCTATTTTACAAAGAGGCTATCAGGGTTAGATGTCATTAAGAACAATATTTAACTTTTGACAACTGCACAGACCTTTTCTCCGGCTACAGCAGTGTAGCTTGTTTAGTACTCTGGTTTGTAAAAGCATCTTTCTAGATGGCTTAGGAATGTGATCTCTAATGATCCCAAATAATGCCTAAGTTACCTTTGCAGGCCTTTAGACAGATATCAATAGAAACACTCTCTCAGGTTTACAAACTTTTTCCTGGGCAGATGAATTTCATGTAACTAGTGTCAGCTCAATAGTTACTGCCAATTAGAGCTTTTGGCACATAAAGGGGTTGAGATTTAAACTATCCCCCACATTTTATAACATTAGCTTTTTACTATCACAGAGGTCTGGCAAGTTCCTGTCCCTTACAAGGTAGTCATGAACATTAGGCATGCTTTCAAACTATCTTCCTATGACCTCCCGGCTCTGACCAGTTTTGAAGGGCCACGCACAAATGACTCTAGGATCTGACATTTCTGCCATCCAAGCAGTGGCTTTACTGCCTCTGGATGCTCTTCCATTGCTTTTGTCCCAGGAGTGTCTTCTTCACATTGGGATAAATGCCTCATTGGCATTTTCCTTAGCTGGTTGCTGGACTCAAACTTGGGGCCTGAGCACTGTCCCTCAGCTCTACAGCTTAAGGCTAGCACTCTGCCGCTTTGAGTCCCAGACTCGGGGCTTGAATGCTGTCCCCTAACTCTTCAGTCCAGGGCTAGCACTCTGCCACTGTGAGTCTCGAGCTTGGGGCTTGAGTACTGTCCCCCGACTCTTTAGTCCAGGGCTAGTACTCTGCTGGCTGAATAGAGGTGACAGTCTCACAGGGACTTTTCTGTGCCCGGGCTGGCTTTGAACCAGTTTGCAGATCAGTGAGTCTTACAAAAGGCCATTTTACTCCAATTGAAAGCAACAAGGTGGTCAACAAAGAAGTAGCTTTTAAGCATGCTCTTACCTGAAACTTATTAAGAGTCAAAGTTACATCTGACAACTTGTAAGAATCCTCTGTGCTTTGCTCTGGTCTTTGCTGGAAACTTAAAAAACAACCTATAAGAGCAAACTAGAATAGCAATTATTTTGGTAATCCTAATTTTTTTCTTTGTGCACATTGAGGCCAATGTTAAGAACAATTTTACATTTAAACTTTATATCCAAAAATCCATTCCTAATTTTTTTAAACCTCTTATTAATCACCTTTAATATTTTATACTTTAGTTTTTATTTGCATATGAAAAGATCCCTTGAAATCTTGAGGCCAAGTGTCACTCATTGCCTCTTGGTTGCTTGTTTTAAAACAGATACACATTAAGATTTTTTAACTCAAATGACAATTTTTCCTTAATGCAAGAATTACAGTCACCTTTACTATATCACGAAGCTAGACTTAACACCTTTATAACTTTTAAAAACATCCTAATTGTAGAACATAATTGAAAGTAAGCCATATTATAGAAATAACTTTTTGCCCTCTTTTTAAGGCCTTCCTAATTTTAATGTTAACACATCCAAGGGGAAGTTTTTCCAGTACTAATCAGATCATCACACCACTCATTTTAACCATCATGTTTTCAGTGTCTATCTGCAGGGAAAAGAGACAGAACAATGATGGGCCACTTGGCCCCTCCTATGGAATGGCCACACACTCAATCTGACTCTTTAGGGTTAGATGAACTGCGTTTGTGCCAGTTTGCCTCACCATGCGTGGACTCCTCCCAGGGCCTGTCCCACTGCATGACCAGCTGAACTGCACTTCTGCTTGTTCACCCCTTACCCCTAAAGATAGGTCTTCTGTTGGTTTCTAAGTTTTTCCCCGTCTCTTCTCTTGGTTCTCAAATGAAATACAGTTTTAGATAGACAGAACAGGTAACATCTTTGACAGTGTTAAACTAACCTTTACATTTAAAATTTTAATATTTATCCCAAATTTTAGCCAAGGGAATTAGATCGCAAACAGCCAATGCATTTTTGTTAAGCCAGATAACTTGATTACAGTATAAACAGTCTTATGCATTTTAAAACATTAGTCTTTAAAATACCAGATTTTCTAATTTACAAGTTAAAGAATCTTTAAAAAGCCATTTAAAACAATGTGAAGTTTTTTTTTTTTTTTTTTTTTAAATTTTGGTAATGTCCAAACCTCATAACCTTTTGTTTTCTTTTTTTTTTCTTTTTCTTTTTTTTTTTTTTTTTGGGGGGGGGGGTCCGGTCGTGGGGCCACAGCACCACAGCACCACTTCCGGCTTTTTTTTTTTCTTTTGCTTATGTGGTGCTGAGGAATCGAACCCAGAGCCTCATGAATGCAAGGCAAGTGCTCTACCACTGAGCCACCTTCCCAGCCCCATCAAACCTCATAACCTTTTGAATTTTAAATTTAAACTCACCCAATTGTTACAGCATGCTGACAATTCTTATCTTTGAACACGTTCACAGACACACACAAAACACTTACACAGATCTTAAAGCGTGCAAAAATCAAAATCAGTTGTACATACACCTTTTAAAGTTTTTAAACAAAAATTTAAGACAGTATTCCTTTTAAACTAGGTACCTTTGTTGGGCTTCATTTTCCCAGAGCTTGCTTGTTAGCAAGGCAATTCACTAATTAGTCTTTTGGATCTCTGTGCTGTTCTCATTCAGCAAGCTGAATCCAGAGTCTGCTGAGTGAGCCTGTCACACTCACCCAAATCTTCCCTACCTCAGAAGACATAAAATGAACACACACACTAAACAAGACAAACAAGTGGCCACAAAGACAAAATCAGGTCTCAGTGAATGGGGTGACATCTCACCACTTACCAGGGGACTAGAACCCCCTCTACCCGATCTCGAGGACAGCCCCACCCAGGGGTCCAGGGGACGTCTCCCACTGGCCCTGCTGGCAGTCTTATAGCGCGTCCGCCAAGACTCTCCGCCAGCCCCAAGACCACACCTGCAGGCTTTCACCATTCCTGAAATATGAAAGTTGTATCAAATGATCTAATTGTTTCTTATTCTCTTGGGGAGGGGCTGGTTGCCCCTCTGCCCGTTTTTTGTTTCCTCTGGAAGGAGGAGTTCCCTCTTTATGGAACTTAGATTTACATTCACTTTTTCAATGGTTCCCTTTTTCCTGTGGGAACCAAGGATTAGTTTGTTCTCCCACTCCTGCTGTGGAGGCTTTAGTGCCTCGTGCTTTTAGCATATGTTTTAAAATAGAGACAAACTATCCTTATTTTTAGAAGATGAACTCCCCATGATTTACTCGTTATCTTTCTCAGTCACAACTGAGGGGCCTGCAGCACCCCAACGAGCTTCTGACTACTATTCCAGGTGAAAAGAAAAGAAAGAGAGAGAGAGAGATGCTTACCTCCCAAGGTTCCTTGACTGAAGAAACTGCTTCGTGCCCCGCTCTGAGCCCCACGTTGGGCGCCACCTGCCGCGGACCGGGTTCTGTCGGGGCGACGGAGGACACCTAAGGGAGGAACCTGGAATAGGTGGGGAGATGGCAAACAGACAACTCACACACAAGAGGAGTGAATGCTGAGTGCTGAGTGCGATTTAATGCAGAGGATAGCAACCTTTTATAACAGAAGTCTCATGAGAAAGGGCAAAAGGTTACACAATCTTGCTGCATGGCTTCTTTCTTGGGTGGTCACCAGCTGGGCACCTGATAGGCATTTGTCTTCGGCTTATCTCTAAGGAATACAATGGGTTTGGGTTTCGATGTTTGTCACCAATTAACCATTACCTATTTTTATAGAGGCCTTAACTTTCCCATAAGATCTTTCCTGTCTCTTCTTTAATAGTAAACTTTAAGGAGACCTAGCAATTCTCTTAGTAAATAGCAGGAAATTCTCTCTCCTAAATAATTATCTCAGCAATTGCCATACATTCTTTCTGTTTTAGCTGAGCCTATAGCTTCTTGTAAATCCCTTACAAATAATTCCTTCTGCTGAAGTGACTTTGTGAAACCCCCAATACTTTTATATTTACTTATAACTTGTCTCCTAGCCTCCATAAGAGGGGTTTCAGGTTAGCACTTAACTCTGGTGAGTTAGTCATATTTTTAAGACACTCATCAGATATTGGAGTCGTCAACACTCTTAAGAGAGAGCTTTGAATAAGGGAACGTTGACAATGAGCAAGTACAAAAAGCAGTAGAAGCAGTAAAAGATTAACAGGCACTCTTATGAGGGAAGAAAGACAGAAACACATCTTTTCCCAGGGGTTTGCCAGCCTTTTTCCAGGAGTAGGCCTCTTAGAAGCCCTATTCTCCGAGGTAGACTTCGGTGAAGTCCCAAAACTTGGAGATAGGTTTCTGTAAAGCCCCATTCTCTGAGGTAGACTTTGGTGAAGTCCCAAAACTCAGAGATAGGTCTCTGAAGCCCCTATCATGGTCTGATAGATGGTTTCCCATGCTAAGCAGACTCTACTGGGGTCGGCGTGGCATCCAACCATCTTTAAGAATACTGTACAGGGCTGGGAAGGTGGCTCAGTGGTAGAGTGCTTGCCTTGCATGCATGAGGCCCTGGGTTTGATTCCTCAGTACCACAAAAGCAGAAGAAGCCAGAAATGGTGCTATGGCCCAAGTGGTAGAGCACTAGCCTTGAGCTGAAGAGCTGAGGG
Source organism: Dipodomys merriami (assembly GCF_024711535.1). Classification (NCBI taxonomy): domain Eukaryota; kingdom Metazoa; phylum Chordata; class Mammalia; order Rodentia; family Heteromyidae; genus Dipodomys; species Dipodomys merriami. The sequence continues at coordinate 176,097 of NW_027205738.1, read as the reverse complement.
ACAGGGACAGTGCCCAGGCCCAGAGTTCAAGCCCCATGACTGACAAAAAAAGAATACTGCACAGAGGTTTGCTGTAGTCTTCAGTAGACAAGGAATGGGGGCAGGTGATGGGAAAGGTGTGCTTAGTTCAAACTGTCCCAGTCATGGGCATGGCCTGGTTGATGTCCCCAGACCACCTCACCACTTGAGGGAAACAGAAGCAGCCCATCAGTATTGCCTGGCTGCAGGTCTGTCCTGTGCCCTCCTTTGAACAAGACCCATCCGAGGGGCAATGTGCCTTCTGTCACAAGATGCCATCACTGGTAAATCTCACCCTTCTTGGAGCCCAAGGTGACTTCAGGAGAGAATGGCTCCTATCAGAGGGCATGGATACCAATTGCGTGTGTGTGTGTTGGGGGGGGGGACTTGGTGTCTAGCTTTTCTTCTGCTTTGAGTTAATTCATACTCAGCCAAAGCAACTTTGACCTTGCCCCTTGCAATAGGATTCCGCTCCTATGAGGTATCCAACACAGGGAAATTCATAGAGTTGGAAAGTGGACAGCACTGGTAGTGGTAGGTGGCTGAGGGAAGGGACAAATGAGGAGTGTGGTTCAGTGAGTGTGGAATTTCAGTTTTGCAAGACGGAAAGAACTGTGTGGTCTAGGGATGTAGCCCTGTGGTCTAGGGATATAGCCCCGTGGTAGAGTGCTTGCCCAGCATGCATGAGGCCCTGGGTTTAATTGTTAGCACTGGAAAAACAGAGAGAGAGAGAGAGAGAGAGAGAGAGAGAGAGAGAGAGAGAGAGAGAGAGAGAGAGAGAGAGAGAGAGAAACTGTGAATAGATATATTTAACACCATTGAAATGAATCCTTAAAATGGTTAATTTAATACATTTTTCTGCTGTGTGTATTTTAACCACAATTTTTAGAGAGAATACTTTATTAGGAGAAAGCTTCTTGCTGAAGCAGAGGATAGAGAGCTGGAGATAACAGCCCCAATCTTCCCAAATCAGCCCACAACTCTGCAAGCACATGCTGGACCTCACCACAGGCTGTGGGCTCTCTGCGATGGTCACAATGGGCTGGATATCAATGGCTCTGTTTCTTTTGCTACCATGATCTCTGAAAGCATTTTGACCATTTATTTCACAGCTGTTCCTCAGTGTACTTTGATTTCTTTTCTTTCTTTCATTTTTTTTTTTTTAAGTACTGTGATTTGAAGTCAGGGCCTCATACTTGAGTCAGGTGCTCAACTACTGTGGGCCACATCTCTGCTGGTGTGTGTGTGTGTGTGTGCACGCGCGCGCGCGCACGCACGCGCCCGTGCACGCACATTGATTCTGGGGCTTGAACTCAGGGCCTAAACAATGTCCCTTAGCTTTGCTTTTCACTAAGGCTAGAGCACTCTACCACTTGAGCCATAGCACCACTTCTAGCTTTTTGATGGTTAATTAGAGAAGAGTCACATAGACTTTTCTTCCCAGGATGGCTTCAAACTGTGATCCTCTAAGCCTCCTGAGTAGCTAGGATGACAGGTGTGAGACACAGGTGCCCAGTTTAAATCCTTAATAATTCTTTATCATTGTTTATCTTTTTGCCGACAAAGTGGCTGAAGAGAAACAAACAACAGACAAGAATGGAAGATAAGATTTTTTTTTTGTATCCAGTTAGTCAAATGGGAATTGAAAGGACAATTTCTTTGCATTTAATTTTAGAGATGGATTGCATTCTTTTCTGGATTATAGCCAAAAGGAACAGAATAAGATTCCTTTTCAAAACAGCTTTCGTGTTTCTTTCTTTTTAAAATTTTAATTCAAAGAGAAAAGGGAATCCCCTATATGTGGGAAAAACTTAAAAAGCCAGGTACCAGTGGCTCACACTTGTAATCCTAGTACGGGAGGTATCTGAGATTTGGGGATCATAGTTTGAAGCTAGCCTGGGCAAGAAAGTCCATGAGACTCTTATCTCCAAATAACCAGCAGAAGACTGGAAGGGGTACTGTGGCTCAAAGTGGTAGAGCATTAATGAGAAAAGAAAAGAAAAGAAAAAGGCAGAGCTAGCCAGGCACCACTGGCTCACTGTATAAAATCCTAGCTCCTCAGGACATTTAAGCATCAAGGTTCAAAGCCAAGCTAGACAGAAAAGTCCAGGTGACTCTGACCTTCAATTAAGCAACAAAAAAGGTAGAAGTGAAGGTATGGCTCAAGTGGCAAAGCACCAGCCTTGAGCAAAAAAGCCAAGTGTGAGGCCCTGAGTTTAAACTCTAGTGTACACACACACACACACACACACACACACACACACACACACGCAGAGCTTGGGGCATAGCGCAGTGGTAAAGCACTTTCCTAGCATGGGATCCCAGCATTGCAAATAGATAAATGACCATTGTGGCGCAGGGAATCGATTGCGTGTTGCTGGGGATGAATGGAGAAGCCCATGGAGTAGACTTATGGGAGGAGGTCTACCAATTGATGGAGGCCCGGGTGTTCTAATGCTTGAGAGCCATTCATTCATAACATGAATGAATTCATAAAATGGGATTCGCTTAGGGCTGGGGATGCAGCTCCATGATGGAGCATTCGCCTTGCATGCTCAAGGCCCTGGAAAGACGAGCTCAATGTTCTGCTTGGTCTGGAGACGACGTGGAACTTCATTTGCTGTGTGCAGAGACATGGTACCATTGTTGACCAGCAGCAACATCCTGCCGTGCAGGGCTGCTTCTCATCTGGTCCTCATGCCTTCTTTCCCACTCCCTTTCAGGTGGTCTGGCTACAGCGGACCTGGTTGGCATAATCATTGGGGTCTTACTAGCCATTGGCTTCATTGGAAGCATCATCGTAGTGGTTATACGGAAAGTTTCCGGAAGGTTCTCGTAAGTAAACTCCTGAAAGTGATTCCTGGAAGTAAATTACAGGCAGTCTTGCATGGTGTTTAGGTTCTCAACTATTAGAAATCTCTACATGAAGGTGATTTTGAAACCCATTATCACAAGAACTGCTCCTGAGGATTCCCCAGAATAGATGTGGGCTTATAGGTCTAAAACTAGAAAGCCAGAGCCTGGGAAGGTCTTAAGGTGACCTCTGTAGTTGAGATCTGACCCAATCTGATCTTTGTCTTCATTTTCCAACTAGCTGAATGAGAAAGAAAACCCAAACCAAATTTTAACTTGAGACCTCATCTCACCCATATGACCTGCCCAGCTTCCCACTATTGGAAGGAGGAAGTTTCTAGAAGAGAGCTTGTTACCAACTGCGCCCCATTCTGACAAGAGTGGTGGTGATGATGGGAGGAGATTTATAATCTAGAACCTTCCATGCCTGCCCCTGACACATAAAAAATCCTCTCCCCCCGGGTCCTTCTAACTTCCTACCACTGACTATTGATGAGAGAAAGACGTTCTTTCTCTTTATTGTATTTCTTTTAAGAATTCAGAGTGTTCAGTCAAGGTTGGTTGCTCACTCTTGTAATCCCAGCTACTTAAGAAGTGGGTGTCTGGCTGGGCACCAGTGGCTCACACCTGTAATCCTAGCTACTCAGGAGGCTGAGATCTGAGGATGGCGGTTCAAAGCCAGCCCGGGCAGCCCAGGAGACTCTTATCTCCACTTAACCACCAGAAAACCAGAAGTGGCACTGTGGCTCAAGTGGTAAAGTGCTTGCCTTGAGCTGAAGAGCTCAGGGACAGTGCCCGGGCCCAGAGTTCAAGTCTCACAACCAAAAAAAAAAAAAAAAAAAAAAAAAAGTGGGTATCTAATGTTTTCTCTCATATGTGTCAAATGTCGAAGTTTAGCTCTAAGTTAGAAATATATATATATATATATATATATGTAAAAATACACAGGGTTATATGCATCTGTATACAAACGTATTAGCTCTCAAATATGGTGTACGTAGGAGAGGATTGAATAACTAACATTTTATAAAATGCAAACCAGAAAGCTGGAATTTGTATTGTGTGGGACTGAGACCAAGGCGAGTGGGGCAGACAGAGAGAGAGGAAGGGTAGGTGTATGTAATCATAATATTCAATGTACACATGTGAAAATGGAACTGGAAAAATGGAGGGGATGGGTTGGGGAGAGATGGAGAGAATGATGGAGGGGTGACATGGGTCAAGACGTACTGTACGCACAAACTGGCATGTTAAGTTGAAGCCCCTTCGTGCAACTACTTAGAGATAAATAAACCAGCCAATAAATAATTTATTTTGTTGATCCTGGGGCTTGAACTCAGGGCTTGGGTACGTCCCCTGAGCTTCTTTTCCTCAAGGCTAGCATTCTAGCCCCTTGAGCCTCAGCCCCTCTTCCACCTTTTTCTGAGTGGTTTATTGGAGTCTCACAAACTTTCCTGCCTGAGCTGGCTTCAAATCATGATCCTCAGTTTCAGCCTCCTGAGTAGCTAGGATTATTCGTGTGAGTCATCGGTGCCTGCCTTTAAAAATATTTTTATAAAAATAAATAACTTTGAAAAAATGGGCATCTAGTAGATTGCATTTCAAGACCAACCTGGGCTGAGACCCTATATAAAAATTAAACTAAAGCAAAAAGGACTGGAGGCCTGGCTTAGGGAGTAAAAGGTCCCAAGATCCAACTCCAGTATGCCAACAACAAAAAGGAGACAAAGAAGCAGAGCATTCAAATTCATGACCAGAGGAGGAAAACTTTTGTTTTGTCTTTAGAGGAGATGGATTGTGCTGGAAGCCTATGGGGAAGGACAGGTGGCAGACATCTAGGGGCCAGGGGACATGACGCAGCTGCAGAAGTATCGTGTTTGGAGATGTTTGCACATCTAACCTGGCTTAGGGAGGAGAGACGGAGAGGAAGAGGAGAGGGGCGCGTGCCAGGTTCCGGAACTGGTAGTCAGAGAAAAAGACCCCAGGAGCGCTGATTTGTGGGTTTGTTATTCACAGTGCCAGCAAAACAATTCACCATCCCCTTTCTTGGTGTCCACAGGCCCTGAAGGATGAGCCCATCTGATCCATTTCGGACTCCCTCTGCCCTCCGCTCCCTGCCCCACCCCCACCCCCAGCTTGTGGGAGAAGATGACCCACAGGATACTGGCCAGCCTCCTTCCCATCCTGCAGTGAGCCAACCAACTTGCCAAAAGAAACCGGAGGAGAGAGAATTCACCAGACTTGGCTACTCTAAACAATTGCTTTTCGGAAAAAAAATATATTTATATACAATACACAAATTTTATATTAGATGACTTAAACAACCAGATACATAGAAAACGGAGCAAAACTATGTCAGGAGGCTGAGATCTGAGGATCGCAGGTTGAAGCCAGACCAGGCAGAAAAGTCCATGAGTTTCATATTTCTAATGGACCAGCTAGTAGTGGAGGTGAAGCTCAAGCCGTAGAGGCCTGGACTTCAAGCCCTAATACGGGCACCAAAACAAATCAACAACAACAACAACAAAGAAAACCAACAAAAATAACCAAAAAAAAGAAAAGAAAAACTCAACTATGTCAGCTGATTTAGAACTGAGAAAACATGGTTCAGTTGATGGTAGAGAGAGGAGCCTCTCTTCCCTTTGGCTGTTCTGTGTTATTGTTGAAATGCAAAGGAATCTGAAGCTGTTTATGTTCATGGAGTCCTTGGGTCTTCATGTGACGTCAGTAGACAGCTCAGACATTTTTCAGTCGCTCATCTGTTGAGATCTACACATTCCAGCCAGATGTGAATAATCAAGGAGCAAATCTGCACTTGGACGATAGATTATGTGATGAGCAACTTCTTTGAGGGGGTCTGGATGTATCATTTCAGAAGCATCTATGTGGTTTTCTAGCCGGAAGTCGGTACGTTCCTCACAAGGTCACCTAGCAACCACAAGGCCAGTGATGACCACGACTCCAAGGTCTGTGTCACCTACCTGCTCTAGATGACCGGAAGCACTCTCTCTACTTGGCAGCAGTGATAGGCTGCTTTGTCCTGTGAAGCTCTCTGTCTCAGACACAGAAGCCGTTGGATGCTCCGTGATGCCAGAGACTCGACTGTTGTAGAGCCAAGCACCACACCAGGTTCTGATGCAGAAAGAGTCCCTAAAGTTCTCCTGGCATGGTGGGGGTGAGGGAAGAATTGTGTTGTTTTGTTTTGTTTTGTTTTGCTCTCTCCCCCCAGAGGACAGATAGGGAGAGTTCAAATAATCTTATACAATACTATTATCTTTAAAGCAATCTGATTAAAGAAGACCTGATTTTCAAAATAAAGGCTATTCTCAGTCCTTACACTATGGGGTTGTCATGGAAAGATCAAAATCAAGTTGTCTGTCTGTCCCATCCAGCTCTTCTGCGGAGCCTGGTTTGGTTTGGGTTTAGTTCTCCCCATGTAAAACTTTCTCACACTGCCCAGATGTTGTGTCATGACCGTGACTGCACACCCCGACATCCTCTGAACTAGACTGAGTGCATCATGCAGGAAAAAATAACCCACTCATCAGACGCCTGGCCTGGGCCTCTCGCTCGGCAAAGCGGTGTGTGGATGTTATTCTAAACAACCCATCCATATCCGTGGGTCCTCAAGCCAGGTGGTGCATTTATGTCATTCAGAAGAGTATTGATCCATTTCTTTTGTCCCAGCCCTTCTTTCCTCTTCCACCTCCTACACTGGACCTGGAGCCTGCTGGCACAGGCTGTGGATTCTCAGTTTCACCTGAGTTAGGACTCAATGCAGTGCAGACACATTTTCCAATAAAACATGATTGCATATAAAGCCTGAGGCATACCTCTGATTGGGATATCTATTGCATCTGGGTCATTCTACTCCTGGCAAAGATTATAGCCTATGTGAAATACTTGCCTCTTTTAGCTGGGTGCCAGTGGCTCACGCCTATAATCCTAGCTACTCCGGAGGCTGAGATCTGAGGATCATGGTTCAAAGTCAGTCCAGGTAGGAAAATCCATGAGACTCTTATCTCCAATAAACTACTCAGAAGAAGCAGGAAGTGGTGCTATGGATCAAGTGGTACAGTGCTAGCCTTGAGCACAACAAGACTCAAAGATAGCACCCAGGGCCCGAGTTCAAGCCCCAAGACCAGAGAAAACAACAACAACAACAAAAAAAACAACCCATCCCCTAAAACCCAGTCTCGGGTGTGTGTGTGTGTGTGTGCGCGCGCGCGCGCGCGCGTGCACGCTGACACTGAGATTTGAACTCAGAACCTGGGTGCTATCCTTTAGCTTTTTCACCCAAAGGTGATGCTCTACTACTTGAAAGCTCTGCTTCTGAAAGAATTTTTTTTTTTTTTGGTCGGTCGTGGGGCTTGAACTCTCGGCTTGGGTGCTGTCCCTCAGCTCTTCAGCTCAAGGCGAGCGCTCTACCGCTTGAGCTACAGCGCCACTTCTGATTTTCTGGTGGTTTATTGGAGACAAGAGTCTCATGGTCTTTCCTGCTCAGGCTGGCTTTGATCATGATCCTCAGATCTCAGCCTCCTGAGTAGCTAGGATTACAGGCGTGAGCCACCAGCGCCTGGCTGAAAGAATTTTTTTTAATGAAAAACTTTTAAAAAAGAAAGATACCTACTTTCTTAGTTACTCAGGAGATTGAGATCTAGGTTCAGATCCAGTTGGAGAAGGAAAGTCTATGAGACTGTTTTATTTTTATTTTTGTCTATGAGATTCTTATCTCCAGTTAACCACCAAAGAGACCATAAGTAGAAGTGTGGCTCAAGTGGTAGAGTACCAGCCTTGAGTGGAAAAAGCCAAGCAAGAGTGTAAAGCTCTGAGCCCTAGTACTAGCACATAATAATAACAACAACAAAAATAATAGTTAAAATAAAGGCTTGTTTTTAGCTTCTATCATTTTTTTTTTCAATCAGAGAGAACCACCTGGAAATAAAGGCTTAGTCATATTTCATGCACCTCCTCTAAGAACCAGCTCAAACAAAGAAAATGGATGAGGAACCTCATCTGCTGGCCCCGTGATTGCACCCACTTTCTATTACTGCATGTTAATTGTTCAGTGTGGGAAGTGTCTTACAGTAATCTTTCTTTCTTTCTTTCTTTCTTTCTTTCTTTCTTTCTTTCTTTCTTTCTTTCTTTCTTTCTTTCTTTCTTTCTTTCTTTCTTTCTTTCTTTCTTTCTTTCTTTCTTTCTTTCTTTCTTTTTCTTATTAGTGGTGGAGCTTGAACTCGGCCTGGGCACTGTCCGTCAGCTCTTCAGCTCAAAGCAAGTGCTCTACCACTTGAGTCATAGTGCCACTTCTGATTTTCTGGTGGTTAATTGGAGATGAGTCCCACGGACTTTCCTTCCCTGGGCTGGCTTTAAACCACAGTCCTCAGATCTCAGCCTCCTGAGTAGCTAGGATTACAGGTGTGAGCCACTGGTTCCTGGCTTTGCAGTGATACCTTCCTAGAATGCACTTTGAGCATTTCTATTATTCCTCCTTCTCCAACCCTCCCTTTTTATATGTCTACTGAATGTGTGTGTGTGTGTGTGTGTGTCTGTGTGTGTACGTGTGTGTACATGTTGCTCAAGGTGAGCACTCTACCACTTGGGCAACAATTCCACTTCTAGCTTTTTACTGGTTCATTGGAAATAAAGAGTCTCACAGGCTTTCCTGCCTAGGCTGGCTTTGAACAGTGATCCTCAGATCTCAGCCTCCTGACTAGCTAGGATTGTTGGTGTGAGCCACTGATACTTGTGTTTTGTAAATGGATTTTGTTATGACCTTTTCACACATGTATGCGTGAATATTGTCCCCTCTAGACTTCTCTCCTACCCTCGCACTGTCCCTCCCCCCGCCCCCCCAGCAGTAATCCCTCTCTTACTTCATGCCCAGCTCTTCTACACATGAGAACACCTAGGTGATTCATCTTCCTGTGATACTATCTTTCCTTAGCTCTTATTTATTTGGTATTTGGCATTCAGGGTGAGTTTATGAGAAATGCTCCAATGGGGGCTGCTGTAGAGTTGTATATTAAAAGTTTTCTTTTTGGTGGTTGTTTTGCTAGTGGAGGGGGTGTAACAGGATGTTAGCACACAGCTGGGACTCAGCTTTGGGGCTTGTGGTCTGTGCAGGGCTTGGGCCCTGAGCACCTGACTCTCATGTTGGCCTTGCTCAAGCTTGAAGTTGCTTAGAAGACGTGGCATTGTAATTCCATGCAGTGCACATCGGGGACTGGGGTTGCTAGACAACTGCGCAGAATCTATTTGAAATCTTGGGGTGGTGGGGGCCCCCACTGGCATGAAGAAGGTGTGGTCCGTGGCCCAGGTGACAACAGAGAGGCCCGCACAGGTCAGGGGCCAAGGAAGGCACCAGCTCTGTCCCTCAGTGCTGCTGTGCTCTGAGATCATCTAGTGGACACAGCACAGGCCCGGGCTCTAGTTCTGTGCCCCAGGGCTCCGGCCTGGATACACATGGTCCTGACAATGTGCCCTCCTTCCCTCCCTCCCTCCCTCTACTCTTTGTTCCCCTCTCTCCCTCCCTCCCTCCCTCTTTGTTCCCTCCCTTAATCCTTCCCTCCTCCCTCCCTTCCTTCCTTCCTTCCTTCCTTCCTTCCTTCCTTCCTTCCTTCCTTCCTTCCTTCCTTCCTTTCCTCCCTCCCTTTCTTCTTTCCCTTTCCCCTCCCCTTCCTCTCTCCTTCTCCCTCTTCACCCCCCCCTCCCCTTCCTCTCTTCTCTTTATTGTTTTGTCAGTTGTGGGGCCTGGGCACTGTCCCTGAACCTCTCTGTGCTCAAGGCTAGCACGCAACCATTTGAGCCACAGTACGACTTCCCATTTTCTGGTGGTTTATTGGAGATAAGAGTTTCTCAGCTGTTCCTGCCTGGGCTGTCTTTGAACTGTGATCCTCAGATCTCAGCCTCCTGAGTAGCTAGCATTATAGGCATGAGCCACCGGTGCCTGGCTCTCATCTTTATTTTTGAATTCTGAATTCTTTTTTGGGATTCGAATGGGCAAGCATTCTATCACTGAAGTCACACCTCCAGCCTTTTTTTCTTCATAAGCTTGAAGCTTGTAGAAGGTCTAGATTTAAATTAAAATAGTTACTTTTGTAAATAGCTTCACACACACACACACACACACACACACACACACACACACATCATTTGTTCCTATTTTCCTTCAGAGGAACACTTGACCTGACTTTTTTTTTTTTTTTTTGGGTCCAGTTGTGGGGCCTGAACTCTGGGCCTGGGCGCTGTCCCTCAGCTCTTCAGCTCAAGGCTAGCGCTCTACCACTTGAGCCACAGCACCACTTCCGGCTTTTTTCCTTTTGCTTATGTGGTGCTGAGGAATCGAACCCAGGGCCTCAGGCTTGCAAGGCAAGCGCTTCTACCACTGAGCCAACTTCCCAGCCCTGACTTTTTTTTCTATAGGAAAACATTTGCATGACAGGTTTATTATTTCCTTTCAAAATGATAGAGATGTCTCATCCACATTCCACAAAGATACATTTGGAACTAGTTCATTATTTCTAATAAAAGTACAACTTAGTGAGTTTTAAGATCATTTATTTTCAAATGCTAGATAATGTATCTAACAAAGGATGGAAGAGGTTTTCTTTCCCTTGTCTTTGTTGTGGTTTTGTCTGTTTGTCAGACAGACTCTTGTTGTGTCGTCCAGGCCCGACTCATACTTGAGAGCTCCTGTCTCAGCTGCCCAAATGCTAAGATTATAAGCATATGCCACCGCACTTGCCAACAAGTCATGCTTAGCTTGAGATTTTCTTAATGTGTGGAGGAAACACTTAAAGATGTGAAAGCCTTCTAGTGACTAGAGTCCACGAGATATGTGGAATGATGTCAAAACTAGGAAGAGCTCACTATGGACAACTTCTCCAAAATGAGAAAGAAAACCTAGGCATAGAAAGTTCAATGTTTCTTCTCTTAGAACAAAGGAATCCACTTGTTAATGGAATCTTTCTGCACAACTTATTATATCCACATCACTGTCAGAAAGCAGCACAAGTCAAACTACCAAGAGGAGGTTGAATAGTGACTTTCTCAAAATATGTCCAGGTCCCTACCCTTGGTCCTCACGAGAGTGGCCATATTGGAAAAAAAAGAGTCTGTGATGTAACTTGAGTTTCTCAAGATAAGACCGGTGAACCAAAAGGCAGTGTTCTTACACAGAGAGCAGACAAGATCTTCGAGGAAAAACACAGAGGAGATGGAGGCAGGTAGAGAGAAGAGGGATGTAGCCACAAGCCAAGGCCAGCTGGGAACCCCAGAGCTGGAAGAGGCCCAGAGACTCCCCTCACTCCTTTGGAGAGAGCTGGCTCTGCCCTGGCCTGGATTCCAAGCCTTGTGGCCTTCAGAGATGTGAAAGAACACATTTCTCTCATGTGACACCACCCAATGGATTGTCATTTGTTACCGCGAATACACCCTCTGAGCCATTCCAGGATGGCTTCCCGCTGCCCATCCGGCCCAGGCCAGATGGAAAGCAGCCCCGACCTCTTTCACCTTGAGCCATTCCCTTCATCCTTCCAAACAATGGATTGGCAGCCCTCCCGCTTCCTCTGTGACAGACAGATGTTCCCGGGGCCTTCCCGGACTGTGTCACTGGAGTCGGAGGAATCCGTGGTGAAAGAAAGATGGCCTAGAACAATAGCCGGAGCCAACGCTGGCCGGAATTGAACAGGAGACCTAAATGGGCCATTCCACCACCTGCCATGGTGACTAACCCCGAACCCCTCCCTAGTTCAGAAACGCCTCAGTGAAAATCAACTGTGTCCACTCAGTGAGCACACGTCAGATAAGAGAAATCCTTTAGCCACAGGCGTCATGATGTGAAGAACTCATAAAGCCTGCTGATTAAAAAGAACAAAAACCAAAAACCAAACAATCCTTGGGCCTTTGGCTAAAGAAGAAACTTCTGGATGGCTGTTGAACTTCAGGGCCTCACATTCTTGCTGGGCTTTTTGTTTGGCTCACAGCTGGGGCTCTACCACCGGAGGAGGCATGCCTCTTCCAGTTCAGCATTTTATGCAGGTTCCTTGGAGATAGAGTCTCAAAGATTTTTCTGCCCTGGGCTGCCTTTGAACTGTGATTCTCAAATTGGCTTCCTGGGTAGGAGGATTACAGACATGAGCCTGAGAAACTTTTGAGGGTCTCTGAACATTCTCCAAGAGTGATGGCGGCTACACACTGCCATCAGACAGCCAAGAGCACAGGGACATTGTGGGTAGGGTCTCCTGCTAATTTTGCCTGAGCTTACTTTGAACTACAATCCTCCTGTTTCCACTTTGCAAGCGGCTGGGATTACAGGCATGCATCATTATGCCCAGCCCTCCACCATTATGCCCAGCCTGCCAATCTTCCATCTCAGGTGTACCTGGGGCACAGGACAGCCCACTGTTTGCTGCTGAGAAACACGGTTGCTCACATGTATGACAGAGCCTGCGGGCCACACTCTGCATTGGGCACCACCAGGGAAACCCTTGTAAGTTACTTCAGCACAGCTGCCAGGCACGGGAGTCTCACGCTGGTCATCCCAGCTCTTCAGGAAGCTGAGATCTGAGGCTCATGGTTCAAAGCCAGCCCAGGCAGAAAAGTCTATTGAGGCTTCTCTCCAATTAACCTCAAAAAGCCAGCGGTGGAGCTGTGGTTCAAGTGATAGAGTGCTAGCCTTGAGCACAAAAGTGTAGTGACAGTGCCCAGCAGGCCCAGAGTTTAAGCCCCAGGTCCAACACACACACACACACACACACACACACACACACACACACACACACACACACACACACACACACACACACACCCCAAACATTAAATCATTAAATGTTATAACTAACACTTCAGATTAACTCAGTGCATTGCAAATAGTGAAGTCTAATGTTTTGTTAAAGAAGAATTTATAATGACAAGAGTATAATAAAGTGAAACTTGATTTGGGACAATTTCTCAAGCATCTTGAGGGGGTGATGCATACATCAAATTCAAATAGAAATGGAGTTATCAGCATGTGTTTTGTTGTGTTTGTGCCCATCCTAGAACTTGAACTCGGGGTCTGAACATTGTCCTTGAGTTTTTTCACTCAAGACTAGCACTCTATCACTTGAGCCACAGCTCCACTTCTGACTTTTTTTTTTCTTTTTTCTTATGTGGTGCTGGGGAATCGAACCCAGGGCCTCATGCATGCAAGGCAAGCGCTGTACCACTGAGCCACCTTCCCAGCCCCATTTCTGATTTTTTTAAGCTGGTTAATTGTAGATAAGAATCTTCTGGACTTTTCTACCTGGGCTGGCTTCAGGCTCTGATCCTTGGGTCTCAGCCTCCTGAGTAGCTAGGAGTACAGGCAGGAGCTTTCTTTTGTTCAAGCTGGTGCTCTACAACTTGAGCTACTATTCCAGTTCCAGGACAGGCCTTTTAAAATTAAAAAAAATGCTGACAAACCTCTGTAAATAAAGAGAAAAAAGGGTCGGACATCAGTGGCTCACATCTGTAATCTTAGCTACTCAGGAGGCTGAGATCTGAGGATCACAGTTCGAAGCTAGTCTGAGCAGGAAATTCCATGAGATTCTTGTCTCCAGTGAATGACCAAACTGCCAGAAATGGAGCTGTGATTCAGGTGGAAGAGCTTGAAGTCTGACCAAAAATAGCTCAGAGACATCACAGCACAAGCTTGCGTTCAAACCCCAGGACTTAACACACTCCACACAACGAATATGACATGCTGTAAATGAATGGAAGCTAATCACGTGAAGGACTTCTGGCTAGGGGGCTAGTGAAGTTGCGAGGGAGGAAGGCATCAGCACAGATGGAGGGGTAGTGTGTTTATTTGGATGAATCTCTCGCATCCCCCACCCCCACCCCGCTTTGAGTCACTGACTCTGGGTCACTGCAGGCCTTGGCCACTAGCGCCAGCTAGTGGCAAGAATGAAGGAAGACATCTTTGGGCAGGAAAAAAAGAGAATCTTCCATCTCATTTGCTCAACCGACTTTTAGGCGCCTTCAGTAGCACATTAATTTTGACCCTCTGGATGAATCAGACATCATTACGTAAAAGGCTGACGGCTGCACACCAACGAGCCACACTGGCGATACGGTGATCAGAGCCCTGGGAGGGTGGTCAGGGCTGGGGTGAGGGAGGAGAGGGCACAGAAAGGAACCCAAAGCTGTGCTCCACACAGCCCTGGCCTTGAGCCTTTGTACACAGAGCCGTTTCTGGGTGTCTCCCCAGGGTCTGCCCTGAAGCTAACGCTGGCTTCTCAGGATGGCAGTTCTTAACCGCTTATCTGACCTGGTGATGGGGCGTCTGCAGCTTCAGAGTCACCCATCACAGCCTCTGAGCACACTCTGGCAGCACATCCCCGGCCTGGGCCAGCGGGGTGGAAGGCCGCAGGGAGAGTGTGACCCTGCGGGCCACACAGCTGAATGCAGTGCAGATCCTCCACAGCCCTCCAGGGCTTTGCTGTTGAGACAGGCTCTGACTATGCAACCCAAACTGAACTGAAACTTTGCAATCTTCCTGCCCCAGCCTCCTGAATGCTGGGATGAGAGACCTGCGCCTTCATGCCCGGCTCACACAGGGGAACTCTGAGCCCACCCAGTTCCACAGAGCACACCTTCAAGAGAGCATGAGGCAGGTTTAGAGCAGGAGCAGTGGCTATCTTTTATGACTCTAAACAAAGAATTAGAAAACTCACTATGTGATGCCTTTTAAGACTGGGATCTCAGGAATATGAATTTTCTTGTTGCAGTTAAAATGTACAGCTCAAAGAATGAAACCTATACTTGAAGAGTATTTTATTGCATAGCTTTCCTAGGGGCTAGTAAATATTTCAAAAAGGGATTCAGAAACAGACTATAATTTGTTGGTATTTAGAATCCACATATATGGCCCAGCTGCTCCCAGCTGCTAGAGAGGCAGAAGCAGGAAGATCAAGAGTCAGAGGCTAATTTGGGAAAAGCTAGTGAGAACTTATCTCCAAAAAACTCCTACAAAACGAAAGAGTTGAGTTTATGGCAAGTGATCATTATGCTTGTTAACATGTATGTATGTATGTTAGTAACCCTTGGTTTAATCCCTAGTATAGAAGAAGGTGGAGGAAGAGGTGGAAGAGGAGGGGAATGAGGATGAGGACAGAATAGAAGAAGAGAAAGAGGAAGAGGAAGAGGAAGAGGAAGAAGAAGAAGAAGAAGAAGAAGAAGAAGAAGAAGAAGAAGAAGAAGAAGAAGAAGAAAGGAAGAAGAAGGAGGAGGAGGAGGAGGAGGAGGAGGAGGAGGAGGAGGAAGAGAAGGAGGAGGAAGAGGAAGAGGAGGAGGAAGAGGAGGAGGAGGAGCAGAAGGAGAAGAAGGAGGAAGAAGTTGTTTCAGGAGGAGACCAGGAAAACCAAATCTATGTGTGTCTATGTAGAAATATTTATTATTATTGGTCTAGCAGTGCTGGGGATGGAACCTGGGCCCCCACGTGGCTCACATGTTGGGTGAGTATGTTGCCTTGAGCTAGGCCCCCAGCAGCTCCCTACTTCCTGTCCACCATGAGGTGAAGAGATTCCCCTCACCACATGCACCTGCCATCATGATGTTCTGCCCAAGTGCCTGGGCCAAGCAACCACAGGGCGCACCTCTGTAACCATGAGTGGAATAAACCCTCCCTCCTTAAGCTTTATTTTATGTGCAGTATTTGGTGAGGGTGACCCAAAAGTAACCCACACAGGCAGCATCCTGTCCCTCAGCCATCAGAGGCCCACAGTACGCACTAAGTTTGTACCAACCAGAATGTCCCAGATGTGGCCAAATACCCTTAGAGGAGCGGGGCATGGGGTGTGGACTCTCCCCTGGCTGATACTGCCCCTCCTGGAAATGACTTGAGAAACTTCCATGGGCAGAGTGGGGCGGAGAGTCTGAGCCTTTTCTATTGGCTGTGATTCACTGGACTGAACCTGGCAAAGGCACTGGGGAAACTGGGAACTGCTGAGAAACAGGCTGGAAGGTGGTGGGCTTCACAGGCACCGAGACACCTACAGACAAGAGGCAAGAGTAGCCATTGTGGTGCTGGCCGTCCTTCAGCTGGGGTGAGCTCAGGCCTCTGCCCTTACCTTTCTCCAACCTCCATGATGACTAAACCATCATTGGTCTCGTCTAGGAATGAACTGGGGAATGTTGAGGTCTGTGATTTGCTTGGAGCGTGGAAGTCATCAGTGCTCCTGGGGATGAAACAGAAACCTTGAGTTTGAGCTCAGCTCTGCCCAGAGACAGTGGCACACATTCCAGATCCTTAGTGGATCTTAAAATATCCTTCTTTTTCATTTTGGTGATACTAAATCTCTGCTAGGCAGAGACTCTATTACTACATACCTTAAAAATTTTTTTTTGTTATTTTTTTAAATAGGGTCTCATCTTTTCACTAGGTATGTAGCAAAAACTCTTGGATGCCCACCATTCTACATACACCTTCCTTTGTAACTGGGATTACAGAAGTATACCCCCAGTCTCAGCTTATTGCTTGATATGAGAATCAACCTAACTTTTTTCCAGGGCTGGCCTTGAACCATGATCCTCTAGCTCTCAGTCTCCTGTATAGCTGGGATTAAAGGTGTGAGTCACCCTGCCCATCTTGCAGAAGGTCTTCCATCCATCTCTTTGAAACCACCAGCCCTGCATCTCACACAGAGAGGCCTCAGCACAATATGGAAGGGCGTGAATGAAACCCGGGGGAAACAACTTGGGATCATTTGTCCAGATTTTAGCACTGAAGGTCTGGGGTCTCGCACAGTCCTTCAGGCCCAGCAGACCTTAACAGACCTTCATGCCGTGAAGGTCCCCCTCACGCCTAATTTCCTAACTCTGGCCTAACACATCTCACAGCTGTGATTTCACATCTTTCTTTTCAAGCCTTTAACAAAAATTTGGTGCAACTCTCCAAGATGGCCACAAGAGGGCTCCTTCCCCTCACCTGTACAGTGCTGCCTACACAGGAAAAGAAGGTCTCTGTGGAAGCCATCAAGTTAAAATGGCTGTCAGGACTACCTGTGGCCAGGCAGTTGGAAAAACCAACCCAATAAAGATATTTAAGTCAATGTCCCTTCTTCTCCTGAAAGCAAAGCTAAGCAAAGGACAGCAACAAACACAGAACTGAGGGAACTGACCCTCAGTCAGTTCTGAGTACCCTTGTGTTCCAGGAGCTAGGGTGGTTTTGCTGTTGTTCCTTAAATTCTGTTACTTGCTGAACAACTTTACAAATCAGGAAAGCATGGGGCTTGAACTCAGGGTCTGGGGCACTTTTCCTGAGCTTTTTCGCTGAAGGCTAGCACTCTACCATTTGAGCCACAGCTCCACTTCTGATTTTCTGGTGGTTAATTGGAGATTAGAGTTTCACAGACTTTCCTGCCTGGGCTAGCTTTGAACTGTGATTCTCAGATCTCAGCCTCTGGAGCAGCTAGGATTACAGACATGAATTCAGATTCCTTTCTAGTTTTGACGTCTTATAAATACTCAGTCCTGGCTTTGTTTGTCTTTCCTTATTTGTTTTCTTCCCTTCTCCCCTTTTCCTTTCCTTCCTTCTTTTCCTTCTTTCATTCTTCTGGTGACAGTAGTGGGACTTGAACTCAGGGACTCCTGTTCATGCTTAGCTTTTTCTGCTCAACGCTTTTTCTGCTCTGCCACTTGAGCTACAGCTCCACTTCAGGTTCTTTGCTAGTTAATGAATGATAATGAGTCTCTTGGATTTGTCTGCCTGGTCTGGCTTCAAACCTTAATCTTCAGATCTCAGCTTTCTGAGTAGCTAGGATCACAGGCATGAGCCACGGGCTTGACACCTCCACCTTTCTTAAAGAGACACTTCTGAGGTGGGTTTCACTATGACACAGCATTACAATAATAATAGTTATTATTATTATTACTATTTTCCTAGGTACTATCATCTTGACAATCATTGTCTGGGAGACCAGTTGAGCTGTGAGCTATGTTATTTTTCCTAGGACAATTAATTTCTTTTAAAACTATACATTAGATGACTATGCCATTCTAACTTGTCTCTGACCAAATGAACTGTTTTATTATTATTGTTGTTGTTGTTGTGCTACAAATGCTCCATATTTTCTTAACCCAAAGCAACATTCCTATAATCCAAGGCTTGAACATTGAAGTCCAGGTGATTTCAAGAAGTTGAATGCTTTCAACTTGTGAAAGGTGGGTAACCTAAAATGGGGAAGCACACCCCTCCTAAAGAACTTTCCCTCTAGTAACACACCAAATTGAAAATTCTCTGACAGCTCTCTTCAAATACAAATGAGTGATGGTAAGAAAAGGTATCCGATTCTCAATAAGTCACATGATACTTTTGCTCTCAGTGTCAATATTGATGTATAATCTGTTGAAAAGCACTCTTGCATTCAAATACGTTCCGAATTTAATATGTTCTCTGACCCTTTTCTGAAGCCCTGTATTCCTGATGCTTTCTCATTATGCCTTGGTGGAGCAGGAGGTAGGGAGCAGTCAAGTTCAAGATGGTAGCACTGGTAAATGCCCAGAAAACTCATTCACAAACCAGCATGAAGTCAGTGTGCCTGAGTAAGCAAGGACCCCATTGTTTTCCTGTCTGGTGGTCTTGAAAATGAGCTGGCCATATCAATGTTCAAGATGCGAGTCTTCAGGCTTGGCACTAGTGGCTCATGCCTGTAATCCTAGCTACTCAGGAGGCTGAGATCTGAAACCTGCCTGGGCAAGAAAACCCACGAGAGACTCTTATCTGCAATTAAGCAGCAAAAAACTACAAGTGGAGGTATGATTCAACTGGTAGAGCTCTAGCCTTGAGTAAAAAAGCCAAGGACAGTACTCAGGCTTTGAGTTCAAATCCCAGTACTGGTGCCCTCCCCCCAAAGAAAACAAAAACAAATGCATGTGTTGTCCCTGCCCTGGACTGTGGGCGACCCTCTGTGGAATGACAGGCAGAGGGCAAGATGATCTCTCCGCCTCACACCAGCAGCACTGGGCAGCATTTACTGCAGTTTCCCTACAGATGCAGCCCCCGGGTTTAGGTCTATGGGGTTCCAATTTTATGTCAGTCCTCTGTTCTTTAAAAAAACAGGATGTGTCTTACTACTAAGCATAGTAGTTGTTGATAGGAGTGAGCAGGACAGAGCTGCCCCTCCCCTTTGAAGACTGACTGACGGGGTGCTGTTGTTATTGTTAAAGAATGTATCAGGCCTGGTATGGAGTTTGGCAGTAAATTGGGAAACCTTAGGCGCCATCCTCAGGCCCCCAAAGGACTGTGTATGGAGTCACTGACTTGGGGATGATCACTAAGTGCAGACATAGCACAACTGAGGTGCCCCATGGATGTCACCAAGAACTTGACCTTCATCCCTTCCCTCCTCCTCTTCTCCCTCCCCCATCCTCACCTTCCCCTCCTCCTCTTCTTCTTTTTCCTTTTTTTCTCTTCTTCTTCCTCCTCCTTCTCTTCCTCTTCCTCCTTTCTCCTTTTCTTCCTCTTCCTCTTCTTCCTTCTCCCTTCTTCTTCTCCCCAGTATGGGGGTTTGAACTCAGCGTCTCATACGGGCTCAGCTGGTACTCTAGCACTTAAGGCATGGTTTGACTGGGATCTCACAGCTGTCTGCTCAAGCCGGCTTCAAGAAGTGATTTCCAGCTCTCGGCCTCCTGAGTTGCTAGGTTGTTAGATGTGAGCCCTCATGCCCCCGTCTCATGCCTGGTTCCTTGTTTTAGGGGGGAGGTCCCTCTGATTTGTCCTTACCCCGGGCTTTCTCTTCATACAGAGGCCAAGATGAGCCCAGCCTCTTCCCCTCATGCATACATCCCTGCCTGCACACCACCTGTGTTCTCAAAATGGCACGGTACTCATCCCACAGAAACAAGGAAACATCCATCTGCAAGGGGTCAGCTTGATCAAAACCAGCCTTCCCTGCTCCCTGGGAATGCCAGAGGGATCAGACCCAGGCCACAGCCATCCCTCAAGCTAGGAGCACTGTCTGCATGAACTATATGCAGAGGGTGCCCCCCCCCCCCGCCACCAAAAATAAGAGTGAGAAGTGAGACAGAAGGCCTAGCAGGAGAAAACATGGTTGGTGCCTTCCTCTAATACTTGCAACTTCCTCACTCATCAAGAATGGTGATGGGAAGCCAGATGTCGGTGGTGGCTCACCCCTGTAGTCCTAGCTACTCAAGAAGCTGAGATCTGAGGATCCCAGTTCAAAGCCAGCCTGGGCAGGAAAGTCCACAAGACTCTTATTCCACCAAAAAGCTGGACGTGGTGCTGTGGCTCAAGTGATAGAGTACTATTATTATTATTATTACTATTATTTTGGTAAGCAAAAAAGCGTAGGGACAGTGCTCAGGCTCTGAGTTTGAGTCCCAGGACCAGAACAAAATTTAAAAAAAAAAGAAAAGAGAGAAAAAAAAAGAATGGTAGTAAATAAGGTATGGTCCTGCCTCTTGGTTGTGAAGCTGCAGGTAGCATTGGGACTAGAGATATGGACAGGCTCTGGGGGTGAGCCCTTCATACTGACCTTGCTCCCAGGACCAGTGAATGTCAGAGGATTCCTCCTGGCTTCGTGATTACCCATGAATTCCTGCCTTCTCTTTGGCTTCCTCAGCGGGGAGAGTTATCTCTCTTTAAGGGAAGGTATGTCATGAACACTGTTGACAATCATACTCCACTGAGTCATTTCTTCATTGACCACACAGCATGACTGATTTCTAAAAGAAAAGGCAATTCAAACTCTTGGTGATCTGGGCTGTGTATACCATACTTTAGTCTTCTTTAAAAAAAAATTGGAATCCTGATGGGTGTTCACGCCTGTAATCCTAACTACTCAGGAAGCTGAGATCTGAGGATCAGAGTTTGAGGCTAGCCCAAGCAGGAAAGTCTATGAGACTCTTTTCTCCAACAAACCACTCAGGGAGTGATGTTGTGGCTTAAGAGAGCACTAGCTTTGAGCAAACTCAGGGACAGTGCCTAGACCCTGAGTTCAAGCCCCAGTACCAACAGGCGTGCGCCTAGACCCTGAGTTCAAGCCCCAGTACCAACAGGCGCGCGCACGCACACACACACACAAACACACACACATACACACAGAGTCTGTATCCAGGCACACACACACACAGAGTCTGTATACAGGTAGTGCATACCTGTAATTCCAGCACTAGGGAGGCTGAGGCAGTAAGAGCTCAAGTTTGAGCTGTATCGCAAGATCCTATCTCCTCCAACCACACACACAGAATTGCTTTGAGCTATAAGGTTAAAATTCATACCATTTTAAATGCTGGAGCAGAAGGTTCAGGCTTTCTGTTAAAAGTCAGTGGGACACAGGTCATGATGTAACTCTTGTTTTGGGTGGGGGGGAGAGGTGGGTGAATTGTAGTGCTTGAACTCAGGGCTTGGGCACTGTCCCTGAATCTCTGTGTGCTCAAGGCTAGCACTCTATCACTTGAGCCATAGCACCACTTCCAGTTTTTGAGTGGTTAATTGAAGAGTCTCACAGGTACTTTTCTGCCTGGGCTGACTTCAAGTCATGATCCTCTTGATCTCAGCCTCTTGAGTAGTTAGGTTTACAGGCGTGAGGCACCGGCGCTTGGCCATGATGTAACACTTGCAGGGCGGTTAACCCTGCAGAGAAATGTGCTCGCTGATGAGATTCAGCTGTAAGAATTTTTAATTTCCCCCTTTTGATTTCCTTTACAATCCACGGGCCATTTCTTACTTCGTTTACCAAGCATATGTTATTTCTGTGTTTGTCTTTTGTTATTAACTTTTCTCTTTATTGTCTTTGAGTGGAGGAAAAGGTCAGCACAGTGAATATGACGCTGTGCCTTTGGAATCCGTGGAGACTTCTTTTATAGCCTAGTTCGCGGTCTATTTTTTTTTTAAATATATTTTTTCCATATGTATTAAAAATGTGCAGGAAAAGATCAGTTGGGGGTCTGTAGTCGCTCTCTGTTTTATATGCATATTACTGGTATCAAATGTATGATATGTAGCACAGATTTATACTGCATTACATGTAAATATGAATATAGTTGTATATGTACATAGCTTGAGTTCTCGTGTTGCAGTTTTCAGATCTACACCTCTCAAGTAGCTAGGATTACAGGCTTGAGCCACCAAACCTGGCCTCCAGGTTCGTTCTGGTTGTAGCATGTGTCAATACCCCCAACTCTCTTGTGTAAGAGATTAATCTTCCAGGGGATAAATACAGGGCACTGTTTGCATTTGGAGCCATCTTAGAGGATGCTGCAGTGACTGCATGCAGATGTTTGTGGGGTCATGTGTTGTTAGTTTTCTTGGATGTGGATCCAGGAAGGGACTGCTGGGTGGCATGGTAATTACGGGTAAGTTTTTGGGGAGTGGCCAATGTATTGTTTTTCCCTAAGGCTTTCCTGCCGTGCCATCAATAATGCTGGGGATGCCAGCTCTTCCACACCTTGCCAGCATTTGTTATCTCTGCTTCTGATGACAGCCACCCTAAGAGTGTGGAGTTGTAGCTCTTTGTGGGTTTGATTTGCATTTCCCTAACAACAAGCAACGTGGGGTATCTGTGCTTGTTGGCCTTTTTCTTCTCCTCCTCCTACTGCTCTTCTCCTTTTTTTTCTCCTCCTCATGGTGCTCTTCTCTTCCTTTCCCTCTTCCTCCTTTTGCTTCTTCTCCTTTTTCTCTTTCTTCTCCTTCTCCTCCCTCCTTCTTTTTCTTGGTGCTGAAAATCTAACTAAAGGCCCTGCACTTGCCAAACAAGTGTTCTTCTAAGCTAAATCCCCAACCCCTGAATATCTTCTTTGTGGAGGTATCTATTCAAATCCCGTGTCCTTTAATGCAGTGGGCTAATTTTCGTTTTTATTTATTGGACTGTAACAACTCTTAATGCGTTCTTTATTGTATCACTTATCAGAGATCAGTAAATATTTGTAAATATTACCTCTCATTGCCTGGATTGCCTTTCACTTCCTCGATCATGTTCTCTGCTCTTCAGTGAATCCCCACCTCCACCTCCTGTGACAGTGAATGAGTACCAATTAAATTAAGATAAAAAAATGAAGTGGGTGTGTTTCTTGTATATTGATTCTTTGGATATGTGCCTATATGTGTCTATTTTTGTCCTTTGAGGAGCCATACTGACTTGCATAGTGGTTGCATGAATTTCCACCCCTACCAATAATGGATGAGGGTTCCCTTTACCCCAACTCCTCGCTGGCACGGTTTGTTAGTTGCTTACTTTATGGTTGCCATTCTGACTGAGATGAGAGGGAATCTTAGTGTACTTGATTTGCATTTCCTTGATGGCTGAGAACGTTGAGCATTTCTTCATGTTCCTATTAGCTATTTGTCGTCATCGTTGTCCTCCTCCTCTTCCTCCTCCAAGTTTTATCTTTAAAACAATTTCTCTATGAAATGCTGGGAGAAACAAAGCGCAGCCCTTTTATCTGTCTGCATTGGATTGACAAATCCATCTCAATTTCAGCCTGGAAGGATTATTTTATGTTCTAGGAGGTGCGATTTATATAGGGTGGCCGGTCACAATCCCATCTCCCTTGTATTCCTTCTGCACACACATTTGGACACTTACTTTGGCAAATGCAGAGCCAACATAAATGGCATGGCATCCCTCTTTTATGAGGGGGAGGTGGTTCAACCTGCGTAGCTCAGGCTGGCCTGCCACTGGTGATCATCTTGCCCCTTCCTCCTTAGTGTTGGGCTTAAAGGCATGTACCACCACACCACATTCAGATGTGTCCATCTTTAATAAGCACTGAGCTGCTTTAGCACTGGGCTGGGATGTGACAGACATTAGCATCGGTCCTATAGATTGGGCCAATGTCTTCCACTTCAGCCTCCCTCTTGGGTTTCATCATTGGTATGCTTCAGTGTTGTTATGGTGTGCTGAGGTCTACAAAGGATGAGAGCATTGTCCACTGACACACAGGTCATAGATGGTGGAGGGAGGACCCAAGGCTAGGAATAGCAAAGTGCTGAGTTGGAAGCTGAGCACAACACCTAAACACTTATTATATAACCAAAACAGACAAGCCACAGTATTGGTCTTCGTGAAGCTGAGGGCCTGGGACCCAGTGACAGATCAGGTAAGAAGACTGTGGATGCTGACCAGAAGATCCCTTGAAAGGGGGAAGGCTTCCTGGACACCGAAGGCGGACCCCTCTTGGAGGAAGTCAAGATAAATAGCAGGGGACTCTGCAGAGATGGTTAGCAATGGAGAGAACAAGATAGGTGTATGTGCAAATATGCAGGAAGTCAGAGAGGACTGATGGGCCCTAGGAAGTTCAGGGAGTATAGCCATGAGAAAAAAGCATTTGGGAGGAAAGCAGAAAGTGGAATTGTGAAGCTGGGGATAGTTTTAATGGATGAAGGGAAGGAGAAGGGACATTGTGATAATATAATGTAATAATATAATATCATGAAACTGGTCATGCAAATTCATGACAGATTTGAAGAAAAGTGTGAGCTGTGACTTGGCATGTCTGGATGTTCCAGGAGTGGAGGCTGATCAGAGAAGTGGGGGAGATCCAACCCCTATGGGGAAATGAGATGGGGAGGGGGGTTGAAATGAGATGATGGTTGATTAAGGGCCATGATACTCTGGCTGGAAGATTGGTTAGGTCTGGAGAAAGAATCACCTAATGGCCAGAAAAAGATACTCCATATTCTTTTTTTTTTAATATATAATTTTATTGTTAATAGGAGGATGTTATATACTGGGATTACCATTTCATAAATCAGGAAATGAAAACAATTCTTTTTGGATAATATCACCCCTTCCTTTGCTTTCCCCAGATCCTCGATATTCATTAAGTTCATGATCATAGATTCCAGCATCTATGTAAGACTGAAATATGGTAAATCTGTGCTTTAGTAGTTAGGGGGAAGTGTGAGGAGGAGTTGCTACTAAAGATACTTACAAAACTAGAATTCCAGTGTTCCCACCCCTCACCTTACTTTTTCCAATCAGCATTCATGAGACTGGATGACTTCCCCTAACCCATCAACATATTTATTTGTCCTGTATGAAGACTCTAACATGTGTTGGATGTGGTCAGGTAGTAAGGATAAATAATGGACTCTCCTGACATCATTAGAGAAAACAAGGTAAGTGTGTATGCAAATACGTCTAGAGAACAAGATGGGTGGGTATGCAAATATGTAGAAAGTTCTAGATGCCATCCGAGAGGATTGATGGAGCCTAAGAAGTCTTGGGAGTATAGAGATGAGAGGGATTTCTCCTTGCTGTGGGATAAGAAAGGACCAGCAATGGCTCATAAAGGGACAGCTGAGCAGAGGACAGAGGAGGGAGCCCAGATGGGAGCTTAAGGCATCCTGGAGGGGACAGATGGGGAAGAGATACATGATGACCGGGCTAAGATGGACAAGGCCGACAAGCATTGGCCTATGCTAACGCAATGGCCTGCAAGGCCTTGACAGCTAGGCAGAAGATAGCGAGCCTAGATCAGCAGATTGTAAATCTCAGTCCTATGAAGGCAGAGGTCTGTGTGCACACACTAAATCTCTCTTCCCTTGCAAGGTGCTCAATAAATCTGTGCCACGTGAACGAAGGAATCTGGATCCACTGCAATGCAAGTTGGTACCTTGTCAATTTAGTGATACAAATAGCTGTTCGTTCACCTCTCTGCCTCAATTCATCTCACAGCAGAGCTAATGAACAGTGCAGTAAAGAGATCAAGGGTACAAGGAAAAAGGAGAGTGCGAGTTTCCATTCCTATAAAGACTCCAAGGTAAAGGGTTATTAAAAACAACACTAATTTTTAAGCTTGATTTTCTTTTTGCCAGTGGGGGCTTCATACTTGCTCAACTTCTTTGCTCATAGCTGGTACTCCATAATGCCTCCAGTCCAGTATTTTATTGTGTAGTTGGAGATGGAGACTTGCGGACTTTTCTGCTGGGTTGCCTTTGACTGTGATCCTCTAGATCTCAGCCTGCTGAGGAACTAGCACCAGCTAGTTACTCAGCACCAGCACCCAGCTTTGATCATTTATTCTTTTTTTTTTTTCAGAGGGAGGGGGAGTACTGGTCTTGGTGTTTGAACTCAGGGCCTATGTACTGTCGCTGTGCTTATGGGCTCAAGGCTAGTGCTCTATCACTTGAATCACACCTCCAATCCAGTATTTTTCTGGTTGATTGGTGATAAGAGTCTTACAGACTTTCCTGCCAGACTGGCTTTGAAATATGATCCTCAGATTTCAGCCTCCCGAGTCAATAGGATTACAAGCAAGAACCACCAGCACTTAGCTATGATAATGCATCCTTATTTTTGCTTTCATAAAAACTTTCCCCATAAATGCCCTGTGTGTGTCATGCAAGCACATATATATTTGCCATACATACATTCCTCTGGAAAGTGACTTATTGCAAATACATCTCCTTTGAGTTTTGTGTGTGTGTGTGTGTGTGTGTGTGTGTGTGTGTGTGTGAGAGAGAGAGAGAGAGAGAGAGAGAGAGAGAGAGAGAGAGAGAGAGAGAGAGAGAGAGAGAGAGAGAGAGAGAGAGAGTCGTGAGACTTGAACTTGGGGCCTGGGCATGGTCCCAGAGTTCTTTTTGCTCTAGGCTAGTGTTCTACCACTTTGAGCCACAGCACCACTTCTGGTTTTCTGGTGGTTAATTGGAAATAAGTGTCTCTCCGAATTTCCTGCCAAGGCTGGCTTTAAACCATGATCCTCAGATCTCAGCCTCCTGAGTAGCTAGGATTACAGGCATGAGCCACCAGCACCTGGCTACATCTCCTTCTACTGGTTGACAATATTCTGTGTGTGTGTGTGTGTGTGTGTGTGTGTGTGTGTGTGTGTGTGTATGTGTGCGTGATGGTCCCAGAGGTTTATTTCAGGGCCTTCTGCATTCTAGGCAGGTACTCTACTATTTGAGCTACTATTGTTCAGATAGGTTCTTGCATTTTTGCCCAAGACATGGACTATAATCCTCTTACCTATGGAGGTTCCCAGTAGCTGTGATTACAGGCGCATGCCACCACACACAGCTTATTTGTTGAGATGGGGGAGTTGTTCATAACAGGTTTCCTGAGCTGAATTCGAACAGCAATCTCCCCAATCTTTGTTTCTCAAGCAGCTAGGATTACAATGCCGCCATGCCCATTCCTGTTCTTTAAAGATACATTAACAACAAATAGTTGTGTTATAAAATAGCAACTGAGCAGTAACAAACATTCTCCTAGATATGGTGTTAATGCTTGTTTTAACAATGGCATTAAAATCTTCAGGTAAACATTATATGATCAAGCTTCTTTCTTTAACACATTCTTTTCTTTTTCTTAGAAATAATCTTTTTTAAATATAAATATTTTCCAGGCTAGCCTCAAGCTCTTGGCCTTTTGTGGTCCGCCTACCTAAGCTTCCTGATCAGTGAGGACTGTAGGTACTCATCACTACCCCTGTATGGAAATAACCTTTCCTCAAAAGTTCATGTTCGTCTTGTGACTTTAAATGAGCATCATTATTCCACAATACTCTGAAATTCCAGAAATTATGTAATCACTTAATCACAATCAAAAAAAAAAAAAAAGAACCTCGGGGAAGGTACGGAGGGAAGGGATGGTAGGGGGAAAACAATGGAGGGGGTAACAATGTTCAAGAGGAAGTGTACTCATTACCTCACTCATGTAACTGTAACCCTCTGTATAGCATCTTTACAATAAAAAAAAGTGACAGTAAAAAAAAAAAGTTCATGTTCGTAGGAAAAGAACAGAGTGCAATGGAGCATGAGAGATTTGGCAAGAGCAGGAATACCATAGACCTGTGAAAAACCAGCTTTTTCTGCAAACATGAGCTCTAGAACAGAGCTCACAAAAACATGGATTATAGTAGCATTGTGTCACAGTGGCAGTGACTTTTATGTATCAACATGGACAATATGTTTTATTTTGTTTTTGGTCGGTCATGGGGCTTGAACTCAGAACTGAACGTTGTTCCTGAGCCTTATTTCTCAAGTCTAGCACTCTGCTAGTTTGAGCCACAGTGCTTAATGTGGTTACTTGGAGATAAGAGTCTCACAGACTTTCCTGCCCAGGCTGACTTTGAACCAGGGTTCTCAGACCTCAGCCTCCTGATGAGTTAGGATTATAGGCATGAGCCACCAAGGGTGCCTGGCGTGGAGGATATGTTTGATGAGTCAGCATTTCAATTACTAAACTTCTGGCACAGCAGACTGCATTCTGTACTGACTGGGCCTCTTCTCTGCCGAGAGCTTCTGTAGAACAAGGAATAAGAGAATCTCTGGCAGATTGACTGTCATCAGAATTCCTCTGCATCACCAGCTCTTCAGGGTCTCTCATCTGCCCCCCTGTAGGCCGGAACCGGAATACTGGCTCTCCTGTATCCTGAGCCTGCTGTCTGGGCAGAGTTTGGAAAGGGTAGCTTCCCCAAACATATAAATTTGCTATACCAAGTCAGATCTCTCTGTCTTTCCATCTCTTTCCCCCTGTCGCTGTCATATCCCACTGAGCCTGTTTCTCTGGGGAATGTTAATAAAAACTCAATGTAATTTTAATGCTAGTCCCTGGCAGAATTGCTCTCTCTTCTCTATACTGTATGATTCCCTCCCTTCCCCTGTGTGGGAACATTTAAATGACTGATGTGTGACACATATGCTGTTTGAATCATAATATAGGGACTCCTCTGGAGCTCATCTTTTGTTTTTATTTTCCTCCACTTTGCTTTACTCATTTTTACTCTGCTGTACTGTGTATATGTGTAGCAGCCAGTCTTGTTTCAGCTAAATAGAAAAAAAAAGCATATAGTTAATTCATAGTATCCATTATTCACAGTGAATTCACAATGGATATCCATTAATACAGTGGATCCCTCCTACATAAATTTAGCTCAAAATCTTATCAGAAAAAGATTTTGGTGAAGCTAGAAAGGATTCAGACCCTGTTACAATATTGATTAGTCGCATACATGCTTTTCTTACTATTTTATTTATGTTCATAGGACTGGAACTCTTTGTTAAAATATACATTATACATTTAGAGAGGCTTCCCCCTCTCTTTTTTACAGTCAATTTTTGTTCTATTATTCAGTAATCTTGCAACTCAGTGAAAGAATGCATATTTTTTGAATGAAAAGAGATGCTATAAGGCCAGCATGGTGGTGCACACCTGCAATCCCAGCACTTGGGAGATGGAGACAGAAGGGTCTGAGTGGTCAGCCTGGGATAACTAGTGAGACCTTGTCTCAATATGTATGACATTATATCATATGCATTTATAATAGCTACACAATTTTGTTTTTTCAGTCAAAACTATTGACTTTTAATAGAGATAAAATATGAACTCTTCCCCAATACTAGAGTTTTAACTGAGCCTCAAGTTTGCTCAGTTTTCTTGCTAAACTGGTGTCTACCACTTGAGCCACACCTCCAGCCAAGTTTTTTCTTGGAGTTGAAGTCTCAGGTCTTTTCTTCTGGGCCAGGATCCAAGCCATGGTCCTCCAAATCTTAGCTCTCTAAGTAGCTACAGGTTACAAGTGTGAACCACTGGTACCTGGCTAAAATATTACATTTAATATTCAATAAATATACATGCCTACTTCATATGAGATTTTACAGGACATTTATATTTCATGTATTTTAACATATATAGTTATGTATCATTTATGCATTATGTAACATATACATACCTATGTATATTTGTATATACTCCTCTATATCACAAAGGAATAGGGTCTGGTCTTTTTCTTTCTTTCTGTTTTTGGTCAGTCATGAGGCTTGAACTCAGGGCCTAGGCACTTTCCCTAGGTTTTTTTCACTCAAGGCTAGTGCTCTACCACTTTGAGTCACAGCTCCACTTTCAGTTTTCTGGTGGTTAATTGGAGATACAACTTCATGGACTTTCCTGCTTCTGTTGGCTTCAAACCATAATCTTCAGATATCACCCTCCTGAGTAGCAAGGATTATAGGTACCTGGTGGTAAGTTTAGTCTTTTCACTAGGGGGTGTGGGGGGGAACGGAGAAATAAACCTTATTTAACTGCAAGTGTCCAAATTCCATGATAACATTTCAAACGAATATAATGGAGCACCTCAAGTTATATGGAATTTGATTTGAATGCAGGGCCTGGGTGCTGCTCTGAGTTGTGTGTGTTTTTTGTTGTGGTTTGTTTGCTTGTTTTTTGCTTAAGGCTAGTGCTCTACCACTTATGCCACAACTCCACTTCTGGCTTTTTTTTTCAGTAGTTAACTGGAGATAAGAGTCTTACAGACTTTCCTTCCCCAGCTGACACTGGAGATAAGAGTCTTACAGACTTTCCTTCCCCAGCTGACTTTGAACTGTGATCCTCAGATCTCATCCTCCTGAGTAGCTGGGATTACAAGTATGAGCCACAGAGCCCTGCTATTTTGGTTTGGTTTTGTCTTTTCCCCTATGTTTGCTTACATATGGTGACTTGCATATGACTTTCACTTCAATGGTTGATGAGACAAGTCTTAAAACGTAGCCCAGGCTGACCTTTGAACTTGTGATCTGGGTACCACAGTCTCACAAGTGCTGAGATTACAGACATGCACTAACACTAGGAAATTTATTTTTAAGAGCATATCTCATAATCTAAGACATATCCTATTTTTTGGAGATATCCTATTTTTAATTTTTCATGCCTCATATTGTCAGATATTGATGACTTATGAAACTGTCCTGTAGTAAAATACGTCCAGAATGCTAGACTTTACCAGGGACTGTAGCCGTTCACTCAGACCCTTAATTTTACAGATATAATTCAAGTCCAGAGATGTTAGGTATCATAAGTAAAGTCATATCCATTTAAAAAATTACATCATAAAAGAGGAGACTTCCAAAGATGAAAAAAATATTTTTAATACAGGAGTCCATTTTCTCTTTAAGCACCATTTATACTCTTACATGAAAGATTAGTTTCCTTCCTCCTAAAATATGTTTGTTCTTTTGTAACCACAATCATCCTACTTCTTCACAGTTGAGAGCTGGGTGTCAGTGGCTCATACCTCTTATTTTAGGATGCTGAGATCTGAAGATCACAGCTCAAAGTCAACTCAAGCAAAAGTCCATGAGACTCTTCCTACAGTTAACTACCAAAAAAAAAAAAAAAAGCCCAGAAGTGGAGTGGTGGCTCAGAGTGGTAGAGCACTAGCTTTGAGCACAAAGCTCAGGGATAGCTCCCAGGACCTGAGTTGAAGCCTAGGACAGGCATCAAAAAAAAAAAAAAAGGCAGTTGAAGTATTTTGACAGAGGATTCCACAAAGTGATTAAAACACAAGCCCCAAGTGGGCCTATGGAGAATTGCAATCACATCAGAAGACAGGAATGCTGAAAACTGCGGCCCAGGATATGCTGCTTCTCTGATTGTCTCTCATGAAGCAGATCCATAATCTCACTGCTATAACATGGTGATAATGAAGCATCAATTTTGCTGGCAATTGTTTTTTGACATTTGCTCTTGGAACAGAACACAAAACCAGAGCATTATTAATAGTGATCTTTCTACAGGGCCGTTGTTATGCACTGCATCATGAAATACCCCTGGATGGGGCCAAGTCCCTCTCCAGTCCTGATGGAGACTGGGCATGTAGATATTTTCAGGCTAGGTGACCACAGCACAGGAAGTGTAGCTCGGCTTTTCTCATTGCTTACAGCTCTGGTCTGTCTGTGTCTTTGGATCTGCTAAGCACACTCCTTGGACATCTTGTAAAAGAAGGCTATTTTGCATAAACAATGTTCAGCATTAAAAAAATAACTGGGGAAAAGATGTAATAAAACTCAACAGTCCCCTGTTTTTTTGGTGGAACTGGAGTTT
The DNA here is from genome assembly GCF_024711535.1 of Dipodomys merriami. Taxonomy (NCBI): domain Eukaryota; kingdom Metazoa; phylum Chordata; class Mammalia; order Rodentia; family Heteromyidae; genus Dipodomys; species Dipodomys merriami. The sequence goes on along the minus strand of NW_027205738.1, from coordinate 144,418 downwards.
AAACTCAGAGTCTCACACTAGCCAGGCCTGCACTTTACCACTCGAGCACACCCTCAGCCCTTTGTAACAGTTTTATTTTTCTGGTAGGTCTTGTATTTTTGCCTGGGGCTGATCTGGACCATAGCCCTTCTATTTTCGCCTACTGCTTATCTGCTTGTTGACTGAGATGGTGTTTTGCTGGCCCTGAATTCCAGGACTTCCAACCCTGCTTACAAATCTTTGATAAGGAATTATCTCTATCAACAGCCCAACAACCTTAAAAAATAGATTTTCAATCCTTTGGGAGGAGTGAAGGAGGGAATTAAATGAGAAGAAAAGGGAATTCGGAGAAAATTCAGTCCAGCACTGAGGATCTAACCCAGCCTAGCACATATCTAGAAGTATCCTACCCTCAATAGAGTTACATCCACAGCCCTTGACTGTGGCCAGTATATTTCCATTCCAGAGATATTTATGTGATAAAACATTGTACCATTATTTATTAATCAACAGCATTGACTGAGGAAAATATGTGCTTAGTAGCGATAAACTCTCCTGGGACTTAGGATTTATTTAGGACTTCGGACGTAACGTTGTTCACTTGTCTGACTGCAGGAAGAGGCACCTGGAGATGTTTTGGTGGAGTTTTCATGGGATGGCTATTAAGAAGAAATGATTCCCGTGCACTGTACTTCAGTACTGGGGTAGTATCTCCCCCAAATTCATGCCCCTTCTAGGACCTTAGACTGTGACTCTATTTGTCAGCACAGGTAGTTATGTCTTTCTGGTAGAGTGTAGGCCTTAAATCTAGTGGCTGGTATAAGCCAGCCACAGGAAGAACAAAGTGGTGGGAGCAATGTGTTTACAAGGCCAACTCCCAAAGCTTGAAAGAGGCATTTTCAGGCCTGAGCAGTAAGTAAGCTTGCCTGCCCCTGCAGAACTGGGAGAGAATACGGTGGTAGCCCTGAGCAGAAGTGAGGCATTGCAAGGCTGGCTTTGGAAGAGGCAAAACATGGATGCAGAACTGAGGGTGTGATGAGAGAATTCTAGACAAAAGGAAAGGTGAAGAAAGCAGTCACAAGGTTCCATGTCATTGCAGAAGCAGGGCCCCATGTGACATGTTTATGTCGGTAGGGTGGGTCTCCCCCTCCAGGCCCCCAGAAAAGCTGCTTGCTTGGAGCTGTGGTGTCACCACTGCCCTGCAGCCTGTGGATTTCAGCACATGATTTATCTTCCATTCCTCTTCATACTGCTTTTTTTTTCCCCTGTGGAAAAAAATGTTTTCAACTTTATGACTTTGTTCCAACCTGTATGTTTTATTCATGCTCTCATGGTGGTGTATTAGAGAATTAATTCTGCCTTCCAGGAAGACAGAAACTTCCCTTTCTGTTCCCTGCAGCAAATCACATCCATCTTTGAGCTCATTACTGGGGTGTCTGCGACAGGAGCAAACTCTGCTGCTTGGGCCCACGTGGGTGGGAAAGGCTGGAACTGCTTTTGACTTAACATGTTTGTTTCTAAAAACATTACATGTGGCATAGGAATTGCAGTGGAAGAATGTAGAATCAGTGCTCAAGATTTTCTTGTAGGATGGAGGGAAGTTATCTTTGGGGCCCTGGATTCGAATTGGTTGGAAATTTTTGAGCGTTGTGGAATTGAGTCTTCTCTTCTTTTTAAAAGTACCTAAAAAAAAAAAAAAAGAAGTGGGGAGGTGCCAATTTTTCCAGAGCATATCTGAAATGCTGCGGTGCCTTTCTAGCCTCCCACTGCCCTCTAAGCTGTTTATACACCCAGTCTCCTCTCTGGACCCAGCATTCTCAGAGATCAGCAGTGTCCACAAGCATCTTCATGGCTGAAAACTGGGCAAATAGTGGGCACATCATGGACTTTTTTTTTTTTCTGGTCCTGGTGCTTGAACTCTGGGCCTGGGTGCTGTTCCTGATCTTTTGTGCTCAAGGCTGGTGGTGTGCCATTTGAGCCACAGCTCCACTTCTGGCTTTTTGTGGTTCATTGGAGATGAGTCTCATGGACTTTCCTGCCTTGACTGGCTTCACACTGTGATTCTTAGATTTCAGCTTTCTGAATGGCTAGGATTACAGACTTGAGCCACAGGTGCCCGGCTCATTATGGACTGGATATCTTAAAAGTTCTTTAATGCTTCTGGTTATGATCAGCTGAGTTTCCCCGCATGGAATTTCAGCTCCAGTGTATTCAATTGTAAATAGCAGCTGTTACTGCAGCTGCAATGGTGAAAAGATGACATAGTATCAATGCGGACTGGTGGCTAAGTACAGGTGATAGCTTTGCTTTTCCCACCATTTAATTTCATCACTAAAAATCACCTATCATTCCAACGTTGTTTTCATCAAAGGGGCAGCCAAAAGGGTCTGTTACACAAATAGGACAACTTTTACCCCAGGATTTCTGTCTTTCTCATTCATCTATTCCTCTCTGATCAGAGCCCAGAATATAAATTACATGTCTTTTGGTGATGGTTTGGATGTCAGTGCTTGCTTTTGGTAAATGACATGGCACAGAGGGTGGTGGCAGGAAGGGATGAGGTGACCAAACCTAAGAGAGACACTGGAAATTACTGTGGTTCAAGTAATATGGTATCAGCTTTGAACAAAAAAAGCCAAACAAGAGGTCAAACCTTGGTAAAGGAACTTTTTTCTATTTTTTTAAGGTAAGCAGTATGTTATCTGAACCAAAGGTTAGTTCATTTTGAGGCTGTCCTGACGACACTGAGCCCTTAGCCGAAGGCCATACCTAATGACCTCTTTTGCTGGTTCTTTGGAGATAAGAGTCTCACAGACTTTCCTGCCCCAACTGGATTCAAACTTCAATCCTCAGATCTAAGCCTCCTGTGTAGCTAGGATTACAGGCGTGAACCACCAGTGCTGGGCACCTATGACCTTTTAATAAATGTTCCTGCTTGATGGTGCTAGTATTTAGAATGGCCTCTTTATGAAGATATTCAAATACTTTCCAATGCCTATCTTGTGTGTATCCAGGTAACTGACACCAATATGAGGAAGCTGAACTACTGTCTAAGCTCAAACTGGGTCCTATCACTTACCAAGGCAAGTTCTTCTACCTATCCTGGCCTTAAGTTTCTTCGCCTGTACACAAAAATGCCTATTGCACAGAGTTGTTAAGAGGATAAATGCGATAATCCAAGCAAATATTGAGAGCAGATCCCCTCAGAGAATAAGCTATCATCATTTGGGGAGCTTTTGGCAGTGTGTTGTAGATTATTTAATCTTGGTTGTGACATCGTTAATCTCTTTAGGAGCAATGTTATAGACACTGCTGCGATGCCAATTATAATTGTACACTGTTTTAAAAATTCACATGTGAGCATGAGTGGCTCACATCTGTAATTCTGGCTACTCATGAGGTTGAGATCTGAGGATCATGGTTCAAAGCCAGCCTGGGCAGAAAAATCCTCATGAGACTCTTATCTCCAATTAACAACTCAAAAACAGGAAGTGAAGCTGTGACTCAAAGTGGTAGAGCACTAGCCCTGAGCTAAAGAGCTCAAGGACATTGCCCGCCAGAGTTCAAGCCTTACAAGCAACAAAACAAACAAAAACCCCCACAATGTCTGACCTACAACATACTTTAATTCATTTACTTCAAGAGAGCTAGGGAGAAGATACTTATTGGCAAGTGTTCTTGGTGCCAGGGATGTTCTGGTGCCAATCATGTTCCACGGTCAGGCACAAAACTAACCAGAGTTGTGCTAGATGATTTGTGTAGTATGCTGTTTCACTCATGTTTTAGATTTTGACAAAATACATTTTGTACTTTCATCCCATAACATAGATACAGCCTAGGAAGTGTGATGAAAAGGGCAATGAGAATTCTTCATCACTGAGCAACACAGGTCACTATTTCAAAGAGTAATATTTAGCTTTCCACAAAGATAATAATCACTTAAATTACATTGCATTTCCTCTGTGTGTGTGTGTGTGTGCTGGTCCTGAGGCTTGAACATAGGGCTCGCTGCTCTTTCTGAGCTGTTTTGCTCAAGGCTGGCACTTTATTGTTGAGTCACAGCTCCACTTTAGCTTTTTGGTGGTTAAAACGTCTCACAGTTTCCTGCCTGGGCTGGCTTTGAATCAAGATCCTCAGATCTCAGTCTCCTGAGTAATTAGGATTACAGGTGTGATCCACCAGTGCCTGGCTAGTTCTTTTTTCGATATTTAAAATATGCTGTTTTTTAAAATTAAAATAGATAAAATGTATAATTATTTACTCTAAGCTGCTGTCCAACTTGATAAATGGAAACATATTCAAGCAAAATACACAGATGAAAACTATAGGGCTGGATGCTGGAGACTTGTAATTCCACCATATTCAGGGGGCTTCAATTTGGAAGATGGAGATTTGAAGCAAACCCCAGAATATGACTACTAATGAAGATGATGTGAGGAGAGATTTGAAGACATTGGTAGCAACCAGAAACTAGAAGACAGACGTAATCGCTCAAAACCATTACAGGGAGAATTGCTTTTTTAACACCTTCATTTTAGATCAGATACATTGATTTTTTGCACTTCCAGAGTCTATGATTTGTGTGTGTGTGCTCCAGTCCTGAGACTTGAATCAGGGCCTGGGCACTGTCCCTGAGCTTCAAGTGGTAGCACTCTACCACTTGAGCCATAACTCCACTTCTGGCTTTTTGGTAGTTAATTCAAAATAAGAATCTTAGACACTTCTGCCCAGGCTGGCTTCAAACTGTGATTCTCAGATCTCAGCCTCCTAAGGAGCTAAGATTACAAGTTTGAGCCACTGGCACCTGGCCAGTCTACATTTTTTTTTTTTTTTTTTTGTTAGTCCAGGCTTGGACTTTGGGCCTGGGTGCTGTCCCTGCAATTTTTGTTTTACCACTTGAGCCACAGTTCCACTTGTGGCTTTTTTGTAGTTTATTGGAGATAGAGTCTCATGGACTTTCCTGCCTGGGCTAGCTTTTGAATTGAATTATTGGTGTGAGCTACCATCACCTACCTCAGAATCAACTTTTTATTTTTTTTGTCTGTCATGGAGCCTGAACTCTGGGCCTGGACACTGTCCCTCAGCTCTTCAGCTCAAGCCTAGTGCTCTACCACTTGAGCCACAGTGCCACTTCCTGCTTATGTGATGCTGAGGAATCAAACTCTGGGCCTCATGCATGCAAGGCAAGCACTCTACCATGAGGCCATCTTCCCAGCCCCAGAATCAACAATTTTAAAAGAATAAATTTGTTGTTTTCAATCATCAGATTTGTAATGGCAATTCCAGGAAACAAATTTATCCAGTCATTTCAGATTAACAACAGGAAGCACAATAATGGACTACTCTGCCAACCTTCTTTTGTAAGATTCCTGCCACCTTTGACACTCGATTTTCCTTTTACATTCCATTAAATGCTGTGGCATATAACTTTTTCTTTAAAATGTTGATGTGTTTGTGTGTGTGTGTGTGTATGTGTGTGTTAGTAGTGGATGAAATGGTGAAGTCTCCCTATTTTCTCCCCCAAAGATACCTCAAATGGTTTTGATGCAGAGGTTAAGCTGAAAGGTATTAATCAAGGTAAAGGGTACAGTAATCTCATGATTGACTGGCTTAGGAAACATACTATTTTCAAGTATCTCTCTGATCTGCAGATTTTCCTTGCAGAGCAGAAGAAATAAACAAACTGTGGAGATTTGATTTGCATATTTTGTAGGTTCTCTGAGGATCCTGTCATTTCGGTTGATATTTTCTTTGATGAAGTTATCTTCATTTGTTCACTCGGTTCCCAGCTACAGCATGAACCCTTTATAATGCGATTTATGGTCTATGTTGGTACACGTGCTTCCTTAAATTCGAGTTACATAAATGAGCTCCTCCAGTCTTTCCAAAGATTTGGAGGCACGCCTGGAACCTAATGTACTATTTATTAGATCAGACCCATTCCACTAGAAATGTAGACCTGAAACTCAAGCCACTTGAACTGTTCCTCCAGTGCGGCATTCTACGATTGAATGAAGTCCCGTGGACTTTGCTGCCAGGGCTGGCTTCCAGTTTCCATCTGCCAGGTCTCAGCCTCCCAGAGTGGCTAGGATTCCAGGCGTGGGCCACAGGCGCCCAGCTACTCAGCATGTTTAGATTCCACCCTGACTTCGTTTTCTGGGGACGTTATCTCGTGGGGACGCCACGACCCCCGGGCTTGGTCTCCTCCCCGCAGGTCGGGGTGAGCTCCCGGCGCAGGCCTCCCTCCGGATGTCCACCGTTAGTCCAGCCCGGTCCACGCCCCCCAGGACACCGCGTGGTCGCGTCCCGGGGCCTCCCCTAGGGTCCAGGCCCACGCCAGGCCGCGTGGCCGCTGGCAGCGCGTCCGCCCAGCAGCCCGGAGGGCCACGTTTCTGGGTGCCGTCAGGGAGTCTCTGGTCTCGAAGGCCTCCGACGGGCGCTTTCCCTCCCCGCCGGGGTCAAAGGCCGAGGGCGGGGTCACGCTTTCCTGGGGCCCGCGGAGCCCCGCGAAGGGCGCAGAGGTCCACCCAGGCCGTCCGGTCGTCGCGCGTCGTCGCGTCAAGCCCGCAGTCAGCGGTCGCCGGCGACGCGCGGGGTCGAGGTCGAGGGTCGCGAAGGCCGCGCCGTCGCCTACGTCACTTCCGGCTTGGTCAAAGATGGCGGCGGCGCGGCCGCGGTTGCCGGGGTGGGTGGACCTGCGACGGCGGCGGCGGCGGCTCCGGGCGCGTTGAGGCGCAGGTGAGGGCGGTGGGGCGGGCTGGCGCCGGGACGACGGGTTCGGGGCCAGTTCCGCGTGGCGGCGGCGGGTGGGAGTGGAACACGCCGGGGACCGGGCGTCGCGGGGACCTGGGGCCGGCGGACGCGCCCCCTCCGCGGTCCCGGACGCGACAGGTTGACGGGGCCGAGAGGCTGGGGCCGAGGTGCGGGCGGGCGGGGCGGGCGGGGCGGGGGGCTCGGGGCCCCCGCGGCGGAGCCCGGGCGGGCTTGGTCACGGCGTGGCCGGCCCGGCGCTCGCTCGCGCGGGGGGCCCCGGGAGCCTCGCGCCGACCCCGGGGCCGGCCCGGTGGTCAGGTCGCGGTGCTTTTTTTTTTTTTCTTTTGTGTCCCGGCTGCGTGTGCCTTCCGCACTGGTGCCTCGACTTCCCCTGTGTCTTTTGTGTTTCCGGGATAGTTTTTGGGCGATCGGAAGCTGGGAACCGCACCCCCCCCCCCCCCCCCCGTGTGGCCCTAGACCCACTGTGTGTCTGCGCGCGCGCGCATTTGTGTGACACGCGCTGGTGTTTGCACGGCGCGGTTAGTCACCGAAGCCATCCATGAACCTCGTTCTGCGGGTGGCCACGGGACAGAAGTAAACCAAACCAGCCAGCGTCCCCCGACCCCCGAGTTTTCTCCCGACCGTCCCGGGGACCACCGACCCCAGCCTCCACCCCAGATCCCCTTGAGACCAGCCTTGGGTCAGGTCCGGACGTCGGGGGAACGACCCCTCAGCCAGCCTGGAAGCCGCTTTTCCCCAGCTACGCAGCTGAATTTCCTCTGACAAGTGAGGTTCCTGTCGCTGCATGGTGGTTTTGGGGTGTACTTGAGACGGGGACCGCTTTTGGCTGGATCCCTGGAATCCATCCTCAGAACCCTTTGATCACAAGACACTGAAATGATGGTCCTTGGAGCAGTCCTTGTCCCCTAAACACGACTAAAATATACCTCACGCTAGTTTCCTCTGGTTTTATTACTGATTTGCAGCGTTTTCAACACCCACAACTTCTCTTACCTACATCCTTTTACCTACAGTAGCATCGCCTTCATTTCACTTTGGTCAGCACTGTCCCTGTTTGTATGTAAGCACGTAGATTCCCACTCCTCCACCCTCTTTTTTGTGTATGTGCTATTTCTGGGGTTTGAACACCAACATCACCATCTCCAGCTTTTTAATTGGAATTAAAAGTCTCACAGATGTGTCTGCCTGGGGTGGATTTAAATCTCCATAAAAGCGCCATCCTCCAGTTCCCAGACTCTGAGTAGGACCACAGACTTGAGCCACTGGTGTCCAGTGGTTTCTCCTTTTTTTTTTTTTTTAATGTGATGGGAAATGTGAGTAGAAAGAAATATTAAGAATGATGTTCAGAGACAGTTGTGTTTCTTTGTAGTAAGTTTTGTGTTTTTGAAACAGTGCCCAGCTGCCAACTCAAAAGCCACTGGAGGCTTTCTTACTTGTAAACGCTGCACTTAGCAGAATTCTTTTCCATGTTAAATCTCAGTTTATCCTTGAGGAATATTAAGGTAATTTTATCAAACCATTTTATTTCAAACTATGGAATGGGATATAGGAATTGGTTGCAGGAACCAAGCACAAAGGCGTTTGCTGTTTTTCCAAGGCTTATTTTATCCCTCAGCCATTTGATTTGGTTTAAATCAGTGAGTACATTAAACTGCTTAGGAAAGGGTCAGCCACAGAATAATAATGCTCAGTAAGTGCTTGCTTTTGTGGAAGGCAGTTTTCTTTTGGAACATTCATTGGGGCTGTTTTCTTCTTTTGTAGACAATGCCTGAAATAATAGAGTGTAAATTTGTAATAACCTATTAGTTTTGTAAGTACAAAACATGACAAAGTATTCTTATTGTAGAATAGTTGGAAAATAGTAAAAAGCACAAAGGGAGAGAAGGAATTGGCCATAACCTTCCCTCTCCAAGGATAACCATTGTTAATATTTTGGTAAATCTCATGTCCCTATTGGTGTGCCTTTGTGTTTATACATTTATAAACACAGAGTGGATATCCTATGTATATTGATTGTAACTTGTCTTCACTCATGGTATTGTGAGCCTCTGTCCATGCCGATACCTGTTCTTCAGTGTGCTGTTGAATGGTGTCTCAAATGTGGATGGGCCATAAGTTACCAATCAATTCCATATTGATCCCTCAGGTTTCTGAAGCCTGAAATTTGCTTTTCATTAAGATTAATTTTTTTTCCTATTAGGAGTTTTAAAGTTCCTCAGTCTTGTAAGATATGTAAAAAACATAAATTCTACTTTTTAGCATCTCAGTATACATTTTTCTGTCACGTACAGTTCTAAGGTTCAGCTCCCTGTCCTTTCTCAGATAGATCTGTGCAGTTATGTACATAACTGTGTGCACATTTTCTTTTGATGATTATTTCACTTTAGATGTTTATTTATTCATGAGGCTGTCCTTTAAACTGCTCATCTCTTTTCAAGTTTCAAGGAAATGATTCACAAACCTCTTAGGTCCTGCTAAATTATTCTCTAGGATAGAAAACACCTTAGGTTATTGACTATTTTCCTGTCTTATGATGAGCTTTTCATTTTATTTTTAATACCCATGCAGAAAAGAAAATCAGAAACACCACAAACTGGGTTTCCCCTAGAAGCCTCTGTAGTGGGGAGTGGAAGAGAAATATGGACGTGGAAAGGGTAATTTGTGAGGGCCAGCAGCAGAAGTTTCTGGGTGGTGGTGGGGTGGGGATAAAACCTTACCTGCACATCTGGAAATGTCTGCTTGTGCTTATGTGTGTCTTGAACCATCACTGTCTTCACCACCCACCGGATTGTGCTCTGGTTCTCCTTTTGAAGTCAGAAGTTTCTAGATGGAGCTGTAAAAATCATCTTTGTGGAGCTGACAGGCTGGAAGCTGTGGATGCCGTTGGTTGGGTTCTGTTAAAGCAGTGTTTCTCAGCCTCTGCACTGTTGACATTTGGGCTGGCTCACTCTTGGTTTGGGGGGCAGGGATGACTCTTGGACTCTTGTGCATAGTAGAACATTTAACAGCTTCTTTTCCCTGCCTGTGAGGTGCCTCTCCACCCCTGTTATGTCAGGTAATAAGTCTCCAGACATTACCAGATGTGGCATGAGGTGGAGTGGGGACAAAAATGAGTGGTCCTCAGTGGCTGCATTAAAAGATATATTGAAGGAAGGCCCCTTTGACTGAATGGTTTAATCATGAAACAGTAGAAGAATCTTAAAAGAACTGCAAGAATATATGGTGTAGGCTCTACCTGGAAGGCAGGGACTCAGCTTCCTGTGCTGTCCCAGTTCCTTCCAGCTTTTGTTTCTGTGACTTTGTGAATGGTCAGTTTGAGCAGTTTTGCATCCACCTCCTTAGGTGGCAGAGATAAAGCAATGTGAAAGACCATGGAGATGCTGAACTTTTCACGATGGGATTGGCATTCTCAATATGCAGATTAAATTATGAAATTTAAATAAATTTACATGGAGTTGATGCCTCATGAATTGTGTAAACATGTCCATTGTACTGAACAGCTCAGAAATGACTGTCTTCTAGAAAATGAGGTTTCTTAAAGAAACCCTTTTAAAATAGAAGCTAAATTCTAGTGTTTTTTTTTTTTTTTTAAATACTGCCTCTTTTTTTTTTTCTTCAATCAGTTTGGGGATACAGAAGTAGTGAATTTGTCTTGAGGAAAGGTGGTTTGCTTCCAAGCACTTACCTTACTGTAACTTAATACATTATAATGTAATGGTGGCTTATTGATCTGCATGGAATGCATGTATCAGTAATGCTCTTTGGGGAAAAAAAACCCAGCTCTCAAATATTTATGGGTAATTTTTCTTTTTTGTTCTGGAATAAGAAATCTTTAGACATTGGTAAATAAACTATATAGAAGGATCTCCATTGGAGCTCCATGTACTAATAGGGTGGGTTTCACTGGAATGAGTGCATCTATTCTCTTTTTTTCACGGCAGTGGGGTAAATATTCTTTCAGAGACCAAATTGTGAAATTGCGAGTTAGAGTTGGAATTCCTGTATGCATTGGATATGATTCCTTTGGAGTGAAATATGCTTGTAATATTTTTCCCAGTCCTGTGTAGTATTTATAACTGAGGCTGGTCCATGTCACACTTATGCTGTGTTTGTATTTATTAGTCCTTTGGAGCATGAAATAAAGGGGGTTTCACTGAATACTTACGTATTTTCCAGCCATTTTGGAGGGAAGAATATTTTATAGCTTTTGCAATAAATTATATATTAAGAAAGAGCAGAATTACTTCTTTGCATAGCTCGCCTGGAATATGGAAAACAATGCAACTGTGAGTTTTATTACCTAGGGTAGCCAGTCTAAAAGCTGCTAAACCAATGCATTTTATGGGTGCTTGCTTATCGGTAGTTTTCCTAAGTCTTGGTTAAACATTGGCAGGAACGGTTCTATGGCACTATCATATAATTTAAACGATGCCATGAATATTGGCAAAGAATTGTGGGAGTTCCCAAACCATATATTTAGTATGAAATATGTATATTTTCTAAGACCTTATTAAGATAGTATCTAGTTTTATGGTACCCCAGTAAGTAGGACTATTCAAAAGAAAGGCTCTTGGGGTAAATACAGACTTTTTTGTTTTTTTTTTTCTGTACTGGAGTTAGGGCCCAGGGTTACATGCTCTTGAGCTATACCCCTAGCTACGTTTCCATTCTTAATGGTGAAGCTCTCTTCCCATTTGTTAGGAGAAATGGACTGAGCATTTCTGGAGCTGCAAGTGATTCAGAAGAAGCAAGTGGTGATTGAATGGAGCAGCTCTCTGGGTGTGTATGTGTATGTGTATGTGTATGCGTATGCGTATGCGTATGTGTATGTGAGGAGGTTGGCACAGTTATTGATCCCTGCACGTTATCTCCTGAGTCCTTGGGCCTTCTGACCTTACTAGTTTGTTCCCTGCTGGACAAAGAAACAGGTGGTCAGTTTTCAAGTCCCTTCCCTGCCGTCCACAAAGCCAAATCTTTGTACTCTACTCTCTCTGGCCACTTTTCTAAACCTTGGTCATTGCTTCTTGAGTAACCCCTTGGGACTGAAAGATTAGGAATCTCTACCCCAAGTGCCATTCCTGAATGTACAGAGACCATGGCTCACTGAGCTCTCCATGGGAGTGTCTGGTCTTTCCTCAGAGTTACTCTCCAAAACACCTCTGCAGATATGTTCAAGCCCAGTCTTGCAGTCAGCCACATTCTCGCTTTGGGCTGTCCTTCCCTCCTGTTCTTCCTTTGCTCTGCAAGTCTGTCACTGCTGCTTCCAGCTGTTTTCTGTGGTCTAGATGCTAATTGCTTATTAGCTTAGGTTTTTAACTGGCATGTCTGCCCCATCTTTCTAGCTGCCCACTTGACTCTTTCCTATCTACTTAACCTCCCTTATACATTCAACTATTTTATTTACAGCACAACCTCAGTGAGAAGTACTTGGTTGCCCATCCCAGCCAACTAAATTAGCCTTTTGACAGGCTTTGCTGGAACCAGGCTTCTTTCCTGGGGTCACCATGACCCTGCTTTCAGAATTCCTCTTGCATCTTTTGCTGTAGGCCCTTAGGGCATGGGGAGTAGGTTAGTAATTTCTAGCACTGTATCTTGGGAGCCTTGCTCACAAAGTCATCTTCCAGATTCACCTGGAGCTCAGCTCTCTCTTGGCTGTCCTGTTCTTGCCTGTGTAGATCCTCTCTGGGGGCCAGCCAGTGTGAAGAGGCTTTCGTTGTTTTTAGACATTTAGTTTTCCCTTGAAATGACAGCTACAGATAACTTATTTTGTGAAAATATATTTTCCTCTGAAAATAGTAACTCAAGTGTATTCATAGGTTTCTTAAATTGGAGAACAGCACACATTGCAAACAGTAGGCATCACTGTTTTTTTAAAGTGCTGTCAGGAACAGGGTAATCATATCCTGAACATACTAATTTTCAAAGTTCTCAAGATTAGTACTTGAGTTGGCAACTCTGTTAGAGAACAAGTACTTCCAGAGTCAGCTAAGCCTCCATTTTGTGCAGAAAATTATCACATGGCTCCTTGCTTGAGACATTTTGTTTGAAGCTTGCATTTGAGTGGTTAGTGAGGAATTGACTTACTTTTCTTTATAATAATATAAAGCTCTTGTATATTAACTAGGGAAAGGAAAGTCCTTCAGTACTGTTTTGTAGAGTATCCAGCTAATAGTGAATTATTTTGTATTTTTACTAGGAGGGATGGCAGTTGTAGCCTGGTCCCAGAAGAACCCCACCCCTCCTTGCCCCTCCAGAGGGCAGGCTGCTCTGAGAGCAGCCCCACTTTTCCTGTCCAGTCTCTCACAACTGTATATCCTGACAGACTTGAAAATGGGGAAGAAAAATGAACTTTAATTCATAGTATTTATTGTGACAGGATGGAGTAAGCACATCCAGGAAAACTAACAATGAGTCTTTGGGTTTTTGTACCAAGGGGAAGAAAACCCTACTGCCTGGGAGATATGGAAACGTAAATTCTTTAGAGAAGCGAGGCGTTTTGAAGTAGAGAGTGAAAATTCTTGCTGAAAGTTTGAGATTGGTGATGTCATAAATTCCATGTTTGGTGTGGTATGATACAGGGTAGACTGATAGATGTCTACTAGATTAATCAGGTAAATGATAATCTGCAGTGGCCACATTTCTTTCTAAGCCTAGTGCTGTTATTGGTGCTAGGAACAGTCTTTTTTATTACAATTTTGTGTATAGGTGTGTCTGTCTGTGTGTGCACATGCAGCATGCATACCTTGCACAAGCTAATCAAGTGCTCTACTCCTGAGCTAGTCCCCCAGCCCAGGAGCAGTATTTTTTCAAAAAATTTCCACATATATGTATTTATAAAATGTACAAGATTTCATATTTATATTTAATATTTATACTAAAATATGTAATTTTAAATGTATATTTACATTTATATTTTGTTTTATATTTTTAATATAGTATTTACATATTATATTTATATTTATGTTTTCTCTGCAAGTCTGAATGCAGATTGAGAGTACTTTCCTGGCTTATTAGCTCATGTGTTCTTTGAGTTTAATTGCTAAAGGCCCATTGGAGCCTGAGGCCCGTTGACCTCTGAGCTTCGTAACTCTCATATTTAAAGAAAGTTGTGATCGCCCCATTTTCTTATGTGCACTCTATGGCTCTAAAGCCCCTGAGGGCAGCAGAACCTCTGTTTTCCAGTCTGTTGTACACAATGGTGTTTTTTGTTTTTTTGGGGTCAGTCATGGGGCTTGAATTCTGGGCCCGGGCACTGTCCCTCAGCTCTTCAGCTCAAGGCTAGTGCTCTACCACTTGAGCCACAGCGCCACTTCTGGTTTTCTGAGTGGGTTTATTGGAGATAAGAGTCTCACGGATGTTCCTGCCTGCCTGGGCTGGCTTTGAACCATGATCCTCAGATCTCAGCCTCCTGAGTAGCTAGGATTATAGGTGTGAGCCACCGGCACCTGGCACAGTGGTGTTTTGAGCATTAGATCTTCACACTGCTCATTCAGGGACTCAGGTGTGTTGGGCTGCACAGATGAACATTTTCAAAGTATGAAAAATGATTGCTTTATTTGTGATCCTTGTGTCTTTAATTTTTTTTTGGTGCTAGGTCTAGGGCTTGAACTCAGGTCATGGGCGCTATCCCGGAGCTTTTTTTTTTTTTCCCCCCCAAGACTATGACTCTACCACTTGAGTCACAGCTCCACTTCCAGCTTTTTGGGTGGCTAATTAGAAATAAGAGTCTCACAGACTTTGTTGTCATGGCTGGCTTCAAACTGTGATCCTAAAATCTCAGCCTCTTGAGTAGCTAGGATTACAGATGTGAGCCACTGGTACCTGGCTTTTTTTTTTTTTTTTTTTTAATTCCATGTGCTTTTGAAGATTGAGCAAGTCCTGTCTGTGATCTCCTGAGTGTCATTACCATGTTAGACTTTTAGGGACTGCCTAGAGGTTGTTGCTGGATTGCCCAAGCTGGTTCTTGAACTCCTGGGCTCAAGTCCCCCTGCCTCCCCCTGCCTTGTCCTCCCATGCGGTTAGGACTGCAGACTTGCTACTGCTGTGCCTAGCTTCACCTCTCAACTCCATGTTTAGTGGAACTTGGTACAGAATTTAATTTTAAACTGGGAATTAGGAAGCCACTATTGGATTTGTAATGTTTTGGATATTGCAAAATATTTTACCTATGTAATTTGATCATGTTGTGAGTCAGGAGAGACACAGTCTCTAAAACAGAGGCCTGGTTTTTAGCCACTAGAATTAGAAGTGACAGAGGGAGCCTGCTCACAGGTCCATGATGAACCTTCAAAAGAAAGTGTTAGGATTATGTCTTCTCTGGTAAGGATGAGTACATTTGTGTTTGGACAAAGAGGGAGCAGACAATGTGGAGAATCAGAAAAGATGTTTACTCATGTAGTAATCTGACCAGACTGTTACTTTCATAGTTGAGAAAAAGTTGCCACTGGTTGATAGTAAATGAAAGAATGCAATGTTTTCAGTTCTGTGGTGTTTTAGCTAACCCACAGTAGAAGTTAGACCAGAGCAGCTGTTGAGAGTGGTGCTGGGATCTAGTAATTGCAAAGGTTGTAAAATGGGGAGATGAAGGCAAAGCCCCAGAAAGCCCAGCTGACAGCCTCCCCATACTCTGTCATTCCTGACTTCCTCTTGATTCACACATGTAACACAACAACGAACTCAGGCTCTGGTTTTAAAATCTCCCCTGGACCCAGTCACTTCTTCCAACTGGGCTGAACCAGCACCATTGATCTCCTGCATTGATCTCCTACAAGTTGCCCTACACCGGTGCCCATCCCTGAGGCTGCTTCATAGCCACCCTCTTGCTTTCCTTCCTGTGGTGTGAAGTTTCATCCGTTATCTTCTGGACTCTTAGCTGTTCTTCCTAGCATTCACTCGTCCTTTGTCCTTTAAGACCAGGTTGCTGGATTGGCAAGTGTGGAGGTAGAGGCAGAGATGTAACTCATCTCCCTCTCCCTAATGCCTCTTACTTGTTTTCTAAGACCCTTCTTTCCTGATATACTACGCCTTGTATGTAATTTCTCTCTAGCCCCCCTTCCTATAGTACAAGAGCCTTCCCTAACGATTGCTCAAGAAAAGTGCTTGAAACATAGTAGGTACTAATGGGGAGGCAGGAGCTTGGAGATGTGGGCTAGGAATGGTTATTCTTCTCTTTGGAGGGTAGTGGTGCCTAGTTTGAGAATCCAAAATAAACCACTTAAGATCTTATTTTATTTTATTGTTATTATAAGGGTAATGTACAGAGGGGCTACAGTTACACAAGTCAGGTAAAGAGTACATTTCCTTTTGTACAGTATCCCCCCTTCCCTCGCTCTCTCAGTTTTTCCCTCCTGTCCCCACGTACAAATTATATGGTTCATTTTCAACATAGTGTCTAGTGAGTACCACTACTGTATTTGTTCACCCTTTGTCCTTCCATTTCTGTGTCCCCCCGCCTTTCGAAAGACAGATAAATAAGACAAAAAAGAAAAGAAAACAAAAAGTAAAAGAAAAATATTACTTTATCTGATCAGAGACACATTTGGGTTCCTCTCCTAAGAATATCATTTAAGCCCGGTGCCGGTGGCTCATGCCTGTAATCCTAGCTACTCAGGAGGCTGAGATCTGAGATCTGAGGATTTTGGTTCAAAGCCAACCTGGGCAGGAAAGACTGTGAGACTCTTATCTCCAATAAACCACTAGAAAACTGGAAGTGGCGCTGTGGCTCAAGCGGTAGAGAGCTCGCCTTGAGCTGAAGAACTGAGGGTTAGCGCCCAAGCCCAGAGTTCAAGCCCCACGACTGACAAAGAAAAAAAAAAAGAATATTATTTAAACACCAGGCACTGATGTCTGAGTGCCTATAATCCTAGCTACTCAGAAGGCTGAGCTCTAAGGATTGTAGTTCAAAGCCAGCTCAGGCAGGCAAGTCAGTGAGCTGTGACTCAAAGTGGTAGAGCGCCAAGCCTTGAACAAAAAGGCTCAGGGATCTACTGCCTAAGGCCCTGAGTTAAAACCACGTGACCCGCAGAAAAAAAGAATATTACTTAAGATCTTTAAGTACATTTTGACCTCTGACAGTATGAAATGACCAGAATTGGAGACTCCATAGAGACAGAACGTAGACTAGTAGTTATCTGGTGTGGGGACCAGGGAGAGGGGTGTAGGAAAGGATAGGATCATTGCCATTGAGTACAGGGGCTCACTTTGTGCTGGTGGGAATGGCCTGAATTGATGGTGGTGATGCCTGCACAGCTCTGTGGACGTATTAGTACTTTGAGTCATGCATTTCATATGAGGCAAGTCTGTGATACACGGTGGCCTCTGCAAAGTGGTGAAAATGCCCCCTTGTCTGGAGCACACAGTGAAGCCCTGGGACATATGGCCACCAGGACCACCTCGTGGAACTGATGGTGCTCAGTGGGCATTTATGATTGGGGCCTCAGCTGTGTAATCTTAGAGACCCTGAACCTTTCGCTTTTTTTTATAGCCAGATACACATATAACCATATAACCATTTTAAACCAACTAGAATTGGTTATGTTCAATTTGTGGTGTACAGTAAGGGACATTAAATATAAAAAAAGATGCTCAGCATTAGGCCTTATGGATGTGGATTTCATGGGTTATCTTTCCGTTATCTTGACTTTTCATTCTGTGGCTATTTGTGTATAGAGTTTGTATTGGTTTGGCCAGTAGGAACCTCTTTCAGGATTTAACTTTCAAGATGCAATGTTCCATACTGTAACATTAAAATAAAAAACAGGTGAAGTAGCCCTCATTTAAATACAAGTGCCTTTCCTTGCTAATGGTAGTTCAAGAAAAGAAAACACAGCTCTCCTTCCTGCAGAACTGAGCAAAAGGTAAAATGTCAAAGCCAAGTTCTTTCTGATGGTAGGAGGCAGGGTATTGTTAGCAGCATGAAGAATGCTATTCAGTTACATATTCTTTGGGTTATTCACAATGGGAACAGGAGGTTAGAGTATAACCATGTTTCTGGTACAAGGAAGGAGAGAGAAGTGATTTCTCGCAACTGCATGAACAAATAAGAATTAGACTTTATGGGATATGTATGAATGCGTGCAAGTACTGGAAACATTTAGAAATGACAGCAGTTCTACTTAAAGTGGTGTGCTTTTCATATACTGTGAACGTCAGGTGACTGGAGACATGTACTGTACAAAGGGCCATCTGCATTATTTCCTAGAAATGAATGCAGTCAAGCACCACCTAAGGACAGGGTATGTTCTGAGAAGATCATTAGGCAGTTTTGTCCCTGTGGCCATCATCAGTGTGCTACACAATGTAGAGACAACTGTGGCATCATGAGTCAAGATCGTCTTCTGGGGGCCTATCTTCTGTGTATGGCCCATCCATTGCTATACTGTGAATATGTTGAACATGAGTTGTGTGGCTCATTTGTAGCTCTTTCCAAACCTCTTTTTTGTTAAAACAGTTGCATTTTACTGCATGTTTTATACTCTTTTCCTCAAAGGGAATTTCCTGCAGCCAGTTAGTAAATCTGCCTTTCAACCTCCAGAACTGGAGAAACAGGAATATAATGGGGTCTCATTGTTTGCATGTAGCACATTACTGGAAGGGAGAGGCACTGCAGGCCACTCCTCAGTGCTTTGTGCTTTTGACTATTAATAAAGCTAATTCACTTCTTAGGAATGATGCAGTTCCTGAGCAAATATATGATGCAGTTCCAAAGAACTGAGGGCTGGGCAAGGATCATAGGAAATGCATTTGCTATATGGAAGGGAGTCTGAGTAGTGAGCTGTCAGCATAGCCTAGCAGGAAGGTGATCTGTGTGAATGTCCCCTGAGCAAACTGCAGTTCTGTATGTGGTTTTAAATCACTGTACCTTTGTAGGCAGGTACATATTACAATTGTCTGTTTTTCTTTTTAGGGCTCATGTAATCAAAGAAGTTTCTTTGTTGTGTGTATCTTTTCAGAACACAACAGGAACTGAAAATGAATCAGGTGAGTTTAAAAATAAAAATTTATATGAATTCATGACCTAGATGTTAGACCAGCTCTTGATTAAAAAAAATAGCACCACCCACATTCCTTCCTCCAGATGTTCATTTTTGTTCCTTCACACCATGCATCCGTGTGTTCCTTCATCATGTGTGTGTGGTGTGGCATGGGTTTTTTGCGTCTGGGCCTGGCCTGGCAGTGCCGGGGCCCTTGCGTCTCACTCGTAGTAGGATTTTAGTTCAGACTTTTGTTTCACCTTCTCCCACCCTCCCCAGTGTGAGGTTCCTGTCCTTTTTTTGCTTTGAAGTTTACTCAACTTTCATTTTTAGCACTTTCTGTTTTATAATTTTCCATTGATTGGAAAGGGAATATGATGTTGTTTTTGGAGATTGCAGTGGAGCAAACACAAGTGTTTAAGTCTTTTGTCTTGGAAAATCCTCTTCCTAGAAGAGGCTCTGGCTGTATCTACAACATTAAGAGTGTCTATTACAAAGGTTTTATGTTTTCTAGAGTACTATTCTTTTTTTCTGGTGTCAATATACTTGCAGTTGCAAAAATTTGTGGGTGTCAGAAACATACTATCTTAAAAATCTTAGTAAATACACTTAAAAAAAAAACTATGTCATGTATTTGACTGCTTTGCTCAGAGCTCTCAGACTTGGAAACAATTTGTGTTTCTCATTCCTCGTCCATCAGTGGAGACTTGAGACACCTTTTACCATGTACAGATGCTCCTAACCAGAACTCACAAGTCCAGCTTCACCAGGCAGCCACATTCAATAAGTTCACTCTTTGTAGCATTAGGAGGTGGGACATTTTTGGAATGGATTCTTTTGATTTCCTTTCATTATTTTTCTCTATCAGAAATCTGTTTATTTTACTGCCGACGTCTCCATCATAAAGAGCGAGTCCGGGAAACACATGGGGCACATGGTTTTTATTATTTGAAACTTGGAGATTTACTGACATGCATTTGAAGGCCTGTGATGTCTGGAATGGCAAGGGGGAGGGAAGAAAGAACAGAGTAGATCGTCAGGCCCTCACCGGCACAGTTACAGGCTGAGATGCCAAAAGTTTTGTTTGTTTTCCTATTTTAAGATTGATTCCTAATGTGAATCTGGTCACCAAATGAGTTTGCTTCTCTACTGAGTTAGTGAACGATTCCAGAGTAGAACCTAGAAGTGCTTTGTTCTGTTGAGTCACATCGCTGTACACACGTTGAGGTGCCTAAAGATTTGACCTTAGGCTTATTAGTTCTTCTATCGCTTGAGGTGAGTAATATTTTTGGTGTGTTTGGCTTTAATATTCCACATATCAAATGAATCTGTGTTTATAGAAGTCTGCACACTATTCAAAAGTTGGGGAAATAAGCATATCTTTTTCTTGGCTCTTTTACAATCTTCCTTTACTTTTGACAAGTTTTAATATCAGATGTAGAGGTCTGCTTTGATGCCAGATGTTCTATCAGTGGGCAGACCTCCTCTCTAGTAGCACATGTGGCATCAGTGGATGGGCTTCTCTCATTCTGATGACCAGCATATTGCTCACTGGGTGTGATGTAAGGAGTCTGCTAGTAATGAACGTTTTATTTGTATTAGGAAAATTAGGCCCACTTTGTCGTTAGCTGTGTGCTGTTAAGATATGGTTATGTTGTGGCATAAAATGTATCTGTGTAGTTGACCCTGTAGTTTTTTTAAAAATTAAGAATTCAGAGCCGGCGCCAGTGGCTTACGCCTGTAATCCTAGCTACTCAGGAGGCTGAGATCTGAGGATCGTGGTTCAAAGCCAGCTCGGGCAGGCAAGTCTGTGAAACTCTTATCGCCAATTAACTACCAGAAAACTGGAAGTGGCACTGTGCCTCAAGTGGTAGAGTGCTCGCATTGAGGTGAAGAGCTCAGGGACAGTGCCCAGGCCCAGAGTTCAAGACCCATGACTGACAAAATGGAAAAGAAAAAAAATAATTCAGGATAGTTTATGGTTTTCACTTGTATTAGTCATTTTGAGCCCATGAAAATGTTCATTTCAATGTATTGAAGACTTCAGAATAATTCTATACCAAAATTTGTGTTTGACTGACTTGTAACATCAATGCTAGTGGTTATTTTACACTTGGGATATTCTCTGGGAACTGACAGGCATTCGCTTGGGAATTTTAGCTGTCAGATCTGTCCTGGTGGGTGTGGTCTTGAAGACATTACTTTCACAAGTGCCAGTTGAGATTTAGGTGCTGAAGCATCCCAAGTGTAGATGTGCCAGATTGCTTGCAAGCAATTTCTTTAGAAGGAAAGTGGAGTCCAGCACTGTTGGTATTGTAAGCCTGACCGTTGAAGTGGTGTTCTGACCATTGAATGTGTTGTGTCTGCATCTAAGGTAGTTCTCCTCTCAGAACCCTGCATGGACCTCCACAAAGGTCCCAGTGTATGTGTTTGCTTTCTTCCATGGCTGCACAGTTTTGTTGTATTTGTTTCTCTTTTTCTTTTCTTTCTTTCTTTTTTCTGTTTTAAGACTTGAGCTCAGGTCCTCATACTTGCTGGGCTTGCTTGCTCATGGTGACGTGCTATCACTTGAGCCATGCCTCCAGTTTGACTTTTTGTTGGTTAATTGGAGGTAGAGTCTTGAGAACTTTTCTGCTCAGGCTGCCTTTGAACTATGATCTTCCATACTGCTATAAGTAGTGAGGATTACAGGGGAGCCACTGAGCCCAGCTCCCTACGCTCCTTACTCACTCTTACTCTTTTGCCATCTCTCTTCCTCTGTGAGTAAAGCCCAGCTCTCTTTGCATGTCAGCCCTGTTCCTGCTTGCTGTGCCCTTGCCCTGTGCCTGGTTGGTGGGCAGAAGCCTTCATGTCCCCCTTTCTGCTTCTCCATTTTAAATCGCAGCTGTCCTCCATTCCTTCATTGGCAGTTCACACACAGCCCAGGGCAGGTGCTTCTCAACCGTGTGTGGGGTTGCATCCTGATAGACATATGGTGAAGTCTGAATATGGTAAGTCAAGCCACCTTGAGAACAAATGTAACTTTGTCGTGTTCTACTCCTTCTAGATATGTTCATAGATGGTAGCTTAGGTTAGATATGCTGGAGTTTAATACTAATTGCTGTCTAGCTACAGAGTGTTTAGCATGCATGTCGGCACTCTGTTTGACACAGAATATGTTTTCTTTTGATTCAATCTTTGTAACTACTCATAGTGATTAGAATTTAATTTTGTGATGAAGACAGTAAGGCCTGAGAAGTGATGATTCCATTACTGACAGAGCTTTGACATCAGACAGACTCAGCCTGAGCTGGATTCAGTAGCTTATGCCTGTAATCCCAGTTGTTCGGGAGGTAGAGGTGAAAAAAATAGTGATTGGAGGCCAGCCTGGGCAAAAAGTTATAAGACCCAACTTCAGAGAACAAGCTGAGTGTGGTGGCACACATCTGTAATCTTAGCTTGGAGCATTTCTTTCAGAAGTTGGCCTTAGGCCGAAGTAAGAGACCCTATCTAAGAAACAGGTGAAGCAAAAAGTATTGGAGGCATGGCTGAAGTAATACAGTGTTTACCATACAAGTTCCTGAGTTTAAAAACAACAGCCTATCAAATTCTAAAGTCCCTGTTCTTGGTCACCTTGCTGTATGGCCATGTAAGTGAAGATAACCAAGGTTCTATATTGAGGTAACAGGGAATTCCCAAATCTCAGGGGCTAAGTATGGACCTAGTATATTTCCTGTGCTGCTGTACATCCAGTGAATCAGTGCGGTGGTCTGCCATCACAGTCACTGGAGGACCATGGACACAGAGGCTGACTGTGTGTGTGTGTCAGGGCGTGGCGACTGGCTGGGGATGTGATGAGCTTCTGACTTAAAGTTCAGGTAGTGCAACCCTGCCCTCCCCCCCCCCCCCCCCCAGGTGCCAGCCGCAGAGGGAGTGTGGTGTCGGAAGAGCCATGCTGGATCACCATGTCCCATGAGGACTGGGTTACTGGGTCCACAGGTATGCTTTCCCAGTGTCTGCATAAATCAGAGTGTTATTAATATTTGGAATTATTTGCCTCCTGGCAAATGGTGACAGTGTCTCAGTGTCCTGATCAGCCATGGAGTTCTTGTTTATAACTGGTAGCAAAGCAAGGTAGCCTTCTAGCCCTCCAGACTGGTTTTAAAGACTTGTGGGAGCCAGACACTGGTGGCTCACACCTGTAATCCTAGCTACTCAGGAGGCTGAGATCTGAGGATTTCAGTTCAAAGCCAGCCTGGGCAGGAAAGGCCGTGAAACTCTTATCTCTAGTAAAATCACCAGAAAACTGGAAGTGGCTCTGTGGCTCAAGTGGTAGAGTGCTAGCCCTGAGCTGAAGAGCTCAGGGACAGTCCCCAGGCCCAGAGTTCAAGCCCCATGACCTTAAAAAAAAAAAAAAAAAGACTTAAGGGTAACCCAAGAGGCTACCAGTGACTTGGTGCTGTAGGTCCACCCTGAGCATTATGTAAGGCAGCCAACCACTCCAGCTGGCCTGGGCACAGGTGCACAGAGAACCAGGTAGACCATGTTCTGCAGTTGCCATAGCAATAGTGCGGGGAAGATGGCAGGCTAGATCCCTATGATGAGGAATGGTAAGTGAAAAGGAGGGAGGTTCTGTATAGGTGTCCACAGATCTGGGACGAGCATTTTGTCAGAGTGACACCCAGCAAGTATAAAGGTCATGGGGTTGGAATGGGCTTGTTAAAGGAGCAGAGAGCAAACCAGGGGCTGCAGCTTGGCCCCCTCAGAGACTCAGCGTGAAAGGCGAGGGCCAGGTTTCTATGGCCTTAAGGAGCATGGAGAGTGTTGTTTTATGACAAATACAGTGGGGACACAGTGACAGTGGCATTCTCCAATTTCCATGTTTAGACCAGAGCCCTGACTGGTGGAGGCTGGGTGCGGGTAAACATGTAGAGTTTGTTTGCTCACTCATTGGTAAGAATGACTGGATGAGCTCACAGCCACCACTTTTAGAAGTAGAGTGCTTGTTTTACTGGAACCTCCTTTCCTGCCTGGCTCTGTTCTCCTTGAGGAGGGCTTGTTCATTCCTAACCCAGGTGCAGCAGTGTCGGCTGCTGCAGGATGCTGTTCTTCTCCCCAGCCCTCCAGTAGTGGCTTCGTCTTCTGTGTGTAAACGTGTGTGAGTGTGCATGCACACACGTGTTGAGACAGGATCTTGAGTGGGCCCTAGAAATTTAGAGCTTTCTCATACTCTGAGATTCTTTGTGGGGATTATTATATTATTTCCCTGTTGTGGCAGTAATCCTTATCTTGGCATGAATCTACTATGACATTCTTTTTTTCATTTACTAGGGTTTGAACTCAGGTCCTTGCACTTGCTGGGTAGGTGCTTGCTCTGTCTCTTGAGACATGCTCCCGGTCCTGTTTTGCTTCATTCCCTCCTACCCCAGCTTCTGGCCTGCTCAGCTGTGGTTTTCTTTTGGCCTTTGCCTTCTGTGTAACTGGGGTTATAGGCCTGTACCACTATGCCTGACATACGTGTTGAGTTGGGATCTCACTAGCTTTTTGCCGTGGCTGACCTTGACTCACAATTTTCCCATCTCTGCTTCCTGAGTAACTGGGATTATAGGTGTGAGCCATGCCTAGCTCTAAAGTATTCTTAATGTTAAACAAGACTGAAGTTTCTCTGTTACCTACTGTTCTCACTCCCTAATACTAGCTTTGATTAATAACTGTAAATAATTATAAGCCATAAATAATTCTAAACAAATTAAAACTAACAAGGATATATAGAGTTACTTATGTTTTCATGAAATATTAGTACTCTCCATGTGGAGAGGCCACATGGAGCCGGGAGGGATGGCATTAGCTTGTGGGACCATGGGATCACAGTAGACTTTTCCTGGGCCATGGGGGACTTTGGAGAGTTATGAGTTGTGTTAAAAAAAATAAACCTTAGTGGGGTGTTGGTGATTACACCTGTAATCCTAGTTGCTCAGGAGGTTGAGATCTGAGGGTCACAATTCAAAGCGAGCCTGGACAGGAAAATCAGTGAGACTCTTATTTCGAATTAAACACCAGAACCAGAAGTGGCACTCTGGCTCAAAGTGGTAGAGTGCTAGCTTTGAGCAAAAGAGATCAAGGACAGCACCCAGGTCCCACATTCAAGCCCCATGACCGACCAAAAAAAAAAAAAAACAAAAACAAAAAACACAACTTATGTCGAGCACTGGTGGCTCACACCTAGCTACTCAGGAGGCTGAAATCTGAAGATTGTGGTTCAAAGCCTGCCTGGGCAGGAAAGTCTGTAAGACTCTTATTTTCAATTAACTACCAGACAACCGGAAGTGGCATTGTGGCTCAAGTGGTAGAGCGCTTGCCTTGAGCTGAAGAGCTGAGCCACAGTGCCTGGGCTCAGAGTTCAAGACCCATGACCAACAAACAAACAAACACAAACAAAAAAAAAATTTCTATTGTATTGGCACTTTTGTTCTTTATATTATTTCATTGGTGCCTTAAAGGTTCACTTGAATGAACTTTGAGCAGTTAGGGACTTAACCTGATGATTTGACATTAAAAGTCCTTCTTGAGGTGTACCATTGGTAGTCAAATGTGGCCATGTGAAGTGTGTGGCATACTTGACAAATGTCTGCATTCCCATAGTTGTTGCCGGTGTCAGGCCATGGGACATTTCTCTCATCCCGTGTCCCCAGTGCTGACCACCTTC
The DNA here is from genome assembly GCF_024711535.1 of Dipodomys merriami. NCBI lineage: Eukaryota > Metazoa > Chordata > Mammalia > Rodentia > Heteromyidae > Dipodomys > Dipodomys merriami. The sequence continues at coordinate 119,008 of NW_027205738.1, read as the reverse complement.
TGTCAGTAGTAGATTGGTTTGTCTTGGTCTAGAGTTTCACAGAAGTGGCTGGGCTGCCTGCTCTTTCCTGTGTGCCTTCGACAGGTTGGCAAGCTGCTTTTGAGATGAGTCGCCTGTGGCCCACATCAGGACTTCATTCCTTTTACCAGAGATCATCTTAGAATAGGCTTTTATAAATTGAGCCCTGGGTTGGCTTTTTTTCTCTTTCATTTTAGTTACTGCCTTCCCCCTCTCCTACCTTCTTTAAGAAAAAAAACAACAAAACTTTTTTTCCTCTTTTCCCTCCCCCTCCCTTCCCCCCCCCCCCCCCCCCCCACACACACACAGACAGGCTCTTACTGTGTAACCAAATGTAGTGTTGAATTTTGGATCTTCCTTCCTCAGCCTCCCAAGTGCTGGATTGTAAGTGTATATCACCATACCTGATACCCCTTCCCTCCTTTTTTTGGCTGTACTGAGAATTAAACTCCAGAGCTTCATGTTTACTAGGCAAGTGCTCTCCACTTACGTCACATTACCAGACCTTTTTACCTAGTTTTTCAGATAGGATCACAAATAGGATTTCTTATATCTCAGATAGGATTTTTGCCTATATTCATCTAGAACCATGATTTTCCTTTCTCTACTTCCTGATTAGTTGGGATTATAGGTGTGTGCTCTATCCCTGGTCCCTTTACCACTTTTTTCTAATCCTAAAAATATACATGATATGAAAAAAATCAAAACCATTTGCTGTTTTAACACATGGCAATTATGTAGCATATTACATATTTTATAAGTACAAAAATTTAACTTTTCAGATTTTTTATGAAAAGATTTTCTAGTAAGGTGTGTTCTATGTGTTATGACTTAAATCTCAATAAATATATAGTTTAAGAATTAACATCTAGAGTAATGATGGACTTAGAGCTCATTTTGAATCATGTATTCTAGATAAATTAGCAGTTCTATAAAATCTGGGACATTGTTTTTCTGAATGAAAGTATTACCTTATTTCTAAAATTTGAAAAATGTTAATACATTAGATAGTATTTCCATAAACTACCGGCAGGCCTGGTGGCAGGAAACCTGGCCCTCCTGTCCAGATGTTGATGTGGACTAGGTTGGGGACAGGCCGACTTGACCTCCTCTTTATGGCCTTTTGTTCCACTCCTTCCTCCTGCTCTGACTGCTGCTCCCACTGGCTGTGTGGCCTTGGGCAGGTCACCTGGCTTCTTGGTCTTTGCTCTTTATCTGATGAGTCCCCAGAACACAGTCCCTGAGGCCAATGCCTTGTGTGTGTGGGAGTTGTGTTCAGCCAGTAGCCAGTCCTGGTTCTGGTCGGCCTGGCACTTCCGGGTATCCTCACATACCTCCTAAGTGATTCACTTCCCAGGGAACCTTCTTCTCCAGGGCTCCTAAAACGTACCACACAGGAAATCAGAAAAGGGGCAGTGATGATGAGGTGCTGAATGTCTTCATGGATGAGCTGGAATTTGAACTTAACCTGGAAAGTGGTAGATGATGGGAATGCTGGAAAGGAGTAGGGAAGCCAGGGGGAGGTAAATGGACTCAGCTTGGTAGCAGCTGAAAGGCTGATTTGTGACAGACCCAGGTGGGAAGAGGACCTTGTCTAAGAGGGAGGAGGCTAGATTGTAAGCCTGGAGCTCCATGAAGTATGCAAGGGAAGAGCATGAAAAGTGAAGTGGGGACTAGCTGTGATTTCTTCCAGTAGTTTTTCTATCCTGAAATAAAGCCCTGGATAAAACAGATAAGCCTTACTGCCTTGGATGAGGATGGGTCCAGATATGGCAATTCAGTCTTACCTACAGGAGCCTCTCTGAGAGGCAGCAGAGACGGCCCCCCCCTCCCCATCCCACCTTGACCCATTCTCTGTTAGTCTGTGTACTTCAGGAGTGGGGGGAACTGAGGGCTTGGGAGTGGGGGAGGAGGGGTTTGCTACCACTGAGCTATATCTCTAGCTCTGTTGTTTTACCTCTGATGATGCTGGTAATAGTGGAGATACCCCAGCTCCCTACTGGCCTGTGTTACATGTGGAGTGGGTTGGACTTGCCCCTTTTGCTGGCCTAGGGGAGCAGGCTACTGCCCATGCGTGCTGCCTGGGTTTACATGGGCCCATTGGAGATTGCCCTTTCAGTTTTGAAAAGGGCTGGGGATAGGGGGATGGAGAAAGGAATCAGATAGAACAGTTTCAAAGGCTTGGCTATTGGCATGCTGCCTCCCTAGCATCCCTTCTGCTCCTGCTCTGACTTTTAAACTAGGCTCTTTTTTGGCTTCTTTATCTGTTCACTCTGGATTGAAGGCTGCCGAGGCCTGGCCATTGTCCATCCCCTTCCTACTCTAGCATCTCATTATCAGCAGTGGTGACAGCAGCCATTGATTGCTCTGCATCCAGCCATACACCAATTCCAGCCATGGCTAGTGAGCAAAGCAGAGCCTCTGGCTTCTACCAGCCTGCCTAGGTCACCCTGTGCATTGTAAAGGGGGACCCCCAGCTGGTAAGGAGTATCCCAGAGTAGGATAGTGGTCTGGCTCCCAAGAACCATAGGTACCCTGGGAGGGCAGAGGTCTTCAGTACAAGTGCACCACCTTGCCTTGACTATTCCTTATCTTGTGAGGTCTTAGCTCCTGCTCTGTGGGGTTCAGTAGATGTGGAGCTGTCCAGTCTTTTTGTCCCTTCCCTGGAGCTCACTGCAGTGGTGTTCAACGTTGTATTAGCTTGGAGCTCACTGTAGTGGTGGTCAACATTGCATTAGCTTGGAGCTCAATGCAATGTGGTCAATGTTATGTTAGTCCAGAGTTCACTGCAGCGGTGTGGTTCATGTTGCATTAGCTTGGAGCTCACTGCAGTGGTGGCCAGGGTTGCATTAGCCCAGAAGCCAGTGTATGTATCTATCTGCTCTGGTTGTTCCTGTGTTCCTTTAGAGATTAGTGCCAAACCTTCCAATAAAACCCTGTTGGAGAGCTGGACACCAGTGACTCAGGCCTGTAATCCTAGTTATTCAGGAGGCTGTAATCTAAGGATTGTAGCCCAGGTAAGAAGGTCTGTGAGAGTCCAATTAATGTCCAGCTAATCACCAAAAAGCCAGAAGTGAAGCTGTGGCTCAAGTAGTAGAATGCTAGCCTTGAGCAAAAATGCTCAGGGCAGTATCCTGAACTCAGCCCCCTCCAGGATTAGGACCACAACCCCCCCCCCAAAAAAAAAAAACCCACAAAAACTGCAGAATCTTGTGTTCTCTTTCATCTTAGCTTCCTGCAGCCCACAATTTTACCTTGCTGGATGTATGGACTAGCAAAACTCAAGAGGTTGCTTTAGTATAATTTTAGTATGCCAGCCTTAGTCATAAAGCAAAGAATTTTAAAATGCAAAATTAAACAGTTACACATTTCACCTGCTGTCAGCACAGCTGAGAAAAAAAGGTGCTGTCATCTAGCCCTCCCCTAGAGGACCCTGAAAGCGCCTTCTCGGTTGGTCATAATATGCACACTCTAGCTCCATGAGTTTGGAATCGTGGGACTCCTTGAGGTTGCTCTGGGGCCTGGAATCAGAGAGGCAGACCCAAAGCCTGATGGTGTGGGTTGGAATTACCTAGTTCTGCCACTTACTGTGTGACAGCAAACAACACCCAGTTTCCTCTGTAGAGACCATACAGTACCTACAGCAGGTAGTAATACAGAATAAATGAGAGCCAGGCGTGATGTCACATGCCTATAATCCCATCTTCTCTGGAGGCATAGATTCAAGGCCAGCCCAAGCAAAAAGTTCAACAAACCCCTTCTTAAACAATAGTTGGGTATGATGGTATATGCCTATCATACAAGTTGTGATGGTAAGCATAAATAGGATCACTGCCCTGACACCAAGTTAGACTATTCAAAAAGCAAGCTTAGCTTGGCTTAAATAGTTCAGTGCCAGCCTAGAAGGTGCTGGGCACTGAATCCAAATCTCAGTAAGGAGTCAGGGGAGGGAGGGAGAAAGGGGAGAGAGAGGGAGGAGACAAGCAACCCAGAGTGCTTGGAATAGTGAGTGACATGTAGTGAGCCCGTCATTGTTCTCTGAGGTTACTGTTGGTGGGATGCTGGAGTGAAGGAACTTGGTTGGGTGAAGGGCTTAGCATGATCTTAGCCCAGAGGAAGCAGTGAGTTCTGAGTGAGCTCAGCGTCCACTTAGCCAGCGATGACAGTGCAAGGACCCTTCCCATGTGGAGGTGTGACAGTCACACGTGGAGAATGAAAATCTCTCAGATTGATTGAAAGCAGTGGGGAAGGAGCAGAGGTCCTTCACCTAGTGGGTGGGCTTCCTGGTTGGTGCTGTGAACTTTCAGGTGGAAGGGAGGAGGGAACTGGCTCTTGGGAAGTGTTAGTGATTGGACAGTGGATCCAGTGAAACAAAGCCCTGTGACCTTTAGCTGGGGAAGAGAGAGAATATAGACTTTGTGCTGTCTGTATCAGGAAGTGGGAAAACTCAGATGAAGGACATCAACAACTGGTGAATAAGCAGGTAATTGATTCAAGTTCCCTGAGATGTGGCACACTAGATGGATGGCTAGTGCTTGCAGGGCTGTACATTGGTATAGTGTCCAGGCTGCAGCCTCTAAGCCATGCTGGGCACTGCAGTCAGTAGGAGGACCTTCAAACAGGACTCAAAGCAGAACCTCTGGAAGGAGCAGCCACCCCTGTGCCCTGGCTGCTTATGGCTCCATCTTTTGATGGCTTCCTCTGCTTCCCTGCCTCAGCTCTGGCTGCTTCTTACTTCCTCTGCTCCAGACACTTTGTTCTTTGTGTACACATTCAGGTGTTTAAGTGACAGCAGACAGGTCAAGTCTACTGCTGGTCGCGGGAAGTGAGCCCACAGTAGAGTAACAAGTGGGAGAGACGCAGTCCCAGGGAAGGTACACAGAATTGTACAGATGGGAACAAAGGCAAGGCAGAAGGAAGGCCATCTACATTCTTTTTTTTTTTTTTGGGTCCAGTCGTGGGGCCTGAACTCAGGGCCTGGGCGCTGTCCCTCAGCTCTTCAGCTCAAGGCTAGCGCTCTACCACTTGAGCCACAGCACCACTTCCGGCTTTTTTCTTTTTGCTTATGTGGTGCTGAGGAATCGAACCCAGGGCCTCTGGCATTCAAGGCAAGCGCTCTACCACTGAGCCACCTTCCCAGCCCCTACCCTTATTTAGAAGTAAGAAATGCCTATACTGAATTTATCTTTTCTTGAGCTATTAGAAGATAGCAGATTCCATTTTCCAGGGCAGTTTGAAGCTCCTCTATTTTGGAAGGTGTTTTAGGGATTTAGTTGAGACAAAAGATCTAACTTAACAGCTAATAAATTGTGCTTCTAAAGGTGACTTGGCCCTGCCCACAAGGTGGCCCAGCTGCTGAAGTCCCCAGCACACCAGCATGCCACCATGCCAGGGTGTTTCTGTATAGCTTTGGAGTTGATTTCTCTTTAAGCAAATAACTGATGATACTTTAAAAATTGAAATGCTGGCAGGCTGCAAAGTTGAATAATTTTTTTTTCTTGGCATATAACATTATTGAGAACTACAAGAGCTTCGTTGTGAGAAAAAGGAATCTTTTCAGCTTGGAGTTTGCTTTCTGCCTATGTTGACTCCTTTGCTGGTCCTTGTATTTACCTTTGTCATGAGGTCAGAGCACTCACACTATAAAACCCATCATGTCTGCAGTGTGTTATAGGCTGTCACACAGAGCTCTCACTCTGTTCTTGGCTGTGTGACAGTGGATGGACACTGCATTTCCCATTGATTTCAAAGTTATTCTTAAAGTAGCAGCCATGCTCCCCCTGACTTACAGTAGTAATTCCTATCTAGTAGCAATCTTATTTCTTAAGAGTGATGAGTTTCAGCCTAAACTTGGACAGGTAACTGTATAAAACTCTTGTTTTCTGTGGATGCTAGGGTGTTAGGGTGACTTTGCTGTACACAGTGGTCAGTTGCTGTATCCTGGAAGTTTATGCTTATAGTCAGGGCTACAGGGGGCTGTTCTTCTTGATGAAGTATTCTGCCCTGCTCAGGTCTACCTTGAACTTTCACTTGGCTTTTTTTTTTTTTTTGCTCATGACTGGTGCTCTGCCATTTGAACCACACCACCACTTCCAGCTTTTTGCTGATTAATTGTAGATAAGGGCCTCTTGGATTTGTCTTCCCAGGCTGGCTTTGAATCTTGATTTTCAGCTCTCAGCCTTCTGAGTAGCTAGAAATACAGGCATGAGCCACTGGTACCCAGATCAGCCCAGCCTTTACAGGATATACCCAAAGTAGTTTTTTGTTTGTTTTAATGGGGAGTGTTGTTTTTTATTTTTTAAATGTTCAGATATGCTGCCTTTAGCCTTTGATTTAAAAGCAAACAGGATTCATTTTTGCTGCCAGATTCTGTTAGAATTGTTAGCACTGTGGTGCTAGAGATTCACGCATTTTAAAAATGGTTCTAGGTGGCTGGAATGTAATAGTCAACATAGATTGGCTTGAAGGTCACAGTGGTTTCCTTTGGACACTCACAAACAAGCATCTGTAGAACTACCTGAATGTTTGATGTCGGAGTTTGGTCCAGTTGCCTGCTTCAGGTTTCAGTTACAAATTTGCTTATTGAACTACTACTAGATGCTCTTTTGGCATGATCCTCTGTTTCTTGATTTACAGAATGCTACTGAGCCTGCAGTAGCCACCGAGACCCTGGCTGAGGTACCTGAGCATGTGCTGCGAGGACTTCCAGAGGAAGTAAGGCTTTTACCCTCTGCTGTGGACAAAGCCCGGATTGGTGAGTACGCAGTCACAGAGAGACAGGCAGTGAAAAGCAGGCAGCTCAGCTTCCTGTGAGAGCATGTGCAGCAGGCATTCTGCCTGTAGATGTGTCCTTGACTTACACTGTGTGGTGCTGATGTGTTTTCCCCTTACATATCCAGCATGTCTATAGAAGGTGAAAGTAGGAATACATCACCACCCATCCCCACCCTTGGCGAATTCACCCTTCTCATCTCTGTGGCCTCTTCCCACAGACTGTGTCTCAGTATGGTTATGTTATTATGTTGATTTCATGATTTTGTAGTTGTCTTTACATCTGCCCCTGTCATTTGTTGTGGGTGCCTTGATTTCTTATTTATGTCTCCAGTACCAGGCTCTTTGTGGACCCTCAATAGGTATTTGAGTGAGTGATGTGACCACTGTATTCAGATGATTCTGTATGGGATGTTGAATACATTCAAGCTTGTATCACTCACATTTTGTAGCCTTGTTATTGGATAGAAAGTTAAGGGAATAGAATATAAAAATAAAAATTTAGTCCTGAAAGATACCATGCTTATATTCTGTTTCTTTTTTGTTTTTTAGATATATTTCTGTATATGAATGTTTTTAATTAGTATGTTTTCTAATTTTCATTCAAAGTTTAGTCAGTGAGTAATTGGAGTATTTATAGTATTCAAATAAAAATGATTTTTAGCCAGACACTGGTGGCTCATACCTATAATCCTAGTTACTCAAGAGTCTGAGATCTGAGAATCTCAGGAGACAGCTAGGATATACAAATTCTTGACTTTCCAAATATCCAGCAAAAAGCCAGAAGTGGAAGAGTGATTCAGGTGGTAGAGTGCTAGCTATGAGTGAAAAAGCCAATCAAGAGTATGAGGCCTTAAGTTCAAACCTCAAAACTGGCACTCTCCAACAAAATTAAAAAAAGTTGAATGTATATCTCAACTGATTGATTACCGGTAGTATTATAAAATTTAGTTCAAAGCAGACGTAGAGAAAAGTGAAGCTCTTATATTCTAGCCTTGCCTCCACTTTTCTGGTGACTTCTTCTGCATGTGAGTTTGCTCCCTGGCCAGCACATAGGAGATGGGCATGTATTCTTGCTGTTAGAAACTGAAGACAAGTTCTTCTGGCTGCCACATTGTCAGGAGCCCTCTAAAAACATCTCACATTTAGTGAAGATGACTTGAAATCCGTAGATAGACAGATTTACCATAATCTGATATTTTTCTTGTGATCATGTTGTTTTTCTGGCAGAAGAACAATATGTTAGTTTGATATGTACAAATCATAAAACTCTTATCTAGTTATAAAACAATGAAGATTACAGAAGTTATCTGTTTAGAATCAGATGAAATCAAAAGCCCCTTAAGGATTTAATTTAATATGATTTAACTTGGTCATAATTAAACATTGCTTTGTTTTGGTTTTGGTTTTCAGACACTCTAGCCTTTTAACTGTTTTATGAAACTGGATTGACTTTAATGCTTTCAGTAAACTAGAGTAAACTATAAACTATAGTAAACTATAAAAATACTGGTTTCATTTCTTAGGTGTCTGGGCCACTAAACCGATTTTAAAAGGGAAAAAGTTTGGGCCATTCGTTGGTGAAAAGAAGAAGAGATCTCAGGTGAAGAACAATGTGTACATGTGGGAGGTAAGGCGCGAACTCCAGCTCTGCTTACGAGAGGTCTGTACATTGTAGAGACATCACTGTCCTGTTTTCTTAGGATGTGATAGTTTAAAGTAAAAATAATGATCAAATGTGTTTTTTGGATACAGACTATTTATATATGTTGTTTATTTTTGAAGTAGCTCTGCTTTCCTCAACAGTAAATGTCAAATCTATTTTTTGTTTTGCTTTGCACTTCAGTCCTGGACTTCCTGTGTTTTGGTTTGTCCCTTTATAGATGACACCAGATACATACCATAAATGACACTGCAGTATGGCTGCAGAGGAGTCACTGTTTCAGAACATCACTTCTGTGTTACATTATAGAGCTTTTAATTTTGCACAAGCTTTTCTTTCTCTTTTGTGTTCTCCCAACAGCCCAGGAAGGCAGAGCAAGGCAATAGCCTTTAGAGGAGAAAAGCCAGGAAACAGGCACAGCCAGATCCTTGTCTTCTGTCTCACACTGGCAATTATAGATGTTTGCACCTTTGCCTGAGTTGAAGTCCTGCTTCTAGCTCTGTGACTTTGAGCAGGCTATGTAGTCTCAGGGCTGTAAGTTCTTGAATTGAAAAAAAATGGTGACACTAGGACACATTTCACTAGAAAAGTTGTGAAGTAAAAAATGTTCCCAGGGTACTGAATGGAATCCTGCACTCATGTAGAATGGAGTTCAGGTCACTGCCTTGGGGGTGCTCTGCAGTCCCAGAGGGCCTCCACAGTGTGAGTCCTTTAAAAACAAGTTCAATTGTGAGATGATAAGCTCTCACATCTGTTTCTCACATGTGGACCTATAAAAGCCTGGAAGAAAAATATGGCTAGGAAGTGTGTAGAGACTTGGCTTAGGAAGCTGGGGCGGTAAGAGGTTGGAGGCAGGGCTGTTTCCTCAAGGCTATAGCAGGGTTCTTGGGTTGATCTCATTGTTGCTCCCAGCCCTTTGGAGTTGGAATGTTTCCTGTAATCACTTAGGACATACCTTCTGACAGAGGACCCAGAGGCCTTAGGAAACAGGACTTACCACCACAGTCATTGCATTATGCTGTTTCACCACTTTGAGGTCACAGCTGTGTAACTATAGAAAGACTGCCCAGGCAAGAAATGCTTTGAGTACTAAAGACCATGTCTGCATCATTAAAAGTGTCTCCACCATAAAATTATGCTCCAAAATAAAGTGCATTTTTGCTTTCAGATGTTTTCCAAAGGAAACTAGCAAACCTGCTGAACCATAGCCAGGATAATATTAAGGAGCTGGAGTGTGCTGACTCAGCTTCTGTGTATACAGTGCTATTGAATTAAACAGAAGTTGATGGTACTACCTGTTGCCTATATTACCACATGTAACAATTTGAGGTTGCTGGGCATACCATATAAATGATTATCTCTGTCTGTGTAAGGGAAGTTTCACTTACACCGAAATCTGTACACAGTATTATCAGAGAGGAACTTGTTGAATATTTGTGATTTAGAATCTGTAAACTTGCGATCCCCCCTTCCCTGCCCCCATTGTTGAGACAGTTCACTTTACACATTGCTGCAGTTGTAAGTCTTTGTGAGGGTGTGTGGTCAGGGTTAAGTGAAGGTGGGTAGGGAAATAGGTGTGGCTCTCAGGCTCAGAGCTCCTTCTATATGCATATATTTGATATGGGACCTTTGATTTTAAAAGTGAGTGAAAGCCTTTTATTATAAGTTCGGTTAAAATGAAGGTAGATATTAGTGATGTGTATGGCTATACATATATCTATACATATTCATATGCAATGTGTAGGAAGTATAAATTAGAATGTATATATATCTAATTAAAAACAAAATTGAAAATAAAAGTAAAAATTAGTATTTTCCCCTAAATTATTCTACTTTCACCAGAATACTACTTATTCACATAATTGGTTTGTCATTAGAACCTCATCCTTATCTGGACTTCCAGAAAAGCCCCCTATGCCCAGCATGTCTTTTGTGGCAGCATCTTTTTACCTCTGCTAGAACTTCTAATATAAGACAAAGTGTTACATTGCTTTTCTTGAACTCATGATTAGCCAACTCTTCTGTAAATCATCTAAGCGTTTATGGAAAACATTGTATTAAAGAGTAACAGGAGAAACAGTGGTATATACACGGAGTGAACACACAATTCAGGTGGGTTCTCAAAGGGGAAGAGCTGCTTTGATGGCTTGGTGGGACACTGTGATGGAGTTGGGGTGTGGACTGTGAGTTACGCATGCTTCTCTTGACCACTCCTTGGTCGAGCAGTCTGCAAAATTTTCATCCACCTCTGATAAAAGCCATTCCAATTCACTTCTTTGGGGCTCAGATTGCTCCTAATGAAAAGAAGTTTTGAGTTGTTGGAATAAGAATTAGTTTAATCTTTTTAAAATAGACTTTTTAAAAAGGTATTTTAGTTTCCTAGATAGGACCTGAAGGTTTCTGTCATGATGTTTTGTGCTTTGTAATAAGATACCACGTATGGGGCAGTTTATAGAAGTTCTCTTGGCCCACAGGGCTGCAGGCTGACAAGTCTGAAACTAAGAAGCAGCTTGGTAAAACAACACAGTACAAGGTGGGACAGGAGATTGAACACAGCACCTCAAGCCCTTTTGTTATTGGCATTAAGCCCTTCATCATGACCTAAATTCCTCCCATTAGCCAACATCTCCATGCTGTTCCATGGGGATTCAGTTTCCCCAATGCTACATTTTGGGATCCACTGAAACCAGAGTGTTTTTCTCTGCCCCTGTTCACACCCACAGCCTTCTCTACCATCCACATTTTGTCCTCGACTAGGGCACTGCTGCCGTGTGAAACCTGCACTGATGCATCACTATCGCCCAGAGTTCATAACTTATGTAGGGCACTTTCTTGGTGTTGTACCTTTTAGTAAGTATTTAACATTTGAAGGTAATATATGTTCATTACAAAATAATATGAGCAGTACAGAAAAATATAAACATGAAGCCAAAAGTCATTTCAACTAAGAAAGTTATTTATTCTTTAATCATTGGGAAATTGTACAAACTTCTCTCCAGAGGAGTTGTATTCCAGTCTTTCTGCGTAACTAACAAAACCATGTTTTTCTCCCTAGCTTTATGAATCTCAGTACTTTTAAGCTTTTTTTTTTTTTTTTGGCCAGAACTGGGACTTGAACTCAGAGCCTGGGCACTGTGCCAGAGCTTCTGTTGCTCAAAGCTAGCACTCTACCACTTGAGCCACAGCGCCACTTCTAGCTTTTTCATTTTATGTGGTACTGAGGAGTTGAACCCAGGGCTTCATGCATGTTAGGCAAGCCCTCTATCACTAAGCCACATTCCCAGCGCTAGTGCTTTTAACCTTTTTAAAGTTTTAAAACGATCTGTTCTTTTAACTCATAGTTCCCTGTTTCTCTTTGCATTTTATTTTTTTGTGCAACAAATTCAAAATTTAGTAAATGTTTTTCTTTAAACACATATTGAAAATTACAGCTTTATGCCATTTAGAGAAAGATTTGCAAATGTGCTCTCTATATAAGTGTATTCATTCACTTTGTAAATTAAAACTACAAACCCAACCTCCCATTCACTTTACACAAGGACACCGTCCTTGTCTATTGGCCAGAAATATCCTAGACCAGCCCCAGTTTGCAGTAGGCAATTAGTTGTGACAAAAGTCACTCCCAGGAGTAAAGACACCTCCTTATACTGTTAACTCTTAGGGTAAGATGGGCCTTTATGCTCACCAATAATCACTGTATTAAATTTTGAATTTAGATTAGTTTGTATTGTATAACTATTTCAAAGTGACTATTAAACTAAATGAAAATTGGGTGGTATGAAAATCACAGTTAGATAAAGAGTGCTTGATCTCTGTTGAGTGACAGAGGCAGAGAAGGCCTTGATAGCTTGGGGATTAGGGATGGTTTTGGTTTGCTTTCAGTAATCTGGGCAGGTGTCTACCTAGATTCTCTAAAGGTTTAGCTACAAACATGTAAAGCCTGGTGCCTGGTATAGGGGTACTCCTCTTTTGCTAGTTTTTTCCCAAGTGAGGAGTTTTAGTCAAGTGAGTTCACTTGCCAACAATGCTTTATAGTAGTCCATGATCCAGGACCTTTGCTTTATTGAAAGGAATTTTATTATGGGTTGGAAAACAATCCCAATTGTCAGGAAAACCATTTTTGATTTTATGTAGTATTTCTCTTTGGAGTCAAGAGAGCTGAGTATTTCTTGCTCACCATGAAGGTCTGGAAATGGACTTTTTGCATGTTAGTTCTTGGGTTTGAGCTAAGGTGGGAGGCCTTCTGTCTTTGCTTGAAAGGAAGTGAGAGTAGTTGGCTTTCCACTATCTATCTTCTACCCTGGCTGATGGGGACTGGCAGTTTTAAATTATAGTTACATTAAACAAAATCTTGTCACATCTTGAAAGAAAGTTGTATGTGTCAGTCAGCAGATTTCAAGTCCTTGGAAACCAAGGTTTGGCCAACTAAAAGGTGAATTCTAGCAGAACCTTTTATTCTAGTTCCTAATTACAAAGTCAAACTCAATAAAACCAAGAAAGCTATGCTCCAGGGCTGGGAAGGTGGCTCAGTGTTAGAGTGCTTGCCTTGCATGCATGAGGCCCTGGGTTCAATTCCTCAGAACCATATAAGCAGAAAAAGTTGGAAGTGGTGCTATGGCTCAAGTGGTAGAGCGCTAGCCTTGAACTGAAGAGCTGAGGGACAGCACCTAGGCCCAGAGTTCAGGCCCCATGACTGGCAAAAAAAAAAAAAAAAAAAAAGGAAAAAAAAGAAAGCTATGCTCCACTGTTTGTTTGTTTGTTTGTTTGTTTTGTTTTTTCTTTTTTGTTTTGAAATCAGTGTATAGGATGATGTAAAGGAGAGCATAACTTAGCATTCAGCAAACCTTAGTTACTTGCTTTCCGAAAGTCTGGATTATTCTTCTCATCCTTCCCCCTTCTTTGTGGTATACATTTTCCTAAATCAGTGAAGGGCTGGGTGCTGGTGGCTTACACCTATAATCCTAGCTACTTAGATATGAAGATTGTAGTTCAAAGCCAGCTCAAGCAGGAAAGTCTTTGAGACTCTTATCTCCATGAAACTACTTAGAAAAAGCTGAAAGTGGCACTGTGGCTCAAGTGATAGAGCACAAAGAGGGTAAGGGATAGCACTCAGGCACAAAAAAACAAAAACAAACACAAAATAACCAAAAATCAGTGGACAGGGAGGATACTCAGAAAAAGAAAAGAGAAAATAGGAATTATAGGTGGGTTCTCTTAGCTCACGCCTTGTAATCTTAGCTACTTGGGAGGCTGAGATCTGAGAATTGTGGTTCAAAGCCAGCCTAAGTTGAAAAGTATGTGACTCTTATCTCCAATTAATCAACAGAAAGCCAGAAGTGGCGCTGTGGTTCAAGGTGCTAGAGCTCTAGCCTTGAGCAAAAGAGTTCAGGAACAGGCCCCCAATTCAAGCCCTGTGACTGACTGCCCCTTCTACCCCCCAAAAAAGAAGAAAATAGGTTATAAATTGTCCTAGTTGGAGGGGAAAACTGTTATTGACATATTTATTTATTTATTTGTTTTTTTTATTTTTCTTTCATATTTTCATACGTAATCCATTCTACCCTTAAATGGCTTTATTCAGTGACAAATCTATTGTGAATATTTTTCAGTAAACTGACTTGCACAACATCTATTTAGTTTTTTTTAAATATTAAAGTGCATTAATTTATAAATGTTACATGTATTTATTTTTATTCACTATAAAATAATGGATTTCATGTGGCAATTTTATTCTCCTTTGATTATAGAAATAATGCATGTTAGTCAAAAAAATTGAGCAGCGTAGAAATATCTAACAAAACAAGTTTGTGTGTAATCCAGTTAATTATTTGTGCAACTTTTTAGTGTCTCGGTATTCTGCTGTATGCATGGGCTGTATTGCACTGAACTAATTGCATACTGTATTTCATCTTTCCCTGAGTTGGGAGTGGTTAGTATGTGGCTATGAACATCTTTGTACAAACATCTGGGTATAGTTGTCCAATTATCTCAAATTCTTCCAAGTGTATTTTTGGATTAAACGTGTATATAGAACATTTTCTTTTGTTCAGGTATAGCTAAATTTTATCAAAATTCCCTGGGGGCTAGGCACTGTTGGCTCACACCTATAATCCTAATTACTTTGGAAGTTAAGATCTGAGGATTGGGGTTCAAAGCCAGCTCAGCCCAGGCAGAAAAATCCATGAGACTCATCTCCAGTTAACCACCTAAAAAAATTGGAAGTGGAGCTGTGGCTCAAGGTGATAGAGCATTAGCCTTGAGCTAAAAAGCTCAGGGACCAGTGCATAGCCCCTGAGTTCAAGCCCCTCATTTGACCAAAAAAACAAAAAACAAAAAATCCTCAGGTTGGAAGCATGGCTTATTTGGAGATCTAGCCAGTTAGTTGAAGGCAGCAGATACAGAGTTTGAGTCCTGGTCTTGCACCTTAATAAAGAAGAAGACGAAGAAAAATCCTGCCAATGTGTTCTCTGATCATCAGTACTTGGGTAGATTTTCTGCTCTCATACATTACTTCCAAAGTATTTTTTCTTTTTCTTAATTTTTCTTTCTTTCTTTCTTTCTTTCTTTCTTTCTTTCTTTCTTTCTTTCTTTCTTTCTTTCTTTCTTTCACTGATTGAATTTACATTTCTTTTTTTTCTTTTTCTTTTTATTAACATTATTATTATTATCTTTAAGTAGTTGTACAAAGAAGTTCCCATTCTACAAAACAGTATATGGTATTCATTTTCTTAAATACGTGTTTTCAGTTTAGTTGGTGAAAACTTTTGAAATTATTATTTTATTATTAAGTTTATTACTTTTTTTTGTGCCAGTTCTGGACCTTGAGCAGTGTCTCTGAGCTTTTATGCTCAAATTGGTACTCTACCACTTGAGCCACAGCTCCACTCCTGGCTGTTTGGGTGTTTAATTGGAGATAAGTGTCTCACAGGCTTTCCTGCCTGGGCTGGCTTTGAACTGCAATACTCACATCTCAGCCTCTTGAGTAGTTAGGATTATAGGCATGAACCAGCAGCCCCTGGATAAGTTTATTTTTTTATGAGGTTTCAGGTATGTATTCATTTGTGAGTTATGTGCCTATTTTTAAAAAGTAAAATGTTTTTTTTTCTATAAAAGTCAGGTGATTTCTTTTTATTCTTTTTGCACACTAGTGTACTTAGAAGATCCCTTAGTCTCCTTTGGAGTACTGTGAGCTGTGCATAAAGAACTCAGTCAA
The DNA here is from genome assembly GCF_024711535.1 of Dipodomys merriami. Classification (NCBI taxonomy): domain Eukaryota; kingdom Metazoa; phylum Chordata; class Mammalia; order Rodentia; family Heteromyidae; genus Dipodomys; species Dipodomys merriami. The sequence continues at coordinate 103,343 of NW_027205738.1, read as the reverse complement.
CCAGAACACTTCACTTTTTGCAAAGGTCTCTACTGACTTGTGAGCCAGGAAGTTCCAGCAGAGCCTGCTTTGATGCTGAAGCATGTAGATAGTCTAGCTGCCTTCTTCATTTGTGCGTTTCTCTGGCAGCTGTCTCTGTGTGTGTTTCTCCTGTCCTACTGATCTCTGTCAGTGTGCCAGGGTGTTGGGTGGTGGGGTGGGGGAGTGGGTGGGCATGGCTGAAGTCCATGGGGGTATCTCTGAGCTTCTGTGACCAGTTAGTGCTCCATGACCATCCCTCTGTTCTGTTTGCTAGCTTTACTATGCCGGCAAATAAGATAAAATTGCCCTGTAGACATTTAAACTAAAAGTGACTGAAAGTTTGTTGTTTGTGTTAAGTTTAACCTAGTTTTGCATTATAATACTGTCACTTTATGATCTACCATTTGGGGGGCTATTGTGTCTTCCATACGTGCATATCTTTCTGCATCTGTCCCTTTAGGAGCAGAGGGTGAGTGTGATAATGGGGCTGAAAGGAGTCTTTAACAATCAGATAACCTCTTTTTAGCATGGTGCTGATAGGTGTTTAGTAAATGACCTATTTTTGGATAAACTGGTAGGGATACTTATATAACAGTGAAAGTATTCATCTGGGGACTTAATGTTAAATAAATGAACTGCACAGCACTTCTGGCCTGTCTCTGTCATGTGCTCATTAGCTGGTAGCCACACTGTCTTTCTTATTAGAGGTATTAGAGGCAACGTAGAGGGGAGAAGTCAGAATGAGTATCCAGGAGCAGTCAGCAAGCAGGGTTACTAGGCAGTGCTGTGCACAGAGGGAGGCCAGCATGGAAGCTGCTGTGGGATGGGTCGGTGGTGACTCCTAGAAGAGGAGCGCTCTCTGCCAGACACTGTAATGCACAGAGCAATGTTCCATTGCACCACAGGCCCCACAGGTGTACCTGGATGGGGTGTAGGCATTATCAGTGAGCTCCATGTGTAAATGTGTACAGATGCTAGCTCATCAGGTGTGCTCAGTTCTTGTCCACCTTGCCAGAACTCTGTAGCCCAGCGGTCCAGCCATGCATAGACTGGCAGAACATTCCAGAAAACTCCGGTTTGGTTGCTGTTAAGCACTGTTGCCATTTTCCTAAGTTCACCTGGGGGAATGGAGTTGTCACTTGTTCTTACATGTATGGATAATGTATTTGCTAAAGCAGGACCCATCTAGAGATTAAGTGTACTGTCTACAGTACCTTTATGGTTAGAGGAAAAAATAAGCAATAGAAAAACAATGAGAATTACAGCTTTGGGTTTCACTTTTCACCTTGTGTTTTTCTTTATTGCTTGCTTGCTTTTGTTCCTCTGAAATGCTTTGTAGAGATACTTGTATTTAATGCAAATGAACTTGAAAGTGGAGCCCTGTTTTAACCCAGGCTCATTTCCCCATTGCCAAGGTATATTACCCGAACCTGGGGTGGATGTGCATCGATGCCACGGATCCAGAGAAGGGGAACTGGCTGCGTTATGTGAACTGGGCTTGCTCGGGACAAGAGCAGAATTTGTTTCCACTGGAGATCAACAGAGCAATCTACTATAAAACTTTGAAGGTAACAGCATTGGAATTGGCCACTGCCCGTTAACAGTAGTGATTGTGAGACCAGGGAAGGATCATGTCTGAGATGGATCATGTGACCTGTGCTCTCAGGGTTCTGATTACATATATTTTGCTGCCACTTTGTGGGGTCAGGGCTTCAAAGTGTGAGGAAGGCTGTGTGGAGTAATTACATGCTACTGATTCTCCACATGGCTGATGACCACTGGGGCCACTCCCATCTCCCTGCCATGCACAAGCAGCTGTATTACAGCCGTATTTTGTTCAGCAGAGACAGTCTGTCTTCAGTGCAAATGGAGCCATGCAATGGCTTTCCTTTCCTTCAAAACAGAGCATATTTCTTCCTTGGTCCAATTTTTTTATTTGAAGATATTAACTGTTGAGGTGGGAAGGAGAGGACAGTCGTGTTCAGGCTGGGGGGAGGTGTCCACACATTGGGGACCTTACAGCCTGGAAGCCTTGTATGTTGCTGCCTTCCTTAGGCAAGCAAGATGCTCTTTCTTGCCCTCACTCTCCAGGTCTGCATACTATGCCAGGAAATGTTCTCAGGCCAAATCTTGGGGCTGAGAAGCTAGATCATAGATGCTTTAAAAAAAAAATTAAATTTTAGCAGGCGCTGATGGATCAGGCCTATAATCCTAGCTACTCAGGAGGCTGAGATCTGAGGATTGTGGTTCAAAGCCAGCTGGGGCAGGAAAGTCTGTGAGACTCTTATCTCCAATAAACCACTAGAAAACCAGAAGTGGCATTGTGGAGCAAGTGGTAGACCACTCGCCTTGAGCTGAAGAGTGCAGGGACAGCGCCCAAGCCTAGAATTCAAGCCCCATAATTGACAAAAAAAAAAAAAAAAAAAAAAGAGTTAATTTTAGTTAATTATTTGTGCTGATACTGGGTTAGAACTCAGGGCCTTGTGCTCTCACTTTTTCACTTAAGGCTGGTGCTTTGCCACCTGACTCACACTTCCACTTCCTGGTTGTTGCTTTTTTAGAGTGAAGACCTTTGCTAAAATCGCCATAATGGGGGCAATTTCTGTACTCATTTCTATTAAATATGTCAAAGTCTGGAGACAAGCCCATGAGAGGCAGTCTCTGTGGAGTGGAGGATTCTTGATGAGCAAGCACTGAAAATGGCAGCTGGTTTGGCAAGGGGCTAAGTTTTGTCAGTGTGGTAGCATTGGCCTTTGCAAGTTTAATTAGTACATGCTATTTGCTGTTTCTCTGCTGTGTTTCTCCTGCCATGGCCTGGTACTTCATACCACCCATGTCAATTATTTCTAGGCAATGTAGGACTAAAGATAGACATACACAGCATGTTTGTGCTATTTTCTCACTGATGAGAACAACAAACCCTCTCTTCCCATTTCCTTTTGCTTCATGTGAGAGCATGATTTTCTAGTAGGATTATTGTAGTTTTGAAACATTGGATTTGAAATTGAATTCAGAATGGAATGCAAGAATTCATTTTGTTCCTCAAATTTATTCAAAGTTGAGAGACTAACGTGGTTGAACCAGCATGGTGGAACCTTGGTAGTGATTCAGTAGCAGCAATGGATGAAATGGGCCACTCACTCATGAGAGGAGGGCACCAGTACAGCTTTCTCCTTAAGCATCAACTTAACTTGCTTCACCCTGACAGCAGAATGCCCAGAAGCCAGATATGATCTACAGGGTGGCCCTGAGCCTGCCCTGCCTCTGTGTGTGACCCATAGCAAATCGTTTGTCTGTGCCTCAACTCCCTTGTGGGAAGACACAGGTAGTGGTAGTGTGAGCCAGAGTTGTGGTGAGCACATGGTGAATGTGGATAGAGCTAGGTGATGCCTGTCACTTGTGGTAAGGTATGGCATTGTGCTCAGCATTGGGGGGTTCTAGCCAAGTTCTTGATATAGTTCTTAGTCTTCTCGTCCATGAAGATGAAGTAGTAGTGCAGATTGAGGGTTCCTTCTCCAAAATGTTTGGGACTAGAAGTGTATTGGATTCTGGATTGCTTTGGATTTTGTATCTACATATACATAATGTGGTATGGGTAATGTGGGATGGGACCCAATTCTATATACAAAGTTCATCTTATATAAGTAGACAGAGGCAGTTGGCATAGTATTTTTAGTATCCTCATTTTGTGATTGACCTGCCACATGAGGTTAGGTATGGAATTTTCCACATGTGCTGAATTTAAATTTGTAGCATTTTAGGTTTTGAATTTTGGAATTAGTCACACTTAATGTAAACATGAATTCTTATATTTGTTGTCAAGATTAACTAAGCCACTATGTAGCATATTAATGTAACTGTAAGTAGGATGCTACCCTACTGGCTGGAGTACTGTTACTTTTGCCTATCTTTGAAACAGCATAGTTCTGATTTCTGACCTATGGTATCTGCCTAAATACACGTGAGGCCTTTCAGGCCCCTCTCTGACAACATGAAGTATGTTCTTCTAGGCATTGTAAATGAATCATGTGTGCTGTTCTCTGGTCCCTGTATTCCACCCAAGTAACTGGTACCATCAGTATCACTTTTGTTTGTACTACAGTTAACAACTATTTTGGGCCTATGGATAGCTCAGTGTTGGAACACTTGCTACTTGTGTCTAGCACTGCAAAAATAAAAATAAAAACCCAAAACAAAGGAAGGAAGCTGTTTTAAAGTCTCCACAGTTAATAGTTAAGCCTCTGTCCACTTACTCATTTGTTCATTAATTTGACAAGTATTGATCACATGTCTGCTGTGTACCAGGTACTGTCTATGGTAATGAGCAGGATACAAAAGGTCTCCAGTCTCATGGAATGTTTGTCCACTTTATGGGGAAGGAAGAAGATAATGAGTAAATAAATTGACAAAATAATGCTAGACAACAGTACGTGCTTTAGACAGTGACTAGATAGAGGGAAGCCTGCTTTAGCTCCAGGGGGTCAGAGCAAATGTTTGTGAGAAGTGACATTTGAGTTCTACCCCCTATACCCCATACCCTCATAGAAAGGAGCCAGCCCTGCAAAGAACTGGGGGAAAAGAGCAGTGCGGGAAGATGGGCCAGTAGGAGAAATAACTTGAAGTGGACAGATAGGGGACTTTGGTTTTGAAAGGGTGTTTTGGTTTTGTTGTTTTGCTGAAAGAGTAGAGCAAGGCCAGTGTAGCTTGAGGAAGGACAGGAGTCGTAGGAGGTGAGGGCTGTGAGGTAGATAGAGGCCCTATCAGGTGGGGCCTGATGACCCACAGGGAGAGGCAGGAATGTTAGTCTTCAACTCTGCACCCATTCCAGAGCAGAGGCTGAGTTCTGATTGTGACATAGAGACCAAGCTAGGGAATGGTTTGTGGAGGCAGAGGAGATGAGCTCTTTGTGCAGTGATTTCTCATTCTCATCCAGCCACAGAAATACAAAAACCTGGGTCTCGTTTCAATTGTTCTGGTAAAATTCAAGTTTAAATATTCTGATGATTTAGAGAAAGGAGTGTGCTTAGTTTTTATAAAGCCTGTCACTCAAGAGTAAAGTTGGAAGGTTTGGAAATCTTGTTGCCTTTATTTTTAATATGAAAATATAACACAGTCATGTACCACAAGCACAGGATCACAGTTTTAGTAAATGCCAGCAGCTAATGACTCCTTATAGTTTTAGTTTGTGTGGGTGCATGGTATTGCTCCTGCAGCTTGGGATGGCCTAATGACACCTTTCTTTGAAAGTGTCTCCTCCCATGAGATGCATAACTATGTATGGTTTTTTGATTTTAGTTTTTAAAATATAGATTTATACTTACTTTAATGACACAGCTTTACTTCCAAAATTTGAGACACGAAATCTTGAACTGCAAGGAGTGAAAGATTTAAAATAGCATTGTACAGGAGGGGAAAACGGTTTGATTTTTTTAAAAAAATTGATTGAAAAATTAATTCCTCTATATAGATTGTTATCTCTGTGGCTGTTTTAATACAGAAGTTGGGAAATGTATTGTTCCATAGTCTAAATATCTTGGCCACCAACTATTTTGAAACTATTTATTAGCAAATTAAGTCAAGTTTCCCTAGCATTTCACCAGCCCATTGGTGTTTAAAATGTTTTATATATGTCATACAAACAGATTCATGTGGTTTCATGGTGTTTGTTTGGCAATAAGAATAACTTGGGTGGAGTAAGTGTCCTCCTACTTAAAAAGCTTGGGCTAATTTTTTTTTATTCTTCTCTTTCTTTTGGTGCTGGGGATTGAACCTAGGGCCTTGAATAAACAAGGCAGATGCTTTTCCACTGAGCTATATTCCCCAGCCCTGTGCTGATAGATCTCTCTGATGATGTCTGCAGAGGACTGGATACACAAACAGGAAGGTGGGAATAGGCATGTTCATTCTGGGAGGCTTCCTGCGGGTTCCAGTAGTAGCCTTGGTGTTGCAGTGATGAAGTTTGTGTGAGAAACATGTTAAAATACATCTGTCCTCAGTCCATTCTCTTTGACTTTAAGATTTTACATGTTTCCTAGAACCCTAGCCATTTCAAATATTATTTTATGTCATCATTTCATAAATGTCACTTATAGCCAAGAGGTAGAGGAATAAACAGTATTTGGAATTTATATAATCTAGAAACAATTTATTTCTAAAAAGTAATTTACTTTTGAGCCAGGTGCTGGTGGCTCACGCCTGTAATTGTACTCAGGAGCTGAGATCTGAGGATCGTGGTTCAAAGCCAGCCTGGACAGGAAAGTCTATGAGACTCTTATCTCCAATTAACCACCAGAAAACGAGAAGTAGTGCTGTGGCTCAAGTGGTAGAGCTCTCACCTTGAGCTGAAGTGCTGAGGGACATCACCAAGGCCCAGAGATCAAGCCCCATGACTGACCCCCCTAAAAAAAAAAAGAAAAAGAAAATGACAGGTTTTAGCCATTCTGGGGGAGTAAAGGAAACAGTAGCTCTTTTTTTATTTTAGTTTGAAGAATTGAGAGTATTTTGAAATGTGAACTACATACCAGGAGTTCTACATGTTACCCTCAAGTGCTTTATTTAAACAACAAGGCCCAGAACTAAAGAACTATATTGTCTCTAAATTGACATTTATTTTTTAGGTTTTTTAAAAATATAATTTTAAGTAGTTGTACAAAGGGCCTTCAATTCTACAAGTCTGATTATGAGTACAGTGCATCTCATCAATGTGAACTGTCATTTTAGGTGGAATTTTCCTATCCTTAACAAAAGCAGGATCAAGCTGAGCACCAGTGGCTCACACGTGTAATCACTATTTAGAGATCTGAGGAGAATAGTTTGAAGCTAGCCTGGGCAGAAAAGCTCAGGTAGTCTCATGACTCTACCTCCAATTAACTATCAGAAAAAAATAAAGCTGGAAGTGGTGCTGTGGCTCAAGTGGTAAAGCACTAGCTTTGAGCAAAAGAGCTCAGGGACAGTTCCCAGTGGCTCACGCTTGTAATAATCCTAGCTACTTAGAAGGCTGAGATCTGAGGATCAGGGTTTGAAGCCAGTCTGGGCAGGAAAAGTCTGTGAGACTCTTATCTCCAATAAACCACTCAGAAAACTGGAAGTGCTGCAGTGGCTCAAATGGTAGAGGGCTAGCCTTGAGCTGAAGAGCTGAGGGACAGTGTTCAGGCCCAGAGTTCAAGCCCCATGACGGACAGTTAAAAAAAAAAAAAAAGAATCAGGGAGCCAGCACTGAAATTATACTCCACGGCAATCAGTGTAGTTTTCCTTACAGAAAAGAATGCTGTGGTATTTGGATATCATATGTTCTGTCTCTTTAGATTGGATGGTGCTTTCATCTTTGATAACCTTTCAGTTTTAAGGAGAACTGGCAATTAGTTTTTCACAGAATAAAAGTTATTCTTACATGTCTTCTGATTAAACTGCATTTATGCCTTACGTGTAGAAATCTTACATGTAGAACTCTGCATCCTGTCAGGAGGGACACTCGATGCTCTCATTACACAGATAGAATTTTCCCCCTTGTAATTAATGAAATTTTTTGGTGAGATATTTCTAGACTACACAAGTATTCTTGTTCCACTCCAGACTTCCACTTGCTAGTCTGAGCATCCATTGGTGAGTCTTGTCCCAATCAGTTTTCTGATGATGATTGCCAATTAATGGATTTCGAATTCTCATTCCTTTTCATTGGTTCCTTGATATCTACTTGAAGGAAAGGTCTTTCTCTTTTATCACTTGTTCATTCATTTACGTTAGGGTCAGGGTGGACTCCTGGACTCCGGTTCTGCGGGTTTTAGATCGTCTGTTGCATCTTTTGGGAAAGAGGAGTCCCCGAGAGAAAGAAACCAGTAAGCCGGTCCCCTCATTTCTGTGCAGGGACCAGCCCAGCCTTTCTCTTCACAATCTCTTCTTCGGATTCTCCCAGGGGTGGTGGCGTGATAGTGCCGATCCCACCCCGCCAGTTGTAGGAGCATAGCAACTGGCTGGTATTCAGACATTTTCCTGAGGACCAAAAGTTGTGATGTGGGGTCTTGCTGTCTTGGCGCGGACTGACCGAAGCGGGCTGGCGGCCTCGCGAAGGGCTTCCCTGACGCCCCTGGGTGTCCGTCACCGCGCCTCTTTTCGTGGCGGTGGCGTGAGAGCTGGGTCAGATCCTGTGGGGACGTGGAAGTACCTGGCACTCAGTCTAGAATAAGCGCTAGTGCGCTCCTGGCTTGCGGCTCGGACTCGCTGCCGGGCCCACCCTGGGCCCAGGAGCCTCCCTGCGCGTGACCGCGAGCACCCCTCCCGCCCTGCGCGCCCTAGTCCTTCCAGCTGGCCCCTCCCTCCTCCCCGCGCGCGCCCACGAGCCCTCCCTTCCAGCCAACATCTCCTGCGCGCGTCCGCGAGCCCCTCCTCCCATCCCGCGCGCGTCCGTGAGCCCTTCCTCCCAGCCGGCCCCTCCTGCGCGCGTCCGGCGGCGGCGCCCGCCCGACAGCTGTTTGCCACCGGCGCGCCGCTCCCGCTCGCCGCGGTGCCGCCCCGCCTCCGCCAACAACCGCCTCTCTGATTGGACCCGTGCTTGTCTCGTCTCTCTCCACAGCCAATCGCGCCGGGCGAGGAGCTCCTGGTCTGGTACAATGGGGAAGACAACCCCGAGATAGCAGCTGCGATTGAGGAAGAGCGAGCCAGCGCCCGGAGCAAGCGGAGCTCCCCGAAGAGCCGGAAAGGTAGGACCCTGGGCCGGCGCCCGCTGCGCCCGGCCCCGCGCCCACCCCTCCAGCCGCCGTCCGGGTGGCGGGCCTGGCGCGGCGCCCGCGGCGTCTTGGTGACCTTTTCTGGTCCCCGCCCGGCCCGGCCGGCCCGGCCCGGCCCGCTGCTGAATCACCGCAGTGTCGGGCGCTCGGGCTTCGTGTGAACTTGTGTGGGAGCGCCCGCGCGGCAGAGAGCGCGCTGCGGCCTGCAGCCGGCCCAGCCGGGCCGGGCCCGACCCGGCCTGGGATCGGCTCGGGGTCGGCGTCGGCGTGGGCGTCGGGGTCGGGCGGCCGGCGCCCTCGGGCCCCGCTGACAGCTCGCCGCGGAGGACGCGGACCGGGATGGGCCGCAGCGAACCGAGACCGAGAACGGACCGAGAGAGACGGGGCCCCGGTGGTGGTGGTGGGGGGAGGTCCCGGACACAGGGCTGGGGCCCGGGGGCGTTTGGGCCCCGGCCACTGTCATTTTGACTTGGTCTTGGTGTTTTCTCATCTCTAATGGTCTTGAACAGGAGGCAGAGTGTATTTGCACTTACAAAGGGAGGGCATAATTTGTGGGTAGGAAAATAGTTTGCTTGGCTGTATCATATTTCCAGCTGGCATGCTGATACGTCGTTGGAATTCTTTTGATATAGAATTTTAATATGGATTTGGGTATCTTTTATAGAGCCCCACTTGGAATATACCGAGGCGCACGACATGATTGTTTTTTAGACTAGGTACGTTAGTTTTTTGTTGCCCTCCTAAGGTCATAAGTACATTTTTGTAATATCTGAACAAACGATTTTGTCCTTAATCCAGAAAATTACTAGTACACCGTGTCAGATTGTAAATAAAATCATAAAGGAAACAATCTTGAAATTTGTGAAGCAGTATTTAAAGTGCACACAAGAAGTCCATTTTGATTTTTCAGTGACATGTTCTTTGTATCTCACAGAATGATGCAAGTAGAGATTCATCCAAGAAAGGATTGGTGGGCCTTGTGGTCACTAACTTCTGAGTTTATTGAAGTTCATACAGTTGCTGCATTTGGTTATTCAACACTGATTCTGTATTGGGTGATCATGGTCTAGAAAATTCCAGGTCTTTTTATTTTAAAACTGTTCCAGCTGTATTTGGGGATTCGGTTGCTTTTTGCAAGCTCTTCACGTGACTTGTTCTTTTATTTAGACTGCGTTTTGTGTATAATACGTGCTTGCAGCTTTTCCAGGTAAGTTGTGATTTGTAGTAGCTGAAGACTGGGGGCTTTTTGCTGTACCCACTGCACATTAACACAGTCATTTATTTAAGGGTGTTCGTAGCTCAGTAGACTCACATTAAGGCTTTTTCTCTGCTTGGCATACTTGGGTGTGCATGTTTAGATGCTGTTTCCTTCTTTTGTTCTTTTGCATTTATCTGTAGCTTATTACTCTAGTTACTTAGGTAGATGTGGAGAAAAACCTAAAAATGTTTATTAGTGATACATGAACTTATGCATTTATGCCTACATTGCTTGATTATTGGATTGAAATTTAATATTTCTTACTCACTTTTTTTTTAGCCTACTCTGGGCAGTATACAACCCATTGAGTCATCGATTTTAATTAAGAGACCTGACTGAATCTCAGGCTCAGAACACACAGCCAGCCTGTTTGGGACACTTTACTGTCTGCTCTCTTGTGACCTAAAGTTTAGAGAGTTTAAGTTATGAATTAAAATGCGTGTATGTGCATGTCCTCTGGGATTTGAACTTGGGGCCTGGGTGCTGTCCCTGAGCTTTTGCTCAAGGCTAGCACTCTACCACTTGAGTCATAGCTCCACTTCCAGCTATTTTTGGTAATTTATTGGAGATAAAAGTCTCCCAGACTTTCCTGCCTGGGTTTGCTTTGAACTGTGATCCTCAAATCTCAGCCTCTTGAGTAGCAAGGATTACAGACATGAGCTACTGGTGCCGGGGATTTTTTCCCCCCCACCCAATTTTTAGATTGAATACTCTGAAGGCTGAAGTATGGCGTGCAAAGACCTGAAAGGGAAACTTTTTATGTTAATTTGCTACTATCTATGTCTTATGTGTGATCTCACACATTTAAATAATACCTTTTCTGGCAGTGATGTCAGAGAAAATCAACATAAATTTCCCTCAGAGGCGGGATTAACTTTCATTTTTCTGAAATCCAGATGTTGAAGAAATAGAGCTGACAGCTTGGCATTGGGTCTACCCTCATGTTGGGGGTGGGGAGGGCGGGGAGAGGAAAAAAGGGCGGAATTTTTCATAATTCTGGATCTTGTCTCCTTTGCCTGACAGCAGTGGTGTCTACAGCTGTGCATTGAATATGGGGCTTTTCAGAATTCATCAGCTTGTACTGCCTATTTGGACAGTGGGAAAAAAATCCCTAATCCTTTATGTAGAACAAACTAACTCCTTCTCTCTTTCTTCTTTCCTCTCCTTCCCCTCCCTTTCCCTCTTCTTTTCCTTTCTCACCCCTCCTCCCCCTGCCTATCTCTGTCTGACTGTCTCTCATTAACTCAAACTAATGTTTATGAAGCCTCTGCTGTGTGTCAGGCTTTCTGCTGGATTGTGCAGTGTGCACAAAATCAGCAGTAATTCTTCTCCTGGAGTCTGCACTTGCAATCCAGGCTGGCAAAGGAACACACAGTATTGGTAAGTTGCAGATCAGCACCAGGGCAGGTAGTAGGCCCTCAATGTATTTGCTGATCAGCAAACAAAGAAGAACACCATGCTGTGAGAACACAGGTTATATTGTCTCTGACCAAAGAGCATGCCATTTTGCCATGGGCCAGAGCTGCATAAACTGTACGTACACTAGGCATTTTTAACTAGGATTTTTTTTTGGACTCTCTGCTTTGTATTTGTATTTAGCTTTTTTTTTTTTTAAACATGTCTGACTAGTTCTGTATGATTGAATCTTGGAAGGGACATTGAAACCTTTCTGGTAGACAGGAAGAGAAGGCTTCAGTGTTTGATGTTTCTGAGTATTTGGATATGAACCATAGGAAGATTATATTCTCTGAAGTAACATTGGAAAGACCACATATAGAAGTGTTAGTCAGCTGCTGGATCTCTGATCCCTTTTGGGGACTGTGAGAACTGAGAGATGAAATTTGCTATTCTGTGTATTTAGGGATGCTGAGGTTGTAACCCAGAGCCTGTGTATGCTGGGCAGGCACGATGGAACATTGCTCTGCATCACATTCTAGTGACCACTCTTCCCCAGCAGCAGCCTTATCCAAAGTCCTTTTAACTAAGAAGCAACAGACGCTTTTTGCAAGGGGCTTGGAAGGAATGAGGAACAGCCACAGGTTTCTACCAGGACTTGGGGCAAGCCAAGTCACTGAGATGCAGTTCCCCAGCTTTAAAAACATGTCATAGTAGCAGTGCTAATGTCATTGCTATCAAGAGCGAGCAAGCAAGATAATGGAAGGAAAGAAGTTTGTGAAATGTGGCTGCTCTTGCTAACTACAGGTGCCATACCTCAGGCTGGCTGCAACATTTGTGTTGTGTATACATGTGTATTTGGTGAGAATCTCCTGAGCCTGTGATAAGTCAGTGACTCCTATAAGCAGTAGGTACTTATGGACACTTGGGGTAACTCAACAGGAGCGTCAAGTCTCTTGCTTTCCCTGGTCCTCTCTGCCCAGCGCTATGGCTCTCTGCTGATTTGCCCTTATTGGAGACCTACTTGTAACCTACTGACCTCACTAGTCCAGCAAATTAAGAGAGGCCTTTTTTTGGGGGGGTCCGGTTGTGGGGCCTGAACTCTGGGCCTGGGTGCTGTCCCTCAGCTCTTCAGCTCAAGGCTAGCGCTCTACCACTTGAGCCACAGTGCCACTTCTGGCTTTTTTCTTTTTGTTTATGTGGTGCTGAGGAATTGAACCCAGGGCCTCATGCATGCAAGGCAAGCGCTCTACCACTGAGCCACCTTCCCAGCCCTCTCAATTTTTTTTTTATCAAACCTAAAGTATCTGAAAATACCAACTTGTTTACATTTTTAGGTGACTTCTGCTATAGAACCCTTAAGTTACAACAGATTGTTCAAATGACAAAACTTGATGTAGCACAAAACGCACCAAAGGTGCTGAAGAACTCAAACTGGGTCAGGGAGGAGGAAAAAAGTGCTACCCTTTTTTCTTTCACTGCATGGGCTGCCAAAGTTGCTGTGTTTTTGAGGCGGGAAAAGGCATTCCTGTTTGGGCTGCCCACAGGGCCTTGTTTAGAAAAAGTGGTGAGATGAAAATGCTCAGAGGAGCAAAGGGCTGTGAGCATATCAGAGAAGTTGCAAGCATCTAGAGGGGCCTCTTCAACAAATTTTCCTCTTTTGTCAAATGTTCCTCTGGGTGATGGAGACACAGCAGAGAACCAAGTGACCTTCTGGAGTTGAGGGGACTCCAGGCTTTGAGCAAGGCACGCCTCATAATACCAGCAGTGTGGGAGGGAAGGAGTAGGGGACAGCAGAATTGGGAGCTAGTAGCTTTCCTGAGGCTGTGGCATAAATGACACAGGAGGTTCTATTAGTATTTCTATGGCTATAGAAACCCATTTGAGTGTGCGTGCGTGCGTGCGTGCGTGCGTGCGTGCGTGGTGTATTTATTTTTGCTGGTCCTGGGGCTTGAACTAGGGCCTGGACACTAACTCTTGAGTTTCTTTGTGTTCAAGGCTAGCTCTCTACCACTTGAGCCACAGCACTCCTTCCAGCTTTTCTGAGTAGTTTATTGGAGCGATAATAGTCTCATGGACTTCTGTCCAGGCTGGCATTGAACCGCAATCCTCAGATCTCAAGCCTCCTGAGTGTCTAGGATTACAGGTATGAGCCACTGGTGCCTGGCTCCACTTGAGTATTTTTTGATTTATGAAACTGAGTTCTGCTAGTGGCTGAATTGGTCTTTTTTCTGCTGTCATTCCCGTCAATGGCTGGGTTGCTAGGGGAGATTGGCATCATTAGACACCTTTGGTGTCATTAGAGCCAGATGACAGTAGCTCTTGATGGGTGTTCCTTGGAAGAGGAGGTGGGCTGTTATGAGCTCAGAGGGAAGTGTTGAGGAGGAGGACTTGAGAGAGCATGAGGATAGGAAGAAGGGAAGAGTAATCCATGTTTACTCCCTGAGAGAGAATGAGAGGTCCCAGGAAACTGTTGGAGAACAGGTGGGAAGCAGATGTGGACTGATGATGTGATAGAACCTCCTAGATATGCACAGATCTGCTCCCTGGAGACCACCCATAAACACCTGTTAACCCTGGCTAGAGGGGTGCTCTCTCCAAGCTCAGACAAGGACTTGTCTAGGATCTCTCTTGAACCCAGGTGCCTGGTGCTATTTCTTATAGGTGATTTGCTGTGTTTTGAGCACTTGCACATGCAATGGCAGTGCTAGGGTAAGGAAGGTTGCTTCATCTTGTAGTGAATAAAGAGAATGCATTTAATAAATGAGAACAGGTAGGTTTCTGTAAAGTGTTGTCTTGACCCTCAGTAGCATCTGACTGCTCTGTTGCATGTTCCTTGCCCAAAGCTGAGAGAGGCCTGATTGTGGTGCCAAGGAATTATGGCAGACAGGCCTGTACCTTCTGGGCCCTGGTAGACACTTGATTGTACTTCTTGTTTATAGGTGCAGGGCAAGGCATGGGGCAGTTAGAGAGGACTTGCTTGCACTATGACTTACAAGCCATAAAGCAGAGACCAAATAGAACCCAGGTGGTCTGCGTCCTGTATGATGGGTCTTGCTGTAGCTGCCTGTGCAGTAGCTTTCACTGCCTTCCTGCTGAGGGGGGCCCAGGCAGTCTTGACTGTCTGATCTCTGGTAGCTTTTGCCAGGGCAGCTCTATTGACACTGTGGTGGCTGTTTTTAAAAACTCAGTACAGTTTTGATTGTTTTTATGGATTTCGAACTCTTCTTTGACTGTCACTGAATTGCTACTCATTTAGGCTAAAATATTGGTCAGTACTTTTTTTTTTATGACTTTGATTCTTAGTTATATGTAACTTCATTTACAGGGAAATTATGTGAATTAGCTAAAATTTTTTTCCAAAAATACCTTGGAAAAATTTCAACTATAGCTGGGCACTGGTGGCTCAAGCCTGTAATTCTAGCTACTCAGGAGGCTGAGATCTGAGGACCGCGGTTCAAAGCCAGCCCAGGCAGGAAAGTCCATGAGACTCTTACCTCCAGTTAACCACCAGAAAACTGGAAGTGGCACTGTGGCTCAAGTGGTAGAGCACTAGCCTTGAGCTGAAAAGCTCAGGGACAGCGCCCAGGCCCAGAATTCAAGCCCCATAACTGACCCCCCCTCCCAAAAAAAAAAAATCAACTAGCGTGAGTGAATCTTCAATGTTCTTACATAATGCTGTTATGAAGTTTCATATAACATTTGAGTATTAAGAGCATTATGATCTGTCTATTGTTAGCTGACAGTTTGTTTCTGTATGTATAGTAAATGAAAGTTAAAATCTGCTTATTGAAGGATTATGTTTTCTAAAAAGGTTTTAAAAAAGACCTTTAAAATTAATTTGAAGTAGCTGATTGTTTTAGATAGCTGCTTGTGATTTGAAAGTGAAAAGTTCTAGTCTGTTGTTCTTGTCTTAAGTATGAACACCAGGTTTTTTTCTTGAATTTCAGATTTTTTAAGGTATTTCTAGAAGTTGGGCAGCTTCTCATTCCAGTTACTGTTAGGGTATATGACTTCTTGCTCCTAGGAGCATGGCAGGGAGGTGTCATGTATTTGAAGTTGCTGCTGAGAGGCAATGTGGGTTGGCTAAGCAGCCCCTGAGCACCACTTTGGAGGACAAACAGTTGGAGCTTCCCAGTGAACTAGGTTGCAGTTTCACATTGTCCAGCGTGGTGCTCTGCTGGCAGGCAGGTTACCAGTTCATAGTCATTTTTCTTTCTTTTTTCTTTTTTGGTTGGTTGTGGGGCTTGAACTCTGGGTCTTGGCGCTGTCCCTCAACCCTTCAGCTCAAGGATAGCACTCCACCACTTGAGCCACAGTGCCACTTCCAGTTTTCTGAGTGATTTATTGGAGATAAGAATCTCATGGACTTGCCAGTCTGGGTAGGTTTATCTCCAATAAACCACTCAGAAAACCTAAGTGGCACTGTGGCTCAAGTGCTAACCTTGAGCTGGAGAGCTGAGGGACAGCGCCCAGTCCCAAAGTTCAAGCCATGATCCTCATATCTCAGCCTCCTGAGTACCTGGATTATAGGCGTGAGCCACCAGTGCCGGCTCCCAGTTCATATTCACACTGCCAAGATGAGAAGCGAGAGCCATTTCAAAATATTACTGTGGTTACTCTTAAGCAAAAACAGAAAGTAGCTGTTGGTCTGTTTATCACTCAGATTAAACCAGTTTCATAACGTTGCAACTGTTCTTGGTTGAATTCATTTATTAAGCTGTATCTGCTATGGACACATCTAATGATTTAACATTTAACTCAACTGCCTGTCGTGTCACTACTCTTGTGACAATGATGCCAGCTTGCTTGGACTGGCCTAGAATCTGGGTTGTTCTGATCACCATGTCCTATCTATGTTTTTCAGATTTCTTACATAGTTTTTGTTTCACACTTTTCTCTAGAAATTTAACAGAAGAAGGTAAACAGTTCAAACTTGAAGCACATGTTCTACACCAGAGACTTTCACCTATAATCCTAGCTACTCAGGAGTCTTGAGACCTGGAAGATCTGTGTTAAAAGCTGTGTGGGGCAGTAAAGTCCATGGGACTCCATCACCAGTTAAACAGAAAAAAAACATGCCAGACTAGAGACATAGTTCATGTGGTAAGAGTGCCAGCCATAGCATGTAAACAGAACCAGAGCATAAAGGCTCTGAGTTCAAGTGTATATACATGCATGCACACATAAATACAAACTTGATGCATATATTATTAA
This sequence comes from Dipodomys merriami, assembly GCF_024711535.1. NCBI lineage: Eukaryota > Metazoa > Chordata > Mammalia > Rodentia > Heteromyidae > Dipodomys > Dipodomys merriami. Next base: position 86,729 of record NW_027205738.1, on the reverse strand, counting down.
GAGGAATTTGATGGAGTATGAGTAGATTAGAAAAAGGTTCTGAAGCATTGATTGTAGCTGCTTTTTTGTTTCCATGTCTGATCTTGATCCCAGAATTTCCACACATTTTAGGGGTTTTGTTTTGAAACAGTCTCATTTTTAGAGCCTGGGCTGGCCTTGATCCAAGGTCTGCTGTCTCAGCCTTCCTAGTGTGGGGATTAGATGGCATGTACTACCACACTCAGCTTTGCAGTATTTTTAATGAAAATTTAATCATTAACTGGTAAATGTGTAATTAACTATTGCATCTTGAAAGTACATTACATTTAGAGGGGTACCAATGGCTTATGCTTGTAATACTAGCTATTTAGGTGGCTGATATCCAGAGGATCAAGGTTCAAAGCCAGCCCAGGCAGAAAAGGTGATGAGACTCCTTTTTCAAAAAGCAATAGTAAAACGCTGTTTTAGAGACTGTTAAAAGTAGCTTAGGATTAAGTTGGGGTGTCACATAGCTATAATGACAGGAACTTCTTCATAAGGCAGAAAGGTGTGCCATAGGCCAAAATTCTGGCCAGCAAGCACATAGAGCAGGCAGGCTGCTCCCTTTTTATCCCCTAACCCAGCAGACCCTGCCCCTCTGCTCACATTGGCTGAGCTGGGGTTCACAGTCTGGAAAAGGAAACAGCTTAATTAACAGGATGTAACTAAAGTTCAAGGAGTTTCTAATAGGATGTGTTAATTAAAGTGCTCAGGGAAATGTAATTGACAAGGGCCAAGCCACCTGGCCAAAGCAGGAATCCTTCAGAAAAGGTTTTCTCAAGACTAACAGAAAAGCAAACTATTTTGATAGAAAAGATGCTTTTCTCATAGAGACATAGTTTAGATGGTAGGGCATCCACTGAACAAGCAAAGCCAAGTGAAGTAAAGCCAGGAGTTCAAACCCAGATAATTTCAGAGGCAAGAGATTTGTTATAATAGTATGCTATGTATGATACATAAAAATGCTACACTTTCCAAAAATAGTGATAAGTATAATTATTGCTCATCTGATGCTTTAAAAACCTGAAATTTTATGTTTTTGGTTTTTATGTTTTTGGTTTACTGAATGATCAAAGGCCAGTTTCTGCAGCCCAGTAGCTGCAAGGGGTTGTCTATGCTTTGGCTAAAAAGAAAAATAACTCTTAGACTAAAATCTCCCTCCTTCCCCTTTTTCCATCTAAGCTACAGTGATAAACAATCTTTTTCTCTTGTGCTTCTAATCTACCTCTTGGTGCAGTCTTTTGTAAGTTTCCTGAAACATCACATGCCCACAAAAATGAAGGCAAACTGGTTTGCTCACCCATGTTTAAGTCTCAAAATGGAATTTATGTTCAATGTTTGAAGTTACAGTATGGTTTAGAATGGACAACAGTGCAACTTCTATACTTCTGTTGTTTCTACTGTTGGCTTCTCAGGTTCAGTTTTCCTTCTCTAATCAGTTTGAATTGCAGAAAATGTCTTTCTTGGTCTGTTGCCCATAGTTTTGTGTTTAATCTGTGGGATTACCAGAGCCTGGTTCTTTGTGGGATGAATTGACCACTGGCTTTAAGCAGAATGTCCAGGGCCTAGCAGAGGAACAGTGGATGGCTCACTATTCTCTACCTCTCGCCTTGATTCCTTCTCTTATGGCCCTAAGGGTGGGGAAATCCCAGGTCCAGGTTTGTGCTGCAGACAACCGTGGAGTAATGGTCACTGTGCCAAGTCCTCCACATGTGGAAGTTGCCCTGTTTGCTCCCACATGAAGGGGTGTACTTTTGATAGGATTAACTGTGAAGTTGAAGTTTATAGATCCCTTTCACTGACATCCAGATAAGTAAATCAGATTGTGCTTAGTTGCAGTGTTGGTTGTTTTTTGTTTTTTTGAATAAGGGACCTAGGGTTCTGAATTTACTTGTCTGTAACTGCTAAATGAATTATTATAAGGAATATTTTTCTTTGTTTAGGTGGACCATAGAAATATTTGATAATATGATCAAATTTGAGCATTAGGCTTAATAAATACCTATTATAGTTCTGATTCTATCAAAACTAAATTTAGCAGTTCAAGATTGAAAATAATATGAATTACTACTGTGTATGCCAAGATAAATTCATGGTTGCAGTAGAATATAGAAAATGCCAAATGAAAAACAGTGCTTACTTACTGTTTTAGAGAGACCAGGCTGTGAACATTATGTAAATAGTATGTGGAATTGTCTTCCCTTTCATTTTTCTCCGCTGAGTAGAAATACACTACTCTGTTTCTTGCGCATTGCCTGCAAATTACTCCTGCAAAAGTTGATAGCTTCTTTAAAATTATCTAAAATGTATGTGTGTTTGGTTGGAGAGAAAAGGAAAACTGCAGACTCATCCATACCTTGAGTGTACAAAATGTGGAATTTATTATAGTGTGCCAGAAAGCAGTCTTGCAATTAAGAGGCCATTGTCAAATCCCAGTTCTACCATTTTGACTTTGGACAGATTACATCTTTTGGTCATTAGTCTACCTGTCTGCAAAATGGGGTAACACAACCTACCCTGTGGATTTGCTTTGTAGCCCATCAACGATTCTCATGGGAGGCACCAGCAAAATTCTCTCTGTGGTAACAGTCTGTCCTTGAGTTTATCAGCACATTTAGGAAAAGATGAACAGTTTAAATGTTTTCTAACATTTTTATTAAAGTCCATATATTTTGCTTTTGTAATACAGACTTATGTAGATTTGTAAAGTTTTTTGGGGGGAGGCTTGTAACTAGTTCCACACCATGGCACTAAAGAATTTCCTACTGTGGCAAAAAAAAAAAAAAAAAAAAAGCCAGCAAGAGCAAGAATTGAAGTTTGGAGTTTAATAAGCACACACATTCACACACACATACACCTCAAGTTTAAGTATGCGTGTATAAGTGTGTGCTCACGCATGTGCACACGCATGCGTGCATGCACACACACTTACTTCCCCCTATGCAAAGGCTTGCTTCTCTCTTCAAAGCTGTTTTGTTTTGCTTGTTACCCAAACTAGGACACCTGCGCGTACAAAAGTTGGACAAATGACTCTTGGAATTCAGTTTGTTGATGTGCCAGGTTAGAAGTGAGCGTATCTCACCATTGGCTTCTTGCCTGAAAAAAGGGCTTATTTTCTTTTTTTTTTTATTTTGGTCGGTCGTGGGGCTTGAACTCTGGGCCTGGGCGCTGTCCCTTCAGCTCTTCAGCTCTAGGCGAGCGCTCTACCACTTGAGCTACAGCTCAACAGAAGTGTTATTTTCTTAGGTAGCATCTGACAGCCATGAAAGTAACTGTTTGGAAGCAATTACAGGGGTGTGTGACATATGTCTTTTTTAAAAAAATTGTATTAAACTTAATAGTAAGACTGTGAACCCTCAAAGAAGTTCAATGAACTCCAGATGAAACAGACAGTAAAAGTATACAAAACTGAAATACAAGATAAAAACAATAAATAGTAAAAGGTAGCATTTAGTAAAATTCAAAATAGTAGTTATAGCTAGGGAGGACAAAAAAGGTGTCAAATACATTAGTAAATTCTTTAAGAGAAATAAAGAGTAGGTAAGCCAGACATGGGTGGCTCAGGCCTGTAATCCTAGCTACTCAGGAGGCTGAGATCTGAGGATCGCAGTTCAAAGCCATCTCGGGCAGGAAAGTCTGTGAAACTCTTATCGCCAGTTAACTACCAGAAAACTGGAAGTGGCACTGTGGCTCAAGTGATAGAGTGCTCACATTGAGGTGAAGAGCTCAGGGACAGTGCCCAGGCTATGAGTTCAAGTCCCAGGCCCAGAACAACAATAAGAAAAGTAAACAAGTGGGGCTGGGAAGGTGGCTCAGTGGTAGAGCACTTGCCTTGCCTGCCTGAGGCCCTGGGTTCGATTCCTCAGCACCACAAGCAAAAAGAAAAAAGCCAGAAGTGGCGCTGTGGCTCTAGTGGTAGAGCGCTAGCCTTGAGCTGAAGAGCTGAGGGACAGTGTCCAGGCCCAGAGTTCAGGCCCCACGACTGGACCAAAAAAAAAAAAAAAGAAAAGTAAACAAGTATTTTTAAGTTGTGTGTGTATAAATTTTTACATGATAAATACCATAATTGTAGAAAATTAATGAACTTCATGCATTCTCCTGTTACTTAATATAAACATTCCTGGTAACATGACAGATTTCTTTGCCATCTTTCTGGATTTGAAATTAGGGGGAAAAAATGAAGTGTGAAAGAACTGTTTTTTTGTGTTTTTTTTTTTAAAGAAGGCATTAAGTTGGCAATATCAGTTTTAGAGAAGCAGCTGTGATGATTTGGGCCACATCTTTATTTAGCATTGTGAGAAGTTGGGACTCTCAGGCAGCACAAGGGTTGGCTTCTTCTATTCCTTAAACAGTGCTTGAGAACCACACAACCTCCCTAGTCCCAGGCAGCCTTCATCTTTGGCTACATGCGGTCTGGAGAGAGGGTTTAGGTACCCGATTCTCATAGGCGTCCTAAAATTAAATGGAAACAGTTGGTTAAAATCAGAGTTGGTAAAATCAGAGGCTTATAGACTTATAGACTTAAAATATGGAAATATAGTTGCAACCGACACTTAAAGCATCAGTACCGGTGGGGACATAAGGAAGGAGTAACAGGATTGTCATTTCTTCTTCCTTTGTCTTTGGTGGACTTGTAATATCCAGAGTGTGTGGGGGAGGAATCTGGGGGTGGTAAGACAAATGAAACAAATGGCTGACTTAGGAACTGTTAGCAGAAGCAGAATGGCATTGTCTTCATAAGAAGTAACATCTGCTGACAATTTATACTTGCAGGCATGGGGATTCTACAACTTGGGCAGTAAAATCTACAGTAGGTACTGCTTAACATGGATTGCATTTATTGAGTTTGTGCCAGACACTGTGCCACTCTTTATGTGCATTGTCTTAACTCCTCAGTGACAGAATCTGGTCAGGTGTGTGCATAGTACCAGAATGGGCCATGGCAGCTTCCTATCTGTCTTGAACCAGAATATTTGTCAGTACTCAGATCCAGGCACAGGGCCATGGAGCGGTTTCATGCCATTTCAGTCCTGTGGGTTTCTGTTGTTGAGGACCTATTTTATTCATAGTACCACCCTAATACTGGGGGAAGGAATGCAAGACCAGAATAGTGTTCTCCCCTTGATTGAGGCTAAATCTTTTGTTGTTGTTATTAGTCATGGGGCTTGAACTGGGGCCTGGGCGCTGTCCCTGAGTTCTTTTGCTCAAGTGCTCTACCACTTTGAGGTACAGCTCCACTTTGTGTTTTCTGGTGGTTAATTGGAGATAAGAGTCCCGTGGACTTTACTCCCTGGGCTGGTTTTGCACTGTGATCCTCAGATCTTAGCCTCCTGAGTAGTTGGAATTACAGGGGTGAGCCACCAGTACCTGGCTGGGGCTGGCTCTTTGAAAATGAAGAGTATGAATTTTCTGAGTTTGAGCATGGGAGACTTCTGGGGACAGGTGAAATAAGGGACTAGATTGAGAGAGATACTTTTCCCTACCTGCGGGCACTCACGTAGGATAAACTCTAATTCTAAAACCCGGTCCTGATAATTGAAGTAATTTTTTTAAAAATGTTTTTATTGTTATTATAAAGGTGATGTACAGAGAGGTGACAGGTGAAGAGTATATTTCTTTTTGGAGAGTGTCACCTTTCCCTCTCTCTCTCCCATTGTTTTCCTCCTATCCCCACCCATAACTGTTTAAAGTTTTTGTTTATTTTACTTTTTGTAATACTGGGGTTGAACTTAGGGCTGTGAGCCTGCCAGGCTGGTGTTCTGCCATCTGTGCTATGCTCTCAAGCATTTTTTCAATTTTTCTTTAGATCTACTTTTTGTTTTGCAGATGGGATCTTATTTTTGCCTGGGCTGGCCCTGACCATTCTTCCTGCCCATTCCACCTGCCTAGTTAGGATTGCAGATGGGAGCTACCACACATGGCTTGTTGGTTGAGACGGGGCCTCCCCAGCCTTTGACTTTTCACTTCTGAGAGTAGCTAAGATTATGGGTATGAGCCACCATGTCTGTCCTGGTCCTTAATTTCGGATAAGGGCATAGCAGCAGGTGTGGAGGGTGCTGCATGGCAGGAGAGAGCTGCCAGAGGGAGGATTAGATTGCCTGGCAAAAAAAGGTGGAACAGATCCTTTTCCAGTTCATAAGCATGATGATTGGGTCTTCACGGGCTTGTGTGGCATGTGCTTCTTTCAAACTTTGTTAAGATGTGGCCATATTACATATCTGATGTGAAAATAAATTGTACAGAATTGCAGTTGCACCTGAATAGGTGGTAGGACTTCATGGTAGGGCCAAGAGGTTAGGTCTTTCAATGCTCAGGTGCTTAGAAACTTCTAGCAAAATGAATATACTCAAATGGGTAGTCTTAAGCTAGATGCAAAATAAAAGTAGATAATATTATCATTACGTTCACCCTTGACTGTGAGCACCTTGGCCCTCCGGTTAATATTGACAGATAATTGTTTGGATTTTTATTTACATAGTAGCAGATGTCATGACAGACTTCAGTAAAACAAGAAGATGAATAAGTGTGTGGCTGTTTGGAAGGAGATGTTAGTTTTTTGTTTGAAGTCATGTGATACACACAGAAAAGACTCAGAAGATATACACTAAAGGTTAGCATCACTCAATCAAATAAAGAAACAATTCTGGCTATTTAGTACCAGTTAAGAATATTTTAAATTCCATTTGAATGTGTAACGGTTGTGGATTTGAGAATAGTGGACTTGTGAACAATTGTACAAGAAGGAGGTGGAGGACAGAGAAACAGTTCTGCTGTGGTAGAGGCACAGCTGAGCAGAGGCCTTTTCCAGATTGTGCTTTTGTAAAATGGTGTATGTTAATCTCAACCAGAAAAATATTTTCAGTTTTCTCATTAATTTTGCTTCTGATGTCATTTGTTTTTTTGAAAAATAATCTATTGTTATATTCATCTTAGTACAGTCAGCCAAGAAAGCCCACCTCTAGTCATCACAGCCCTGGGGCTACGGGCCTGCCACCACCCATTCTCTTTGACTCTCCATCTGTGGATGCATTTTACATTGATTTTCTGTTGGTTAATGATGGTGTGATGCTTGCTTCTGTGTGCATTTCTATAAACAATGTTAAAGTATTTTGTGTTTCAAGTTAAATTTTGTCTCAGATTTACATATTCATTTTTATTCCTAAAAATATTTTAAATTGAATTTGGTAGTGAACTCAAGAGATTATAGTGTTATAATGTTATATAGTGTTATAGTTCCTGGGCTTTGAAAGGAAAGGACTTTGTTTTCAGGTGGGAACGGGTTGGTTCTTGATCTCCAGGTGGGGCTATCAGGCACTCGGAGTGCATGCCTCTGCCTTGGGTCCTTAAACTCCCCCTTCCCCCCCCCCACTACACCCCCCTAATATGGCCTGGAGGGACTGACACAGATAAAGCCTACAAAAAAACCATGAGCAGAAATTAAATTATAAAATAGAACAGGTTAGCAGCATGTTTAAGTATTAGTGACAATTAAGTCTTTGAGATTTCAAAGAATGTAGGAAACCTTAAGTTTGTTAAAGTGTATTTGAGGAGCCACTATAAAGTCTTTTTTTTTTTAAAAGAAAAATTAAAAGCATGACTCCCTTCAGATGTGACTGTTGCCAACTCCTACCAGCCTGCCCTTTGGAAGAGTGAGGGAGCCCACAGCCAGGCTCCTCGACCACCCCCTGGTAGGAGCAGCTATGTCAGGAATTTACTGCGATCTGCAGAACTTTTCCATTGTTTCTGTTGGAAGCAAAGTCTCCAGCCCTGTTTTAATACCACAAGCAACTTAAAACCAAGGAGACTTTATTTTTATAATTCACCTCCAGGATTACAGACAGCACTACTCTTGGTAAGTTTAACTACAGGAAAAGATGTATGATTTTGCCAAGGGAGCTTAGCAGAATTTTCTTACCGCCAGGTGAACTTCAGAGTTGTTTTAAGTGAAAAACATCACACAACGTGCAGCATCTCCCAGCTTGGACCAACAGGGCCCCACCCTGGCGCCCTTGATCTCCCTTTGGACACTAGTTACCCTATTGCCACATCCCCTGTGTGACCCTGTTGACTTCTCCCAAAGCCCTTTGGATGCAGACATTGAACTAGATAGAGCCTTGGTTCCTGGGGAAAACCTTATTTTATCTGTTCCCAGCTTTTTTCCTCTTCTGCACACCTACCACATGTAAAACGATGCTGCAGTCCAACCCCTGCCCACCCATTGACTGGTTCTTATAAAGCCTCAACTGACCATTTTTAATGCCACATCAGTTCTCCTCCTTACCAACATATTCAAACGGGGATTTCAGCTTTTTAAAACATTAGGAAGGGATCATTTAGCATAGACGTTAGCTTGTCTTCCTTGTCCTTTTGCAACTCAAACCCTGTAAACCAGATGCCCTGAATGCTATCGACCTACTGTCATTTCTCTCAGAAATGTGAAAAGATAATATGATGAACTTGAAGCTTTAGTGAATTTCTCACATTTGCCAGAGAGGCAGATGACATTGTTAGGTTGTTTTTTAGGAGTGAAATTACAACCCAGAATGTGTCACTACCAGTCCTACTGGAACACAAAGGTCAGAGTGGTAGATTTGGATGGGAGTTGAAGTCCGTGTCACTGCTGACTGGGTAGGAGGTTTGAGGTGGTTCATGGAATGACATGAAGCCTCAGAGCTGTGTTTATGAGCTTTGGGAAGCTGACCAGGATGATCTTCAAGACTCCCCTACTCCATGGCCTTCTGTTTCTTTTCTCTCTCACCTCATGATCTCATATCTGTGTGTTCCCTAAGCCTTCCTACCCTTAGTATAGCTGTTTTCGTTCGTTAAAGCCTACTGTGAAAGCATGGTTCCAGCCCTCAGATGGGCCACCAGGGCCCTCCTGCTAAGGGCAGGAAGAAAAGAAAGTTTGTGCCAAGCTTCAGGGCAGCATCACAGGGCTGGGGAGAATTGTAGGAAAGAGAAGATAGGTCGGTATGTCACACTATCAACATAGCAAGGAGAAATCCAGGCACCTAGACTTGGCATTCTGAAGTTGGTAGACTTACACTGGAATGGTGAGCATGGAAGTCGAGTTGTGGGGAGGAAGGGCTGGGTGGGTGGTGAGGACAGGAAGGAGGTAGTGGGAGCAGGTCACCTTTAGGGAGTTGATTCTGTCCAGGGTTGTCCTGTCCTTCAGTGACCTTCCATGCCACAACTGTGGAACTCTAATTCGGTCTTGACTGATTTGGAATCAACTGTGAATGTAAATAAGAGGGGAAAGCTCAAGAAAGACTGGTGGCCTGGCTTCTGGGCTCTGGAGTTCAGTTGATTTTATACTGCTGTTAGCTTGTGACTAAGGATACAGCACACCTACACATCTATTATTGAAATTGCTAAATGCATGAGCCTTTACTGCTGTGATGAATTTTTAATGTAACTTGAGCAAACCTTCTGGAATTTTGCATCCTCTTTGCTGCCTGAACATTTTTTTAAAATGAAACTTTATTCTCTAGAATTTCCTTGTATTTGTCTAGTTTATTACAATAGTAGAACATAGTCCAGACTGGGTTAAATTACTCATGTGCTGCTTTAGGCAGTTTTGATTTTGCAACTCCCAGTGTAAAGCTGACCGTCTGTTGTCTAAGGATGTCGAAGCACTGGTATGGCTTTTACTTTACTACAGAGTAAAAGCTCACACATTGAGATTGTTCAGTGCCAGGCAGACATTTCAGATCAGGCTTCTGGGCTTGATGGATCTTGTTAAAGTCAAAAACTGTAAAGGAAAAAAGCTGAATTACAATTTGATTTTGTTCCTTTACAAATGCAGTAGAAGTTGTTATATAACTTATTTACAGTTTTATTTATCTGTACTAAGATTTAACTTGGGGTTGCACACTTTGTAGGCAGGCTCTCTAGCTACCCCTTGAGCCATGCCACAACCCTCATTGCTTTAGTCATTTTCACTTAGGGTCTTGTGTTTTTGCCTGGGACTTGCCAAGACTGTGAACCTCCTACTTATGCCTCTTGTGTAGCTGGGATTATAGATGTGTACTAATATACCTAGCTTGTTTGTTAGTTTAGATGTTTCTTGCTACCTTGTTTGTCAGTGTTGGCCTGCAGCCATATCTTCCTGATCACCTCCTAAGTAGTTGGGATTATAAACCTGAGCCACTGAGCTGTGTTCAGTTTTTATGACTTTGTTTTTTGTTTGCCAAGTGAAACAATAGGTGTAAAGTGTGTTCACTAAAGAATAAAAGTATACTTATTGCCATTGTTGCTCTGAAGAAATAACTGTAGCAGAAAGTGCACTTCTGGTGTTACTGTCTTTGAGTTTTAATTGTGGCCCCTGAGCTAATGACAGTCAAGGGACCTCAGGCAGGTCACTCTCCTCTCTAGTCCAGGAGTGTTTACTCTGTGAAAGGAGAGGAGGATAAATTGGAAATTTGGGGTCTTCTAACAGAGTGGTCCACAGTAGTATGGGCATCAGATTAAATATGAATGCTGATCCGCCTGAGATTGAATCTGCTTCATTGATCTTGGCATCAGCAGATAAGTATGCAGGGATTTTGTGTGGAGGTCTTGCTGTGGTAGATAACTGCTGCTTTCCTTCCTTCCCCATTGCCTTTCCTTCTGTACATAACGTCGTTTGTCCTGTCCTTCATGCTGTTCTTTGTTTTCATTGCCATTTCACTTCCTGTGTTTCATTCCTGTATCTTTCTTGTCTAGACCAAGTGGAGCAGCCAGCTGGCAGTAGCGCCATGCAGGACTCTGCAGGACCCCGATGGTAAGTGCACTCGTGTACTTGCCACATGCCAGCCCAGCCACTCCTCTTGCCTGGAAGATAGAAACTCGCAAGCCCCCATCCCCTTTGGCAGTGTCCTGTCCGTTTTTTTTTTCCTTTTAATTTGATGACATTGAGTACAAGTATCAGGGAAGATGTTTCCTGATTGAGGAAATGTAGCAGATTCTTCTGTCTGTCCTTGCACTGTTGGGTATCATGACCCTAGGCATAAGTGTGAGCAGGACTCTGGTTCTAACCTGATTAATACTACTGGCTCCTCGGCATTGTGGTATCTCCCACAAAATAGCCAATAGGGCAGACGGTTTTCAGAGTGCCTTCATCTCTGGTGTCTTGAGAGATGGTTCTGGTGGAATGAGACAACTGTTTGATGTGATAGGCAAATCTGGGTTTAGTGAACAAGCCATAGGACCATGATACACAGTTGTCATTGTCTGCCAAAGTACTTTGGTGATAAATCTACCTGTTGCATTCCTTCATTTTTACAAGTGGTTTCTCAGTGTTATTCAGGTACTCAACTATAATTTTTAATATATATACACGCACTACAGTCTTGTCAGTGTTTTCCATCACACAGTATATTGGGCTAACCCGGTAGCTCTTTTTTTTTGGGGGGGGGGAGGGTCCGGTCGTGGGCCCTTGACTCTGGGCCTGGGTGCTGTCCCTCAGCTCTTCAGCTCAAGGCTAGTGCTCTACCACTTGAGCCACAGCGCCACTTCTGGCTTTTTTCTTTTTGCTTATGTGGTGCCAAGGAATCGAACCCAGGGCCTCAGGCATGCAAGGCAAGCGCTCTACCATTGAGCCACCTTCCCACCTCCCTCCCCCCCCCCCCTTAGCTCTTAACAGGTAGAAATTCTTCCCCAAGGGACATTGGCCATGTCTTGATACATGGGCATCACATTGGAGGGGGGTGGGGTCACTGTTGATTTGTGGGTTAATACAGCAGTGTTGCACATCATTCTCCGCCCACAACAAAGAATTAATCTATATTAGCCTAATCCAAATTTACATGATGTAGTCAAGATACCTGGATATCCTGTAGCTATCTGTGTAGGGTACAAGTGGCTTCTGATCTCTACACAGTGGTTTATACTTCAATGGTCATGACTTTTATACAAACATCTTTGCTGAGGTAAAAGGGAAACTTCTCATGGATTAGGTTTGGGGAGTCCAAAAAATGGACATTGGTTTGAGCTAGGTCTTCTAATATTCTTTTAAGCAGGAAAGAATAAAATGCGCTTTAAAAATAGTTATGCAGTTAACATTTTGTTACTTTTTAGTGAACAGTATTAGTAAAGTTGTTTTTTGCTTCATTGTAATGGAAGCATTCAAATTTCATTTATTCAGTACTGTACTTAAGTGCCAGTGTGATTTTGTTGGTATGTGAAGTGCTAACTAGGTTTTTCACAACAGTGAATTGCAGGAAATCTTTGCATTGTCTTTGTAAGGGACTACATCACAACAAAATTTTACAGCGTGGACTTATAAATCTATAAGATTTATGTTTAGACCATACCCCTCTATTTTAGTTTATCTTAAAATCTCATACACTATAGAATGTAAGTGGCCAGTGAGAAAAGGTCACATTCTTCCATTTGCTTTGGGACATATGGTAGTTCTGATGCCTTAGAAGATTTTTGTGGCTTTTCATTCAGGGAAAAACATCTCAATGTAACTTTTGAATGAAGCATGTCAAGGGCTGGGCCAGGGTGCTTCACAGTTAAGAAAGAAGCATGGCTTTTCTCAGACAGCAGTGGTGCCAAGAGCATTAGGTCATTCTGTGTAGGCAGATAGTCATTTCTGTTGGCATGTGCGTGGGTGATAACACTGTATTTGGTATCAGTAATCTAATATGGCCTCACACAGGAAGGGCATGTGTCATAGTAGGGACAAGTAAGCTGGTTAACAAGAGACAATCCAGATTTCCCATCAATGCAAGTGGCTCCTTCCAGAGCCTCTTTTGCCATCAGATTTAGGCTAAGTGCTGCTAGTTTGGCAAAGGGAGGTTCTCATCTAAACAGATGGATGCCTATCTCTATGCAGGGCCATGAAATAGTCTGTATCCATTGCCCTCTACTGTGCCCCTTCCTGTTTGCACCAGATGTGGCTTTAGTGAAGCGTGTGCTTGTGTACCCAAGCTGTAGTGACTACCTGTGGACAAAAACAGGCTTATTAATAGGAATTACAGGGAAACCTTACATACTGTAGTTTTAGGGTACAGGATGGAACAGAAGCTAACCAAACTAAAAACTTTTGTGTGTGTGTACTAATATTAGGGCTTGGATTCAAGGCCTAGGCATACTGACCCCTTCCTTTTTCACTCAAGGCTAGTGCTCTGCCACTTGAGGCACAACTCCACTTAGAGCTTTCTTTCTTTTCTTTTTCTTTCTTTTTTGGTCAGTCATGGGACCTGAACTCTGGGCCTGGGTGCTGTCCCTCAGCTCTTCAGCTCAAGGCTAGCGCTCTACCACTTGAGCCACAGCACCACTTCTGGCTTGTTCTGTTTATGTGGTGCTGAGGAATTGAACCCAGGGCCTCATGCATGTAAGGCAAGCACTCTACCACTGAGCCACCTTCCCAGCCCGCCCGCCCTCCCCTCCTTTGTCTCTTTCTTTCTCTCTCTCTCTTTCTCTCTCTTTCTCTTTCTCTCTCTCCCTCTCTCTCTCTCTCTCCTCTCTCTGTTTCTTTTTCTTTCTTTCTTGCGGTTAATTGGAGATAAGAGTCTCATACACTTTCCTGTTTTGTCTGGCTTTGAACTGTAATCTTCAGATCTCAGCCTCCTGAGTAGCTACAGGTTACAGGCATGAGCCACCAGCATGTGGCTCAGTCCTAATTATTATTTTTTTGATGGTGCTATTTTATGTCATCTGTTTTTGACATGTTCCTCTAATGATTCTCTGTTGTAGAGAATATAATTTTCCATATGTTCCAGGAGTTATAAATGGGTTCTTGTTTTTCATTTTGCTAATGCGGTGATAAAAGTGGCTTGTTTCTAAAAGGGGGACAATTGTGTCAGTAGGGGTCTGTGGAGGAGAGTAGTTAGAGAAAAGGAAGTGTTCCAGGAAAGATGTATGAATCTGCTTACATCTTGAGACAGAGGAACAACAGCTCTTGGAGGGAAAAATATGCCAAAGGCGGAGTAGCAGTTGTGGGTTATGCCTATGCTTTGGAACCTGCCTGTAATGAATTCATGTCCTTACTGCATTCTCTCTGGACCTCAGTTTATTTTCTCAGTTCCTAAAGTATGAAATGACTTGAAATGCTGCAGTTAGTATTTCCTGAACTTCATTCCTCCAACCATTAGTGAAATGCTGAACTGTGCTGGACTTAGTCAAAACCATAGGGCCCTTTGAGAGACAAGCTGACCCGTGTGATTTATTCATAATTACCCTGTGTTTGATACTTGCCCGGTGTGCACGCATATCCCTTACAATTCTGTGGAATCTCTTCTCTTATTTTGCTTTGACAGTAATAGTTATGTCTTAACCAAAAGGGCTCCCAAGTTATACTATATTGTTTTTCTCCAATATGCTCTTGTGTGCCTGTTACTTGTATAGGATTATTAACTTGATGGGTACTGTAACTATGAAGGAAACGAATTCCCAAGACTTGGCTTAAAAATATATTCATCATCCATTCTTTTGGAATCCAAAATGATAATAATTTCCTACAAATACACAATGTACCATGATTGGGTTAATAATCTCCTTCCAGAATTCAGAGTGATAACAACTGAGTGAGCAAATAAATAAATGTTGTGTTGCAGGGAAGAAAAAATCCCAGGAAAATAAAAACAAAGGAAATAAAGCCCACGACATACAGCTGAAAGCCAGTGATCCAGATTCCAGCTGTGCAAATATGAGAGACTCTGAGGAAGGTAAGCTCATGATGCAGGACTTGTCTGATTTGGGTATGTACAACCAGTTAGTTGTTGCCTTATCTTGTTCTTCTGAGAATTGTCCAAGAGCTATATAGGAATCAAACAGCAAACAAACAAAACTGCCTACATTTAGTATGGTGACCCAAATCTTCCACATCTTACCTTTCAAGAAATTACCCAAGAGCATCTTCATTAAACATGAACTTACTCTTGTTGAAATAAAATGAAACAACCTATTTGATTGCATTTACAAAGAAAGTGAAATGTGCAGCTATCAACACAAATCTGTGGTGACAGAAGGCAGGACTGACTAGGAAAGGCAGAGGCTTCCAGGACACTGGCAGTGTTCTACTGCTGATCTGTGCACTGGCTAAATGGGCACTTTTATTTTATAAAAATTACCTTGCTATATATACTTTATAGTTTGTCCACTTTAACGTATGCTTTATACTTCAAATAAATACTTAAAATATCAAACACTTGACATTTATAAAACAGTGCAAGTTTTTGTTTTTGTTTTCCTGGCTACAAGTTTATTCAACACAAAACAATCTCCATCTTTACTGGGGTGGCTGACCACATTCATGACCAAATCCACCTCTAAAATGCAATTCAGTTGCTGAACCAGCCCCAGCCTTGGCTTTCTTGTCAGCACCAGGGGGCACAGCACTCCGTCTATAGGTGTCTGTCAGCTTCACCTCTTGTGAGTCTTGCAGGCCACTCGCCCTCCACACCTTTTGTCTGAGGCCTTCCAGTCTCAGGTGGGCTGCATCACAAAGTAGCAGGCACAATCTCAGGAGGCAGGTGGAGATACTGGATACCCTCATTGCTTAGGTACCAATAAAAATGCCTCCAGGCAAACTGTTTCTTCACGTAGCCCTGAGACTTGAGAGACTGCATAGCCTTCATGACGTGAAGGTTGGGTACATTCTTGTCTGCCAGTTCTGGGTGCTTGGGCATGTGGACATCCTTCTTGGCCACCATAACTCTCTCCTTAAAAAGGAGTTCATAAATGGCAATCCGGTTTTTCTTGGTCATCAACATCACGGCAGCTTCAGGAAAAGCGTCTTTTGTTATTTTTATCTGTGTGTCTCTACAAAATGTTCTTTTAGTCCCTTTGAGCATTAATATTCTAGACCTTTGATAATGTAATAATTCTTAGAGGCAGGTATTGAATCAGTGAAGCAGTTTGCTTGTTGCAATTGAACCACTATATTGAGTCTATTGATACAAAAATGAGGGAGATGTGTCTGATCAGAATGAGGTTGGTCCTGAACAGTGTAGTTGGGGGTCCCCTGGATGCTTTACATTCTTCTCAGCAAACAGTTTACACGATAAGCAAATGATTGAGACTATGCTTTGTGTTCCCCTCACATCTCTTTATGTTTAGGTCTCAGCACACCACATCAAGTGTGTAGACATGCCTTGGTGTGGGCATTAGAGTTACTGGAACTGTGCATATTTAGGTTCCTATAACTTCTGACAGCTTTAAATTGGGTTGTTGCCAATCATAGGGAAAAGCAATCTCTCAGAGTCTCTTTTTTAATCCGAGGAAGTCACAGATAGTGATCGAAAATGAACTTTAGGAAGTGATTCCTGAATCCTAGAAGTACATTTTTTTGTCTTCTTGTGTTGTTGATAATTGAAACAATATTCTAGGTATTTGTTGAAAATACATTTGAGAAGAGACCTAATTTGAAATTGAATGAGTTTCCCAGTTTGTGGAAAGCTTTTAGAATTTCTGAAATTTGTCTAGGGAAGAGAAAGCTGGTTCTATTTAGAAACAAGAGCCTCATTACTAGTCAGTGTAGTGGTGGGCTACAAGTACTAGCAAAAAAGTGAGGCCTGTATTCCAAGGACGTAGCAAGAGGGCTGGGATGATACTGAGCTTGTTTTCAGAGCTTGCAGCAGCTATTCCTTTTGGTCCTCTGCCCACCTCCACTGCATTCATGAGTACATAGACCACATCTGCTTGTCCTGCAGCCCTCTGGTGTGGTAAGCAGGATGACTGTAGTTTTTTGTTCAGTCCTTGCTTAGCTCCAGTGGCTCACATGGCCAGTGTGTCAGCAAGTGTCATCAGTTTCATGTCCAGAGTCTATGTCCACAGTCTGACTACTTTTGTACCACCTTTCCCCACTCTTCACCAGCATGTTACCACCCTGCCCTTCTGGAATTCACACTGTTCTTCTTGTTGCCTACCTTCTCCCATGGCCACCTCTAGTTGTTCTTCTTCCTCATGGCAGCCAACACGATTCTCTTGACTATATTCATTTTACTTGTCTGTTAGATTCTTCTGGTAGATCCCTATTGACACAAGGTGCTAAGGCCAGCTTGTGATGACTTGTGTTAGCAGGTAGAGGTAACTAGGTCCCTGGTTACCATTCTAGCCTCTTCTGCTCCTTTCCCAGTCCTTCCTTGAACCTGTCTCACAACCTCTTGACTCAGAGCTTGTATGTTTGCTGTTTTCCTTGATCTTTGCATGGTTTCTTAGGTTGTTTTGGGGGGGGGGTGGGGTCAGTTGTAGGGCTTGAACTCAGGGCCTGGCTGCTGTCCCTGCTCTGCCACTTTGAGCCACAGTACCACTTCTGGTCTTTGTTGGCTAATTGGAAGTAAGAGTCTCACGGACTTTCCTGTGGCTTCAAACCACAATCCTGAGATCTCAGAGTAGCTAGGATTACAGGCATGAGCACTGTCGCCCAGCTCTTGTCATCTTATTAGAGACCCCTGCAGCCTAGCTCTTGTCTGTCCCAGATGGGGCTGAGCATAGAAACTTAGAAGTGACCTGCTTAAGAATTTGATCCAATTTTGTGATTGAGGAACTTCTAACAATGTGCCCTAGAAAGTGGTCTAGTTTCTGAATACATAGTTTTATACAGGAATGGGAGAGAGGATCATCTGCTCTATCCATGCTATCAAGAATCTAACCTGGTGATGTTTCTGTGCATGATGAGGAAGGAATGGAATACAAATAGTCTCTTTAAATGTAATATTGAGTACTGCATATTACTGTTTACAATTCCTGAAAAGAAAGATACTTGTGTGTGATCGGATACAGAAAAGAATGTCCACCATGTCTGTGTGCCCAGAATGTTGCCTGATAGAAAATAGATACTCAATACAGATTTGTTCAGTGAGTGGAAGAAAGGTTTATAGATGAACTGCATAAAGTAGAAGTTATTGTTCATTATATTCTCAGGCATTTTAGGTGAGAAGTAGCTAGAATCAGAGGAATTAAGCTTAATACCTAGTTTTGCCTTCACCTCTGATTCTGCTTCCTTGGATCTTCTAGGTCCTGAAGAAGAGGAAGAGAGGCCTTTGGCTTCGGTGCCTGAAAAGCCAGCTCTTATCCCAGAGGTGGGCAGTCAGGACCTGCCTCCAGAGCTGGCTGGCCCTCTCCCTGCCTGTGAGCCACAACCAGAGCCAGGTGGGAAACAAGCCACAGATTGTGAGATCAATGATGTGGAGGAAGTGGAAGAGGAGGAGGAGGAAGAGGAGGAAGAGGAGGATGATGGTGAGGATGATGAGCTGGAAGAAGATGGGGAAGAAGAAGCCGACATGCCAAATGAAAGCTCTGAGAAAGAACCAGAAATACGGTGTGATGAGAAGCTAGAGGATTTGTTAGAAGAACCAAAAACCATTTCAAAAGAACCTCCTGAAGACTCTGAGGAAGTGCCACCCCTTACCAAAGTCCCCAGAACTGAGGAGGCGGCCAATGGAGATGTGCTTGACACTTTCATGTTTCCTTGTCAGCATTGTGAAAGGAAGTTTACAACCAAGCAGGGACTCGAGCGTCACATGCATATCCACATGTCTACAGTCAATCATGCTTTCAAGTGCAAATACTGTGGGAAGGCATTTGGCACACAAATTAACAGGAGGCGGCACGAGCGTCGCCATGAAGCAGGGTTAAAACGAAAACCTAGCCTGATACTACAGCCACCAGAAGAGCTGGCTGATAGCAAAGTTTCTGGAGAAAAAGCTCTTCCTAAAGATGAGTCAAATCCTCCACTTGGGCAAGACTGTTTGACCTTGAACTCAGAGAATGCCTCCCAGGAAACAGTAAATTCGTCCATTGTAGAGGAGAATGGGGAAGTGAAAGAACTTCATCCATGCAAATACTGTAAGAAGGTTTTTGGAACTCATACAAATATGAGACGGCATCAACGCAGAGTTCATGAACGCCACCTGATTCCCAAAGGTGTCCGGCGGAAAGGAGGCTTTGTAGAAGAGCCACAGCCCCCGGCAGAACAGGCCCAGCCTACCCAGAATGTCTACGTTCCAAGCACCGAGCCAGAGGAGGAAGGAGAGGCCGATGATGTATACATCATGGACATTTCTAGCAATATCTCTGAAAACTTAAATTACTACATTGATGGTAAGATTCAGACCAACAGCAGCACTAGTAACTGTGATGTGATCGAGATGGAGTCTAATTCAGCAGACTTGTATGGCATAAATTGTCTTCTCACTCCAGTTACGGTAGAGATTACTCAAAATATAAAGACTGCCCCGGTTCCAGTAACGGATGATCTTCCGAAGGAGCCTCCCAGCAGCACAAACTGTGAGTCCAAGAAACGGAGGACTGCCAGTCCACCAGTGCTCCCCAAGATTAAAACGGAAATGGATTCTGAGCCTGGGGCCCCGCCATGCTCCTTAACTCTGCCTCTTAGTGTAGCAACGACTGAGGCAGTGTCTTTCCATAAAGAAAAGAGTGTGTATTTGTCATCAAAGCTCAAGCAGCTTCTCCAAACCCAGGACAAGCTGACTCCTCCTGCAGGGGTTTCAGCCACTGAGATCCCTAAGTTAGGTCCTGTGTGTGTGTCTACGCCAGCATCCATGTTACCGGGGACCTCCAGTAGATTTAAGAGGCGGACCAGCTCCCCACCCAGCTCTCCGCAGCACAGCCCTGCCCTTCGGGACTTTGGTAAGCCAAGCGATGGGAAGATGGTATGGACAGACACAGTTCTATCTTCCAAGAAGCCCAGGTTAGAAAGCCGTGGTGACTCGCCTGCCTGGAGTTTGTCTGGAAGAGATGAGAGAGAAGCTGGGAGCCCTCCTTGCTTTGACGAATACAAAGTATCAAAAGAGTGGGCAGCCTCTTCCACTTTCAGCAATGTGTGCAACCAGCAGCCCCTGGATTTGTCCAGTGGCGTCAAGCAGAAGACGGAAGGCACAGGCAAGACCCCAGTCCAGTGGGAGGCTGTCTTAGATCTCAGTGTGCATAAAAAGCCTTGTCTTGACCTCGAGGGCAAGGAACTCAAAGAAAACCATTTGGCACCGCCAGCCTGTAGTTCTGGAAAGAAAAAGAAACCAACCACATGCATGCTGCAGAAGGTCCTGCTTAATGAGTACAATGGCATCGATGTGCCTGGGGAAGCTGCTCCCGACATGGCCAGGAGCCCGAGTCCTTGTAAATCCCTAGATGCCCAGCCAGACCCTGACCTGGGTCCTGACTCCAGCTTCTCTGCCCCTGCTGTTGAGTCCCCACCTGAAGCTTGTCCTTCATCACCCACCCTGCAGACCACTTCCCAGTCTTCTTCTCAGCTGCCTCCTCTCTTGGTCCCCACGGACCCCACTTCCCCTCCACCCTGCCCTCCAGTGTTAACTGTTGCCACTCCGCCCCCTCCTCTGCTGCCTACTGTCCCTCTTCCTACCCCCTCTTGCGATGCTTCTCCTCGCCCATGTCCCTCTCCACTCTCAAATGCCACTGCCCAGTCTCCCCTTCCAATTCTGTCCCCAACAGTGTCTCCTTCCCCCTCTCCCATTCCTCCTGTGGAGCCACTTGTGTCTGCTGCTTCACCTGGACCTCCTAAGCTTTCTTCCTCCTCTGCCTCCTCTGCTTCCTCTTCCTCCTCCTCCTCATTCTCGTCTTCCCCTGCCTCCTCCTCCCCTTCACCACCCCCTCTGTCAGCAGTGTCATCAGTAGTTTCCTCTGGGGACAATCTGGAGGCTGTTCTCCCTTCAATAACTTTGAAACAGGAGGAGTTAGAGACCGAAGGTGTGAAGCCCAGGGAAGAGCCCCAGCCTGCAGTTGAACAGGATGTTATTCAGGAAACATTCAGCAAAAACTTCATTTGCAATGTCTGTGAATCACCTTTTCTTTCCATTAAAGATCTAACCAAGCATTTATCTATTCATGCTGAAGAATGGCCCTTCAAATGTGAATTTTGTGTCCAGCTTTTTAAGGATAAAACTGATTTATCAGAGCATCGCTTTATGCTTCATGGAGTTGGGAATATCTTTGTGTGTTCTGTATGTAAAAAGGAATTTGCTTTTTTGTGCAATTTACAGCAACACCAGCGAGATCTCCACCCAGACCAAGTGTGTACACACCATGAGTTTGAAAGCGGGACCTTAAGGCCCCAGAACTTTACAGACCCTAGCAAGGCCCACATGGAGCATATGCAGGGCTTGCCGGAAGATGCTCTGGAACCTTCAAAAGAAGAAGAGGAATTAAATGATTCCTCTGAGGAGCTTTACACCACCATAAAAATAATGGCTTCTGGAATAAAGACAAAAGATCCAGATGTTCGATTGGGTCTGAATCAGCATTACCCAAGCTTTAAGCCACCCCCATTTCAGTACCATCACCGAAACCCCATGGGTATTGGGGTGACAGCTACAAACTTTACTACCCACAATATTCCGCAGACTTTCACCACGGCCATCCGCTGCACAAAATGCGGGAAAGGCGTTGACAACATGCCTGAGTTGCACAAACACATCCTGGCATGTGCCTCTGCCAGCGACAAGAAGAGGTACACCCCCAAGAAAAACCCGGTACCTTTGAAACAAACTGTGCAGCCCAAAAACGGAGTGGTAGTTTCAGACGGCCCTGGGAAAAATGCTTTCAGAAGAATGGGGCAGCCCAAAAGACTGAACTTCAGTGTGGAGCTCAGCAAAATGTCACCAAACAAGCTGAAATTAAATGCCTTGAAGAAAAAAAATCAACTTGTCCAGAAAGCAATCCTTCAAAAAAACAAATCTGCCAAGCAGAAGGCTGACTTGAGAAATGCTGCTGAGTCGTCCTCACACATCTGCCCTTACTGCAACAGGGAGTTCACGTACATTGGCAGCCTGAACAAGCATGCCGCTTTCAGCTGCCCCAAAAAGCCCCTTTCTCCTTCCAAAAGAAAAGTTTCTCACTCCTCCAAGAAAAGTGGCCACCCGTCTCCTGCAAGCGGGGAGAAGAATCACAGCAGCAGCCACCGCCGGCGGACCGCAGATGCTGAGATCAAGATGCAGAGCACGCAGGCACCTCTGGGCAAGACCAGAGCTCGCAGCTCAGGTCCTGGACAAGTCGCATTGCCCTCCTCGTCCTTCAGGTCCAAGCAGAACGTCAAGTTTGCAGCTTCGGTCAAGGCCAAAAAAACAAACTCCTCTTTAAGAAACTCCAGCCCCGTAAGAATGGCTAAAATGACCCACATGGAGGGCAGGAAATCCAAAGCTGTGGCCAAGAACCATTCTGCTCAGCTCTCCAGCAAACCGTCCCGGACCCTGCATGTGAGGGTACAGAAAAGCAAAGCTGTTTTGCAGAGTAAGTCTGCTCTGACAAGTAAGAAGAGAACAGACCGGTTCAATGTAAAATCTAGAGAACGGAGTGGGGGCCCAATTACCCGAAGCCTTCAGCTGGCAGCTGCTGCGGATCTGAGTGAGAACAGGAGTGAGGACAGCAGTGCCAGGCACGAGCTGAAGGACTTCAGGTAAGCCCGGAGCTCGGGGGAGGTAAGGATGGTGCAGGAAGTGGTGTTCTGGTTTAACTCTTCTCCTGCAAGATTTTGACAAGCTCTAGGCATGAATGGTTACTGCTTTGACTCTTGTAGAGATGAATAAATAAATACTTGTTATTTCAGACCAAGGACTCAAAAAGTGGTACCATTTCTTTGAGTTTGAATCCATGGGAAAGCCCTTGAAAGTACCCCATGTGAAAAGACAAGGTTTCTCACACTTGGTTTATATCTTGGATATTATCTCAGTCACTTGTATTATTTCCTGATCATAGATCATGTCTTTGGTTGAGGTGGAATGTGAGTGAGGTCATTAGCAAACTGGTCTTGGGTAGTAGCTGTGATTTCCACATAGTTAGCAATAATAAACTGGTACTTTTAATATCTCACTAATAGTTTGAATTTTAAGCACTTGCCATGTTGGTAAAAAAAAAAAAAAAACCACTGTATTTCTATAAATGCCTTATGGTCTTCCCTTCCCTGCCTCTAGCCATAGGGTGATTGATCAGCGAGCCAGGTTCCAAAGGTGAAGAGAAGAGAGGGTGCTTAGAGCTATAGGAAGGGACCCCTTTCTCCCAGCTCCCCATTTCCCCTCCCTATTCTCCTCCCCCCCCCCAACCCTTTTAGGCCTGTGGTGACCAGGGCAGGTTGTTTGTTAGTGCCTTTTCACCAGTAGTGAGTTTAATGACTCGTCTCAGATTTGAGCTGACTTTTCTGCCTTATTCCATGCTCTTCCCACATTGAGAACTGTTCTCAGGGACAGATAGAAAGATGTGGCCTTAGTTAAGTTTGTGACATTGACTTCTAGAGGTTTCTGAGCCACTTACCCTGAGTCGATGTGCATTCCTAGAATTCTTGCTGGTTCCCAAATAATGCCTGTAGATCAGTTTCTTGTGAAGCTCTCTCATTTGTCATCAAATGGCATTTCTGCAAATGCTTTCGAATCTTCTCTTTCCAGAATATGTAGCCTGACCCGACCCTAGGCTTTCATAGCTACAATTTTCAGAGTTTTAAAGCAAACAGAATAAGGACTAATTGGAGTGGCCTCTTAGAGAAGGCATGAAACACAGAGAGGTGAGGTGATTACTGCATAGAATTCTTGAAGCTGATGTGCTTTGTAGCAGGGCTGAAGACATCAGGAACACTCACTGGTGGTTCCCTGGGGAAGTGAAGGAGCGAGTTCTTCAGGAACATGCAGTGGCCAAGGTGACCCATAGGTTGGTGTGCCTTGGAATTGCCTGATGGATCTGTGTACCTGCATGGGCTCAGCCTGTGTCATAGAGGTTCCCTGCCAGCAGCACAGTGAGAGCTCAGGGATAAAGTTGATAAGAAAAGCTGTCAAGAAATGATACTCATTTGTGAAGTTTGTTCACTCTTTCATAGTACTTAGTTCAAAGAGCCCTTAAAGTTGCTAAGGGCTAGCGTGCCTTAAGAAGTGTTTCTCCCTCCTTTATTCTAATGTTAATTGTTTTGCTTTGCTTCATAGTTAGAGGATTACATTGCTTGAGTCAAATTTGGACTGAAAAGATAAGAAAATAATGTGCCAACTGGTTGGTAGATAGATGGTGGCAGCAGTCACCCTTCTGGCTGTTTGTCCCTTGTGAGGCACTGGAGCTGTGCTGGGGTCATAGCTGTGGGACCACGGCTGCTACCCAGGGACCAGGGCACTTACCCAGTAACCTTGTAAAGTGCTTTGAGGAGTTGCAAAGCACGTGTCCAAGAGAACATCCTATTTTGATTGGGCATGAGAGTGGTGGGCATTTCTTCAGAGCTTACTTGGGTTGTCCTAGTACTTTGTACAAAGCTGGAATTCCTGACCTCAAAGCTGGGGCATCTGTAGGCTGGATGTTGATAACTCATCATCCCAGCTGACACAGATTAGGCCTCATCTCCACGTTTGTTGTGTTAACTGGTATGGAGTGGTTTACCTTCTAGTTGTCTTCTTGCTTCAGTATGTTTCCACGTACAAATTCAGTTCAGAGATGGTTTTGTGATGCAGAACACCTTCTGTAAACCAAGACCTAACTCTCCCTCCCTCCATGGGCATGCTGGGCTCTTGTCCTAAAACTAGCAGTATATCCTTTTCCTGCTTTTTTTTTTTTTTTTATAACAACCCACCTCATTTGAAAGCCAGTTGAAGGCCTGCCTACCTCCAGTATGTGGTTGTAGCTAGTTTGCCATTTAACAGAGGGCTCTGTGGACTTTGTCAGTTGATCACTTCCAGGAGCCACCAGCCTTTGTGCCATTAAGGGTTTACAGAAGCAGACTGCAACTAGTCCAGAAAACTGAAAGGTAGAAAAGCCAGACAAAATGCCAGACCAGATCCCTCTTTATGAGTTGAAGTACAGCACTCGCTTCCCCTGACACATCTCTGCCACATGGCTTGGAAATGACCCTGAGAAACGAGCCTGCCATAATTATCCTGGCCTGCGGCTTTGGAGTAGGACACTGAGTTCCAAATGCAAATGCCTTCAGAGTCATTTATGTTTGTCTTGATAACATTTGTCTTATGGTCCCTTCACCTTTTTCTTTTAACATGGTCAGTTCATGTATGATTGTGTTATGTTGTCATTTATCTTCAGTTTTCTTATTTTCTAGGAACTTCCTGTAGAAAAGCCCCCCAAACAAAACAGCCCTTAATTGACTAAAAGATATTGCATGCTCAACTTAGGATAAGCACTACGGCAAAGGATATGAAATCTACCAACCTTGCAAGACCATTTGAAGCTGACTCAAAAGCTGTAACATACAGCTGCTTGCCGGCAGGCTCCTTGTTGCCCTGGTTAGAGTCAGGCATCTGCTTCTTCACTGGTGCCCACACGCAAGCTGGGCTCCCAGGGAACTGAGATCCAAAGAGAAGGGCACTGTGAGACGGGCTAGCCACACAGGCTCCTCGTCGGGACTAGGACTCAGGTCTCAGTGTGGCCCCGGGTGTGTTTGGCACATAGAGAAGGGAATGCTTGAATTGAACCTTGCAAAGCAAGTTCTCTATCAGCAGTTGATTGTAGATTTCAGGGATAACAGACATGATGCACTCAGTTTAAAACGTTTTTTCACACACCAGCTCTTGATGGCCTTTCTGTTAACGTGAATTACAGAGAGAGAGAGAGAGAGGCACTGGGCTGATCTCTTCCCATCCTTCCCTCACCCCTTTTTAAAAATCATAAGCAGATTGCCAGTATAATGGAGAGGAAACCACATTGGATATGGACTCTTATGCCTCTTTATGCCTAATGTCTTGTATATATCCAAATGGACATTATCCTCTCAAGATTGTTATCTGGCACTAATTTATAGCTATTGTATTATGAGAGATGATGTAGCGGTATGTCAATACACAGAGTGCTCTGCAGGCCTGGATAGTCCACGCGTAAGTATAAATCAGTGCACATCCCAGGCTCACGCAAGTCTCTAGCAGAGATTAAAAGCAACAAATTGGCCTCTTATGTGTAGCAGTATCATTCTCTATGCGTTTTTATGCTTCTCCCCCACTCCCCCAAAAATTAATGACAGAGTTGGTGGAAAATGCCTGCATTTTATTCATACTGTTTTTGTTATCAACTTCAAAAGTAATCTACCTCTTAAAGATTGTAGTTGAATGCTTATTGGTGAACTTGTGCCACTTTAACTCTTTCACTGTCATTCCCATTTTGTTACATTTCTGTTATGGGGACTTCATGTTGAAATATTGTATCAAATGCATTTGTAGCGGTTTAAAAATAAACTATTTAAAATTATTTAAATTGTTTTCGATGCTTCAATTGTATCATACGTGATTTACGTTTTCATTTTTGTTTGCATTGTTAATCTGGAGAGTGTCTTGTATTGAAGTTTGCTGTTAGTTATTTTATTCTTGTTGAAGAGTGCTACAAAAGATTATTCTAATGAACACATTAAACTTTACAGTTTGACATACAAAAGAGGCTGTTCATTGATTTTAACTAATAGAGCCTTCAGAGAGACAGAGAGAGAATCTGGTTATAGCAAAGGTCGCTACCTTTGTCTGCTAGCATGGAAATATGTCCTTGTCAGCTGTATAAAAAAAGATGTTTTATGTTATGACTACAGACACCTAATCATTAAGGGAGAATTATTTTAATGACACATTTTATATAATTGTAACCAATAAAAACTTTGTAAACACTTGTGGAAGGACTGCGTTTTGTACCAATGGGAAGAGTGAAGGGCAAGAGGAAGGCTGAGCAGTTTCTGGGTAGGGGATGCAGCACTGGGGTTTGAACTCAGGGCCTTGGGCTTGCTAGGCAAGTCTTCTGCCGCTTGAGCCATGCCCCATCCCTCTTGGGCTTCGGTTGTTTTTCAGATAGGGTCTTGTGCTTTTGTCCAGGATGGGCCTGGGAACCAGGATTGTCCTATCTCCCGCCCAGCTGAGATCACAGGCACACATTGCCACACCAGGCTTATTTGTTGAGATGCATTAATGTCTTTTGCCCAGGCTGACCTCGAATCACAATCCCCCAAATTCTGCCTCCTGAGTAGCTGGGAATACTGGCCTTGTGCCACCGTACTGGTTGGCTGGGTAAGCACTTTGTTTTAAGTACAGCACGTGGCGTGTGGTCAGCCCCTGAGGTCTTCCTTTGCCTGCTTTATTTGGCACTGGTTGGAAATTTGCTAATTCCAGTACTGTGTTGTGTCTGGAGGGCAAATACATAGTTGGACAGCAATGCCAGGAAGTGCCTTGTGGACCGAATTGGTAAGTGTGAATAAAATACTTTGTTTTGGGGTTTCTTCATTTACTATAGTTTAGTTGACCTTTATTTTTGTGACTCTCCTAACAAGAAGGCAAAGACATTGTAACCTTTGTTTTAGGGTTTCCTCCAGCTGCAGTGTTTTAAGAACCAAAGTGTTTGGGGTATCAGTTGTTCCTGGGGGCCACCATAGCACTTCCTGTTTCATCCTCAGTGTACATCCAGTATCCTCCAGGAGGGCGCTATAGGCATGACTGGCTTTGGGGGGGAAGAGGATGGGGTAGGAGTGTCACCCTTGAGGCCTCCTAGGTTCCTTACGTTAGGAAGGGGGCTGTGGGGCACTGGGAATTTATAAATGGCCTTCAGTCTTGGTAGTTTTAAATACTCAGGTGCATAAACACACAGCACTGCCCTGTGGAGGAACTGGGCATCATAGAGAGCAGAGCCTTTGACTGGGCAGGAGACCTGGGGAGGGGGGTCCCTCCTGGCATACCCGCCTGCCACTCACCCCCAGGTGTTCAGGAAGCACATCACGAGGCCTTCCTTGGAGAAGGTGTCCTGTTTCCTGGATCTTAGTCCCTAGTTTGCAGAGGTGAGGACCGGGTCTTGTGCAGCCCTTGGCTGTGCGTGCTGCTCCAAGGAGCTGGCCAGGCTCCAGTTCTCATCACCCTGACTCTGACACTAGGGCCTTGCATATGTTACAAGTTGCTGCTTGACCACTGTCTTGCTGCCTCATTTTGGTTCTTTTCAAAGTCCATGACTGTTTCTGGGCCTCTGAGTGTGCAATGAGGACTCCCTGTCCAGGCTGATGATGCAGAAGGCTGTCGCCAGGGCTTGCTGAGTATTCAGTACCTACTGGGCTAGGTCCTCGGATCTTTGGACACATGAGGGGCTATAATTCCTGGTCCTGTGAGCTTCTGCTTTCCTGTTGGGTTGCCCCTCATTTTGGGGGCGATGGTTCTGGTGTCACGCTTGAGCTCTGACATTTGGACAGCTACAGTCCATGATACTTTATGGAAGGACTGCTGAGAAGAGCTCACTTCGTGGGTTGAAGGCTGCATTCATGGAGATCTTGATTTGATAAAGTTTGCTTAGGTCGGCTTATATTAATAAAAATCCCTATAAGGTGATTTGCCTTGAAAAAGATGGACAAGAACCCAGGTATGTGGAAGAGGGCTAGTCTGATGGATGGATATGGAGTCTACAGGGCCAGTGCTCTAAGGACTAGGCGGGCTCTGCTTCCCTGAGAACTTGCTTCCTGTGGCACCAGCCCTGCTGCTACCCCCTGGGACCAGCTCTCAGTAAAGGTTCAAGTAAAGCCCTGTTGGTGGTGTGTGTTGAAGAGATGTAAGCTGGGCCATACACCCTGCTCGCTAGCCTGCTGCCGTGTGGTTCACCTGGGGCCAGCCTTTTGCTTTAGACAAATTATTTAGTGTTTACTCCGCCTTTATAAGCTATGGGTAATTTGAGTACACAGAGAAGAACTTGAGTACATGCTGGGAAACAAGGAATGCTTCTAATTCTTCATTGTTAGAAGGCTTGCAGATTCTGCTATGACACTCAGCACCACATGTAATCCCTTAGGTCTCTGTGTGGTCAGCACCCATGTCTGAAGGCTGAGGGTTATTAGAGGTGAAGAGCCAGGGCTGTTCTGGCTTTTGTTTTTTTTTCTTGTGCCAGGACTGGGGGACTTGAACTCAGGGACAGGGTGCTATCCCTTAGCTTTTATATCCAAAGCTGGCACCGTCACTTGAGCCACAGCTCCCACTTTTGACTTTCATTCATTGGAGATAAACATCTCATGGACTTTATACCCTGGCTTTAACCCATGGTCCTCAGATCTCAGCCTTTTGAGTAACTAGGATTACCAATGGGCCTGAGCCACTGGCTTTGAAGTCTCTCTTGGTCCTTGGGAGCTGAAGGCTTGTGTGCTGCTGGGGGAACGGGGACCTTGGCCTGTCGGCTGCTGCTTTTCCACTGTGTGTGTGGCCAGGTTAGCCCCGTTAGTGCCTTGGCCATTCCTCCTACAGGGCTTGCCTTAAATGCAGGACTGCAACACATGCTCTCAAAGGTCAGCTGATAAACATGAGATCCAGATGGGTGGCACCTCTGATGTTTAACAACATTCTAGACTGAGTCCCCCAATGGAGCCAGCAGTGACAGCAGTGCGTGAGCTCTGTGGATGGATGTGAGGTCAGGAGGGAAAATGGAAATGGATACTTACTGGTTGGCGCATGGACACTCTGCCACAGGGCCAGCACCTGCTTCCAGCCACCACCAGTCTCTTTCACATCACCTCTCCCACCTGCCCCTCCTGCTCCAGCAAGCTGCTCTGCAGAGTACTGGGATAAGTGCTTTTCTGGGGTGGAGTCCAGACCCTTGCACAGGCCAGAAAAGCCTTCTTCCAGACTCCCAGTGCTGAATAAGCTGTTCAGACTGAGGCTGTCATTCTGGGTGGTGCTGTCACTTGGAGTGACTTGGAGGGCCGAAAGTGGTTCTTTCGGGAGAACATTGTTGGATGTTGGCTGCTACCTTCTTTGCGTGTCTCTAGTGGCTTTAGTTTCCTCAGTGCAGAATTATTGCCTAACACTGCTCCATGAAAGCCTGCCAGCATCAGTAAGCATACTGGACAGTCACCTGAGGGGTGAGGGTCTCCTGGCCAGCAAGCCGCTCCTCAGCAGGAGCTTTAGGAGGAACTAGCAGTGGCCTTAACCACTCACCCCTCAGGAGGAACATGCTACCACTATATCCACTGGTTCAAGGCCCCCTGCATGCCAGAGCCCATTGCTTCCTCAGGTCTGGTTTTGGAAAACAGGCTTACGGTTTGGGAGAGGACTGAGAGCACCTGGGGTGTTGTGAGACACCTCAGGTACAGGTACCCCAGAGGACCTTGGCCTGATCTGCAGGGTATGAACTCAAAAAGAGTTGGTCCAGGCTCACTTCTCACCCCAACAAAAAGTGCATTAAAATTTGCCACTAGAGGATTGGACATAGAGGGCATTTGTGTGTGTGTAGGGGTGAGGTGGCTTCATTTACCATCTGGATTACAAAGAATTGGAAAACCATCACTATTCTGCATAAAGTTAGTTGCAGCCACTGAAAAAAATCAAGTTCAATGGTGAACCACAGAAGGGGCGTGGGGATACTTTTATGAGAGGAAAATTTACCAGCCTATTGGGACAATAGGATTTGCATTTCCTGCCTTACGGGTGCCAGCTGGATTTCTTTGCAAGTCTTTGTGATTGTAGTAGAAATATCTGAAGACTTGACTTCCTAAATGTGCCTTCTCTTGTCCCACCAACAAACCATAGCAGAAAGCCCACTGGGGAAACTGTTTCTGCACATCCCGTGATCCGTGCCAGCTGAGTACCTCCTGTGTGGAGGAAGTACAGGGTCACTTGGCAGGGGAGGACATGATTGTATTTGAACATGACAAACTTTTAAACCCCAGAGCCTTCTAGATCGCTGCTAGACAGGTTCCCTCCTATATCATCTGCAAGCGCCAAGTTTTAACATTGAATCCAAAGGAAATTTTAAATAGGACCTGGGATTTGCTGCACAGGTAAGTTAATTAACCAAAGGACACTGAGGCCTTGAGGGTAGAGCTGCAGCAACTTTTATTTTTTTACTTACAAGCAATTTCAATTTCAAGCAGTTGGCTGTTTCTTAGTGTTTAGTTTTGCCAAAAAATGTAATATTCTTTATTGGAATGAAATTATTTAAAGACTCACGATTCAGTGTTCCTTGTGGCAACATTCTCCTGTTTTATAATCACATGCAATGCTTGCCAGCCCATCTAGAGTGGAGGAACATTTTCAGATGGCTGTTTTTCCCGAGCTATTAATGGAACTTGGGAGTTCAAGCACATCCTGCAGCAATATGCGTTTTCAAACTTAAAACCTTAAGTGGCCAGCCTGGATTGTAAGGGTGTCAGGCTGTGGAGCTGATGCATTCTGCAGGGTGGCTGGGACTGTGAGGACCTGGGTGCTGCCAGCTGCGGTGGAGGGAGCTGGTGTTGCTGGCTGCCGCTGTGCACAGCCATGGCTTCATTCATCTTGATCTCTCCCACAACCCAAGGAAGACAAGATTCTCGCTTTTCAGGTCAATTAGACCAGCAGTGTGGGGTGGCCATGCATAGCTGTTGGGGAGGGCTCCATGCTCTGCTGCAGTATGAACCAGTTGATTGGCCTGGAGGTTTTAAACAATGGAGTGGTTTTGTTGCAAGGAGTTTGTGCGGTCCAATAGAAATAAGCATTTCTCCAGAGCTCCTGTGGGTCTGTGTTTCCTTCCCCGGGTACCTGTTTTCTAACAGGCCAGGTATACTCCCCACCCATGTGGCCGTGTTAGTTAAAAGTGGCACCGGTTCCTAGGCAGGACTTGATGGTTGCTGGCCAGGGTGATGATGATCCTGACAGCTGGCCCGAGTGCTTTCAATGACAGACTCAAGGCAGCACCAAGTTAATGGCCAGATAATGTTCAGTCACCTGCCCAGGTAGGCAGTGGCAGGATGGGGGCACAGGGAGTCACCAAGGAGGAATTCCTCTCAGAGAGACAAGACTTCAAAACAACCGAGAAAGTTCTTGCCCCTCTGCCTACTTGCCTTACTATTCTTGGGGCTTCCTCTCTGCATTGTGGTAGCAGCTTGTTCACTATATGGCTCCCCCTCCTTGAACGAGGATTCGACCCAGGCAGGAACTTCACTTGGCTCTGGGTACATTCTCAGCTTCTAGACCCACAATGCCTTGCATGTAGTAGCTGCTCCATAAATCTTCGTTGAATAAATTATTTGAATCCTTGGCTCTATCCTGAACTTATCTGAATGCTTATCCTCAGCCAGCTACTGACTGACCCTCTTGGGTGGATCAGGGGTTCCATATCTATAAACTTGAGATGATCTTTGTGCCCACACAGCATCCTTGAGAAGATGCCTGGTGACCACTGAGAATCATAGATGCTGCCCTCAGTGGGCTTCAGACAGCTGCCATCACTGCTGCTGTTGAAAGATGCCCTCTTGAGCCTCAACTTGAACCTGAGGAGTGGTGGTTGGTATAAGATTTCAGCAGAGACTGGAATGCAATAGCCAAAATAGCCAGAGTGTCCCCTAATTTCTTGCCTATGTCTGGAGACTGAGCTTTTGAGTGACCTGGAATTGTTCTGTTGCTGCTGCCAGGGACACTATTGCTGTTTGTTTCTGGATGCCCTCCCTCCCCCCCAAACATAACAAGAAACAGGTGAGGTGTAGGACTGGAAGTCATTTTTCAAGTCAGCAAGCTTTGTACTCATCATGAGTCCCCTGATTGGAATGTAAATGCCAAATGTAAACTTTAAAATTACTTTGATTTAAAAGAAAACATCTCATTAACTCTATGCAACCAGGTGTGTGTGTGTGTGTGTGTGTGTGTGTGTGTGTGTACACGTGTACATGTTCTGGGGCTTGGACTCAGGGCCTTGCATGATCACTTGGTTGGCACTCTACCACTTGAGCCACAGCTCTACTTTCAGCTTTTTGGTGGTTAATCAGAGATAAAGGTATCACGAGCTGGTTTTGGATTGTGATCTTCAGGTCTTGGCCTCCTTGGGTAGCTAGGATGAGCATGAGCCACCAGCACCTGGGTGCAACCATGGAAATTTAACAAAAGAATTCTGATTTACTGATGCACACTAATGGCTGCTGGTACTTTATTATTATTATTATTATTATTATCTGTAAGTAGTTGTACAAATCAGTTTCTAAAGTACATTTTATTCTGTCACTCCTGTCATTGTCATTACTTTTCAGCCTTGTTGACCACTGTTTTGAGGGCTTTGTATACATGACCCCATTCAGTTTCCACAGGAGGCCTGTGAAGTAAAAATTTGGAAGTCCCCTTGTTTCAAAGGCAGGGAAACTGAGGAACAGTGAGGCTAAATAATGTGAGTGCAGTGAGTGAGAGCTGGAGCCTGGAATCCGGACCAGGCAGCCAGTCTTGTGTCTCCGTCCTGAGTTCTCCTACTCTGGCCTGCTGATGTCTTGCGCGTGAGCACGCCACATGTCATCTTCCAGCCACACAGCTTTAGGAAGCAAGGAGACATGGCCTGCTGCCCAGGGACAAGGAGCACCAGCCAACCTGGGGAACTGAAAACTAGCAGGAGAAAGACAGTGGCTCTTCCTGGGGTCAGGGTGGTATGTGTTTGGGTGGGAGCCAGCTGTGAGCATCTTAGCAAGCATGGGGGTGGGGTGTGGCCTCATCTGCCTGAGAGTCAACTCTGGTCCCCATCTACAAATACCCTTCCAAGCCACAGCAGTGTGTGCGTGTGCATATAGCAGTGTAGTGGCTGCCTGGGGCACTGTTTGGAGCTGGATTCACTCTTGGGGAAAGTTGGGCTGCAGGTACCTGTCCCAGCCATGGAGGGCTGGGGCCTCTGCGAAGCGATCACCTGGCTTTGGAGGTGTGTGAGCATCAAATGTGGGACAGACACCCTGTCCCCAGAGGCTGAAGATGAGAATTTTTCTGGGATGAGTGCATCTCAGTGCTGTCTCCTCCCACCCTCGGCCTCCTGGACCCAAACCCAGAGCCAGGAAGAAGTCCTAGCTAGGATCCATGGTCAGCAACCTCTCTGGTGACCTGGTGTGCCATGTCACTCTCACGGGTGGTCTTGTCTCCTGGCTCTTTGCTGGTAAGCGGCATTGGTGGATGTGTGATGGGGCCTGCGTTGTTTTGGCTTTTCCCCCTGATAGCTGGAGATTGAACCTGGGGCTTCATGTGTGCTAGGCAAGTGCTCTACCACTTGGGCCCTCAGATCTTTGGCACTTTGTTTTTGAGAAGATCTTACTATCTTTGTTTCAGCTGGCCTCAAACTCTCCATCCTTCCTTCTACCTCGGAAGCAGTTGGGCTTACAGATGCGTGCCAACACTCCTCGTTGCATTTTTGTTAAAAGTCTGCATCCTGTAAGTGACTTATGGACAGAAAGGAAGTTTGGTGGAAGAAGTGAAGGCCCTTTCTCAATGAGACCTGCTACCAGGAATACTGGATTCTGAACAGAGGCATTTTCTCCCAACTTCCCTATATCCACCAGTACGTGTGGCCAGTGAATGTTGAGGGTTCCCTGGTGGCTAGATCTTGATAGCTTTGGTTCCCTGGTCCTTTCAGACCCCTGGAAGAGCCTGAGTTCCTCTTCTAATTACCAAGTAGAAGCTATGGATCTGCTCTGTAACTCATTCTGTTCTTGACTCAGGAAGTGGCTATAGAAGTTTTGTATAACTTCTTCAGTAGAGTTGCGTGTGAATTTTGTACTCTGGCCATCTGCCTACTTTAGGTTCCTTTGAGGGGTCATGAGTGAGGTTGGGGGATACAGGTCTGAGAGAGTAGGCTAGATGGCTAGTTCAAGTATGTGCTGAGCAGAATTATCTCACCTTTGTAAGTAATGATATGTTTATGTATTCTAAAAGCAATTGTGTGTGTGTGCATGC
The DNA here is from genome assembly GCF_024711535.1 of Dipodomys merriami. Taxonomy (NCBI): domain Eukaryota; kingdom Metazoa; phylum Chordata; class Mammalia; order Rodentia; family Heteromyidae; genus Dipodomys; species Dipodomys merriami. The sequence continues at coordinate 52,170 of NW_027205738.1, read as the reverse complement.
ACACAGGTACTGAGGCTTGAACTCAGTGCCTCACACTCTTAGTTTTTTGCCCAAAGCTGGCCCTCTACTTCTGGCTTTTTGCTGGTTGAAGATAAGAATCTCTCAGATTTGTCTGGCCTGGCTTTAAACTAGGGTCCTCAGGTCTTAGCTTCTTCAGTAGCTAGGGTTACAGGATTCATCACAGAGGTTGATACCAGCCTGGCTGGTATGGAGTCCCTGCTTCAGGGCCCCCTGTTCAGCCAAGTCACTGCACCATCCAGGACTTCCTGCTGGTCACAGAGCACACTGCCCTGCAAGGGTGGGTGGCACTCAGATGGCAGGAGGGCAAGATTGTCAGGTTCCACACCGCTGGTTCCGCCTTCTCAGGAGCAGTAGGGCAAGCAGAGTGCCAAAGACAGGGACCAGGACCCGTCCATGGACAGAGGGCTGGAGTGGCTCTTGATGGAGGTGTTCGGGCAGGGTCCTTGTGCACAGGCCTGCTCTTCTGTTGGAGCAGGCACACTCTGCTTGCCATGAGCAGCCTGGGTGTACACAGCAGTGCACATGGCTCCGGCTGTCCCTGGAGTTAGTCCCCAGCAGTCTCCCTCACTTCTCTGTGTAAGGAAGCAGGGGGGGTCTCATCAGAAATGTTGCCTGCAGCCAGCCAGGCATGACCCCATCCTATCACCTCTCCTGACCACTCCCAAACCGGTAGATCCATTGCTCGTAAAAGACCAGTGGCCTCTGGTTACCAAGCGCTGCACACAAGCATGGTCATGCCCCCCCACCCCCCATGATCTCTGCAGGCCCTTTACCCTCCTCTGTCCTAATCACAGTGGCCATGCATTATATATTACACAAATAATAGTCTCCTAGAACCTGTGCCCCATGCAGGCAGAGCCCAGAGTGCCTAGCCCGGGCTGTGGCCCGCTGAGCCCATTCCACCCCATCTGGCCACCAGTTCTGCATCCACACATGTAACCAACTGTACTTGGAGAATATTCAAGAAAAACTTGGGTGTCTCCTCACCATGCACAAACACCTTCTTGTCGTAATTCTCAACCAAGTATGTGTAAACACCACCTCATTTTATTGATTGATTGATTTGATCTGTTGTGGGGCTTGAACTCTGGGCCTGAGCACTCACTGTCCCTCAGCTCTTCAGCTCAAGGCTAGCGCTCTGCCACTTGCCGTCTCCCGGCACCTCCGGGGCCCACATGCCTGTGCAGGCGGAGGGTCTGTGCAGCAAGGAGACAGACCAACCTATGCTGTGCCTGCTTTGAGAAAACTTCCATTCAATAATCTGGAAGATGTTTGTGACCTGTCCAGCGCTCCTGTGAGGCCCGACCCAGGGCCCTGAGCAAAGCCGCATCCTAGGAATGCTCCCATGGGCACTGAGCATGCGCCTCACGCCTATCTCCCACTCCCACTCCCCCCCCCAATTCCCATGAGCACTGAGCATGCGCCTTCTCCCCCTGGACACTGAGCATGTGCCTTGCCCCATTCCATCCCCCCCCCACACACATGAGCACTGAGCACGCGCCCTCCTCTCGTGAGCACCGAGTATGTGCTTTGCTCCGTGAGCACTGAGCATGCGCGTTGCTACCATGAGCCCTTAGCACGCACCCTCCACCTGTGAGAATTGAGCATGCGCCCTGCTCCCTACCCTGTCCCTGAGGCCTAGCACTGAGTAGGCAGCCTGGAGTGGCCAGATAAAATATCGTCTGGCGTAAATGACAAGCTGTCTTCGACCCTTTTGTTGAAACACTCCTGCTTATTTATGTTGTTCCACCCCCGCCCCCCCAATCCTGTGTGTGTAGGTTTATGGCTATGCTTCAGTCCTGGCTTTGGCCAGCTATGTGTTGACGGGCAAGTTGTCTGACTTCTCTGTGCTTTGGTTCTGTACCTGAAATGCAGAATGCCCCATCTCCAAGTTCCTGTGATCTTATGTCCCACCTTGGGCATCTAGGTTTGCTAGGTGCCACTCCTGGGGCTTGAACTCAGGGCCTGGGTACTGTCCCTTAGTGTTTTTGCTCAAGACTGGAGCCCTGCTACTTGAGCCACAGCTCCACTTCAGCTTTTTGTGGCTTCATTGGAGTTAGCAGTCTGCCCAAGTTGGCGTTGAATCTCAATGATCTGATCTCAGCCACCAAGTAGCATGAACCACTGGCACCAGCTTGACCTCAGCTTTTTAACCCCTTTGGCCTCGTTGTTTGACTAGTAACAATGGCAGTAATGAACTCTTAGGGTCCTTGTAGGGCTCCCCAATTTCAAAGAGCGTTCTTCCCTGTTGTCATGGGGATGCCACGTCGCCTGACGCAGATGGGAATGCGCTTCCCCTAGGCGGGTCCTGCATTCTCTCCACATTTTCTTCTAGGCTTGCATCCCATTCTTAGTCATTTCCTTTGGGAAGAAGCAGCCTGGGCCAACCACAGGGCATTGGGGCGTGCTGGAGCTGTGACTGTAGGGGAGAGATGTGGTGAGATCTGATGCTGGGCAGAGGGTCTGGCAGGCAGGAGAAACAGTTTTGAGGCTGGCTGGTACTTCCTTGGCCCAGGAGGGTCACGTCAGGTGGGTGGCTTCCTGCAGGGGTGAGGTCCCTAGGACTGGAGCCCAGCCCTGGGATGCGTGGGGAGGCTCTGCCTGAGGGACCTGTAGCCACACACAATTGGGTTCACAGAACTGGGGAAATGGAACCTTTGCCCCATGGTTTGGGCAGAGAGTGCCACCTTGCCAGGAAGCTGGGTCTCTGGACAATCTGTTTATTTGTTGTTGTTTTATGTAGTGAGGTTTGAACTCAGGGCCTTATGCTTAGTCTGCTTGCTTCCTTGGCTGGTGCTCTGCCACTTGAGCCATGCCTCCAGCCCAGCTTTGTGTTTGGAGCTGGAGTCTTCGGGCCTTTTCTGCCGGAACTGTGAGTCTCTGAATCGCAACTCTTGAGTCGCTAGGATTGCAAGTGTGAGCCACCTCAGGCAGATTCTGTTCTTGAAAATAACATGGGGAGGGGCGGGGAGGGGGTGTGTGGTCAGGTCTATATCAGGAGCCTGGCTCCACTGTGCTGTTTCTTGACTGGGAGAGCCTTCTCTGAGCTCTCTTGTGCCAGGCTCTCTGGTGGGTGGTGCCAGTCAGGGCCAGAAGGTCCCTGCCTCCCGACCTTCCTATGTCTCCTGAGGCTTCACCCCGACACCTTTATTCCTCAAGGAAGCCGTGAGCCTGTCCTGTCCCCTTCCCATAGGCGGAGTGCAGCTTGGCTTCCCTGACTGAGCATAGGCTCTTGGCGGCCCATGGGGGTCCCTGTCGAGGTCATCAGGCCACAGCACCTGCCTTCCTCCTGTTCACACCATGTCAGGTGTGACCAGCGCATCACCTGCTGAGCAGTTTGAGAGCCAGCCACTTGGGTTTGGGGACTTGTGGCCCCCAAAGGCCTCAGGACGTAGCCTAGATGACCCACAGGTAGAGTAGGATGAGCTTTGTAGGGTGAAGTGGCCAAATGGAGGCCCACTGAGCCCATGTCTTCCCCCAGGACTGTTAGAAGAAAAATGGCTGGAGGGGCCTGGTCCACTGGCCACTAGGTGCTATAGCCACATCTGCTTTCCTGGGTTCTGCCCAGCCTGACCTCACTACACTGCACACCCTGCAAGGTGGCCTGGCCCAGGCCCCGCTGGCCTTGTTATGACCCCGTGTTCACTGGTGGTGGGGCCGAGGGCCTGCAGCACTCACACAGCGCTGGTGCTGCTGCTCCCGACCTCACCCGGACAGAGGGATGCAGCCTGCTGCCGCCCCACACCCCACTGCTGGGCTATACCCCAGCCACCTCTGCTCAGATCTCCTGGGTGGGGGGACCTTGTCCCCCGCCTGGGGACCCAGAGAGCATGGTGTTTGAGATCCCCCCAGCAGACTCCTCCCTCCTCTACCAGGTCTGTGTGGCCACTCCATGGCCCAGGGCCCACTCCACCTGCTTTGTCCTTCCATCCCTACCACTACAAGGCCTGGGGCTGCACGGACACAGCTTTGGGAGCCACAGGTCCTGAATTCAAATCTTCACAGTGTTCTTATTGTCCAGGAGAGCTTGGATGGTCTAGAGAACTTGCCTAGGAGTCTCTTTCCCAGATGTGGCAGCCTTGGCCTCAAAACAGGGGGGCTGAGGACTCCACAAGGCACCCCAAGTAACTGCCCCCCCCACTGAGGTGCTCAGTGATGATGTTATTACATTATTTCCTTCTCTCGCCTTTCCTCCCTCTCTCCCCTTCCCTCCCTCCCTCCTTCCCTCCCTCCCTTCTTCCCATCCTTCCTTTCTTTCTCTCTCTTTCAAGCTTTAGCAAGAGTTTATTTTAGTATCTTCAGATAAAGTAGTTTTGGAAGAGAGAGAGAGAGAGAGAGAGAGAGAGAGAGAGAGAGAGAGAGAGAGAGAGAGAGAGAGAGAGAGAGAGAGAGAGAGAGAGGGAGGGAGAGAGAGAGAGAGGGAGAGAGGGAGAGAGGGAGAGAGGGAGAGAGGGAGAGAGGGAGAGAGACGGGGAGGGAGAGAAACGCGTCCTGCTCCCCGCGTAGGAAGAGTGGGAGTTGGAGGTTGGCGGAGGCTGGTCCCCGTCCTGTGGCTGTCCGCTTTCCAAGCTGGGCGAGGACTCTCATGCTCTGCTCATGCAGCTCCTAAACCATTGTTTTTTTGCAGGGGTGGGGGGGCTAAGATGGGTGACAGCCCCCCATCACCTAGGTAACCTGCAAGGACCTCTTTTGCCACACATACCTTTCATTCTTTCTATCTCTACCCATTTGTGGCGTTCCCAGATTTAAAAAAATTAAGATATCAGATTTACATACCCCCGTGTATGTCCATTAGAAAGGGGGGGGGAGGGAGCTCATCTGCTTCCTCAGTTTACTTCCTGACATGTACCTTGTTCCATGAGTCTCCCTGAGCTCAGAGAGGCACAGGCATTTCCCAAAGGCCACACAGCAAGTCGGTGACAAAGCCAGGAAGCCCCACCCCACTCTCCCCAGCCACGCCTGGCTCCTGCATTGGGTGACACCCGACAGTTCCTGGGAGTAGATGCCTCCATCTCCCTCCATCCCCCACCCCCTTGCAGCCAAAGTACAGAACGTCCCAGGCACTAGGGTTGGGTAAGACTGCTGGGCTGGGCCCATGGCCCAACTAGCACAGTCCTGACAAGTACACAGGAGAGACACGAGGCGGGACAGGGTGCACAAGAGTCTCAGCCCAGGATGCCCCAAAGGGACACTGCTGCCTTCCCACCCCCCATCCATCAGAGTGGCAGCCGCCCCTCCCCTCCCCAGACTGGGCTCTGTGCACCTCCAGATCAGCTCCCCTAGCTCCCCAGGAGTCTGTTGCCAAGGCAACCGCATCCTCCAGGTGCTCCCGCCCCGTCCTCTACCTTTGGCAGTGGCGGTCTCCCTGCTCCACCTCGGCTGCTCACACTTCCACCCAGTCTCTCCCCCTGTTCCCTTCGTGCTGCCACGCCTGGACCCCTCCTCCTTCCCACCGTGAGGCTCTGGATGCGGGCAGGTCTCCCCCAGGCCCTTCCTTCCACCCTCGTCATCATCTCTCTGGCTTTTCAGGCACATCTGACCCTCAGGGCCTTTGCTGTTCCCACCTCTTGGAACCGAAGGCCCAACATGGGTCCGTCTCTCCACTTCCTGCAAGTCCTAGCTCACTTGGTGCTGTTTCTGAGGCCTTGGTCTTCCCCATAGCACTTCAGGTCTGCCCTCTGTGGGGTCTCTGTCATCACCATCTTGGGGTCTTTGGGGCCACAGGCACGCATGCATGTACCTGCTTACTCTCTGCGCCTGCTGGCCTTGGAGTCTGGGCTGGGCTGGGGAGGTCTCAGGAGACACGGGAGGGGCTGAGGCCACTACCCCACACTCAGCTACAGCAGCCCGGGGAGCAGCCAAGGTTCCTTTGCTGTCTGGCCTGTCTGTCTCGCTCTCTGTCTCTCTGACTTTATCTCTGTCTGTCTCTCTGTCTCTATCTCTGCCTGTCTGTCTCTGTCTCTGTCTCTCTGTCTCTGCCTGTCTGTCTCTGTCTCTGCCTCTCTGTCTCTGTCTGCCTGTCTCTGTCTCTCTGTCTCTGTCTCTGGGTTTGAAGCTGGCAGGGACACAAGCTGCTCTCCATATTCTCCCACCCACAAGTCTATTTTTCTGCTCGGTGGCTGGCTGTCCTTTGCCTGTGTTTAGGTTGTAGTTATTATTTCCCTAATTTCTGTTTTTTGTTGTTGCCTTGGCTTTGGTCTGTCTCCTTGGCCCAGCCATACTGTGTTCCTGAGAAAGCTCTGGACCCCAGAGGGAGAGATCCCCATGGGGTCCACAGTAGCTCTTGTCTGCTTGGGGTTTCTAGAACCTTCCTGTTCACTTCTAGAACCTCCCTTCTTCCTCCCCTCAGTCTTTCCCTGTTTTCTCCCTGCCAGCTGGCCTGGCTTCCTGTTTCTTCTTTTCAATTTTTCTTGTATATTTCATTGTCTTTCTCCTTTTTTCTTTCTTTCTTTCTTTTTTTTTTTTTTTTTTGTTGGTCGTGGGGCCTGAACTCTGGGCCTGGCCCTGTCCCTCAGCTCTTCAACTGTAGACTAGCGCTCTACCACTTGAACCTCAGCCCCACTTCCAGCTTTTTCTGCTTATGTGGTGCTGAGGAATCGAACCGAGGGCCTCATGCATGCAAGGCAAGCGCTCTACCACTGAGCCACCTTCCCGGCCCCTCATTGTCTTTCTCCTTTAGCTGAAATTGCCAGGGACTGCTTGAGCCTCACCTCTAGTCCTTTTGCAGTTAGTTTCTCAGATAGGGTCTCGCACTTTTGCCTGGCTGGCCTGCTCCTCTCTCTACCTTCCTAGTAGTTAGGATTATAGGTGTGAACTACCATACCGTATTTTTGAGACAGAGTCTTGCTAACTTTTACCTGGGCTGGCCTTGAACACAATCCTCTGATCTCCACCTCTCAGGTGTTGGGCATCTGAGCAAAGACCTTCCGTAGGAGAGAGGGGCAAGCCAGATCACTGCGTAACAGAAGAGGCGTGCTGCCTGGGGCAGGAGGGGACCGCAGGAAGCAAGCTGTCGGTTGGGGTAGCTGGCGCGCTCTGGGGTCCCCGACGTTGCGGCCTGTACGTGACTGTGTGCCGCATAGTAGTTTCTGGAAGGCATCCTGTGGGTGGATATCCCACTTTGAGCCAGGTCAGGGCGGAGCTGGGGGCTGGCTCCTCACGGCCCATCTTTGCTTTGAAGAAGTCCAGCCATTCTGTGAGAACCTGCACACGGCACTCGCACCCTGCGTGGCAAAACTCCTGGGCCCTGCTCAGCGCCTTGGCTTTGGGATTCAGAGTTACTTGGCGCCCCTCACGGAGGGATGTGCGCGGGAGCCCTTTAAATCCATCTTGGTGCAGCCCCAGTGGTGGGAATTTCGTGGACTCAGAACCACTGGATCTGTGTTCACTCAGTGCTATGTTAAGTGCTAACAACACAACAAGGGACTAAACCCAGGTGGCGGTCTTCACCCTAACTGCTCTGGAGCTCAGCGCTATGGGACCTGGCCCACGGCCACTCTGCCTCAAGGGTGGCCCAGGGTGGTGGCTCTCCCCTGGGCAGCACCTTGGGTCCCTGGAGACACCCCATTCCCCATGTCCCCCTCCTCCCCGAGGTTCTGGCAGCAGGACCTCTGTGTTTAGGCCAGGCCTCTCTCAGGGAATCTCTGGATCAGCCAGGGCCCCATCCCTTCCAGAGGCCTCACCCAAGTTCACCGAGACGAGCTCTGAAGGCAAGGAGGTGGGCCAGATGCTAGCAGGGGCCAGGATTTCTGAAGGAGCAGATGTGGAAAGAGAAAACCACACTGCTGCCAGACATGAGCAGGGAACTGTTCACCAAGATGGGGAGTGTGTGAGTGTGATCGAATAAGTGTGTGTGCAAATGAGTGTGAGTGTGGCAATGTGTGTTGTGCGTGAGTGAATGTGAGTGTGGGAATGTGTGTCTTGTGTTGGTGAATGAGTGTGAGTGTGTGATTGTGTGTGTGAGTCTTGGTTGGGATCTGTATTGAAGGGACTGTACAGAAATACTGTGTTGTACGGAAGTGGATGCCTGATTACACAGGGTAGCAGAGAGGCAAATGTGCCGGGGTGAGGCCCTGGAGCTGAGGGTGGGGTACCCAGGGGTGGGGGTGGGGCTCTGAAGGTAGGGAGGCCAGGCCCTGTTTGCCATCGGTGGGAGAAGAGCAACTGGCGTGAAGGGGAGCCAAGGGTGGCCAGCAGGACACTCTGATGCAGCGATACAGTCTAGGGTCATTGTTCCATCTAGTGTCCTGGAGAGGCTGCCGTCATTGTTTGGCGGAGGGGGACTGAAGGGGACCGAGGAGAAGGAGTGGCTGTGGGGGGACCCACGAAGTGTCTCTTGTCACTAGTATGTGTGTGTGTGTGTGTGTGTGTGTGTGTGTGTGTGTGTGTTGTGCCGGTGCTGATGCTTGCCCTCAGGGCCTGGGCACCATCCTTTAGCTTTTGCACTCAAGGCTAGTGCTCTATCACTCGAGACACAGCTCCAGGTCCAGCTTTTTGGTGCTTCATTGGAGTTGAGTGTCATGGACTTCCCTGCCTGAACTGGCTTCAAATCGTGATCCTCGGATCTCAGCCTCCTGAGGATGACAGGTGTGAGCCATGGGTGCAGGCTGGCAGTCAGCCTTTGAGGATCCGAGATTACCCCTCCTCCCCCACCGCCCAGTGCTTCCTGCTCCCACACAGGCCATCCCCTGGGTGGATTGCGGTCCCGCTCTGAGCCTGGATGGTGTGGGGGAGGGGGCCTGGGGAGCACACCCCAGCTCTCTGAGGGCCATGCTGCCACCCTTGGCATCAATGTCTCCAAATGCCACCCTCCAAACCCTGCTAGTATGCGCTGGAGTGCCAGCATGCCGAGGGCCGTCTCCATGTGGAAGGACCACGGTTCTCAACGCCGGTATTCCCACATTGCCGATGGGCCTGGTGCTCACCCCTGACTCACCGGGGTGGCACAGCCGGGGAGTGGGCACCCAGCATTGTGAGGTTATGTTGCCATCTTCTGTGTGACTCAGAGCAGACTGCCGGAGGACCAGTTAGTTCCAAAGTCCCTGTGCTCAGCCCCCAGCATCCTGGGGACCAGGAATACACTGGGGTCTCAGGGGTGCCCTGACCAATGCAGGACTCCAAGATCAGGACAACCACTCCCTGGGCCAGAGAGGACCCTGAAGTGGTGAGCTGAGCCTCAGTTTCCTTATCTGTGAAGCAATGTGACCATCCACCCTCCCTATCTCCTGGGCTGCTGGGGGGCCCAGAGGGAAGGCTGGGAAAGGGCTGGGGAAGTGGGGTTCCTATGAGTGGCGGCTGGAACTGTCCACCAGGTGGGCAGAGCATCCAGATGTGGTGGCCAGGCTTGTGTGTGTGTGTGTGTGTGTGTGTGTGTGTGTGTGTGTGTGTGTGTGTGTGTGTGTGTACACGCGTGCAGGCAGGGGGAGAGCACGCCCCCTAGTGGAAATGGTCATGCCGCAGATGGGGGACAAGAGAACGGGGACAGCTGTGGGGGCGGGGCATGGCTGGATGGAGCTGGGTATTAGTCTATGCTCACTACCACCTTGCGTGCCAGGCTGGGGCACCACTGGCTCCCACCCTGCGCTTTGCCTGTCACCGGCCCCATCACCCAGTCAGCCAGCACCCAGGGAAGTTGAGGCCCAGAAGCCCTGGCCTACCCATCTTGCCTCTAGCTGCTTTGGCCAGCATCCTGCTGGCCTCCTATTGGTCCGTCTCCAGAGATGGGCAGAGACAACAGATTGTGCTGGGAGGGCATGGCCTGTGTATAAATACGACACAGTCCTGTATACCACTATCACCTTGGAGTCATTTTATTGTTTTGCTTTTGAGGCAGAGTCTATGTGGCCTAGGCTGGCCTAGATTGTGGGACCTTCCTGCCTCAGCCTCCTGAGTGCTGGGATTACAGGCAGAGCCACGGGTGCGCACCCCATATACATATGATACACATATACACATACATTATATTAGTATAATTTTAATATATTTATAATATTATTTTTAAAATTTCTGAAAAACACGGAAACCACACATTCTATTGAGTGGGCTGTCATAAAATCCAGACTCCATTTACCCTCCTCCAGAGTGGCTGACACTCCGGAGATGTAGGCTGGATGTTGGGTCCAGAGGCTCGGGACACTGCCCTCCTGTCCCCACACAGGTGTGTCTGTACCGCCCCAGGAGCTTTCTGCCTGTGGTGCTGAGGCCTGGCAGGTAGGAGATCAGGGAGGCCAGTGGGAAATGGAGCCACAGAGCGGGTCAGGCTGTGGTCTCTGCGGCTGGAGCCAGTCCTAGCTGTCCACTGGGAATGTGTGTGTGTGTGTGTGTGTGTGTGTGTGTGTGTGTGTGTGTGTATGTGTGTCTGTCTGTCTGTCTGTCTGTCTGTTGTGGGGCCTCAGAAATAGACCTTTATTTATTCTTGCCCAGATTTCTGTGTGGTCCCCCAGGGGGAGGGCATGTTGATCAGACCCAACAGTGCATGTGCTGGGCTCATGCCTGTAATCCTAGCCACTTAGGAGCTGAGGTCTGAGGATCATAGTTTGAAACCAGCCCAGGCAGGAAAAGTTTGTGATACCCTTGTCTCCAATTGACTACTCCCAAAAAAGCTGGAAGTGAGGCTGTGGCTCACACAGTAGTACCAGCATTGAGCCAAAAAAATCTCAGGGCCTCCAGGGCCTGAGTTCAAGCCCCAGGAATGGCACAACAAAACAAAGCAGAACATCTCAGGTCACATGGGCTGAAACCAGGCACTCAGCCGCCCGGTGTCCAGGAGATGCCATCCTGCCTGAGCCCCAGGTAACATTTCTGCTCTTCCTCTTCCCGTGCAGCTACAGCCTCCGCCTGGCATCCCGAAGCCCCTCGTCAGCCGCCTACATCACCAGGCAGTGCCGGAAGGTCAAGCCCTCGGCTCCGCCCCACTTCCAGGCACCTTTCTTCAAAGAGTAGATGCTCGCCTGCCCTGACAGGTAGGAAGCAGGGAGCGGTGGCATTGGTTTCTGACGTGGGTGGTTCTTGGGGGTGGAGAGGCTGGTGTGGGCTGGGGTGGGCTTGTCTAGGACCTTCCTCCAGGAAGGCCTTCATGACCGAAGGCAGAGACGTGGGGCCCCTGGGCTTCAGACCCTCGCTCTGCCACTCACTCAAGTCATGTGATCTCCAGGCCTCAGTTTCCACATCTGTACAATGGGGAGCACAATAGAGCGTGCTTTGTGGGATGATTGTGCACATAGTAAGGGTCAAATGTATCCAGAGCATGTAGCCTGGTGCCTGGCCATCACTCAGCTCTGGGTGTTAGCCTGTGGTATGGTGATATAATGATAAATAGTGGGAAAATAACAACAACAATCGAAGCTTCAGTGCCTGTCAGTCCACGAAGCCTTGTGGAGTCTCCATTCCCACAATGGGAAAAACCTGGGAGGCAGCCAAGTACCCGTGGCTATAATCCTAGCTACTTAGGAGGCTGAGGTTGGAGGCCAGTTGGAGGCCAGCCCAGGCAGGAAAATCCATGAGATTCTTATCTCTGGTGAACCACCAGAAAGTTGGAAATGGAGGTGTGGCTCACATGGTAGAACACCAGCCTTGGATTAGGGAAAGCTAAAAGGGAGACAATGCCCAGGTCCTGAGTTCAAGTCCCAAGACTAGCACAACAACAACAAAATAGCCACCAGTGCGTGTGGTCATCGCTGTTTGTTTCCTGTTTCTCCTCAGCACCAGAAGTGACTTGGAATCAGTGAAGCCAAAGGGACTGGCAGTCGACCCTGCAGGAAGTTAACAACTGGGCCCCGTGTGAGATTGCGAGCGTGCATGCGTGTGTGTGTGGGCGTGCGGGTCCACGCATGCCCTTCAAGCCAAGGTCCCAAACCCGGGGGAGCAGGCAGGCAGCTGGCTCACACCATCCTCTGGACTGATCCTTGGATGTGACCCCAGAAAGTGCTCTGCAGCTCAGTCTCGCTGTTGAGATGGGGTCTCTCATACTATGCAATTTCTCAAGAGCTCCTTGCCCTGCTCTTTTTGTTTGTTTGTTTTGCTTCTTGAGCTGTCTTTGGCCATTGTGGGGACTTTGGGTTAACCCCCGGAGTCAGCCTTAGTCCTGCCTGAGGAAGGCCTTCCAAGAGGCCAAATTCCCCCTTGACTCCCACCCCTACTTTCCCTCTCTCCCCTCCCCCTGCCATGCCTCTGGGAATCAGTAGCATATAGACCCCACGGGCTGAGCCTGAGTCCTCAGCCCCAGCACTGGGAGGAATCCTCTTTCCTGCCTGAGGAACCAGAGCAGAGGGTCATGCGTGTACACACTTGCACTCACGCACACACTTGTGCACGTGCATGCGCGCGCACGCGCACACACACACAGAGAAAATGAAAAAAGAAAGAAAAGGAGAAGAATTTACAAAAAGGACAGCGGGAATAGGAATGATTTTCCTGCCAGGGAAAGTCGGGGGTCACATCAGCTTATCCTGGACATAGTCTGGGTCAGTGAGGTTGGTGGGTCCGGTGCCTTGGGGGTGGACCCCAGGCAGAGGGGCCCTGGGACCCCTTTGGTGCTGTGTCCCCTGGGCACGTGGCAGGCCCCGGGTGGTGGGACAGCGCGACACCGTAGAGAGATTTGTGTTTTCCTTTTTCAGGGCTACTAGGGTTGATCTCCCAACTCTGTAAATATGTATGGAGACACTTTTAAAAAGCACGTTATTTATGGCCCCAATTGTAAATGCCCCGTTTTTAAAGTTTTATAATGCCTCTAATCGAATCCGTCCGTGTCCTGGCTGCCGCATGGGGGTTCCGGGGATTCTGGGAGAAAGCCACATGCGCAAAGAGGTGCCGGCCAGCGGCCCAGGTCGCCCTTGTCCCAGCTTCCACCCAGATAGAGCTGGTTCTTTGTTTTCCACTTGTATAAATCCATCCGTACCCCAGTGGGGGCCTCTCACCAGCACGAAGCACGGATACAGCTCTGTCCCCTGCACGTCCTCACTCACGGACCGTGCCCCGGCCTCTGCACCCCGAGGGGAGAGAGGAACACGCAGCAAGCCGCCAGCGTCGGCGCCCAGGGCTCCTCCTCGTCCACACACCTCACACCAAGCCCCGTCCACACTCGGCTGTGAGGAGAGCGCTTCCGCTCACAGAGACCAGGCTGTCCATGGGGGGTGGGCCTGCCCGGCCGGGGGGCGGGGGGAGGGGGTTCCTCCAAAGGCCTCCAGCCTGGGGCACGGGTCAGCTGCCTCTGCTGCGGGAAGCCAGTGGAAATAAAGGCTGGAGAGGGATGGCGAGGAGAGGGCGTGGTGTGGTCTTTGTGGATCTTGGCCTGTGGTCTCCCACATGGGTGGGTGGGTGGCAGGGCTGAGGCTGAGACACAGGCTTTCTCAGAGACTCCCCTCCCTCCACACACACACATCTGGAAAGCCACGCTTCTCTCGCTGGTCACTCGCTGACCCTCCAGTAATGAAGCCATTTATCCAAGTCCTAAAGTCCACCCATGCCTGCAAACAGGAGGCCTGCCTTTAACATAGAAAGAAAAATGTTTCTCTCCACAATGTTATTGAGATCCAGTTCACAGGCAGTGTGCCCCCTTAGAAACTAATGTTTAGGGGCTGAGACTGTGGCTTAGTGGCAGAGTGCTTGCCTAGCATGCATGAAGCCCTGAGTTCGATTCCTCAGTACCACATACACAGAAAAAGCCAGAAGTGGTGCTGTGGCTCAAGTAGCACTAGTCTTGGGCAAAAGCAGCTCAGGGACAGCGCTCAGGCCCTGAGTTCACCAGCCCCCAGGACTGGCAAAAAAATAAAAATAGATAAATCATGTTTGGAGGATTTGTAACAGATGTGCAGCCATTGTGGCCAGCAATTTTATTTCTTTATTCTGTTTGGACTAGGATTTGAACTTTACTACTTGAGCCACGCTCCCTGCTCTGTTTGTTTTTAGCTTATTTTTTCCCGTGGCTGGCCTGGACTGAGATCCACTTATACCTATGTATTGGCCACAAGCATTCACCACTACACCCAACTTACTGTTTGAGATGGGGGTCTTGCTAACTTTTTGCCTGGTCTAGTCTCAAACTATAATCCTGATCTCTACCTTCCAAGTGCTGAAGTTCAGGTGTGAGCTGCCACATCTGCTTTAGAAGATTTTCATCACCTCAAAAGAAACCCCAGATGCGTGCAGGTGGCTCGTGCCTGTAATCCCAGCTACTCAAGAGGCTGAGCTTTGAGGATCGATCGAGGTTCAGAACCAACCTGGGCAGAGAAGTCTGTAAGACTATCTCCAATTAACCACCAAAAGAAGCCAGAAGTGGAGCTGTGGCTCAAAGTGGTAGAGCACTAGGCTTGAATGAAAAAGCTAAGGGGCAGCACCTAGGTCCTGAGTTCAAGCCTGAGAACCAGCACACACATGCACACACTCGTGCGCGCGCGCGCGCACACACACACACACACACACACACACACACAAACCTCCAAAAAAAGAAACTTTCAGCAGCCACTCCCCCAAATGCCTTTACTATAAAACCTCCTTCTATCCCTAAGAATCTGCCCATCTTATCCATGGCATATAAATGGACCATGTGACACGCGACTTTTGGTATAGCATCTTCAGGTTGTATTCAGTCCACTTATCCGCCGCAGCTGATGATTCCTGGATTGCTCCAAGATGGGGGCTGATACAAAGGATGGCACTAATTGGGTTTAGGTGGCTCACACCTGTCATCCTAGCTGCTCAGGAGGCTGATGTCTGAGGATCATAGTTCAAAGTTAGCCTCAAAGCTTTCTCCAATTAATCAGCAAAAAGCTGGAAGTAGAGCTGTGGGCACACACATACACACACACACACACACACACACACACACACACACACACACACACACACACACACACACACACACATGTCACCCCTACACACAAGATGGCACTCCCACAGCAGGGAACAGCTTTCTCCCTGTGTCTGTCTGCACTTACTGCTGCCTTAGTTTGGTTTTAGCCACTCTACTAGAAGGAAGGGGCTGTGGTCCTGGGGAGGGTGATCCTAGGCGTGGGTGGGGCAGAGGATGGAAGTGTGGGAACAGCAGCCCTGCATTCTCTCTGGAGTTTGGGGTGGGTCCCCCTGCCCCGCAGAGGGGCTCTGCTCCTGTCTTAATCTTGTACAATCATAAGGGAAAGAGCCTGGAGTTTTGTCTTTTCACTTGAACACTTTCCTCCGAAAAGACACCGCGGTGTGGGGGCCAGGGGTCTCCATGCAAACAGAGTGGATGGAGACCCATCACATCCCACGAGACCCCGCAGGCTGGCGGTGCGGGAAAGCGTCCTGGTGAGGGAGGCTGGGGTGACTGTCACCACATGGGGCGGTCCTCTGTGACTTGGGGGCTCATCTCCTCTGGGAAGAATCCCACAGGCACAGCCCACCCTATTGCCTGCTTGCTTATACACCAGAGTAGCACCACCCATAACTTCCTGTTCTTTGGGAAAGCAAAAGCCAGCCTCGGAATGAGGGGGTGGAACCCTCACATCGGCTCTCCAGCCACCCCCCAAACTCGAGCAGGTGGAGTTGAATGCACACAGGCCTTGTTATAGGCCTCCACGTGGTGGTGCTGGCAGAGGCTGGAGAAGAAGGACCGTGTCAGGAGGCAGCAGATCCAAAGCCAGCCCTGCTTGGGTTGCGAGCAACAGGTGGGTATCTGGGAGGACTTCCTGGAGGAGGCAGGGACATAAGAGGCTCACAGGCCCTAATCAGGACCCCATTTTCTGAGGTCATACTGAGCCTTAAAAGGTAAGATTGCAAGCAGGCTAGGATGAAAAAGAAGGTGGTGTCCACTTCCAGACCACAGTTCAGCTCCCTCAGAAGAAGCTTCCAGAGGGCCTGGCAGGCCCCATGTCTCTTCTGCACAGAGGAGGTCAGCGAGCGGCAGCTCCCCAGGCCACCCCTGCTCAGTCAGCCCAGCGGCGGTGGTGGCAGCAGCGGTACCATTACTGAGTTCAGAGGCCTGCCAGGCAAAACTCGCATCTCCGTCCACAGCCGTCTGCTCAGAGAGGTTGGGCAGTTTGGTGAGGGTCCCACAGCTGGCCATTGTGGGCCAGGAATTCCACGCATCTTTCCAAGCCCCCCTCACCTGCCTCACCCATCCCTCCCTGCCCCGCTGCCTCTGTCTCCACACTGCTGGTTCCTCCTAGACTTGAGCAAGGGTCAGTACCCCATCCTCAGCTCAGCTCCCAGGGGTTAGGCCCGGCTGGCCCCAGAGCTCAGCTTTGTTCCTTGTTTGAACACACAGTGACATCTGTGTATTTGCCTCCCCGTGGTCTGGTCCAGTGTCTCCTCAGGTGGAGGAAACCACTGTTGCTCGAATCACCTGGTAGTTTTGTTTAAAGAGATTGCATTGAGCTGCACCGGTGGATCACGCCTGTAATCCCAGCTTCTCAGGAGACTGCGATCTGAGGACTGTGGCTTAAGGCCAACCCAGGCGGGAAAATCTTATCTCCAATTAGCCAGCAAAAAGCCAGAAGTGGTGCTGTGGCTCAAGTGGTAAAGCACCAACCTTGAGTACAAAAGCTCAGGGGCAGGGTCTAGGCCCTGAGTTCATGTCCCACAACCAACACACACACACACACAAAGAAAAAAAAATAGGTTGAATGAGACCAAGGGGTAGGGTGTGCGCCTGGACCACCTGCATCCTGGGTGGGCTCTTTGTTTCTCACCACCTCTTTAGTTTGAGGTGTGACCGAGCGTGAGCACAGGCTTCCAGCCCCCCAGGGGGCCAAGGCTGCCTCAAGGGCTCTGGGATGCCCTGCCGACAGTGTCCCTGGCGGCTGGGGACATGGGCATTCACAGGAAGGAGCTGGGCCATGAGAGGGCGCTGTGCAGGGGAGGGTGGGGGAGGGGTCAGAACAGGAAGCCCATCAGCCTCTGCAGCAGGAAGACTAGAGTGATCAAGTCTCTGCCAGCTCAGTTGGCCCAAGGCAACAGGAAGATGCCTGCTCGCCACACAGCATCACATCAGCTGTGGCTGGGACCCAGGCCCAGGTGGATGGGGCAGCGCCCTGAGGCTCCTCCCTTCAGTGCGTTCAGCCACTGAGCTAAGAGCACCCAGTCAGGGCCCGAGCCCAGGGGAGCCTTGGGGCTCCAGAGCTCTGCAGCCGGGGGCTGGGGAGGCAGGCCCCACTCAGCTCCGTGTCCCCATACCCCTCCCTGCTCAAGGAAGAAGGGAGAGACGCTCCCAAGAGGAGCTGGGCCTGGCTTTGCTTTATTCTTACAGCATTTAGTCCTGCAGGCACTCCTGGCCCCTTAGTTGATCTAGAACAGCAATCCCATGGAGCAGAGGGGCTCCACCTGTCCCTGGACACATTGTGCCTTGGTGCCAGCAGCCCTCTGGCTGCCAGGAGGCCCTTCAAGGATTCACCGTGACAGCCATCGGAAGGCCTCCCTGAATGTGATGGTATGAAGCAGTGAAGTGAAGACACAGGTTGGTTTCCAGCCTCAGGGCTGAGCCAGGACCTGCAGCCTGGCCTGCCAGGTCTCTCTGTGCCTGTCTTTGACTCCAGGGAAGCCTTTTATTTTAAACTCTTACTTCAGAGATGGGACTGCCAGGTGAGACACAGGATACAGCCGGGCGCTGGTGGCTCATGCCTGGAATCCTAGGAACTCAGGAGGCTGAGATCTGGCAACTGAGGTTCAAAGCCAGCCAGGACAAGCAAATCTGAGAGATTCTTTCTCCAATGACCCAGCAAAGAGCCAAAAGTGGAGGTATGGTTCAAGCAGTAGAGCACCAGTCGAGTGAAAAGGCTAAAGCAAGAACGCCAGGCCTTGAGTTTAAACTCCAATACTAGCCCCCAAACAAACAAATGAATACACAACAACAAAAAGCGGGGCGCCGGTGGCTCACACCTGTCATCCTCGCTACTTAGGAGGCTCAGATTTAAGGATCGTGATTCAAAGCCAGCCCAGGCAGGAAAGTCTGGGAGATTCTTATCTCCAATTAATCAGAAAAATCTGGAAGAAGTGGCACGGTGGCTCAAATGGTAGAGCACTAGCCTCAAGCAAAAAAAGCTCAGGGACAGTACCCAGGCCCAGAGTTCAAGCCCTAGGACTAACAAAAACAAAAAACCCCACCTCACCCAAGAACAGAACAATAAAGAACCATTTTGGGTACACGTGAATGTCAACCAATCAATTAATATTAAGTTTAAGTATGCCCCAATGTCCCAAATCTACATTACAGCCTCACACTAAAACAACCGTCCTTTATCAGGAAGTCCAATTGGATGGGCTTTCTGGGCTGCCATTGGCAGGATTTGGCAGGCTGATTTGGAGGGCTGAGCCCCTTCACGATGGTCCTCTCTTCTGGGTCAGCATGAAGGTCTCAGGCTCATTACCCTGGTGCCCTTCAGCCTGCCCTGGCTCTCGGCCCAGCATCCGGGCCACTGCTATCTCCACTCTTAAGAGCCACTCATGCCTGGATGTGAAGGTCATCCAATGTCAAGTGGAGTCACGAAGGCTCTGAAGAGTTTTCAAGTGGACTTGAGGCCTTGCCCCTGGGATTGTGGCTCTGATGTTTGCTCGCTGTGTTGTTATTGTTGTTGTTATTGTTAGTTTTGCTTAAGTCTTCCCATTCTTGTCTGATGCGAAGACCAAATGGCAGAGGGACATGTGAGGGGACCTGCTTTGGCACCAGCTGTCAGGATGCTCTGGCACAAGAGAGGGCTCCTACTGCTGGGGTCCCCTGCCCTCTGTACTCCCCTGGGACTCAGCAGTTCCTTAAACACTTTGGAAAAAGTACTTTATTTTGGGGGTCGAGGTGGTGGTGGTACTTGGGCTTGAACTCAAGGTTTTGTGCTTGCAAGGGTAGGTGCTTTACCACCTGAGCCAATGCCCCTGGCTCTTTTTGCTTTAGTTATTTTTCAGGTAAGTGTCTTGACTTTTTTTTTCCTGAGCCAGCCTAAGCCTTAAGCCTCCTTGGAATAGCCAGGATCATAGGTGTATGCCACCACACTCAGCTCATTGCTTCTAGTGGCCTTTTCTAACATCTGCCTGAGCTGGACTTGAACTGAGTTCCTCTCACATTGAGCTCCTCCTCCTGACTATCCTGTCCCTGCCCTTAGGAAGGCTGTCCCTCCAGGGGTCCTTTCTTGGAGATGCAGCCCTGGTCCTCCACGGTTTTAGCCGGTGGAGGGTGCAGGTGTGGGTGTCATCCTGTGGAGGGCGCAGGAGAGCAGGAGAGGCAGCTTTGCAGGGAAGTTTAAGGGAATCATGGTCCCCAAGTGCTTCTGCCAGCATAAGACTCTATAATGCCACATTGGGGCAAGGAACTGTTTTGTCTGATGGGATGGCTTTGTAAATTTTACATCTCAGGGATCAGCGTCTTGGGGCGGAGCTATTCCATCCTCAGCACAGCTGAGCAAATTGAGCCCCAACTGCATGTGGTCAGTGTTGGTGAGCGCAGGCCCTAGCTGCTGCAGGAGGAGAGGATGTGGGGTCTGAGCACAGGCCAGGGGCCTCTGCCCAGGCTCCTCAGGACCGCAGTGGGAGGGGCCCTTAGTGTCTCTCTGATGTCTGCTTGTGATCATTTGTCTCTTACGGCTGGGATGAGGACTCTAGGTCCTCTCCATATTTGTCTTGGCCTGGATCTGTGGCAAATGTTTTCTTCCCAGTTTGCAACTTGTCTTTTTTGTGCTTTGAAGCAGATTCACTCACAAAGCCAGCTTCAAATTTATGTATGTATGTATGTATGTATGTATGTATGTATGTATGTATGTATGTATGTATATATGTATGTATGTATGCATCTATCTATCTATCTATCTATCTATCTATCTATCTATCTATCTATATCTATATCTATATCTACCTACCTACCTACCTATCTACAGTGTGGATTTAGTGCTATAAATTCCTCTTTCGGCTTAGCTATGTGCCAGAAATGTTTACATCTTCTGTTCCCATTTGGAACATGTTAGCATTTTCTGAGACTTCTTCCTCTTCCATCCATGCATTATTTAGATGACACAGTTGCTCAGTTTCCAGAAGCATGGAATTGCTCCTATTCTTTTCAACTTATGCTTCGCTTATATTATGCTCAGAGAATGCACTTTGCATGATTTTTTTTGCGGGGCGGGGGGAGGGAGGGCTCAGTACTGGGTCTTGAACACTTGAGCTCTCACTTCAGTTTTTGTTTTTCTCCCTTAAGGCTGGCACTCTACTACTTGAGCCACAGCTTCACTTCTGGCCTTTTGCTAATTAACTAGAGAGAAGAGTCTCACAGACTTTCCTGCTTGGGTTGGCTTTGAACTCATCCTCAGTTCTCAGCCTCCGGAGTAGCTAAGATGACAAGTGTGAGCCACCAGCACCTAGCTTGATTTCAGTTCTTTTAAATATATTTTCTAGAGTTTGCTTTATGGCACAGATAGTGTATCTTCATATGTGTTCTGGGGAAACTTGCAAAGAATGCTTATTTTGTTGTTAGGTGGTGTGTTGAATAAATGTCAATTAGGATTTTGTTGATAGTGTTTTATCTGTTTTATAGCCGTATGGTTCATGTCTGGCCATTCATTGTCAACAGAAGGGTGAAAAGGTTCCTAGTTATATTTGTGTATTTGTCTGTCTCACATTGACGCTGGGGTGGATGGCTAGAGACCCAGAGGGCTCGTCAGTGGTAGAAGTAATAGAGTAGTGGACAATCTCAGACAGGCCAGTGAAGAGCGAAGCTATGACATAGTCCTTAAGATAGACAAGGGGAGTAATCGAACTCAGAGACCAGGGATGAGCTGTGATGCTGCAGATCAGACTCGTTCCATTGGCCTCATAAAATAGCATTTTATTTCAATTAAGTTAGAATAAGCACAACTCACTCAGTGCTGGCCCCTAAAACGGATCTAGAGAAGCAATAGCTATATTTGCACAGTGATTGGAAGTTCAGTGTTCCCATCTAGCAAGTTCAATGTACTGTGAGTACTGCCGGCTAATAAACCTGAGTGTAAAAGCCACTAGTGATGGCAATAGACAAATACAAGCCTGTGTTGGAATGACAGCTAGGCCTGACAGTCACTGAAAACCCATCCAAATAGAACACAGCTAAGCAAACCTTTGAAAATGTGCCTGAACATGTCTGAAACCAATGTCATAGACTGGGTATGGTGGTGCACATCTGTAATCACAGCCACGAGGGAGGTATAAATAGGAGGATCATAGTCCTAGCCTGCCCCAGGTAACGGTGAGACACTATCTGAAAAAACAAAACAAAACAACTAAAGCAAATAGGGCTGGAGGCATAGTTCAAGTGGTAGAGTGCCTGCCTAGTAAGTGCAGGGCCCTGAGTTCAAATCCCAGCATCATCAAAGAAAAAACTGAGGAAAGAAGAGGCATCTTTGTGAATATCTTAGGTAGGATCGAGGGCGCAATCAGAAAGCTGGTAGGTTTTATTATTTATTTATTTTTATTTTTTATTTTTTGGGTCTGGTCGTGGGCCTGAACTCTGGGCCTGGGCGCTGTCCCTCAGCTCTTCAGCTCAAGGCTAGCACTCTACCACTTGAGCCACAGCGCCACTTCTGGCTTTTTTCTTTTTTTTTGCTTATGTGGCACTGAGGAATTAAACCCAGGGCCTCATGCATGCAAGGCAAGCACTCTACCACTGAGCCACCTTCGCAGCCCCGCTGGTAGGTTTTAATTTCAAGTCTTTGCCAGTTTTGTCTTTAATTTTTCCAGAAAGGTATAGCTAATGGCCAATGTCAGGTCACATGAACTTGGTCAGAGGTTTAGGGGATTTAACTCGAGATGTTCACACTGCCCTAAATACCGTGTCGCCTTCGGTGACATTCTGACAGGCCAGCATTTTAGTACTGTCTTTTGGTCAAGTTTCTTTTTAACTTTCAAAGATTTACTTTTAGACTGACCAAAACACACATTTTTCAAAATGCTAAAAGGAAAATAAAGCTTAAAAAAACATTACATAAGATAGCAGCCAAATCCATCTTAGGTCTGTCTGTGTGAAAACAGCTTTTTTTTCCCTCTCTCTCTCTCTCTCAACTAACATTCCACAGCCTGAAAGAAATGTTTAGACTACAGCTTCTGGCAAAGTCTTTACCAATTTCCAGTGCATAAAATAAGATGGGAATGTTAAGGGCTCAGGTAGAAGATACACATGTGTAATTCTCTACATGTGCAGTAGACATCCTTTATAGAAAGTTATAGACCAAACGAACCAGGGGTAGTGGCTCATACCTGTAATTCCTAGGGATTTGGGAAGCTAAGAATGGAAGGATCACAGTCCAAGGCCAGCTTCAACAGAAAAGCTACCACAACTCCTTCTCAACCCCACAGCTGGGTGCAGCATTGCCTATCTGTCATCCTAAGAGAGCTGGGAGGCTAAGATTGGGAGGATCAAGGTGCCAGACCAGCTTGGGCAGAAAAGTCTGTGAGACTCCTTCTCCATAGGAGGGAAGCTGGACCCACTGCTTCTTGCCTGTGATCTCAGCAAGGATGAGAAGTATAGAGGAGGTGGATGGCAGCTCAGGAGAGAATCTGTCTTACAAAACAATCCATGGAAAATAGGGCTGGAAGTGTGGCTCAGTGAAGCTGTCAATTTAGCCAGCATAGAGATCATGCTCAAACCCCCATAAAGTTAGGGGCAAAAATATCCAATGTATTTAATTAAAATAGCACCTTAACCTTAATCTTACCAAGTATATAACCTTAATAAAAGTTT
The DNA here is from genome assembly GCF_024711535.1 of Dipodomys merriami. Classification (NCBI taxonomy): domain Eukaryota; kingdom Metazoa; phylum Chordata; class Mammalia; order Rodentia; family Heteromyidae; genus Dipodomys; species Dipodomys merriami. The sequence goes on along the minus strand of NW_027205738.1, from coordinate 29,486 downwards.
CCCCCCGCCCCCCTCTGGTCCTGGGCTTGAACTCAGGGCCTGGGTTGGTGTGCCTGAACTCTTTGGCTTAAGGCTAGTGCTCTATCACTAGAGCCACAGCTTTGCTTTCAGCTTTTCTGGTGGTTCATTGGAGATAAGAGTCTCACAGACTTTCCTTCCTGGGCTGGCTTTGAACCTTGATCCTCAGCCTCCTATGTAGCTAGGATGACAGGCGTGAGCCACCACAGCTTGGCTCAAAAATGGCATTTTTAAAAATTGTGAATAATCACATTTTGGCATGAAGACTTACAAATACAGTGGAAGCCAACACAGCTAAAACTATGTGATGGAAATAGCCGCCCACACCTGCTTTATGTGTATTTTCAACCAGAGAGTCGGCCCGGATTTCAGTTGGCTATTCTTAGATTTACAAGCTCGACCAGTAAAAGCACAGCAGCTGTGGTGCCATGGGAGATGCTCTGAACACAAGGCCGCTGGATCATCCTGTGCTCGTCCCTTCTCCACCAAAGGTCCTGAAACAGTGAGCCGTGGTGGAAGGGACTCCCCAAAGGACTCCGATGAGCTTCTGCTGCTTGAAAAGTGGGGGGTGGGTGTGGGAAGGGAGGTGTGATGGTTAAGTTTCTGGAAGTTCTATTTGCTGTGAAGGCCTAGAGGAAAATGTCCAACCTAGCTAAAGGGGGTCAGAGGAGACGCTCAAATAAAATAAAAACCCAAACCAGAATGACAAAGTTAACTGTGCACAGGGAAAGTAGGAAATAACACTGTGGGAGAATATTCCAAGTGCAAAGGTCCTGGTGCAGGGTAACACACATCCTCTGCAAAATGATAGCTCTGCCCTGGCAGTCTCTAGAAGGGACAGGCCATCTTTCCCTTTTGCCCAAGGACATGCATTTCTACAGATCAGAGCTCACGCCTTCTCCTGGGAATCTGTTCCAAGGTCAACTGAGCAGCCCAGTAAATCTCAGCCTAGACTCCTTCCCCCTCAGGCAAGTCTGCAGGATTCAAGAAAACCATGAAACTCCTGTGTGGAGCTGATAGGAAACAAAATACCAGTGCAGCTTGAGTGCTTCATTTTTTCTTTCTGTGCCTATCCTGGAACTTGAACTCAGGGCCTGGGCCCTGAGTTCAGTTTCTGGGCTTCTTTTTCTTCTTCCCTTTTTTTTTTTTTTTTGCTCAGGATTAGCTTTCTACAACTTATACCCCAACTCCACTTCTGGCTTTTTACTAGTTAATTGGAGATAAGCATCTCATGAACTTTCCTGCCTGGGCTGGCTTAAAAATGCAATCCTCAGATCTCAGCCTCCTGAATTGCTGGGATTACAGGCGTGAACCACTGGCACCCTGAAAGCGTGAGCACTCCTGTGAGTTCTCTGGGCCCCCGTGGCGGAGGCCTCCTGTCCCGACCTGCGTTGGTCTCGGTCACAAATGGTGGCTCTGTGGTTATCAGGTTACCCTCATTCACGTGAACACCCAGGTCACACGGGAGCCCCTCCCAGCACGTGGATGTCCCCAGCCTGCTCTGCATGGGGATCTTTGGGCTCCTGAAAGCCCGGCAGTGTCTGCAGGGCACAGCCGGACGTGGATGGATGGGCACTCATTCTACAAGCTCTATTTTCTTGACTAAGCAGAAGCGCTGCCTTCTCTTCCCTCCCCTGTCACTATGAGGCCCACATCTTCCTGAGAATGGCTGGGAGAATCTGGGAATGGGGAGGAGGTTGAGGCTTGGCTCTCAGGAGACATTGTGCATTACAGCACAAATCTAGACAAAGTTGACCAGCAAGAAGGCAGATACCTGTCATGACACCAGCTCCTGAGCAGGGTGACAGCAGCCAGCTAAGCAGCCTGCACTCAACCATGCTTTGACCTACAGGGCCATGACTTTCAGCCACTGATGTGTTAGCTGGAGTCCTGCACCAACACCCTAGCTCTGGTAGCAGCACATACAAAGGCCCTGGGACAGGAAAGAGCTAAACAAAGGTCACTGAATCTCAGATCAAAATCTGAATCCTCCCAGGAGGTCTGAGCCATGTGAGGCAGGAGACATCTCTGTTTCCCTGGCCATCAGGAATTTCTACATTGGATATGAGGGCTGGAAAGAGTTAACCCAGGGACAAAAGGGGAGGAGCTTTTCAGGAGTGGAAAAGCAGCAGGTATGAAAGCTAGTTTGGAGGGAACTGCACTTTAACAACTCTTTATTCAAAAACTCCTGTAGTGAACCCTGGGGTCTCCTGCCTTTACCAGCCCAGACTTTTGGCCCCCCAATACTGACTCAGGAAGCCTGAGAGAGGCAATCAGGATGAAGTTAGGTCGAGGCTCACCTCTCACAAGGACAAAGCCTACCATGCATGCCTGTCTTCTGCCAGTGATGGCATTTGGCACAAAGTGCCGTGTGCGCATCCCATAAAAGATGCTTTTAGCCCAGGTTTCTATTCCAGCGCTGCTCCATATAGGAAGTAAGAAGAGCCCAATTGCTCTGCTTCAATAACACAGCTGGCAGCCCAGCTCTCCGCTCCCACCGCCCCTGGGTGACACTGGCAATTTCTGGAGTGTGTGCTGGATCCCAAGCTGGCTTGCAAGCTGACTTCTCACTTGGGGTCAGTACTGGCCTAGTTTACAGCCATCATCATTACTACCACCTCTGTACCTGCAAGGGCTCCACTGCGGGCAGTGAATTGGGAAACCAAATCCATGCTGACAGTGGCGGAGGTGAAATCCATCCCTTAGCAACAACGTCAATCCCAGGCCTCAGACTGAGCTCATTCATCCATTCACCTCTGCGAGCCTGCCCTGCATGTCATTGTAGCTAGCTCCCCAAGCCAGGCCCGGCACACCCCGCCTCTCATCACAGGCTTCTTATTGTGTTTAAGTAGAACAAGGGGAAATGAAGCCAAAGCCACCACTAAGATAAAGAACTTCTCACTGTCCTTTAGTAGCTGGCTCCTCAAATCTTCAGCCGTTTTTCCGGGAAGAATGGTGGCGAATAGAAAGCTTTCTCAGTGGAAGCTACCGTTTTGCCCAGCTCCCTCCCTCCCTCCCCACCTCCTGCAATATTTAATTACTTAAAACTTGGCAACTCTATATTGTCATTTTGGACTATTATCAGTAGTAAGAATGACAGCTCCTTCCACAGCCCTGCTTCAGGAGTGATGGCTGTTCAGATGAGTAGACATTCAAAAGTGAACTTTATTAAACAATTAGATTCTTTTCTTTCCCCCCCTGGTCACAGGGCTTGAACTTGAGATCTGGGCACTGTCTCTGAGTTCTTTCGCTCAAGGTTAGTGGTCTACCAATTTGTGCCACAGCTTCCCTTCCTTATTGAAGTATTAAAATGCCAAGAACAAGAGCAAAAGACATAAAACGGAGCATCAGTGCCCAGAGAACACTGTGAGCCCCAACAGCCTCTCTGGAGTCTTCCTGCTTAGCCCTCCCTCCTCCGGAACGTGGCCACTGCCTGACCCTTCCTGCCAGTAGCTTCATGTAGCTAAAGAGACAGAACCAGTTGAAGCATGTGTGTTTTATTTCTGCTTCTGCATTGTGTACTTTTTGTTGCCATTTCCTCCTTTGCACCTGTGGATTTATCTTTCCATGTAGATCATCCATTTTTTATCTTTAAATCTTTTTTTTTTTTTTTTGTCGGTCGTGGGGCTTGAACTCTGGGCCTGGGCGTTGTCCCTTAGCTCTTCAGCTCAAGGCGAGCACTCTACCACTTGAGCTACAGCGCCACTTCCTTATCTTTAAATCTATTTAGTATGATTGTAACAGCTACAACAGCTCTTTCTATTTTTCTATCCATCCATCCATCCATCCATCCATCCATCCATCCATCCATCCACCTACTTACCCACACATCATCTATCCATCCACCAGTCTAGTCCATCTGCCAATCACTCAATCACTTCATCACTCTATCCATCCATCTGCCTACCTATCTATCCAACCACCAACCCACTCATTCATTCACTTATCCATCCATCCATCCATTTATCCATACACCAATCCACCCACCCACACATCCATCCATCCCTCCATCCACTATTCCAGTCCATATGCCTATTAATCATCTTTCTACCTATCCATCCACCCACCAATCCACACGATCCTGACTTCTATCCATGATGTTGTGATTGTTTGATTCAGATGGTACTTTCTCTTATCTTCCCTGTGTCTCTTTTTCTTTTACACGAATGGATGGATGGATGATGGGTAGATGGATGGATGGATGATGGGTAGATGGGTGGATGGATGGATAGATAGATGGATGATGGATGGATGGATGATGGATGGATAATGATGGATGGATGGATAGATAGATGGATGGATGGATGATGGGTAGATGGGTGGATGGATGGATGATGGATGGATGATGGATGGATGGATGATGGATGGATGAATGATGGGTAGATGGGTGGGTGGATGGATAGATAGATGGATGATGGATGGATGGATAGATGGATGATGGATGGATGATGGGTAGATGGATGGATGGATGATGGATAGATGGGTGGATGGATGGATAGATAGATGGAAGATGGATGGATGATGGATGGATGGATGGATGATGATGGATCATGGCCTTGTTCTTCCCTGTCTCCTAATTCTGCTCCTCCCATTTTCTCTGTCCCTCTTTCATCTACCTGTATCTAGTATGTAATCAATATTGATGTCACAGTTAATGACTTATCTCCTGTGGTTTTCTCTCAGCCTCCATCTTAGAGGCATCTCTAACACCTGGCACCCCTCTGTGAAGAAGGGGCTGGACATCTGGGCAATGCCTCCCAGCCCCTTCTCCGCCATGAAGCCTTGTAGCAGGGGGGGACACTGTCAAATCTGACGTTCATTGAAAAATCTGAAATCCAGACTTCTTAAAATACTGGCCACTAACTTTGAGACATTAACACTGATAGCATAGTAGATGGGCGGCATTCCAAAGGACAGGACAGGGGCTCAGGTGCAGACCCCCAGGATAGAGCTCAGGTATAGACCCCCGTCAATGGGAAGTGGGTGTCTCCATCAGTTCTGGCAGCTGTAGCAAACTACCATCCCCTGGGTGGCTTAGACAACAGTTATTTGTCACCATTCTGGAAGCTGTATGTCTGAGACTGAGGGCCCTGTCTGGTCTGGTTCTAGTGAGGATCTTCAATAAGTGGCCAACTGCTGCTTTCCTGCTGTACTCTCTCGGGAGAAAGAGCAAGAACTAGGTCTACAGTCCCTTTATCAGGGTTCCACCCTCAAGATCTAATTGTCTAAGAGCACCATATTGGGGCTTGGGGTTTCCTTCCTTCCTTCCTTCCTTCCTTCCTTCCTTCCTTCCTTCCTTCCTTCCTTCCTTCCTTCCTCCTTCTTCCTTCGCTTTCCTTCCCTCCCTTTTCTTTCTTCTTTTTTATATTTATTTAAAAATTATCTCTGGTAGTTGTCCAGAGATGTTTCGATTCCATACATCAGCGTGTGAGTGCAATGCGTTTTGATCCGTCATCCCTTCTATGGTCCACCCCCTCTCTCCAACTCCACTCCTCCCCTCCAGCTACCCCTCCTCCTTCCTATGTGTACATTGAATATAATGACTGTATTTGCCCGTCCTTCCTCTCTCCATCAGTCTGCCCCCCATCTCTGTGAACTCCCCAACTCCTAGTAGCACACATTCCAGCTTCCCGGTATCTGTGTTGTTAAACCCTAAGTTAGTTGTGCAAAGGAGTTTACACCACTGAAATCCTCCTTGTCTGTATCACACTTCCATCGATTTGTGCATGCATATCTCCACGTGGCCCTGCATGTATTTTCATATATGTTGATAATTTTGGATCTATCTTCCACACAGGAGAGGAAACACACGGTTCCTTTTATCTCTCTGAGCCTAATGGAAGTTAGGATTTCAAAATAAGAATATTCTTTCTCTCTCTTCTCTCTCCTCTCTTTCTCCTCTCTCCTCCCTCCCCCTCTCTCTGTGCCATTCAATCCATTGCAGAGAGAGAAATGTATGGGAGAGAATCTAGTTCACAATATTATGGTGGATGAAAATATAAAACCTGCTCTGAACCTGATCCCAGATATGAAGAGAGGCTCCAGGTCGATCAAAGTACGGAAGGTCAAACTACCACAGAAGCTGACTGTAGTTAATATAGGAGAGCAGGATGTTCTATGCCAGACCCCCAAGTCAGTTTTAAGTCTCAAGCACAATAGTGCTGTCTACACTCACAAGTATTTTATTGTTGTTAATAATTTTTGGTGTCAGTACTTGAACTCAAGGCCTGTGTGCTGTCCCTTAGCTTTCTCACCTAAGGCTAGCACTCTACTCCTTGAGCCACAGCTCCACTTCTGGCTTTTTGCTGGTTCATTGGAGACAAGAGTCTTACAACCTTTCCTGCCCAGGATAGCTTTGAACCACAATCCTCAGATCTCAGCATCCTGAAAAGCTATGGTTAAAAGGCATGAACTTCTGTGCTCAGATCACATGCATTTCTAGTTAGAGAAGATGACAGGGATAACAATGAACAGCTGGGAGGAGACATAGCAAAGCCTAGACGAATTAGTGGTTAAAATCCACCAAAGCCAAGAAATTCTTGTAACTCCACAAGAAAGTCAGGAAATGGAAGAACAGTGGGAGAATGGACAAGAAATTCCATGCATAGGAATTCTCCCAAGGATAAACATCAACAGCTTACCAACTGTTTGTAAGGTGATTGATTTACCAGCAATTAAGGAAAGGCAAACCAAATCGATGAACCATAATGCATAATACCTGTTGAAGACCCCAATGTGTTATTATTATTGTCATTGTACTTGTTATTTATCAGCAACAGTTACCAGAAAAGAGGTAGAAAATGTAAGGGACTTGTGTAGAGTCAATCCTGGGCAGTACTGGGGGCAGAGGGCACAAATCAGCATCCTAGACCAGTACCTGTGTGTCCCTTCCCGTCACCATGACGACACGCCTGACACAAATAGCTTGAGATGAGGGAGGATTTATCTTTGACTCACAGTTATTAGAGATTCAGTCCTGGTCTTCCGGCTCTGGGCGTTTCTGGGTCTGTGGCAGGGGGTGGCATCATGGCAGGAAGGCGTGGTGAGGAACAGCTGCTCACCCCGTGGTGCCAGGGAGCAGAGAGGGAACCGAAGAGGAAGGTGCCACACACAAGATGGACGCCACCAAAGGCACATTCCTCCACTCTTCAGTGAGGACCAAACTTCTCACCGTCCACTCAGCTGCGAATTCATCCAGGGGCTGATCCTCCGGTGAGGTCTGAGCACTGGAACAGGACTCAGCTTTCAACACCCTGGTTTATGATACATACCCCTGTGGTCCCCCCTCCCCCTCCCGAAGTCCTGACAATGAATGGTCAGATGACCCTGGTGCGCTGGGGACACCATTGCTGTGGTTGTTCATGTCAACCAAGCCCAGGCAGAAGCCCAGGTGCAGGGCCTGAGGCGGGCAGAGGAGATCGGCGTCAGCTGTGGAAGAACCATGGGATTCCATGGTGGAATGGCGTGCATCAGTGGATGGCGGCGGGGAGGAGGAAGACTGGGGCAGGCGCGGCTTGCCAAGGACATGGGTGGGTTGAATGCATGTGTTGGAATTGTGGTAGCAGTGGCCTTAGCCAGGCCCGTCCTAATCTATTCAGCCCGATGGGGAAGCAGCTCCATTTTCCATCTGTCACCAGGAGCTGGGGTTTCTCTCAGTCCTTGCCCACTCTAGACCCTTGCTGTCACAGACAATGGCATCCGATGTCCCACAGCTTCATGACACACAGAAGAGCCTCTTCTACCACAGGGAAAGGGGCGCTCGCTGGCTCACGGTGGTGAGTGTGAAGTCAACCTCTAGCTGAACTCTCGGACCGATTCCCTGGCTTCCAGTGCCTTGGCCTGACCCCCTGAGGTAGGCAACCCCCCGGACACGACGTGAGCTGGGCATCTTTGCTGGCAGAGGCTCCTCATGCCGAGACATGGGGTCCCACCAAGTCAGCTGGAACCTGACCTTCAGCCTCTCTCCTGGTGAGCACGCAGCTGTGAGGCGCAAACTCCGCTTTCCCAGGGGAGACAGGCGCGCTGTGATTGTTCGCAGCTGGGCCGGGCTTTCCAGCAGCTTCTCCTTGAGATAATGAAAGAGAAGATTGCCAGTATCCTGCTGTTGGACAAGGCTCCCCAGAGCCAGCACCCCCAAAAGCTGGCATGAAGGAGCCCCGTATGCCCAAAGTTGGCACCCAGCACCCTAGGGCAGCCGCTGGAATCCGGAGAGAGGAGGTAGCCCATCTCTTCTCCCTTCCTGGAGATTTAGCCCTTTCCCGATCGCCCCTGAGTGCATCCACAGCTAGCACTCAGCCTGGACGGTGAAGAGGAAGTACCGGGGGCCTCCCGATCAACCCCAGTTGGAGGGCCAGGTCCGTGGGAGACATGTCATCTCTTCCCGGCGGCATCTTCAGGATTCCAAGGCCAGCAGTGTCCTGCAGGTGGCACTTCCTGGGCTGTGGGCATGAAGAGGTTACGGCAGCCCGGGAGCCTGCTGGGCTGTGCTTAGCACTTCCCCCTGCATCCAGGATCTCTTCAGATTGCAGCCGGCCCCTTTCGCATCCTGATAAAAGGGTGCACCGTGGTGGTGGGGGGGTTGGCGCACAGGGTCCTTCTGTCATGGCTCAGCCTCCCGCAGTCCCGGAGGGGAGCAGGGTCCCCCCAGAGGCAGTGTGAAGGATGAGCTGGCCACACGGGGACCCCGCTGCAGAGCCAGCCAGTGCCGCGCATCTCACCAGGTCATCGCTGCAGCTGCCTGGGGGCGGGGGGCTCAGCACTGCAGGATCCATCACCGCTCCCTGGGGAGCCCTAGGGAGCCCTGGGCTCCCCTTGGCCCCCAGCCCCGGCGCTGGGAGGCCTCCCTCTCCAGCCAGTGCTCCTGCCTGGCTGGGCTTTCCCCGTTCTTCGGTCACAAGAGAGGAAGGCAGAAGTCAAGTCACTCCACCCCAGGACCATAGCACCCCCCCAAAGCACTCCAGTGGAGGGGGGAACTGAGATTTGCTTTTTGCATCCACGTTGTACAGCTGCTCCTCTGGGGGTTCATCAACTTTGGGGTTGGAGACATATTCTTGGCCGTGACCAGTGACTTCAGCTCTACAGATCCGGAGCCACCGGCCAGGCCCTCTGTGGGGACACCAAAGGTCTGGACGCTGCCGTGTGACCCACACCAACGACTCCCCCCCCCAATAACTATTTAAAAAAGAGCCATGGAGTCCACGCTGGCCGCCTCGGGCTCTGCCCCAGGACCCGTCACCTTCTCCCACGTCTTCGGTCAGCAGTGCCGGCTGATGGAAGCAGGTAGGGGGAGGGTGTGTGATGGGGGAGGGGGAGGGGAGCCTCCCGTGGGGCTGGGGGGGGAGGGTGTGTGTGTGTGCAGGCATGTGTGCGTGCACACGCATGCGCACACCTCTCCCTTCTTGATGTACGACTTTCCCAGGGACGGCCCGGCACTTGTCACTTCGGCTGATGGAGGGCTCAGGACTGAGTGTGCTGCGTAGATGTGGCGGGAGAGGGTCCCCTTTGGCCTTGGTCATTGGTTCTTCTCTGTGTGGTTAGAGGAGGAGGCCAGGTCTTCCAGGAGCCCCTGGCCCAGTGACCAGGGCTGCGTAGGGGCGACCAAGGGCCAGTCCTGGGCCGGCTGCCTTTCTGACTGTCACTTGCTTCTCCGGGTTCTGGACGGGTGTAAAAACCATACCCCATCTCCACCATTGACTGCTGGAGCTATGTACATGCTTGTTACAGTGTCTGCTCAAACATCGGCCCCTAGCCCTCAGTGAGGAGGAGGAGGAGGTGGTGGAGGAGGAGGAGGAGGAGGAGGAGGAGGAGGAGGAGGAGGAGGAGGAAGAGGAGGAGGAGGAGGAGGAGGAGGAGGAGGAGGAAGAGGAGGAGGAGGAAGAGGAGGAGGAGGAGGAGGAGGAGGAGGAGGAGGAGGAGGAAGAGGAGGTGGAGGAGGCGGAGGAGGCGGAGGAGGAGGAGGAGGAGGAGGAGGAGGAGGAGGAGGAAGAGGAGGTGGAGGAGGCGGAGGAGGCGGAGGAGGAGGAGGAGGAGGAGGAGGAGGAGGAGGAGGAGGAGGCGGCGGCGGCTGGCATCCTGCTAGGGTTTACATTGGGTCACAGAGAAAATGAGTGGAGCCTGTGAATGAGGCGGCTTCACACCCTCCTGCTTCTTGCTTTGCTGAGAGTCGCCCACAGAGTAGAACTTCCACTTCTCTGCTTTTGCAGAGTCCGTTTCTGTGGGGAGATGGGCCATGGGCCACGCATCTCCCCAATCATTTCCCTGGGTGTAGAAATACTGATTGTGTGTTTTGCCTTGACGATGGTAAGGAAGAGCACTGTAGGAGGAGTCCATGTGGCTGTGTTTACTGATGGTCACGTGACCTTGGAAATGGCAAACCTCCATCCTCTCTTTCCTGGGCTATTGATTTCCAGCTGAAATGCACAAGAATCAGACTCAGGGCTGACGGGTCCTGCAGTAACCCATGTCCTGGTTTGTAAACAAATTGGGCCAGTGTGTGGCTGAGAGAGGGCTTGGGGCTTTGCATACCAGCTGTGTGGCCTCAGGCAGGTGACTTAGCTTCTCTGTGCTTCTGTTTCCATAGCAGAATTTGATCTCTAAGGCCTTGCTTCCCAGGGCCCTTGGGAAGGTGCTAAAGGAATATGTGGAAAGTGCCCCCTTCCTGACTGCCCTCCTGAGGTGCTGGGCGTGCAGAGAGGAGCTTAGTAGCCTTTGTGAGAAAGGGCTGAAGCCCTCAGCACCCTCTCTGTACTACCAGAGTGACTCGGGCTGGGCTGGAAGGTTGAGCCCCTCTTGGCCCCCATTTCTCTGTCAGTGAATACCTCCTCTGCGGAGGCACGGGTGCCTGCAGGCCCGCAGTGACCGTAACCGTGGTCCCCGGGGACAATGCTCCTCCTAAAGTAAAGCCAAGAGGAGAATTAGCTTCTGCATCCGGGCAGCTGGGTTAGTACCACAAATGGGATTTTGTTTTTGCCAGTCCTGGAGCTTGAACTCTGGGCCTGGGCATTGGCCCTGAGCTTCTTTTGCTCAAGGCTAGCTCTCTATCACTTGAGCCGCAGCACCACTTCTGGCTTTTTCTTTAGGTAATTTATTGGAGATAGAGTCTCGTGAACTTTCCTGCCCAGGCTGGCTTTGAACCATGATCTTCAGTCTCCATGATCTTGGTCTCCTGAGTAGGTAGGATGACAGGCGTGAGCCACCAGTGCCTGGCACGAATGGGATCTTACATGTAGATGCAAATATTTCTCAGACTCTCACAAGCTTTGCTTCTGGGCAAAGTGAGTCTGTGCCTGGAGAGAGGCAGAGTGGCCTCCATTTCCAGGGGGCGCCCACCACACCGCCCCAACGACCACCCGCTCCACTCAGGAGTGCGGCCCTCGCTCGGGGCTCACCTCGCTCCCAGCGAGGACACTGGACACAGTGTGACTGCTGCCCTCCCCGCAGTGTCTCCAAATCTTTCTCCTGTGGTTGTTAGAAACCCGCCCCGATTCCCACAAAGGACATGTATGGGCAGGGCAGCGCAGGGCCCCATCCAGGCCAGTGGGGAGATGAACTTTGATCTCAGGCTCAGAAGCTCATGTTCCTGGTGAGGGCTTGGGATAATCTTTCTTGTTTTCTTTTTCTTTTCTTCTTTTTTTTTTTTGAGGGGGGGTACCGGTTTTAGGGTTTGAACTTGGGGGCTAAGCACTGTTCCTGAGCTTTTCTGCTCAAGGCTGTTGCTCTACCACTTAAGTCACAGCTCCACTTCTGGCTTTTGAGTGGTTAACTGGAACTAAGAGTCTCATGGATTTTTTTTTTTCCTGCCTGGACTGGCAGGATTACAGGTTTGAGGTACCAGTGGTCAGCTGCTTTGGATGTTTTTGTTGTTGTTTGTTTGTTTTCTTCAGATATACTTTTTGCCTGGGTTAGCCTAGGTGGTGATTCTCCTATTTACATTTCCTGTGACGTTGGAATGTCAGGTGTGTGCCCTTGAACTCAACTTTTATCAACTGAGGTGGGATTTTTGTGAACTTTCTCCTGGGCTGGCTTCACCAGGGTTTGAAATACAGCTCTCCTAATCTCAGACTTCTGAGTATCTTGGATTACAGGCATGTGCTACCACACCTGGCTTCAAGATGGATTCTTCTACCTCAGAAACCAGCTGGAGGAACTAAAGGCCAGTGGGAAAAACAATTGATCCCAATAGTCAGTTGAGCATTTAGTTAAGTATTCACCTACAGGCCCTTAAAGGGAAAGAGGCACCCACTGGGCTGGCTATGCTCGGTGCTTACAGGGGGTGGGAAGAGCACCAGTCCCTCTTCCTGCAGTTGCTTTCCACTCTGGTTAGGACACCCACCCCCAATGCTAATCAACCAGGGATACAGGTGGCTGGTGGCCTGGGCGCTGCCCATCATACCCACAGACGTCAACTTGACCTCCTAAAGCTCCTACCCATGGTGCTTGTGTGAGGAAGAATCCACAGGGTCGTGTTGGGCCTCCAGCATCACAACAGTGTGTGCAGGCACCCAGGTACAGGACTTCCCACATCAGAAACAGGCCTATTTGTCAGAAGCAGGGACATGCTCAATGGCTTGGGCTCAAACCCCACTTCTGCAGCTCACTAGCTATGTGACCTTGCATTAAGCACCTTAACCTCTCTGTGTCATACTTCCCTCCTCAATGGAAGGAAACTAACATGTTTACAACTTTCTCGGGCTGTGTGGAGTCTGACGCTGAATGGTTATGTGTAAAGTGTTTATCACCCTGCCTGACCCAGGATGCTCTCTAGATAAACACTGCTGTCACTGCTTTGTTTCCTCTCCTTTTCCTCCTCCTCTTCTTCCTCCTCCTCCTCTTCTTGGCAATACTGGGGTTTGAACTCAAGGCCTTGCATGCACTTGGCTTGTTTGCTCAGCTGGTGCTGTACCACTTGAGCTGCCCCTCCAGCCTGGCTCATGGACTTTTCTGCCCAGGTTGGCTTCAAGCAGTGATCTTTTGGGTCTCAGTAGCTGGGATTATAAGTGGGAGTCACTGGTACTAGACTATTTTCCTTTTAGTGCAGTTACTCTTCTTGTTTTGTGAGCCATAGTTTCCTCACCCTAGGAATTAGAACATTTGTAATAGGCACATTTTTTTTTCTGAGTAGTCAGTTACTCTTTAATTTCTTGCCCAATCATGGTGGCATTTAAACAAGTGTTTGTTCTTTCCCTGATTGGCAGGGACAGGAATCAACAAATCTTCCACCCAGCAGAAGGATGTTTAAAGAGGATTCTCCCCAACTATTTGCCTGGGGGCTCCATTGTGGTCTCTTCGGGGATCTGGCCATCATTCTCAACATGGCCTTGTGTGCTAAGTTTTATGTCATGCTTAGAAAGAGACAGCTGAGTAAATACAAGTCAAGCATGAAAATGGAGCATCTGAGCTGGAGGAAGTGGCTTAGGGCTGCAAAGAAGAAGCCAACAGAAGGAGAAAATATTTGCTCTGATACCAGGCCAATCGGTCAGGTCAGGCACTGCCTCTTGGCCTCACTAGGAGCTGCTGGTGTGCCTTGCCTCCCCCTCGAGGTCCTCCGATGGAAAGATGTGCATTACCAAGTGAAAGATGTAAAGGACAAGCTGGATGGGGTAGCACATGCCTGTAATCCCAGCACTCTGAGAAACAGAGGGAGCAAGGTCCTGTGTTCAAAGCCAGCCGGGGCTGTGTATCCCATTCATGTCTCAAAAAAATAGACCAGGCAGCTTTGAACTGTGATCTTCAGATTGCAACTTCTTGAGTAGCTAGAATGGCAAGTATGAGCTGCAGGAGCCTGGTTTCTTTTTGCTGTTGGGTTTTATCCTCGCTCCATGTGTCTCTGAGGGCAAAGCCCTCTACACTCGCTGTTGTGTGTGCTTACTGTGCTTGCATGCGTGCCTGTAGGCATATGTTCACGTGTGCACAGGTGCATGTGTATCCAGGAGGCGACGAAAGGTCATACCCCCAAGAGTCATTGATGTCTTCCCCTGTCCACCATTCCTAACCCTAACAACCTTCCTCCCCACCCATTCCACCCAATCTCAGAATGTGTTTGGGGCCACAGGCTGGATTCTCCCAGCAGCCTCCAGGAGGGTCTGGTGGGAACTCTGTGTCTGGGTGAGGAGTCTCTACATGAGCTCCAGAGACCCTTCCTCATGCTAGTGTTTTTGTTTTTGGTGGTTGTAGAGCTCAAGGCTAATGTTCTACCACTTGAACCACAGCACCACTTCTGGCCTTCTAGTGGTTAATTGGAGATAAGAGTTTCACGGAATTTCCTGCCTGGGCTGACTTTGAACCACAGTCCTCAGATCTCAGCCTCCTAAGTAGCTAGGATTACAGGCGTGAGCCACCGGTGCCTGGCTTCAAACTGTCAGTATTTTTATTTTAATGCTACTTCTCTTGCCAGGTAAGGTTATAAAACTATAAAACTAAGGTTATAAAACTATAAGGGAGAGGCAAAGTCCTGAGTTCAAGTTCTAGCACTGGTGTGCACATACACACACATGCACATGTACACACACATGATTGTGTAGTTCATCAAAAAAGAACGAATGATGTTAGTGGAAGTTAATTCTTCTCTGTCTGGGGATGAATTTAGATCGCAGCCTCTGTGGACAGACCGGAAGAGGAGGCAGGGAGCGCTTGTTTTCAGCTGGTCTGCAGAAATAGAGGAATTTAAAGAAAGCCCCAGCTACATGTTAGCAGCAAGTCCATTTTTCTGCTTGCCACAGGGTTGTCAGACTTGGTTTTGTACCAGAGATATGGTGTATTATTTCCAGGTCTTGGGGGTCTGGAACCAGGAAGATTCCAAGCACCGTTGTCTTATGGCCTAGAAAGGTTCTCATGGCTTCTCAGGGAGCAGTGCTTTTCTCTGGGGGTGATGAGAACATTTTTGGGGGCTCTGAAGACATGCACACACCATTGCCCAGAGCTCCTGGCTGCAGCCAGGCCTTGCCCCATGGCCCCGGCGACTCTGGCCCAAGAGGCTCCGGCTCCAACTGAAATCGCTCCACCCCCAGCGTATCATGTATTCATTAAAAATCCAGTTTGTCAAGCGATGTCACTCTGATCGTCCCCGATTGACACAAAAGTTCCTCTGTGGCTGCTGGCACTTGGGAATAGACCCACGGAGCCAGGTCCAGGCCGCCGACAGCCACCTGCAGAGCTGGTCTTGGTGCTGAGTTGGGCGCTGCTGGATGAGCCCAGCATGGCACCCTGCTCCTGTCACCGGATAGACCCAACAATTCAGCCAAGCAGCCCAGGCCTGTGTGACTGCAAATTTTGAAGGTCAAAGACAGGAAAGGACAGGAACAAGTATCACGAGGCTGTTTACTGTGTCAGGGACGATGGAGCTCACAGTACACCCTCTTCTGCTCTTCTAACCCATAGACAGGTGACATCCACGAGTCACTATAAGTGGGCAGGTGCTTTCTGAGTCCTTCCACATGTTTCTACCATAGAAAAGAGAAGGACTTGGGTGACTTGTTGTCTAAAATTTCATAGGGAGCCAGGCACTGGAGATTGATGCCTGCCATCCTAGCTACTAAAGAGGCTGAGATATGATGGATTGAAGTTCAAAGCCAGCCTGGGAAGAAAGTCCATGAGACTCTATCTTTAAGTAGCAAAAAGCTAGACTAGAGGCATGGCTCAGGTGGTACAGTACTAGCCAAGGGAGAGTACGAGGCCCTGAGTTCAAGCACATACACACACACACACACACACACACACAGAAGTTCACATGGATGTGCAAGGTCATGCTTCTAGTACCCTTGTAATCCTCAGGTCTAGCCTTGAGCTGGGGGCTGGAACTTCCCTGGCTCTTACACTATCCACACAGTACACCTAGTACTTTTGTAGCTTTGGGACAGTCTCCACCAGGGGCTGGCAAGTTCTTGTCCTTGCTCTCCCTCCTGACACTAACATCAGGCAAAAGTCAGACCTACAGCAGGCTGTGTGTTTTTCCCAGGGCAGGAGGAGAAGAGGAAAGTTGTAGGCCCCTCTCTCCTTTTTGAGGTTGGGAAGAAGAGACCCACAAACTTGCCTTGGAGCACAGAGGGGTCATCAAGAAGTAGGGCTTTTCCTAGATCCATCTCCTTAGATCCCTTTGTCCCCCACAACCCTTCCTCTGTACCCTTCTTGTGGCCTGCCCGTTTCTATATTGGCATTTCAGAGCCCTACAAATCAATATTCAGTGCTCTGTCTTATTTAGGATTAAATGTCTTTCTTGGCTTATGATTAAGGCCTGGCTTGAAAATGTCGGGGGAATGTTGAAGCATTTATGAGGGGAGGAGACAGCTTCTGATGCCCTTTTTGGAAAGAAGGTTCAGCCTGAGTTAAGACCTGGGGGGAAGATGACAGCCGTGGAGATGCTGGATGGAGACTACTGTTTTAGGTTGGTATATGGAACCTGCTACAAATCCAGAGGTGCTCAGAGCCGCTGTGAGGCCTGAACGGCACTCTGCAGCCTCATCTCTGTGGTGACTATGGCAGGGGAGAGGTTTGCTGGGGTTGATCCATTGGCCCCCATGGCCATGGCCTATGGGGAGTCAGTACAATGTGACAGGAATAAATGGGGGAGTCAAACTGCACCCTGATGTCAGGAAGCAGAGGAAGAGACCAGGCTTCCAGGATCCCCGGGGGTTTGCCCAATGACCTAAAGACCTCCCCTGTGTCCACAGCCTGGAGATTCATCTCTTTCCAGTTGGGGACCAGGCTAGCAGGGCTCTCCAGAGAACCTTTGCTGAGCACAGCCTTAGGAGGCTTAGTCCTTTAAAGGTATCTCTTCGCAAGTCGCTCCTCCATCAATAAAACCCCAACCAAAGTGTTATCAGGGCTTCACTGTGAACGCTGATAATGCGGAGAATTAAATGTACTCCAGAAATTCACCGGGCCAAGGCTAGTCACGTCCATTGTCACCAAGGAGCAACCACACCAAATTCTTCCACTTCTTCTTAGTCTGCAAAGTCTGGGAATCAAATCCTGCCATCTTTCATCCTGCATGCATGTGGCCTGCCTTGTACTTCAGCAACCTCATGTTTACCACGGTTTCTTGGAGATTCTTGTGATCCAAAGATGGCAGATGGGGAAGGCTGGATGGAGTCAGGTTGCCTGGATGGTCCTTGGCTGTCTGCCCTGAGCCATTTAAGACCAGGGATTTTTTTTTGAGTTCTTCCCCTCCACCCCACCCCGCTAGGCTTCATGCAGGGAGGGACTGATGCCAATGCAGCTGTGCTCATGTACTTGGGTCTGATACTGGGAAGAACTGAGGAAGGCTGGGTTGGAGGCTTACTCTAGGAGGCTGGCCTTCTCTGCTTTCTTGGTAGCATTTGGGAAATGTGTCACTACCTAGCATGTGGCTCTCCTAGCATTATGGATCTTCAGTTTCTCCCTTTCGTGTTCTTCTAGGAAATTTCTGGATCCTTTGCACACACTGAAAGTTCATACACATGTTATTAACGAGGCCACTTGAGAGCCGGGCCTGGGTGCATTTTTCTCCCAGCATCTGACATAGGATTCTATTTGTTTTTGGTGCTGGTCTTGGGGCTTGACCTCGGGCTGGGCACTGTCCTTGAGTTTTTTGCTCAAGGTGAGCACTATATCACTTGAGCCACACATCATCTTTTGCCTTTTTACTGGTTAATTTGAGCTAAGAATCTTACAGACTTTCCTGCCCAGCCTGGCTTTGAATAGTGATCCTCAGACCTTAGCCTCCTAAGTAGCTAGGATGACCGGTGAGCCCCCAGCCCCAGCTAAAGGATTGTGTGAGTTCTCAGTGAATGACTAGATGTGGAGTTGTTTTTGCTTTTTCCCACAGGAACCTTCTTGCTTATGCCTCTAGAGACCCCATCTCTATCAGTTGACCAGGCTCTGCATCTACCTCTTAGGAAAGGGTTTATTTGGGTAGATTTTCCAACACCACCTGGCAGAGCTTTTGCAGCCCTGCTCAGGGCTGCCTTCCCTGCTGGAGTTACGGCACCCTGAGCACAGTCCCTGGTCACCTTGAGGAGACATGACCCAGCAAGGCACAAATGCTGAGATGTCTTAGGGTCAGCAGCAGGGTCACCCGCCAGGACTTGCCAGGCCGGGCCAGAAGTTGTGGTATGTCCCCCCCCCCCACTTCCTGGTCGCAGTTTTGCAAGCTGCAGTGTTTTATTTCTGCAAGTTAGGACACAGTTGGTGCACATGGATCTGGCCTCTCGCTGATGAGACTTTAGCCAGGTGCGGAGGTGGCAGGTGCCGCTCAGAGCATGCGCAGAGGGGCCAGCTCGGCTGTAGCTAAGTGTGCTGCCTGAGCCTGGCTTCCAGCCTAGCTCACTCCCTCGCCAAGGCCAATCGAATTCCACCTTGAGATTCCAGGATCACCTGGAGATGGGTGAGCCTGGAAAAGTCCCTTCAGAGCCCAGCCAGGGAACAAGGGCTGAACCTGACAAAGGAAGATTCAGGTGAAGACTTGAACAGTAAAACCACACTGAAAAACATTTAACTGTGTTATTTTTTGATGTAGCAAAACTTTAAGTTAGGGAGAGGGACCCTATAAAGGGAAGTTCTACTATAGTAATAAAGCCATGTATGTATGCATATATGTATGTATGCATGGATGTTTTGCTAGTCCTGGGGATGAACTCAGGGCCTGGGCTCTGTCCCCGAACCTCTCTGTGCTCAAGGCTAGTGCTCTACCACTTCAGGCTTTTTCTGGGTACTTTATTGGAGATGAGTCTCATGGACTTTCCTGAGATCTTCAGATCTCAGCCTCCTGAGTAGCTAGGATTACAGGTGTGAGCCACCAGTGCCAAGCCTGGCTTATTTTCTTTTCTAAAAAAAAAAATAGTATTGCAGGTTTGGCTCACATCGTAGAGCTTTTGCTTACCAAGCATGAGGCCCAGACTTCAAACTCTGCTGCTGCCAAAATATTACTAAGAAAACAAAAATAAAGCTGAAAACTTGGCAAATTGATCATATTTTAATTTCTGTGTGGGGGAGAGTATTTGTGTGTGTGTGTGTGTGTGTGTGTGTGTGTGTGTGTGTGTGTGTGTGTGTGTGTATATGGGTATATGTATTTTATTTTATCTTTTTGTTGGTCATGGGGCTTGAACTCTGGGCCTGGGAGCTGTTCCTCAGCTCTTCAACTCAAGGTGAGCTCTCTACCACTGAGCCACAGCGCCACTTGCAGTTTTCTGGTGATTTATTGGAGGTAAGAGTCTCAGGAACCTTACTGCCCCAGCTGGTCTTGAACTGTGATCCTCAGATCTCAGCCTCCTGAGTAGCTAGGATTACAGATGTGAGCCACTGGTGCCTGGCTCTGTGTGTGTGTGTGTGTGTGTGTATGTGTGTGTGTGTGTGTGTGTGTGTGTGTGTGTGTGTGTGTGTGTGTGTGTGTGTGTGTGTGTTTTAAACTCAAGGCTTCAAATTCATTGTTTGCTTGCTTAGCTGGAGCTAGTACCAGTTGAACCATAACTCCAGCCTGATTTTTTTTTTACTGGTTATTTTGGAGATGATATCTTGTGGAATTTTTCTGCCCAAGCTGGTCTTGAAACATGATCCTCAGATCTCAGCCTCCTAAGTAGCTAGGATTACAGGTAGAAGCCACCAGTGCCTGGCTACCCTAATGTTTTCGGACGATCATTTAGATGATAGGAAGAGCTTGCCACTCACCGGGTGCCCCCTCGGAGTGGGAGCTGGTGCTCATTTGATTGATGTGCTGACCTATAAGGTGCCTTGAGCTCAGGGAAGTTCACAATCTCCCTAAAACCCCAGGTCCAGTTTAATGGCAGATTGAGTCTTCTACCCAAGGTCCACCCCCCCCCCCCAGTGGCCCTCACCTCTATTTGGAAATGAATGAAGAAGACATGAATCCTTAAAGAGGTGGCTGGAGATGGGCACAGTAGCTCATGCCTGTCACCCAGCTCTGCAAGATGCATAAAGGGGAGGAGCTTGGTTCAAGACCAGCCCCAGCAACACAGTTCATGAGACACTCCCACCCCCATCTCAACCAATAAAGAGGTTGAGTGTGGTGATGTGCACCTGTCATTCCAGCTGCACAGGAGGTGTTAATAGGAGGATCACAGTCCAAGCTGGCTAGGCAAAAAGTAATCTATTAAAAAAAAAAAGAAAATCCAAACTTGTTAAAGAGTGTCACTCAAGTGGTCAAGTACCTGCCTCACGAGGGAAAGTCCTGAGTTCAAATCCAAATACTACAAAACAAACATTGGCCACTGCAGGCCAAAATACATGTTGGATAGCATGGGAGAGCCAGTTTGAATAAAAGGAAAATGAGTTTATTTCTATTCCCTGCTTTTGGGAGTAGAAGAGGCTGGAGCAACCCTTTCTAATAAGGTAAGCAGGTGACTAATACAGAGCAGATGTATGACCTATAAGCAGGGGTGAATTGTCCATTTACTTGTTCTTGTACCAGGGCTTGAACTCAGAACCTTGCATTCTTGCTTAGCTTTCTCACCCAAGGCTTTTGGAGCTTTGCCACATGAGCCACACCTCTATTCTAGCTTTGTTTCTGGTTAAGGAGATAAGAGTCTCACAGACTTTTCTGTTGGCTTCAAATCGCTATCCTCAGATCTCAGCATCTTGAATAGCTAGGATTACAGGCATGAGGGAATTATCTAGAAACCCAGCAAAAACAACCCTGGAGGGTGCTACCTTCCCCACCACCTCTCTGCCACCTCCACCCAGTGACAGGCCTTGCTGTGTCCCCTAGCTGTGTCCTTCCGTGACCCTGTGAGCTCTTTGAAGGTAGAAATCAGGTCCTACCCCTTCCACCCTGGGCACATGGCTGCCTGGTACTGCGAATGTTGATGAGTGATTTTCCTCCGAAATGGAATTGGGTCTGTAGAATGGTAGCACTTACATGGGCTAAGAATTCTGCACAGACTGTGTGATTTATGATAATATACGTACAGATCAGAGAAGAATCTATAAAAAAGAAGTCAGTGAGCCAGGTGCTGGCAGCTCATGCCTGTAATTCAAGTTACTCAAGAAGCTGAGATCTATAAGATCACAATTCAAAGCTAGCCTAGGCAGAAAAGTCTGTGAGCCTCTCTGTATTTCTAAAAACAGCAACCACAAAAACAGCGAATGTGGGTCTGGAGGCATGGCCCAAGTGGTAGAGAACCAGCCATGAGCAGGAAAGCTAAATGAGAGTGGGAAGCCCCAAGTTCAAGTCCTGGTACTGGCACCCATACACTCACATTCAATGACAACTCTAGCATGAACAAGATTCGTGAATGGAAAATACATGGTTGTCTGGCCGGTGACTGGGGCTGAAAACATTTTCACTGCCACACTTATGAGAAACCATTTGGGTGTGATTATTTACTAACTTGGAGAACATGTTCTTGCAGTTCTTCAAGTAGAATTAAGTTGGAAGATGTGATGAGTATTAATCTTATCCTTATCTAAAAGTTCTGGACAACATCTATGGCATTAAATAAGAGATCCTGCACAGTCACCTGTTACTCCAGAGGGGAGACTGAGCCCTTTCCTAGCCTCTTTCCCCCTTGTCAGAGTTCACTGCATGTCTACTTTGTGCTGGTGATGGATGGTAAACCGCGTGGGGGGTGACGCTGGTCCTCTGTGCACCTGGCCACCCCATTGCCGTTTCTGTTCAGACCAGACACGTCTCTTCTCCAGCCCCAAGTCTTGGTAAGGCCAATTAGACAGTTTTTTTCCCCTGGCAGGTAGATAAGTAAAGGAATGGGGTTTGTGGAGCTCTGCGCCTGTGGGGTTAGGGGGAGGGGAGGTCTCTGAGTTCTACAATTTTGGAAGCAAATGCAATTTCAGAATCAGCACAGCTGGGTTTCAGGTTTTTCCAGGAATAGAAACTTGCTGCAGACAGAACAGCTTTAGAGCTGGGTCCAAATAAAAGCAAGCAAGCAATTCCCCACCACAACCAAACTTATGTGATTGAGAATGGTCATGGCTGTCTCAAAGAGCCAGTACTCAGGGGCCAGACTCTCAGAGGAAGGAGAAAGCAGTGGTGTGAGTCTATCAGCTGGCTTGGCAAAAATTCCCTTTAGGCATTTTCTAGCCACACACTGCACGGATAAGAAATAGAGCTGAACCAATGGGCAAAAGTCAGAGAAGCAAGCTGAACTGATAGCTCATGCCTGTAATCCTAGTTATTCAGCAGGCTGAGATATGAGGATCACAGTTTGAAGCCAGCCTGAGCGGGAAAGTCCCTGAGACTATTAACTCCAATTAGCCACCAAAAATCTGGAAGTGAAGCCATGGTTCAAGTGGAAGAGCACTAGCCTTGAACACAAAAGCTCAGGGATGGTGCCCAAGCCCTGAGTTCAAGCCACAGTATTGGCATACACATGTGTCAAACCACAGTATTGGCACACACATGTGTATGCAGGCATGCACACACACAAATCAGGGAAACAAAGCAGGGATGTCTTGTGGTATGCATAACCAGTGTTGAATCAGGATCTGTCAAGGCAGAAGATCCCTGGTGGTTCCAGTTAGTGTCCTAGATTGGCCACATTTTAGGTGTTCCGGTGGATTGGAACTACAGCGTCCTTCAGAAATCCCCAGGCCTCAACTAGAGTTATGTGATTTTCCTCCACTCTACTCCAAAGTTAAAGGAGAGAAGATAAAATTGGAGGGAGATATAAATCACAAGAGCTTCAAATTATCATGATGGCTGAATCCCGAAGAGAGAAATGGATGGAAAATGTGGACCAAAGGCAAGTGGAATGCAAAGTATCTAATATGTAATTGGAGTTTGAGATGAGAGGAGAGACAGTGGAGCAGCAGGAATATCTCATACCTGATACAAGCCAAATCATCATGTTATAGAACCAAGAAGCTGTAAACCCTAAGCAGAGTAGATAAAAAGAAGACCACCACAGGGTACCATGGTGGAACTCACATAAACCAAAATTAGGGAGGAAACTGCAGCAGAGGCAACCCTGGAAAGAAGACCAGCAGCCGACTCCTCTAACCACCATGAGATTCTTCTCTCCAATTAACCACCAAAAAGCTGGAAGTAGAGATGTGGCTCAAGTGGTAAAGCACTATCTTGAGGAAGAAAGTACCCACGCCCTAAGTTCAAGCCCCAGAAAGAAGTGATGGCAATGGGCCCTGAGAGTTACACAGAGGTGAAAAGAACACAAAGGTCAAAGCCATTTCCAGACAAACAAAATCTAGAGAATTTGTTGCCAGCATTCTGCAAGAAACACCAAAGGGAAATTTCAGGGTGAAGAACTGGTAAAAGGAAAGGCAGAAATACAGAAAGAAATGAAAAAAGAATTCAATGCAACCACGGAAGAATCTAGGTTTATTGGTTTTGTAAAATGAATAGTACACGTGAAGATGATGTGAGCCCCAAAGAAACCTAGGGTTGTTTTGTTTTGTTTGGTGGCAGGGATTCTCTTCTGTGGCCAGGCTGGCCTGGGCTGCATCAGGCCTCTGCCTCCCAAGTGCTGGGGTTATAGGCATGTGCTGCCAATGCTCAACCGTTACAAGGAATTTTAGCATAGCTTCAGATATTTTAAACAATGTTTCCCTCAGTGGTGTAGTCTACAAATGTGTGTGTGTGTGTGTGTGTGTGTGTGTGTGTGTGTGTTTGTGTGGTGTGTTTGTGAGTATGTGGTGGGTGTGTGTTTGTGTCTGTGTCTATGCTGATTCTAGGGCTTGAACTCAAGGTGTGGGCTCTGTCCCTGAGCTTTTTTACTCAAGGATGGTGCTCTATCACTTGAGCTTCTAGCTTTTTGGTACTGAACTGGAGAGAAGAGTCTCACAGTCTTTCCTTCCCCGCATGGCTTTGAATCACAACCCTCAAATCTCAGCCTTCAGAGTAGCTAGGATTACAGGCCTCGGCAACTAGTACCCAGGAAAGGGCTAGATTTAATCCTAGGTCTTCAGTGGACCTGGTGCCTGGCAGGCTGGGTAAAAAGGGAAATTGCCCAACTTCTGAGGAGTCACAGGATGGAGCGGCCTCTCCCCACAACCACGAGGTGCCGGATGGGAGCCATCAGGCAGCCAGTGATTCCAGTGTGCCCCCCGGGGGGGTGAGGCTGTCCTCCTATTTTTAAACAAACCCTGGGTTAGATTTTCCATATCCCCCCACCCGCCACAGCAATTTCTGGTGCCTTTTCTATCCAGTAGCACGTTCTTTTGGCCAACTCGAATAGCTCAGGTCATGATTTAAGTGCCTTTCTGTGACTCTGCTTACTGCAGTGTTATGGACAGAAGTTGAGGCCCTCCCCTTCCTGCCAGCCACATTGCCGGCTTTGAACCTGGGGCCTTCGCTCGTCTGCAGAGTCTAGATCTGGAAATTCATGCTCTTGTACTCGGCAGTTTTTCCCTCATTGCTCGTGTGATGTCAGACAAAAACTCTGCTCCATCTATAAAGCGGGGGGGTCTTGCAAGCAGGGGATGGAAATCTAAGGTCAGAGGCTGCCTGTGCTCAGCCTGAGGACCCCTACAGACCTCAGGTTTCCATGGAGCCCGCTAGAAGCTTCTTTGGAAAGCTCTGTTGCGACTTGTTCAGTGTCTACACTCAGACAAGGAGATGTATTATCTAGGATCCAGCTCTTTGTCATCTTGAAGATGGGTACATGCAGGGACAAATTGTCTACCAAGGTTTGAGCACTGCAGACCCCATGCCCAGTACTTCAGGACCCAGCTCATTCTTTGTGGCCAGAGTTCCTACACAGACATTTCTAGGCCCTCCCCTGTCCCCAAGGGAAGCGTGAGCAGCTCCTCTCAGGATTTATTTTTTTAATAATGTGATGAAATCACATTTAATTACCACAACACATCTGCTGGCATAAAATGACAATTTGTTCCTGAATTCTTTCCCCCAAATGTTGTGTGAGCTCTTGGGCTGGGAGATGCAACTTCTGCAGGACCTGGGCTAGCACTGGTTCTTCCTGGGGAAGGTTCTAGATCAATTGGCTTTGGAAGCCATCACTGGATAGATGACCCAGGCAGGTTTCTTTCTGCACAGTGGTAAGGGGCCTTCTCATACTGGGACTACCTGTTTGTGGATTTCTGGAAACATCTCTGTGGTGAGACTTTCTCAAGGGGACAGGGTCTCGGCCCAAGCTGAGGTGGAACTCATCAAGATCTTCCTATCTCCAACTCGGGAGCACTGGGATTACAAGCATGCACCCCCACGATCAGCCTTTTCCAGGTCTTTGTATGGGGTTCCACAGTGAGGATCACAGTAGCGCCTGTCTGCAGGGCCCTGTCTGCCGGCCAGGCAGAAGCTCTCCGTGGATTTCTTCCTGTGACAATGCGGCAAGGGCTTCGCCATCACCAAGCCCACCTGAGAGAGTAGAGATCGGGTCACCAGGCTAACCCAGTTGCTAAGTGGGCAACAGACTCCAAACCTGGGCAGGTTTAGAACGCCCCGTTCCTTACTTCCATCCTCTGAGGTCAAAGGTAACGGGGGGGGGGGGGGGGAGGGTGCTCTCCAGATGCAGCTAAGGCGGATCCCCTCTACCGCCAGCCGGGGGCCGCCCACCACTGCCCACGGCTGGCCTGGCTTTGATGCCAGGTGGGATTTGAGTCACGGGGACCAGGCTGGAGCGGCCTGCAGGGCTTTCTAGGTCTCCTCTTGCCTGGCTTTGTCTTTATCCCCCCCAGCCTCCCAGGGCCCGGCCTCCGCCCCGGCCTCCGCAGGCCTGCTGCCCAGGGCTGCCCTTCCACCCCCCAGCTCTGGCCTCGCGCTGAGTCAGGCCCCAGTGGCTGCACGGTGGGCGCCACCACGGTGTCCCCAAGCCTTCCTGCCGCCCTCCACCCCCTCCCCAGGCCACCCGCCTGCACCCTCCCCGGCTGAGGACGCAGGGCACCTGACTCCCCCCCAGCACAGGGGTCTGACCTCCCCGTGGTGCAGCTCCAGCCTGCAGTCCCGCCCGCCCCAGCGGCCAGGCTCCAAGCGTCCTCCCGCGAGAGAATGACCGGTCTGCCCGCTGTTGGTCTCAACAAGCTGGGAATGGGGTCGGACCGGGACACCCGTGGCGCGTTCACCCTGTGTCCTTGGCTGGGATAAAGATCTACAGTGCGCGGGTGGGGGTCGGACAGACAGACCGCCTGCAATTCAGCAGAACAGCAGGAGGCGCTGGGCTCGGGAGGCCCAAGAAGGCCACGGGCAAGAGGGGCCTGGGGCAGGAGCTGGGGCCCAGGGAGGACAGAGCGTGCGGGTGGCCCCGCCCCTGGCCTCGCGGCCCCGCCCCCTGGCCGCGCCGTCCCCGCCCCTGGCCTCGCCGTCCCCGCCCCTGGCCTCGCCGTCCCCGCCCCTGGCCTCGCCGGCACCGCCCCCTGGCCTCGCCGGCCCCGCCCCCTGGCCTCGCCGGCCCCGCCCCTGGCTTCGCCGGCACCGCCCCCTGGCCTCGCCGGCCCCGCCCCTGGCCTCGCCGGCCCCGCCCCCTGGCCTCGCCGGCCCCGCCCCTGGCCTCGCCGGCCCCGCCCCTAGCTCGCCGGCCCCGCCCCTGCCCTCACCGGCCCCGCCCCTGGCCTCGCCGGCACCGCCCCTGGCCTCGCCGGCACCGCCCCCTGGCCTCGCCGGCACCGCCCCTAACCTCAGGACGTGCTCCCATTGGCTGAGCCTACGGGGCGGGGGTGGAGCCCTGCGTTAGAATGGTGGCGCCGCGCTCCCAGCCTATTATTGTTGTTATAGGAGTGCACAAGTCAGGTGAAGAGCCCTCTCCCTTCCACCCGTACCCCCCGCCCCCGGCCTTCTGGCCTCGCTGTGTGTGGATGTCTGGGGTGCCTACGACTCCCCAGGGGAAGCTGTCCTGAGCCTGACGTGGGGGGACGGGGGAGTGGCAAGGCTCCTGGACGCGGACCCGGCCGCTATCCCGGGCCTCGAGCTCCCCCCAGTGGACAGATCGCTTATTTCGCACCAGGGAGGTTTTGGGGACCCAGGACCTGATGGCGCGCAGGGTCAGTGCCGGCCTAGGGGAGCAATGGCGAGGGAGAGGCTCACGCCTGTCATCCTAGCTATTCAGGAGGCCGAGATCTGAGGATCGTGGTTCAAAGCCAGCCTGGGCAGGAAAGTCTGTGAGACTCTGTGTGTGTGTGTGTGGTGTGTCAATTGTGAGGCTTGAACTCAGGGCTTGGGCACTGTCCCTGAGCTCTTCAGCTCAAGGCTAGCGCTCCACCACTCTGAACCACAGCGCTACTTCTTGTTTTCTAGTGGTTTATTGGCGATAAGAGTCTCACAGACTTTCCTACTGGGGCTGGCATCCAACAGTGATTCTCAGATCTCAGCCTCCCGAGCAGCCAGGATGACTGGTGTGAGCCACCAGCACTGGACACTCAGCTCTTATCTATAAGGAACCAACAACACAACAAAAAAATCCAGAAGTGGAGCTATGGCTCAAGTGGTCAAATGGTAGAGCACTAGCTTTGAACAAAAAAGCTCAGTCGGGGACAGCACCCAGGCCCAAGTTCAAGCACCCGGGGGGTAGGGGAGTTATTTGTGATTTTTTTCCCACCTCACTATATTATTATTTCATTCCTAAGATACAGGAATAAGTTGGGGTTGGGTTTTTTTGTGTTTTTTAGTGATACTTGGATTTTTGAAACTCTGGGCTTTGTTCTTGCTAGACAAGTGCTCTACCACTTGAACTATGTCTCAAGATCTCCCCCACCCCCCTTAGGTACTTCTCAGATGGGAATCTCTTGTGTTTGCCCTTCTGATGATGATCTTCCTATCTATGGCCTCTCACATAGCTTGGATTACAGGCACATGTCACCATGCCTGGCTTATTGATTGAGATGGGTCTTGTTAACATTTTTCTCTCGTCTGGCCTTGAACTATGAACCTCTCAATGCACCCAGCCCTCAGTGATACATTTTTAGCTCAACATTAGCACTGATCAACCTTGATCAGTGCTGGACCATCCAGAAAAGGGACCTGAGAATAGCATCTTTCTTTTTTTTTTTTTTTCCCTGTGCGGCCTGAACTCTGGGCCTGGGCAATGTCCCTCAGCTCTTTAACTCAATACTAGCACTCTACCACTTGAGCCACAGTGCCATTTCGAGCTTTTTCTGCTTATGTGGTGCTGAGGAATTGAACCCAGGGCCTCATGCATGCAAGGCAAGCACTCTACCACTGAGCCACCTTCCCAGCCCCAGCATCTTTCAAGTTACTGAATGTAAATGTACTTGAACATTCATCATCCATCCATCATCCATCCATCCATCTTCCACCCATCTACCATCCTTCCATCCACCATCCATCATCTTTCCATCCATCTATCATCTATAATTCATCCATCCCCCACCCATCCATCCACTCATTATCCACCATCCCTCCATCTATCCATAATCCATCCACCCACCCATTCATAATCCATCCACCCATCATCCATGATCCATATACCCATCATACATAATCTATCCATCATTCACCCACCCACCCATTAATAATCCATTCATCCATCATTCATCATCCCTAGTCTATCCATAATCCATCCACCCACCCATTCATAATCCATCATCCATCATCCATCTACCCATTATCCATAATCCATCCATCATTCACCACCCATTAATAATCCATCAATCATCCATCATCCTTCCATCATCCATCATCCCTCCATCTATTCATAATCCATCCACCCACCTATTCATAATCCATCCATCCTCCTTCCATCCATCTATAATCTATCTACCATCCACCCATCCACCATTCACAATCCATCCATCCATCATCCATCCATCCACCATCCTTCCATCTATCATCCATAATCCATCCATCCACCATCCATCCATCTACCCATAATCTCTCCAGCTACCTATTCATAATCCATCCATCCTTCTATCATCCCTCCATCTATCCATAATCCATTCAGCCACCTATTCATAATCCATCCATCCATCATCCTTCCATCTATAATCCATCCACTCTCCACCCACCCACCCATTCACAATCCCTCCATCCATCCACCCACTCATCCATCCATCATCCCTCCATCTATCATCCCTTCATCCATCTATCCATCTATTCATCCATCATCATCATCATCATCCCTCCTTCCAGTCCAGAGCTGGGCTGCACACTCCACAATGCTAAACACCAATTGCTCAAGGCCACTTTCCTGTGGCCTCAATGCTTGTGCCCTTATAAAGGAGACCAGTAAGGACAGCTGGTCACCCCCACCCCACTGGAAAGGGAAAATCTGCTGTGAATCAGAGAATGGTGCTGGTGGCTCAGGCCTATAATCCTAACTACTTGGGAGGTTGAGAGCAGAAGGATTGCAGCGTGAGGCCAGTATGGTCAGGAAAGTTCAGGAGACCTATCAGAAGGCCGCCGGGTAGAGCCGTTACCCATAGGTCTTGTGCTAGGAGCTGTGTGGTGGTGGCGATTAAGCCATTAATGACACAATCACAACATTTCTCATTATAAATCTCATTTAGAGATATGAAGAATCAGTAACAAATATTGGGGGGCTGTATGTGCTGGTTTTGGGGCCTGGTCGCTGTCCTTGAGCTTTCTCTATGCAAGGCTGGTG